>NC_089695.1:13144794-13851294 GCF_031753505.1 Anomalospiza imberbis | reverse complement strand
GCAAACACATCTGCAGTTCCTGTTACTCATGGAAGAAGTTTTGAAAGATTGAAATGCTATAGAGGAGCTCTCCAAAGGGAGCAGCAAAAGCATCTCTGGTGAAACAGCAGCCATGAGGCTTCACTGAGCCTGGGAAGGATCGAGCTCACAGGATGCCACTGATGCCAAGAGAAGATGGAATTATTATCAGTATTTACATAATCAGCTATGCTAAGAGAAGATACTGCAAAAGCACTACTAATTGTATTATTCTAAACCTAAGTGTTCTCAACCCAACATGGAGATCTCCAGGGGGATTTTCCTGATTTTTTTTTTTTTTTAAATCAGCTAAATTACAGCCCTCCAAAAAACTCTGGGCAAATGACAGCTTATTTTTCAAGAAGACTACCATACAACTGGATGGGTGAAATATCAAGATCATTTCCATGGAATTTATTCCCATTTCCCATCCTAATTACTGATGGATTAGTTAGTGTCACTGGAATTATAATAATTTGCCTAAGTAGCAGGTTTTTAAATAATGATGGGAATTGCATTCAGAAGCTGCTCTTGCACACATTATTTATACATAGTGTGTGTCTGTTTATGCTGCACACATGAGTGGCTATTTTGTCCCTGGAGATCCTTGATAACACGGTAACAAGGATCCTACAAGCACATCCACACGTTCATCTCTTCTCACCTGCAAACATTTCTCTTTACAGGGCTATCACCACGTCTGCCAGCTGCTGCCTTGCTGCATTTCACACTCCCTCTCGCCCTGCACGGGCACCTGCCAGCCCATGCAGGGGGCTGCTCATTCCAGCAGTGTCAGTTCCCTCTCCACCTTCAGAAAAAATAGGAAAAAAAGCTCCTCCCAGCTTCAGTGAGGGTGGGCTGGTTGGTTGAAGCCCAAATCTGATGCCCAAGGAAACACTCCTTGTGATCTCCTGCAAGCCACTGCTCCTCCCCAGGTGATACCACGCACTGATGCCTTGTGAAGGCTGACCTAGAACAGAGACTAGACAGAGTTAAAGAATAAAGTAGGGATTTATTAGGAGGCCTCAATAGATCCACCTTGGGCAGCACAAGAGTTCAGCCAGGGCTACACCCCAGGTGAACCAAAATGGTCACAAAATGGACAAGTGGTCACGGGTCTCACACTTTTATAAGTTTTGGTCCATTAGCACATTGGAGTTAATTGTCCAATTATAGCTTTAGCCCATGAAGTCCCATCCTTCTTGTTTTTCTCTCTTCAGCCCACGTTGTTTGTGCTCTTGGGCCTGAGATTTTGATCATTTGTCCTTGGTCCCCAGCTAGAGCAGGAACTGTTTTGTCTCCCTGCTCTGTGAAGAGAGCCCACCATCCCATAATATGAAGCCCAGACCCACAAACTAAAGCAGCAAAGAATGTGGAAAATATAAAAGCTAAATCCCGAAGCATCAGCATCATTTCAGCCATTTGGGGATATTTTCCTCCTTCCCTCTTTGGCGGTTTCAGTCTCAGCATGGCTTCCAAAAGGCTATGAGCTTTTTTCTTTTTTAGTAATTCATTTGCACAAACAGAAACACTTTGTACTGCACACAAGGAAGCCTTCTGGAATAGGCCAGGCATCACCAACTTGTCATGGCTATGCTGTTTTTAGCTGCCTGATTGCTTTTCCCCCTTCAAAAATAAACAGAAATTATCTGGAGGAGAGACAGAGATTTGTTTTCAAACTAAACAGTTTCAAACTAAACCAGTTTCTCCAAATCTCTGCCATCTGCAATCTCCCATTGCACCAGGGTTAGAGAGCAATGCTTAGGCTGTACCCAGCAGGCTCCAAAAGTTGGGTGGGTACAGATCCAGGTGAGACAATGGGCTCTCTGCCATCCCCTCATCTCCACCGGCCCTGGACCAGACTGTGAGACCAAAATCCTGCAAGAAAACTTGCCCCGAGCTCACCCCTGCCAGCAACACCCCCTCTATTTGACCAAATACTCGGCCTTTTGAAGCTTTTCCCGAGTTCTGAAGTGTTCACCTTCACAATCATTTTGGCCAGTGTAAAAATCTCATTTTTACTCTCGTAGGAGCACAGAGTAGCAACTGAACCTAAAATTAAGCCCTAAAAAGAACCTAAAGAGCTCAAGTGTAACAGTCCTGCTCAGCCCAGAATGGTTCACTGAGCCTTAGAACCACGTTGGTGCCATGGCTGGGGCTGTCCATGCACATCCACCACCCTGGAACTGGGAGAGGCTGGATGTGTCACCCGTGTGTCTGCTTGGGGGAGGAGGTCAAGGAGAGATTAACAGAAAAGCCACAAAGGGAAATCAGCCACTAAACTCCTGCCAAAAGCCACAGGGAACTGGGTGATTAATGCTTTGAAAATCCTCCTTACCAATCAGGGGCTATTCTAAGGACCAAGACAGGTTCAAAACACCCGCAATTAGAGGGAAATTTATATTCAGTTATTGGGGAAGCAGGTTTGTACTTGCTGAAAGCTCAGAAAATTATCTATTTTTACTGTTCTTGCATTACTTCCTTTCTTTTTTTCTTGGAAAATGGGCCCATTTTGAACAGCAGCAACTCATTGTTCCAGGATGGAGCAATATGAAAGAACATCACTGCTCCCATTTCACAGGGACCACAAGAGGAGGCAGCAAGGGCTCTGAGGGCACCTTTCCTGCAGTGGGAGAGAGGATTACATCCTGGGAACAGAGAGCCCCTGTTCCAGCCACAGCTAATAAATAATACTCTTACATATGTAGGCAGCAGGTACAGAATCCTGGCAGGAGTCCTGCTGGGGTAATGCCCAAGTGTGACAGGAAACCTGAACAATCATTTAACTTGGGATGTAGAAGCAACAGGTCCCCACTTCAGTGCAATATTCCAACAAGTTTGGTAAAAACACCAGAGAAAATAATTGAAAGTAATTTTGCCTGTCTCTAGGAAAAAAAAAAAAAAACACCAAAAAAAACAAAACACCTTTTGAAGTTTGTGGATGTGATGTCAGTTCATTTTTTTCAAAGGGGCAACATGACAGCTGTGCTGGAGATAATCAAGAAACCCCAGGGCAATTATGTTTTAATGCTGTGACAGTGGGAATGTTTACCAGCCTCCTTGTTACAGGCACGTATTTCTTGGCAAAATTTTCTCTAATAATGAACATGGGATATCATAATTTCTTTGGAGAATATTTTATAGGCTTTTTTCCTGTTATTTGAAACAACAGCACCCTATTCCATGTGAAGCAACTGTTACTGCAATTATAAGCTACATTAGGTATAGAAAAGGAAGCTTTGCAGACACTTCTGCCTTACACAAACTGAAGAACAAGCATGACAGCAAGCACTGCTGCAGAGAGCACTCTGATTTCTCTGCCTGATTTTCTTCGGTGTCTCCAGAGTGGCTCCTGACTACCTCACATCTGGCAAATTACTAGTTTTCCCCAAATCCCAGGTAAGGGTGAGGGAGTGCCCCTGGCAAGATGGAAAATCTGAAGCACAGAGAAGCAAGGAATTTATTCACAGAAAATATGTTCCAGAAACAGATACTCAACCTTAGATTGGTTTTCCCACTATGTTTTTTTTTTCTGTTTTTTTTCTGTTATTTTCTGTTTTTTTGTTATTGTTTTCTGCTATTTTTGGCACACTGCAACTTCCTGTTGGTTCACAAATATTTATGAGTGTGTCCTCCAAGAAACTTGAACATTCAAAGTCTGCTTGGAGCACATTCTTGTCCTGAGGCACGGCTGTAGCTTGGGCTGCTACAACATCAAGAATGCAGTGGACTTCAGTACTGCACACCTCACCTGTGAGCTACTCCCTGAGCCTAAAAGCTCACCTAATAATTATTAAAGTCATTAAAAGAAGAAGGTACATAATGAAATGCACTTTCATGATACCCCAGAGCAGATCAGCAAAGGAAAGGGTTGGGCACTCTGGCAGCTCCTGACGTGCTGCTCGTGAGCACGGTACAGCTGAGGGCAGAACTGCCATCCATCCACTGCCTGCACACCTGGGCTCCAGGTGCCAAATGCACATGGTCCTGCACTCCTTCTTGCACTTTTCCTTCTCCAGTTCCACGAGAACTACTTGAACCCTTGACCATTTCTCACATAGTGGTCTTGCAGAGAGAGAAGCTGGAAGAACACGAGCCAGTGGTCAGCAGGATTGTGCCTGAGTGACGTGCTGGGGAACAGGGAGGGGGGAGCACCCAGCCCTGCCACTGTAACCTCCCTTCCTCCCCATCCCTTCCCAGCTGCACGAGTTCAAAATCAGCCTTAGCAAGTCAGCATGGCAGAATATAAAGCAGAGCAGTATCAGCTTCAGCAGAAGGTCTACAGCACACAGCAAAGCACCAAGGGCACAGAATCCTACCAGCACACCTCACCTGCTCCAGTGGCCTGTGACTTCCAGATCCAGAGCTCCAACCAGCCCCAAGGGCTTCCAGCTCTCTTCCTTTCTCCCTGAAGGGCCCCCACAGCAGCACAGAATGCAAGATCCAGCCAGTGCTGTTTTACATTCAATTTGTAAATTGACTACTCAAGGCAGAGGAGAATCAGCTTTCTTTAGCAACCAAAGGTGAAGTGATGCTCCATTTCCAGGTGTGCAGCCTCCTTCTCTTAAAGCTGCCCATGCCACACAAGCCTGCTCCCCTCTGCCCTCCCTTCCCATGAAGGAGATTACACATTCCCACATCACAACCTGCACTGCCTCAACACAGCACCAGATTTCTGCAACAGAGAGAAGGGGAGCAAATTAAGGACCTCATGATGAAAGGTTCATGTTCTCAGTCTTCCTTCCTGGTTCTGTGCTCAGACTTTGTGCCTGACATAGTCTGGTTTTATATGCAGGTCACTCAGTCATTCTTCTCACATGTACATCAGGTGCTCCTGGAAAATGTGGCCGTTATCCATCAAGTCCTTAGCTTCAGTCAGCTTCCAGAGGAAGACTAATAGATGCACTTGTGTTGTCACATCATTGTCCAAAATGTCAGGGTAAAAAGCCCTGAGCATTAACAACTCCCTAAGGAAATAAGTTCTTCAAAAAAAAAAAAAGTAGAATAGAGAGAAAAAAAGAATGAGAAGGACAGAATAAAAATGCAGAGCTTCCCTTTTCATCAGTGATGACTTGCACAGGAAAAGTGCCCTGACCTGCTGCATGCCAGCCAAGCACCCACACTGTCATCTGACTTCCACTTAAGTTTACATTTTGTCCGGATAAAGCAACATGTGAACATGTCAGTTTTAATTCCCAGGATCCAGGAATGATCTTCTCTTTGGACATCACACATTAAAAGAGACGTATCAGTTTGAAGGGTGAGAGTAATCTCGTCCCAGGGCACCTGCATTGAGATTCAAGCAGTGTGGAGAGGTGATAGCATCAGGCAGTGCAAATCTTCGCAGACAGTAAAGGGAAAGGGGGAAAAAACAGAAAAGAGAAAGATGAAATCAAAGATGACAAGAAGCAGTAGTCAAAGTTAGGAGGGAGAGGAGGTCAGGCACCCAAACTAATCAAGGTGACATGGTGATAATTTCTTGGTGTGGTCAATTTTAAAGGATTTGCTGAAGTTAAGTGAGGTGATAGTTTCCTGGTCTGTGATCTGCTTTTAAAGGATTTGCTAAAGTTAAGTGAGAACTACACAAAGCTTCAAAGCTTTTAAAGGCAGGTAAAACACAGGCACGAACAAAGATATTTCTTTGCTGAAATGTGAGGAAGAAAAGAGAAGTGAAATGAGAGGCAAAGCATACCCTGTCCTGAACAGTCTGAAGCTGAACTTTTTGACCTCTACTCACCAATTCCTAAAAAAAATCCCTGACCTGGGACTGCAAACCCTGCAGAGGAGTTGCTGCAATTTCTGGAAATCTTATGAAACTTATGGCACATATTTTTTGCATTTGCAGCTGCAAGTGCACAATATCAAAGCCTCAAATGACCAAGATAAGGTGCACTAAATCCAAGAGTGCTTTGCACTGTTCTCCTTAAGTACCCCTTTTACACAACCCCTCATCTCAGCACAGTCAATACAGCCAAGAAAGATGCTCATAAAAAAATAGGAAATTAAGCCAAAGTTAGACAAGACCACAGGAATCTGTCTCAGAGATAACAGCACCAGTTGTCACCTGCACCAGATATGCTCCTTCCCTCTCCAGACTCCAACAGGAGAGGCATGGCCACACTCTCAGCATTACATCCTACCTCCAGTTCCTTAATTGGGCTTGTGGATTACTAATAAGTAATTGATACAGAGGAAATGAATGTGAAGCCACCACTGTGTGTGCTTCTGCATACAAATACGGGCAGCTGAACACACAGCAGCAGCAAACGCTGCAGTCCTGCCATTCCTGTGGCATTTCCAGTAGGAACGTGCTTAAAATACCTCAGCATAAAGTGTTTCACTTTGTACAAATGATGCTGGCATGATTGCTCAGTGCCTTTTCAGTGAGGAAACTGCAGAGGGCTGAGGGGGTCAGATAAAACCCAAAGATAACGTGTTATGCAGACACTGCTCTGGATGAATATCAGAAGAAGAGAGAGACTTTAAGGGGCAACACAATAAGAAATCAAGATAAAGATTTATTTTGCGGCACACAAAGCCAAGTACACAGCTCTCCACGCATTCAGTCTTCAGGAATAATCTTCCTATTTTTTTCCCTGGGAGCCAAAAAAAGTCCCCAAAACAATCTCTGTGCACAGCCTAAATTCGTACTTAATGCCAACTTTGTATCAAATTCCTCCACAGAGTAAGATGCAACGCTGTAAACAGACTCATTTTTGTTATTTTATCAAATTGCCTTAACTTTCTCTCTGCAGCATCCTCCGGGGCTGGCAACACGGAGACGTGCAGGAAATGTAAATCACTCCCCTTTTGATATGATAACCGTGGCAGTGAATTGCATCCCAGAAATCAGCTCAGGATTATAGCTGAGAACTCGCTGAAAGCACTTGGCTGTGGCGTGGTGCCAGCAGGGGAAACTTCAGCTGGCAGGTCAGCGTGACACGGGCTCAGGGCTTGGGAAAGAGGAGTAATATGCAACACCCAGCTACCTGGGGCTGCACAAACCTCAAAGCCAGCAGCCTCAGGGTCAATCTAGAATTAAAATATGCAAACAGGTGCTAAAAACAAGTGTGGATTTATGTATGCAAATGCATGGGGGAGCTCAATTAAATATGAATAAGCATCTAGGAAAGCAGCTGCCAGAGGCTGCAAGATAAAATCTACCTGCCAGACAAATACAGATGTGTGTATATATATATATATATATATATAAACAACCACACACCAAAAAAACTGCATTTCCTGTGCTGACCTATTTGTGGTTACAGAACATTATGACAATAATTATAATCATGTCTCTTTCATTTAAATAATGTTTTCAGTTTCAAAGATTCAGAGGATGTTGGAATGCAAATAAAGATAATCAGGACGTGAAAATAATTGTTCTCCTAATACCTTATTTTTCATGTGCAAATGCCACTGATAATGGCTCCCAGCATTAACCCTGGGCCAGAACCCCACAGAATTCAGTAGTGCACAAACACTAAAAGAAAAAGCTGTCTGAACCCTAAGGAATTTGCAGATCTAACAGCGAAGAGGCAGCAGATGGAGATAGACAGAAATAATCAAGAGGTAGTAGTTAACAAGGCAGGAGTTAGTCTCAGCAAACCAAATCCCTGATTGCTGTGAGCCTTGTACAGGCACCACAACAAAGAGGAGTTTTGATCACTGATGCCCCGCAACACGAAGCTCAGCACATCCTTCATCTCCACCGCTGTGCTCCATCTGTCGCCTCCACACTGGCTGGCAATCCCTGTCTCCTTCTCCCACTGCACTCAGATTTTTCACACAGAAGCTCCCTGGGCCAAGGACTGTCATGTACAACCTCGCTCCCCAGCACTGAGCATAGCAGCGCTCAAACCGGGGCCATAGAGACAGACAAAACCATTCAGGGACAAAATTAATGATAATTCTTATTAATAACTAGTCCAACAGAGTATCAGCATGTACACACACAAGCCTAAAGCCAAAACTCGCGCACACAAGCTCCATGTGAAACAATGGAGACATCTGAGCACCTTCTGATAGCTCTCACTGAGCCCACACTCCTCTTGCTCTCGGTAGGAACCGTGCAGAGGAGAGGAAGAGCAGCTGGCACACTGTGATCTTGTGAAACTGAGCCACCCCATCAGGAAATGCATGTACTACACCCAATCTCAGCTGGAATCTCCAGAGGCACCACACAACATACCACAGTAATCAGAACTAGCCCAACAGACCGATAGCTGGCTGGTTATGACAAACAAGCGCCACAAAAATATTTAGTATGTTCTCAAGCAGTTCTTTGTAACAGAGGTAATGTTTGCAGGATACAGCATCCCTGCCAGGGGTTTTATTTCAGCATGTTTGACTCAGTGACCTGCTTATTACAACACCTTTCAGACTAACTTTAAGGCAATGAAATATTTCATTTGTATAACCAAACCTGTCTTTCATGACACAAGACCATTCCACATGGCTTTCAGGTTCTTAAGTAAAATGCTTAAAAGTCATGAGGTGGGGAAGTAAAAGCTCCACAGCACCAATCCACCCGTTCCTCATGCCCAGCCAGACCTGCATTGCAGGGAAGTGCTGCTCTTCCAGCCTCCACTTCCACAATGTACTCCAAGGGTTAAACAGCAGATGTGTATTTTTATTACCTTGTGTCTGTTTGTTTGTTTCTTGCACATTCTTTTTTCCTCCTTGGTCATCTCCCAGAAATCAAAAGCACCAAACGAGAAATACTGTTTATAGTCCGAGTTCACTGCGCAGTTAGGTGTGTTCCACAGCTAGGAATTACTTTATGTTTTCAGTAAGACACAGGGAAGTGCAGGGTAGGAAGGCAGCCCCTCCATAAAGACATGCTCAACAAGGCACCAGTTTCCACTTCCATGTTTTAATGTCCAACATGACCCGTTTTCCACTGCAATTCAAACCTCAAAAGTGGAAAAGAAATGGCATGTAAATGGACCCTGCTTGCACTTTAAATAACTCTTAGCAAATCTTAATCTCTTTAAGTCTGGCCATTTAAAATCAGGCCTATTTAACTTGCAAAGGTAGGTCAGGTTTTATTGATCATCCCTAATGCACTCTTAGAAAAATGAGAGCAGTGAGATACACAGCTCAGCTGATGAAGGCTCACTGGAAAAATATCTGATAATATTTACTGCCTTCAAGCTATGCTGTTGTAAATGTGATTTCCATATGCACCAGAATGCAGATTACAGGCTTGCCAGTTCATACTGCAAAGGGAAAAGAAAAGCTCTGCCACAGAGGAGGTGGATTACTCTTTGCATTGACTGAAAGCACAACTATAAACTTCTAGAATACAGGCACAGCAGCCCAAGCCCATTTAGTTCTCAGTTATCATTCCTCAGTCTTTCTTCAGTGCAGTATTTTGTGCCTGGATCTCCTACTCAGAGTCCATGCTATGCCCAGAGTTTTGAACAAACAACAAAACAAACAGAAGAGTTTTGTTACAAATAACTGATGACATTTTTCATCCAGCTGCTATAGAAATAAGGTGGGTTATTGTTATTTATATTATAGCATCACCTAGAGGTGCTCATAATTAATCAGAGTTCCTTCTTCTATACCCCTCAGAGAAGGACCAGAGGACAAGCAAGTTTTTATAAAGGAGTGCAGCATTTTCCACCCACATGGACAAGCTCAGGTCAGACACACTGCAAGGTCTAGATAGTTCTACTGGATATAGATTTTTGCTTCCCTACTCTGGCTATTTGTGAAGGATTTCACTTATGAACCCTCATTCAGAGAAATGAAAAGTATTTCTCCATGCAAAACTAAACATGATTTTCACTTTAATTTTTCATGCTACACTAAAATAAAACCACAATTTTCTAATTGAAACCTGATACCCCATCCTTTTGCAACTATTAAATAGTCATTTTTGTGGCATGAAAGAGATTCTAAATGTATTTACAGACACATAAAAAACTACTGCAGTTAATATACAAGGACAGAGGATTTCCAGGGTTACTTCTACTGCAGACTTCTTGTGCAACTCAGACAAGTTCCTTAATCAACCTTTCCTCCTTCACCTAATGAACACATGAGCTGCAGAAATGGATCAGTGCCTAGGACATGCTCTGGAGCTACACTGTCAAATAGAAGACCTAAATAGGATAAATCCCCATCAACGACCTGAGGCAATTATCAAATGTTTATTAGCCTCCAAAGTGAAGGCTAATAAACCTGCTTATTTTAGCAGATAAAGTCAAATTACCTTGACTGAAGTTGGTAAGTGTTCCAAGATTAACAGCTCTGGCCTCATATGCTTTTAGTTATTGGTGATGAAGTGTCAGCTCAAAAAAACTGAAAGATACTTCCTAGTTATTTAGGCAATGTGAAAACTGGGCAGCTATTTCCCAGGAAACATGGCCTGCCTGACAGGTTTTAAATGAAGAAAAGTGATATTATTACAATTATCATTAGAAGAAGATGTCCCTCATCAAAATGTGTCTGGAATTTAATTGACAAGGTCCAGGTTAATTCTGTGAAAATGCCAATGAAAGCAAAGCCTGTGGCTCAAACTAATTGTCAGCACTGAGCAACCTCCACCTCTAACCCACCACAGATTTATCACTCTCTGCAGACTGTACTGATGACAAGAAACATTTGAATTAATCATTAACAACTAGAAATTCCTCCCAGACAGAAAGCAAGCAGAGAGCAGGGCCGCCCACCCCCTTGTGCCCGTGCTCCTGAGCCAAGGACAGGTGCCAACAAGCCTTCCTAAGGAGAAAGACTTTTTATGGTTGTTGTTTTGCCCCCTTTTAAGAGCATTCCAAGGGGAAACTTGCAGTGATCCTCTGTGCTTTGGTGTCACCCCTGGGGGCAGCACAACAGTGCAGAGAAGGACTCACAACCTCCCGACTTCAGTCATAAACTCAAGGACACTTTGGGAGGTGTTACCCCACAGTGCCAGTCAAGCACCACCTCTCCCACCCAATCTAACATAAAATGCAAAAGGGTTTGTAGAAAACTTATGAAATATCTTTATTATATTTATATTTCCTCTTCCTTTTTATTATATTTACATTTCCAGCATGCTGCTGCAGACCCACCAGAAGATGACTGGGCAGAAAGAGAGAAGCTGAGAACCTCCAGTACCTGACCCAGGCACAAGGTCTGCCAGGGAAATGGCACAGTCCTAACCCTCATGGTGCTTTTTCATTCAGAATGCTTTGATTTTCAGCTTCTCCGTCCACATGGGTGATGGCATCACAACACAGCTTGAGTGCACATCAATTTGATGGTTGCTCAAGACCAAGCCTTTATACAACATCTAACATAAAACTGAAGTGTTCCTTCTCACATGGCATTGGGACTGGAAAACACAGCAGCACTGGGAAGAAAGGAAGAGAGGAATCTCCACAAAGATCAGGGACCACTGCCTGAGGTGGACAAAAAGGCATCTGGTCACTCATGTCAAAGGCACCGAGCTTGTCTGGAGAGATACAAATGGAACTACCCTACCCCAACAACACAGAGAGAGAGGAAAAAAATTTAAAAAAGGTAAAAAAAAAATCTCCCTGTTTTTTCCTGGACAGCCAGGAGTAAAAAACAGATGGTATTTGGTGTTGTGAAGGAATAAGACACAACTCTGGAGGAGGCCAGTGCTGTGGGGTCTCTGCTGGTTCCTTTCCCAGTAACTGGAAGGCAAAGACTGAGGGGGTGTCAGCCATAAAGAGAAATGCTGCTCACTTCATTGTCCCTTCTACCCCAGAGGTGAAAGGCTCCTTCCATTCGCCTACAGCAACCCTGCCTTTTTGGTTTTGCTGTTATCTACATATGCAGCACAGAAATTAGGAGCTGGAAAGTTCCCATTAAACGATGCCAACAAGAACTCTCCATTCACAGCTAACGCTTGGCTGCACACATTCCCTCTTATTTCCAAACATTTTCAGTACGTTTTAGCTTCCCTTCATTAGACATTCACAATTATTTGCAGCACATCTAAACCTGTGCAATGGTTTTGTGCTTCCAAATACAGTCCCCTGGCTGCAAAAAATCAGCATGACAGCGCTAGAAAGAAAGTAGAATTTATGTCAATCAGGAGGCAGAGCTCAGGAAGAGGATGAGGCTCACACCATCATGATTTGAGTCAGTGACTTCCACCAGGCAGCAATTTGGCCCTTCACAAAATCCTCGGTATTTCTTAGAGATCACCCCTCAGTTAACCACTAAATCAGTCAGCAACTGTGACAATGAATTTTGTAATAAAAATGTACAAAGTGGAGACTACTGGTACCTTAACTGAAAACCTGAGCAGCCAAAAGGGTTTTTCTGGTCTGAAGAGACACTGTTGTAGAGAAAAGTATCTCCATAATACCCCACGCTTGTTACTGCTGTGGCTTTGCAAGGCTGTTTCCATCACACCCTTCAATACCCTTTGAACAAAACAAAGGCTTCATCAAGAAAAGTTACTCCAAGTACTCATTTCTTTAGCTCAGCCTCATATAGCCACTTAAAATTTGTCAGGGCTTTCCAAAACCCTCCCTCTTTCAGACTCTTTCATATATCCTAAAGGGCTCCCTAAGGAAGGGCATCTCTGGCACTTAGACCAGGCTGTGCTGGCTCTGCAGCGCTCAGCTCAAGGCAGTGGGAGCCAGTCTTCAATCATGAGACCACAACAGCTCCTGAATTGCCCACGGTGCTGGGGCTTCCAGCAGATGCCCCTGTGATCATTAAAACAGAGGCTGTCCAGGGACAGAGCTGCTCCTTTGGGTAATTACATTCCCAGGGCTGCCTGGTGCCTGTCAAACTCCCCCCACTTCCATGGACGAGGCCAGATTTTGAGGATCATTATGAAGTAAATATGTCATCCTGAAGGATGAAAATATAAAAAGCTGCAGCTCCTCTAAACCTGAATGTTACCAGGACACCTCTACACTGGAACACAAAAATGTTGCTCCCTGACTACAGAGGGACATGGGTGACTTCCCCACCACACACACAAACCTTTATCAACTTGGATGCACAATTAAGCTCAACATTCCTCCAACAAAAGGTAAAAGATTACTCCTTGGGTGGTGTCACAGCTGAAAGCAGAGCAGTAAAGGCTCCAGAGCATCCTGAGTGATCAGTCCCATAAGAGACATTCTCCACTAAGCTTTGTTCTGGCAGCATTCCCACATTGGAGGAAGGAAATGCACAGCTGGATGTAAAGCTTGCAATGCAGAGCTGCCTTAACTACATGGCAGGAGGATGGCAGTTCATAATTAATTTTCCACATCAACTGTTGGCTGCCCTCCTCTTCCTCTCTGCTAGGCTGCAAACTGTCAGTGGATACTTACCCAGAAAGCAGGCCTGCCACAGAGCAAAAAGCATGATTATTATTAGCTAGTATCTTAGAGGGCATGCTAGCCAAAAAATCAGAGGTAAGGGAGCCTGGGCAGAGTGAGAGCAGTACCAGTGCAAAGGCAGCCCTGCCAGAAACTGCTTGTCCTCTGAGAGATGCAAAACCAAAGGGAATAGAAAAGCAGGATGAAGAGATCAAAACAGATAGGAGAAGGTTGCAAGAAGAGAGAGAAAATCTGTTCTCAGACAAAGGTTTTGAGCCAGCTAATTTCAAAACATCTGCAGCCCAAAGAAACACAGGCCCTTTTCCACCCTGGCTGGACTCTGCCTAAGACGTGGGCTGCCAAGCTGCAGCTCTGGAGAGGACAAGGGGCTCCAAACTGCTTTGACTTCTGAGAGAAAGAACGTGTGCAGCACTCAGAGCCAGCAATTCCACTCCTCAGTCTCCAGGTCTCTGCACAACTGGAGTGCAGAGTAATTACAAGGAGGCTGCTGCTCCTCGCAGGGGAAAGGTCTCCAGAAGAAAACAAACCCCAGCTTCATCACGCTCTCTGAAGCACCACTACAAACATCAGAGGGCAGAAGGCAGAGCCACAAGCTGCCAGCCCAGGAGCAAGGCCATTTGAATGACTTCAGACAGACCCACTGACTTCTCAGTACTTCAGGAGAACAGGTAAAGGACTATTATATTTCTGTTCTGTGATTGGTATCTCAAGAATCTCATGTTAGTATTGGAGTTTCTTATTTTCTTTCAGAAATTCAACTCGGTTCTGCCGCTGCTATCACCTCTTTAATTCATTTTACAACAAGATATTTGTTATCAGAAATTGTGCTTTGATATGTGTCAGGTTGATGGATTCAATAAAAGCCCTGTGAGGAGAAGCTGAGTGAATGGGGCTGCAGAAGTGGCGTCATCAAGGGAATTGATACCTTAACAGCCAGCCTGCTGATCTTGCAACAAAAACTTGCAAATATAATAGCTGTTTTATTTCCTCACCCTGGCAAAACAGTCCAGAGGAACATTAGAAAACATTTGCATAAATGTTACTCATGCAAACAAGCTCAGCCTGCTCCCTGATAAAAAAACCTACGTAAAAGACGATCCTGCATGCTGTCCTCTTGTCCTGTTTGGTGTGCAAAATTCAATCCAGGGGAATAAAGGCTTTAATCAAAATACAGCTTTTAATTTAATTTTGGGAATGGAATTCAAGGAGCAATCTTGTGATGCTCCAACTAAAATGTTCCCACAATAAGGTCGGAGGAAATTTTACTGACAAATTTTCAGATACAGCCACCTGTACCCCTCAGCAGACACTGAAAAGTTGCATTAGGATCTTACTGTGAGAGCCAAACCCACAAGCATATAAAATCAGAGTTTTTTTTCCTGATTTAATAAATGAAATCATATAAGAAACAAGAAAAATTTGAAGAAAGAAATAGTAAGTTTTCATCAGACCACATAATGTAATGAATGAGAGAGGGAGAGCTGCCCACTGCTCTGCTGCAGGTCAAGCAGGGCTTGAAGTCTCTGCTTCACCTGATCAGAGCATCACAGCTGCAACACCACCCCTGCACTGGCCTGGGGCACAAAGAAATTTTTTTTAACTGGAACTGATTTACAGAACATCTGGAAAAGGTAAAAAAATGTGAAGTTGAGATTCAACTTTTAGAAAAGACAAATAATATTACTAGTCTAAACAAAGCAAAGGGAAAATTTCCATAGCAATTAATCTGAAAAAGGTGAATTACATTAAGGATTTATATTCATGTAATGAAGACAATTAATTGCTATGAGAGTCATAAAACACATTAAATGAACAGTTTTTTTTTTCAATTCTACTTGCAAGATAAAATTTATTAACTATGTTTAATGGCTACTTAGAAATTTCTCTTACATATTTATTAAATATGCCTTTTCAGCCGAACAGAGCATTTTACTAACCAGATTCTACTAATCTAAAAATGAGCAATTTCAGAAAAAAACTACTGCTCTGCACATTATCTGCAGATCCATTTAAACTAATTCCTCATGCAATAAAATTACCATTAGCACAATTTCATAAATGTTGCTAAAAGGGAATCTGCTCGTCTCACGTGAGCAAACACTCTGCTGCAAAGATGAATGAATTCAGCTCACATTATTTGAACAGATGTTTCAGTTTTCAGTAGAGATAAGGAGGGAAACATTGAGTCCTGGTGTCATTAAGTGTTACTGTAATCACTTAATTAAAACCCTCTCTACTTCGGAGAGCAGGATACATGGAAGAAACTGGATTAGGTGGAAGCAGTGACCTCAGAAAGATCCATAACTAAATCTTGTGCTCAGCCAGGGCTGTGTGTGTCGGATGCAGCTTGTGCACTAAGACTGCCTGAAAATCAGGGACAGATGAATGCCACTTAAAAGTGACCTAGAAGTGACTCTGTTTCTTATTCACCATTTACAAAATGGGGATAAGCAGCACTTCTGTCTTACAAGGGTGTTGTGGGAACAGATAAAGTTGATGGCAGTCAAGTACTCTGGTACTGAGATGAAGAGAATCAATAAGGAAAGGCCTCATCTACTCAAGGGAGCAACAACAGTTTGGCCAAATCTTTATAGTGTAGCACAACCTTCTCAAAGTGCAATGCTCTTCTTAAAGATGAAGTTTCCAGAAGTGTGAGATTTAAATAAGAACTAAATTTTAGATCTGATGGTAACGAAGTAAAATGCAAAAGTATAATCAAAGTCCACCCAAGAGTTTAATGCCTTAATAATAGTTTCACATATTTATATAGACCTTACAGTGAGAATTGGATTGGCTCAGGAATGACAGGGAGGCTCATTTACTGCCCCCCCACCCAAGGCAGGAGCAGAACCACAGTCACACCAACCACCAACATCTCTGGAGCAGATCCTCACACACCCTGGGACACCCTGGGTACCCAGCAAAACTCACACTCTTACTGCAAGGAAGATTTACATATTTCAACTCCGAAATCTCAAACCCAAACAAGGAATAAACAAAACTGCTGTGATTTCTATATTCTAACAGTGCCAAATTTTTCTCTGCGACAGTCAAGAAGCTGTCTTGATTACCAAATACCTCTCCCACAACCTTCCCTTTTAAGTGTTATAATCACAAGAGCAGTAGCTTGGAAATAAACAGGAGTGAAGAGGATAATAAAGGCAGGAGCAATGTCTAACAAGCTCCTCTTCCAGAAACCAGAGCAGGCAGACAAGCAGAGCTGTGCTGTGCTGTAATGATGGGAACCTTGCCCTGGCAACCGTGTTGTTTGCTTGAAATTCCTGCACAAATTAACAGCATATGCTGTGGTTGGAACAGACCTTTCTTGACCCTCAACATTTAAAAGTTAAGCACCCAA
Source organism: Anomalospiza imberbis (assembly GCF_031753505.1). Taxonomy (NCBI): domain Eukaryota; kingdom Metazoa; phylum Chordata; class Aves; order Passeriformes; family Viduidae; genus Anomalospiza; species Anomalospiza imberbis. Next base: position 13,834,611 of record NC_089695.1, on the reverse strand, counting down.
TTTAAGCTATTCCAACCAACTTTTCCCTGCAATTGCCAGACACTGGCAGAGCTCTGCTGGAGCGTAAGAGTTAGAGCCCACAATTTCCAGAGCTAACATGACAAGTGCAACCAGATCAAAAGCAGGAGAAGTAATGTACAGTCACCTGCATTGCTATTTATTTTAGAGGCTTTTAAGAAAGTCTTGACTTCTTTTCCCTGCTCCTCCACTAACACCAAGCACATGTGTTATATTGCTACTGTACTTTTCTCAACAAGATTATAGCGCTGGTTCAGTCATATGAAGGAAGTCAATACCCATGTGCTAAATGAAAAAGGGTAATATCATCTGATATCACTCTACTGAGATCTGGGAACTATTGTTTTAAATTTTTTTTTTTTTTTTTTTTTTTTTTTTGATTCAGAAAACTTTGCCTTCACAGAAATAATTTGACCTAGGTAAAAGAAGCCATAGAATCAGAGACTGTATTACCTTAAAATCTCATCTAGCATGATCTTCATCAACAATATGTCCTGGCCTTCAGTTTCTTGTTAGAAAATGGTTGCATATTGCCTTGCTACAGTTCCAGCACAGCCAGGGCAACATTTGTGTGGGTTCAAGAACACTCACACAGGCAAAAATTTTAAGTGCTACACAACAAAGGGGGAATATGATTATACAGGAAACTGGTAGTGGTATTTCCATCCTTTGCACACAGTGAGAACATACAGAGCACAAAGAAAAGCACAGGGCTAATTACAAATGGGCTACTTCATCTCCTTTTATTTTCCCCAACTCTGACCCTCAGAATTACAGTCATTAGTGAAACACAACAAGTGGGATTTTCAAAACATTGATTCTTATCACCAAGTATCCATCACCAGCAGCAACACACAACCATCAGCAAGCATTTCGTTTAATAAAGAACTTCACATGAACAGACACCCCCTCAAGCCCAAGACAATAAAAACACTTCACTCCTGGTGAACGCTTTCTAAATTCAGGGAGAGCAAAGCTTATTTACAGACACAGTATGAGCATGGCATGAATACAGCAATAAACTCAAAGGCTGCTAATTCTCTGTTTTCCCCACATGTAGATATTCAGAAAAGAGCAAAAATACAAGAGAAGGGGAAAAAATACATACCTTACCAAACCTGACTGTTGGACACGACTCGTTTCAGAGCAACATTGGGATGAAGGTAAGTTCCTCAGGCGACCACCAACCACAATTCCTTTCCGAGCCCCCCAGAGGCTCCAGCTCTCCCTTGTCTGTGTCCCTGAGGAAGATGCAGTGTCCTCCAGTATTTCAGAGCCTCAGCTGCAGAGGATGCTGCTCAGAAAAAGAAAAGAGAAGAAGGTGTGGCATTAAATTCTAGGGTCAGTTGTTTGGCAGATTCAGAGCAGAACACAAGACAACATTGGATAGGAATGAAATGTCAAGGCAGGACAGAGAGTCTGTGACAATCCATCATGTGTGGCACCTTCAGAGGGCAATCACTGAATTCAAGAAATGTGGTGCAAAGCTATTCTTGCTTTACAGTACTTTTATAGTGTCCCTAGACCAGGAAATGAATGACAGCTTGGGCGCTTTTTATTCCAGTCCAATATTGTAACACAAAAGTAAGTAATGCACTTCTCCATAGGGAATATTTTAATTCATTATGGCATTTCTGAAGAATAACAGGACTTTCATATTAAAAGCAGAGACATCACCTCAGTCTTAATACTCTGCACGATAAAATGGCTCTTACTCAAGAAATTCAAAGCTTAGAAGCTCACAGCAGATGGGAAGTCGTGACTGCCAGCCCAACACGCTGCAGTTCCCAAAGTTCTGCCTCCAACGCAATTGTCAGAGACTAGGAAATGTCCTGGGGTTTTCTGGGAGCAGGGGGTTCAGCATCACCGTATTTTCTAGCCCACTGTCACTGCTAGATATGCTCAAGAGTTTCCAAGAGGTCAGACCCTGGCACTGAGCAGGGATGTGGGGCCTCGCTGCAGTCACCAGGTGAGAGATGGCGATGGAGGCGCCCACCAGCAGCAGCACTACCAGCCAGCAGAAACCTCAGAGAAGCACTGGGAAGTGCAAATGCTCATCCCTAAGCCCTGGCAGATGGGAAACACTCAAAGGATCATCCTATCCCCCATCCATATAATACAGCCTATGAAGCAAAACTAGGCACAGCAGCACAAAACAGGTGAGGACTGAGGAGAGAGCAGGATCTGAGCTCCCTATGTCAGATATATCCATGGCTCACATCCTTAAACCACACCCAGAGATGCTCTTCTAAGATTAACTCAGAAGCCATGAAGATACTCTGACTTTGCCTAGGAATTTTATAAAAAGCAAAGGGAAAAAAACACCAGATATACAAGAAGTTTCCCCCAGAGGAGAAAGCCTGTGGCAGCTCAAAGTACCACAAAATCCCATTACACCTTCACAAGAAACCCTGAACCCACAAACAGGTTACACCTATCTGGAAAACACATTAGGTTTTGGGCTTGCAAGAAGGAAGATTTCAGCAACCAGCACATGAAACTGTGCACACTGGAAGTTAGCATCATAGTGCCTTTTATATGTATATATACACACACACAAATGTATATAATGGGTTTTTTCTTTTTTTGTTGAAGTCCATACAGCATGCATAGTCACACAGATCAGAACAATCAAATAAATTTACTTTATTTAGCACTAATTACTTTACTGGACCTCATATGTTCCATACACGCCTAAAGGCTCCACAACAGCTTGGGGGACGCCCACAACAGGAGTCAGGGTGGCAGACCTCAGCCCTGTGATTGTTGTACACGTTTGCAGACTTCCTGCCTCTCTTGAACTCCAACGTGAAGGACAAAAGTGGACCTTCAGTTCCTGTCCTCTTCCAGGCCAACCATGAAAAATCAGACTGCCAACCGAAATGGCTGCTGGGTGCCCACAGGAATGGCTGATGCTGCACCAGTTCCATCTGCAGGCAGCAGTAAGACCTAATTCTACTGCTTTTAAGGGATTTTATCTCTGGAGACCACAGCTACAATTACTTTTTCATTTCTACTCGTAAATTGTAACATAGGATAGTCACTAAAGAAAACAGGTGCTACATTTTTGTGCATTAACCAGAGCATCAGCTGAGTAGAGGAAGTAACAGCAACAGGACCAGATCATCACTGCAACCCGAGTGCAGGGGCCTGGGCTCAGGCTGGGAAAGGTGGGGTTGTGAATGTTCTTGTTCAGGACAGTTTGCCAATGAATACGTAGCAATGTGAAGAAGAAGTAATGGGAGGTGTGGATGTGGAGGTGAAAACAACTTTATTCATGACAAAATGCAGTGAGTGGGCACAATTCCCGTGTCTCTTGATATAACTGAGACAGGGCAACTTAATGAAATTAAATCAATGGCCAGGTTTCCAGGGAGCAGCAAAGTGTAGATGCTCCAGTGTGAAGGCAGTGTGCTTCCTCCACACTCTGCTGATGTGTATCACACAACACAGAGGCAGGGAGCCAGGCCAGGGACCATCCTAGTCAGCAATAAAGTAAAAAGTTACAAAAGATTAATGCATGGAAATCCTCATGAGCTATAATTTGTGTTGGCTCAGAACCATGCAAGGGGAAAAAAAAGAAGGGAAAAAAAAAAAAAAAAGTATGCCACTTGTGTTGCCCAAACCAGTACAGTTTTGCAGAAAAATCCCTTCACACTCAGTAGATCACTCCTGACCTAATGGTCAGTGTCCAGCTGGTTTCCCTGTCACAGCCTCAGACCCTGGAGAGCCCATCACAGAGCTGCCAAGACGCTTCTTGCACCTCCTTGGCTTTGGGCAGCTCTTGCCAAGCCCAGAGCCTCGGGAGCACCCCACAGCTGCAGAGTGAGAACAGGCTGCCCAAAGAAGCTGTGGCTTCCCATCCCTGGAAGTGTCCAAAGCCAGGCTGGACAGGGCCTGGAGCAGCCTGGGATAGTGGAAGGTGTCCCTGCCCATAGCAGGAGGTGGGACCGGATGGTCTTTAAGGTCCTTTCCAACCCAGATCCGTATGATCCCTGACACAGAAATCATCCATTTAAGCCTGCACCTGCTGTAGGAGCTGGCACTGTTCCTACCTGAAACAAAACCAACTCTGAACTTGCAAAAAATGCCCCATGTCCAAGGAATTCCACGGTCTGCTTGTGTTGTTTCTAAGTTTCTGTGCTCCCCCACTCGTCTTTGATCAGAGGGAACACGTCGACAAACTGCAAATTACTTTCATTATCCCACCACTTCAGATTTTTACATTCAGTTAACATAGTTAAGTGGTATCAGATCCGTCTTCCACTCACAAAAGCCAGCATATGGATGTTCTCATTAATCAGAAAAGGCAGACAAGACATTTTTCCAGTAAAAAGAGAGTATTTCCCTTGGAGGAATCTCAGTTCTTTGCTGATGGAAAGCATGAATTATACAAAATAACTATATACTTTAGACGTAACAAATAAGCTCAAATATTAAATCTGAAGATACCATTTCTATGTTGGGATGCTTCCAGGCCACAAATCAATGAAGTCTGGGAGACTTTCTGTCTCTCAGGAAACCTTGCTGTACCTTTGCCCTCTTCTTAATTTTTGTCTTTTGGCGTCAACTATTGATCCCTGTCGGGGTGAGGACAGGAGCTGGCTGGAGCCTCCTCTGACCCAGCACACTCATCCTTAGATTTGTGTGTCAAACAGCTTAAGGTGCACTTTGGGCCTTGTGGCAACATTGATGAGCATTTGCAACTTCAGCAAGGGCAAAAAAGAGGTATCTAGAAGCTAAACAACACATCTGCGAGCAAATATTACAGTGTAGTAGATATTCAAATTAGTATTAGTTTGTCTCTTCAAATATTAATTACAACCTACCTAACTGCAATTGAATAAATTAGTTGGGCGGTGAAATTATTCAACATTTTAAATGGCTGGTGACGGATAAAAGTAATTGAAAAATAATTGAAAATATAACTCCTTGCCTAAATATTAAATTTCTTTTGTTTTTATTGCCGGCATGGCCATTAAAAAATCAGAATTTCATACGTGTGTGCATTCATGTAGATGTATATGACACATATGGAATATGTTCATGTATATTCTTCTAACTTCCCTCCTTCCCTGAAACTAAACTTGAGTAAATATTTTCAATTAATAAAGAAGAGCTCTACTGGCAGAGCCAGAAGAAAGGCTGTGAAACAAGGGAAAACACATTTTTACTGCTAAGTATTTAGCAAGGTCACCTGCCTCTGCAAAGCCAGGAAAAGAGATCCCCCAGCAGACTGTGAGCACAGCAGGGGATTACACCAATTCATTAGCAGGTATATCTCCTAATTACAGCCCCGGACATGAGTCCCCACACAGCTGAGCAGGGAACAACTGCTGCTTTCTGCTTTTTCCTTGGGATCAAGCTCAGAGCTTCCTGCTGAGCTGCAGGACAGCATCAGCACAACCCCAGCACAGGCTCCAGCTCCAAGCCAAGCTCTCTGTTATCCCAAAGGATGCTCCTGACTCCTCACAGCTCCAGTCCCAAGGGAAGCTGTGGGAGCAACAGCTCACCACGTCAGCTCCATCTCTGTAAAGATCTCACATTAATTTACTGCAAAGGTGACACGGGTGAAGAAGGGAATAAAGTGAGACTTTGAATCCTTCCTTCCAGAAGGCTAACGGTAAAAAATTGGTAGCAATGCAACTCTGGCAGATTTCCAACTATAACACTCAGAGTGTTGCCCACAGCCGTGTCCCAGACACACTTTATCATTCACCATGGCTCAGTGCAAAACATAAATAAAACAGAAGTCATCAGCACTACTAGCACTCAGCTGTTTGGAGGCTTTTTTATTTTTCCCCTTCCCTGCCAACAAAACAAATAGTGAAATAGGAGAGCTGCAATTCAAGTGATAACACCCACCATTAGAAATCTGGTGGGGGCTGGTGGTGTGATGGGAAATGAATTCAATTAAAGAATGCAGGCAATAATAAAATGAAGAATATGTTGACTGAGATTAATACAACAGAAACCTGTAATGCTGCTGAAGATCAGCATTGATTTTTGTTATCCAAGTGCAAACTAATGGTGTCCAGGTAAAAGGAAGTAAGTGGTTAATCACCCTTATTGAAGGAACTTTTCTCATCATAACAGCATCAATGTTACATTACCAGGTTCAGGAGTGTAATTAATATCTCGCTGTGTTAGGAAATGCTATGACACTGAACAGGTTTTGCTGCTGTTGCCCATAAGTAAATACTTTCTGAAAATGAACCCAAGCAATGTAATGGAAATACTTCCAGTTTGAAATAATATAAACTCCTTTCTTCAGCAGGCACTTGGTTTTAACCAAAGCTGCTTCCCAAGTTCAAAAGCATTAAGTTGCAGGTTACTGTCTAACTCTCCAGCTGCCAAAGCTGCATCACACTATTAAGTGTTTTTATTATTATTACTCCTACTATTACAGTCTGCTTAGACTATAAAATAAGATCGCTTGGGCTCCTTAGGTGTTTACATCTGCCCTTGTACTGAAGCTCTTTCAGCAGATTACTGTTTCTTCTGCTAGTTCAGTTGAAAGCAATGATGAAGTTACTGCAATGCATATGTCCTTAACAAATAATGCTTTCAAAGGGTTGGAAGCATATTTGTGGGGGGGGGAAAGCAATGCTGAACTCACTTCAGTGGTGAGTAGCAACCAACTTCCATTCAACCAGTCAGACCATCAAAATAATCAAGTAATGAAATGAAGCCAGTTCTCCCAACAAGAGCTGACAGGTTTGTACCAGAAGCAGCTGTGTGATACAGCCTTCACTGATGCAACAAGATCTAAGTGGATTTCCTCTTACTCGAACCTAAAATGGGAATCTAACAAGGAAACAATCCCGTCACTCATCTCAGTGTCACAGTTAAGGTACAGGTCTCACTTTCACAGTTACTGGTTCAAGCAGGTCCCTTCATCACAAACTTGAACCAAGTTTCTCCAGCCCAGTGCACTGGGGAGCCAGGAACAGGCCAGAGCACACCTGGGGCTGTGGGAGGATGCTGAAGCTTTCTACAAAAATGTCAGGAGTGTGGAAAAGCTGATGCAAGTTAAAAAGGACAACAAAGAAAGAAAAGCAAGCCCCTGAAGCTGCCCTTCCACTACACAGCCACAACGCACCTGCAATTGCAAACCACAACTCCCTTAATGTTCTCCCTCCTCTCCTAACACACACAGACACACACAATCACCCTTCTTCAGCCTCCATCTGGGAGAGATCTCCAGTTCACCCATGCAGACACCTCCTGCTGCCTGCTCTCAGAGAGAGAAGGTTTGCTGGATTTCGACAAAGTCAGCAAGTACCTGCAATACTCTAATTCACCCATAAAATAAGGCAGTGTGACAGTGCTTCCGTGGGGAAACGCTGCCTTAAAGTGCTGTAAATCCTAAAGAAAGGAGAAAAAATACAGTTCCCAGCAGTGCCAGCCTGAACAGCAGTGCCTGAAGTACCTTCAGTGCTCAGGTGCCTCAGAGCAATCTTTGATTTGTTCTGAAAACCAAAACAGCTAAAAGGGGACCATCAAACGTCAGGGAGTTTAGAATAACCTTGTTACAGAATAGGCTGGATTCTTGTCGGACACAGCTCAAGGCTGCTGACTCCAGGGCCAGACCCAGCCAGAAATATGTTATTAAAGCCAGGCAGAGCTTGGCTTGACATGAAAAGATTCATTTAGCCACCACTGGCAAAGAAACCATACAGGGCACCTCAACCCCATCCAAATCTAGACATAGCTAAAGTACAATAATTAAATACAGATTAAAACTACTTTTAACAGGGCAGCATTTGAGATAGAAATTGGCCTTTCCACTGAAAAAAACTTGTATTTCCTACAGGTGCACACTGACACAGAGTTAGCAGTGCTTACAGGAGAACTGCCTGTGCCATCAGGTGCTTGCATCGCTGCTCTCCCACCCATAGTTCATCACACCAGCACATAATTGTGTCCAGTTAAAATAGCATTGGAAATATGGACCCACAGATATCATGCCTGAGAGGCTAGTGTGCTTTTCTGCTTTTTAAAGTGCTTCTAAAACTCCAGATAATATTGTTGTCCAAACCACACCTGCAGCTCTGCATGTATTTAAACCAACTAGCACAAATTCAGCTCAAAGGTTTTTTTTTTTTTAGTCCACTAAAGCTTAAACAATTGGATATTGAAAAAAAGCCTACAGCTACCTATCTGCATATCACTGCAAACAGTTTGAACACCACTAAAATAAAATTCATTGACTTGAATTTATCTTTGGTGTGACTTCAGTGGGCCTTTGCAGGGATAAATTTGTCCACAGGGTTCTGGGACACAAAAGGACTGTGAAATCACAACTTGTAGAAATGTCAATGAGCAGGTTTGGATGTGGGCAAGCCTGTGCATCGAGGAATTCTTCTCATTACAAATCTGTAAACCTTTGGCAGTTTGCAAAATGCTGCCCTTAGGAACATTTTGAGGAGCTATGAACAGACTGCTCAGCCCATGTTAAATTATAATCTGTGGAGACTCCAAGACCAGAAATGTCTGTAGCTCTGGGTTCTCAGTACAAGCTTTCAGGACTTCTCTGAGCAAATTTTCAGACTTCAAGTTTTCATCTGTGTGTGTCCTTGTCTATAGATGAATGTCAGAGTCACCTCTGAGCTTTTCCCATTTCTAACAAAATGCAGTCTTTTTAAGAGTCAAAAACTGACACCAGTCATACAAACGGAAATGCTCTTGTGACATCCCCAGTTTAAAAACAAAATGAGAAAGGCTCAAGTTCTACAGTCTGATGTCCCTGAAGCTTCTAATTTTCAGAAGCCATAGAGTTTCACTGTGTCTCACAAGAAAATTCAGAATTTTTGATGCAACCTCCTGAACTCTTGAGCCAGCTTGAAGTTACAGCCTCACACTCTGCTCCTGGGGATCAGCTACCCAAAGGGCTGAATTTCACCAGCTCTGAGCTGCATTCAGAGTAGAAATAGCTGCACAGTCCCAACAACTCATCTCCCTCCTCTTATCAAGAAAAGCTTTTCTGCTCTGCTCACTAAGCTGGAGCACTGACACGGGAGGACAGCACATGCTCCTCTCAAAAAATATGAAACAGTAAGTAGAGGAGGAAAAGTGTATGATCAAATTTTCAGTCTGTCGAGCTCAGACTGGAGTTTTTTAAGTTAGTGACTACAGAGTATTTTTTTTTCCTTTTCAGATCCATACTGTGCATTGTGGTTTTCCAATCAATCCAAAGAGATGTGACAGCCACTATGCACTGACAGCCATTGTACAGTGGCCATTACAATTATACACAGGCAATTATTGCTGGGCCAGAGACTCATGGGAAATGTGCTTTCCCCTTCCTATTTCACTGTGAAAGGACAACAAAAAGTAGTTAAAGTATATATTAATGGTTTTTCAAATAATATACTTGATTACATCTACTGCAGAATAATTTTTCTTCATGTTTCTATAATGAATCTGACCATGAAAAGCAGATTTATGCCCACAGTTTGTATCATTATAAACTCAACTCATTTGATGTGAAAAACCTACAGTTTAATTGCTTGATTTGGATTTTGGCTGGTAAAATACGTACTGAAACATTACTATTTTAATTATGCTAATTTATAAGTGAAAAGCTAAATTTGCAAAGGCAATAACATTAATTATTTACTTGCCCATTAAAGCTGAATATTTATTACCAGGATAATTGGCTTCATAAGTCTGCCAAAAAAAATTAAAAACGACTTTATGTACTGACTTACAGAGGAGTGAGTGATACTGTAGCATCTCTCAGCAGGTTGTGTGTGTTTAATGGATTGCTCTGATATACAACTACACTTCTTTCATTTATAGTCTGTTAAATTTCGTTTTTTCAATTTTTTTTTCCTTTATAAAGATGCCAGCTGTGACTCAGAGCAAGCTTCTTTACTGCTCTGCAGCCAAAATCCTTTGTGCAGTGTGAGGGACTTCCACTGGTCTTAATAATTTATGAAGATTGCATCTCACCTGGTCATCTAAATACTCACTGAATGTAGAATTACACTGGGTTAAATCAACAGAAAAAGGAAACAGTGACCCAAAATAATCCAGCTCACAGCCAGAACAGGAGAGTTAAGAAAAACCAGTAGTGAAAAATCTCCACCTTTGCTGGTATTTTAGCTTCATTTCTATTTGCAAGATAGCAAATATATTCAATGCTTATTTATGCATGCATCCCCAAAGTAATACAATTAACTTACTAATGCTTACAGAACAATTTGTATATTACCTTGATGTAGGATGAAAGGCTAATTTTGATTGCTGTCTAAACACAAATCCTAATTCCATTTGGCAATGTCTCACCAAGCAGACACCTTCCCTTCCTGCTTATGCTCCTTAAATACGTGACTTTCCCAGCAGGGGCAGGATCACTAAAGAGCTGCAGCACCGTGGCCACCAGCAGGAGCCAGGATGGACTTCTGTCACTTCCATCTTCCCTGTGGGTAAAAACCCTCTTTGAGTGAGGTCTGCAGAGTGCACAGGTTAACCTGAAGAGCCAGCCCTGAGGCAGCGCTCATGGAGACAGTAACTAGGATTTCAATCAATATTTATTTATTCAGGCGTCCTCAATACAGGATGATTACATCCAGATCACAGTCTGAACTCCCAGCCATGCTGTAATTATATTGCCAAGGAAGGGCAGAAGCATCCATGAAAGAGAGGCAGTAGGTCAGTGGATGTGGCATCTCATCTTAAGTGAGAAGGAACGGGTTGAACCACACTTTAAAACTTTGCTGTCCTTATTTTTTTTCCCCTGCAACTTCTCTGCAGCTGTCTGCAGCCCAGAAACTTGGAATGTCTGAACATCAGTCTTGGGCGACTGAGGCTTTAAATATCTGCATCTCACACTGCCATCTCACATGGCTGGATTCAGGACAGTTATTTTTATTAGTATTGTTGTTGTTGTTGTTGGTATTATTATTATTATAAAACTGATACGGGGGAAAGAAAAATCAAACCCCAAAACTTCTCATTGAAAACTTGAGGTTTCTTTGTCCATGTGTAGCTCTCACACCACAAGAGACTTCTGCTTTTTCTCAAATTATGCAGGACATTGATGCTCTTGCCAACGGGGCAGACATTCCAGTATCTCCCAACACCAATTTTCCCTGACTACAAAAGCAGCACAGCTCAGTATAACCCAGCACTGCATGGCTACAAGACACAAAAGTGGAAAAGCCAGAAGAATTTGCTCACACCCACACCCAACCAGTGATGCTGAAGACACGTTGACAGGATAATTCAGTGCCCCCAGAATGACACGGGGTGATATTTCAAGTGAGAATGTTAAATCAGGCTGGAGCTGGAGCTGGTCCATGCCCACATCCAGGACATCCCAGGGGCTGCAGGTGAAGGCTCCACGCGCACAGTTCCCACGGTCACCTACGCAGGGTACAAGGCTCCCCACTAATTCTCGGATTTAAATCAGAGCTGGAGCTTTCCCTGCTCTGCTCAGGGCTGCAATCAGCTCACACACATCCAACAGCCATGGAAGCAACCACAGCTCCTGTCATGTATCTGGGAGTTTGGTGCAACACTTCCTTCACTGACAGCCTGAGCAGATCAGAAATGATCCATATGGTGACACTCACTCACACACAACGCTGCTACTTTCCAGGCTTCCCCTCAGAAATATCTGACTTGCCTAAATACATCTGCAGCTTCCTCTCAGCAAAGCACAGAACAGTGAGGCAATAGCTCAGAATCACTAAGCAGGGAAGAAATAAATTTTTCTAACTTTAAAAATTTGTTACTTAGACCAAAAGTCAAAGTTTCAGAAATACCAATTATTCAGAAAGCTATTATGAGTTCAAATCTATATAAAACTCATTTATTTGTAAAATGCTTCACAGAAATTTAAACTTTTTTAAAGAACTTTGTTAACTCTAATGTAACAAATATTTCTTAGGGAAAATACAGTATTTCAAACTAAAACCCAAGCATTTTTATTTAAAAAGCTAGCTCCAGAAGTTTTGTGCAGTTCCACTTTGGTTTCAGCCCAGTGTTTGCTGAACCTGGCCTCTCCCTTGCTATCAAGGTATTAATGGTCTGGCAGCAACCGGTGTCAACACATCAGGCTGTGAATTCCAGATCAGCTCTGGCACGAAGCTGCAAACCTCGCAGATAAAGACCTGGTGTGAGGCAGGGGTGGTAAACAAGGATAATACTGCATGACAAGACTGCTAGCAGGACAGAGGATGGCAAACAGAAGAAAATTGTCAAGCATGTGGCATTTTTAGCAACAATCAACCAAAATGCCTTAGACATCAATTTCAAGGCACTTAATCCTCTTAATGACATGCTATGGCATTTGTTTGTGATTAGGGTTTCACTTTGTTTTCTATAGAGGATTCCCCCCAGACTCCTGCATTCAATGTGCTTTGTAAATAGTTCTGCCAGTATGCTGAGTATTCGGTTAGAGTTTACTTATCACAGTGCTAAATTATTCCAGCTGGGTCATTATTAATTCTCCTAATTTTACTGTCATTTGCTATCATTACAACAACGCAGCACCCTATGGATACATTTATTACAGAGCATAAATCCAGGGCTCGTCTAAGCTGCTGGAATGCCTACTCTGCAATCTTCATGCAAAAGCATGAGGAGTGTTTAAAAAGAATAATCTTTAGGAAAACTTTTTCAAGGCTTACCTCTAGCTCCCCATCCTCCACCCACCCATCACATTTCTGCAGGATGTTAGGTAAGTTTTCAGTATGTGATACTCCCCTGCAATACAGGCTGTGGCCCACGGCAAAGCTCTTTCATAGTAAATGCACTGGGGAAAGGGATGCTGGAGAGAGAGCAAAGAGGATGGTACTGCAGTCTATGCAATTTCTAGAGAGAAAGCATATATAAAAATAGACATTTAAAAATATCCTAATGTATATTCCTCCCCCCTTCAGAGAACTTATGCACTGCATATATCCTTTTCCTAACACAAGCATATGCTTGACTGGGTCTCGATTCAGCAAAGTAATTCATTCAGGGCAGAACTTTTAGCACCTGTTAAAACCTGTCAGACAAAAACTTAAGCAGATGCTTCAGTGTTTTTCTAAATCAGGACTGTAACTGGATTTACCAGTGCATGAATTGCATGAATCCATGTCATACAGACTGTGAAATTTTGGTTCTGTCATGAAGGCAAGTGTCTACCTGTTTTGAGTCTGGTGACAAGAGGCCATGACTCAAGTTTTAAGAAGCTGCTCTGAAATAGTCCTGAATGTGCCAGTACTTCTCCATGGGACCTCCCCTCGGTAAAGCTGCAGCATTTTCTCAGTACAGTAGACCCCAGATTAATAACAGAGGTACTAGAGCTGGTTTTGTTGCTTCCCTCCAAAGCTGTCCACATCCGTAGGGAACACCATGTAACAGCAGCCACCGCTCAGTTCAGGGTCCACAGTGACATCCCCTGAGCTCACCTGAAGCAGTGGTTTTTATACAACAATTCCATTTGTGCAACTGGGTTTCATCTTCAATGACTGGGGCTCACCCACACTTGAGAATTGTACTTTTTGGTCCATCATTCAAACAACTGATCAAAACTATTAAGGCAGATACTGCTCACACCCCATGGCTAAAATGTCCAATAACATCTGAGTTAAACATTAATATACTTATTTTAAGACCTTGTTAAGCCAGTGGTAGCTGTTGCACAGTGAAATCCTTGCTACCTGGGCACATGAAGCTCTGCTAAAAGAAATTTAGTGATCTACTGATCAAGAACTTTGACAGTCACAATTCTGAGCTTTTTCTCAGGTATGAGAACATGATGCTCATGGGAGCATCACACTCCTGGCTACAAAGTGCTTTTGCTTTCCTCCTCTCTTGGGTATTAGTCACACAATCAGAAAAAGAAATCAGATTAGTTTGGGCTTAAAGCATGTCAGTTACTACGTGCTGCTCACAGGTGTGTGCTCACAGGTAATTTGCTCTGTATCTTCTTGGGTATTTACAAATCTCTGTTTCCCTTGTAGTGTCCTCTGTGATGACAGGTACTATGTTTGTCTTCCTCCAGAATTCTGACAATTGCCCTATTCTCCATAAGCTTCTGAGAGTTGTAAACAACTTAGTGGGTACATTTCATAAGGCCACACTGACCCAAATATATCACAGTTACCTAAATACTCCTTATCTTGTTCTTGCCTTTGCTCGTAAGCCCTTTTACAGGGAACACTGTTACAGATCTGACACAGTTATTAACCTTTCTGTGAAGAGCAGTGCAAAATAATGGCATTTTGTATTTCTGTCTTCTCTTCTAGTCCATTTATTTGCTTCCCTTTCTTCCTGATGGACTTCTGCCTTCCTCTTACTTCCAGTGTGTTTTAAGTCATTTTATAACCTTTTATAGCCATAACTGATTTTGCCTCTATGTCCTTCTGATTTTAGCCTATGTGGCTGGTGGTGTTCTTGGCCACACATCTTTGGTTTGTCCCAATTGTACCAATACACAATACTGAAAAGCTTTCTTTGCTGTGCTACTCCCCAAAATTATCTTTGTGCATAGAGCCCCCAAAAGCCTCTATTCCACAGCACTGCTTTAGCTAACAAGTTTGCACAAAGCATTTTCAGTATGAAAACGTGGGACTTTCCCTCTTCCAACATCTGGCACCCCAGCTCATTATTCCAAACAAGCTCAAAAGGTGAATCCCTTTGTTAATCCATTACTCTCTGCCCAAACCCAACCCACTCAGACATTCCAAAAAGAAGTTACATGATGTGTCCTATAATTCTGGCCAACAACATATCTGTGTTCTAAGATGTCTGCCCACGGCCCAGTGATCAGCACAAGTTAATTTTCCTCACCAAGATCAACACCCTTGAAAAAATGTCCCACAACCAATTCCAATCAAAATGCTAGCTGCTCTCCACTTACCCCTGTCTTCACAGCTTCCCTTTTAAATATTCTGGTGGCATCATTTTTTCTTCAATACTTTTTGGATTTTGTACACCTTGGTCACGACCCCTCTTAATCTCTTCTATTCTAATGAATATAAACATAATTTTCTTAACCTTGCCTCCTGTTTTATAACCCCTGAGGCCCTTTATCATCTTTGTCAAGACTGTATCCATAATTAGGGTATGTAAAAAAGATCAAAAGGAACGAACAAGAAAGTGCCTACTTGACAGAAATTGTTACATGAATAAGCAACATCTTCGGCCCAGACTCACCCCTCCCATCCCAGCCCAGTGTCAGAGGGCAAGCTGCTGCTGATTCCTGCACATCAGGTGGTGTAGCCAGGACAGGTTTTGTCACTGCAGGGTGCTCCAGTCCCCCAAGGGCATTCTGCAACATTCACCTTTTCTGCTGCTTGTGCTAACTCACTCCAGCTGCACACACAGACACCTGCCTTCACATTCTGCACAGGTAACTGAAAATGCTGGGCATTTCAGCCAGGCTGCCCTCCTCCCTCTGTGCACACGCAGCCACGTACACTCTCCCAGGCAGCAGACTGCTCCCTGCAGCTCCTCACAGGCACACAGGTGTAGGGGCATGGTCAATAGTGCTGTTATCAGGGAAGAGAACACGGACCATTCTTGATACAAGAATTGCAGATGAAGGTAACACGACAACTGGCCTTCAGTGCTCACAGTGACCAGCATTCCTCAGCTGGACAGGTCCTTGAACACTCCACTGATTAGCAGAGTAGAAGTTTCAAAGGGATAAACGTAAAACCACGAAAATGCCCAGGGTCTGGAAGTTGAATGCTTTACAGAGAATATCACTGTTTACTTATGGATTATTCTGTATGATATTCAGAATTTGAAATTTGCCATAGCAGATCAGACAAGTGCTCTGTTTAGACCATAAAGCTGAATCAGACAGCAGCAAAAGCAGATGCTTCAGGGAAGAGTTTGAGAAACCTTTGCAAACAGTTACACAACAACTAAACCACCTGGGCTGTTTTCTTCCTTATCTTGATTCACCAGAGAATAGGCGGATAACCTGAAAAGGAAGAATTTCCCTACCTCTCTCAAGCATCTCCCTTTCACTCCTTACCACCGATGCTGAATGGTCTCACTGCTGTGAAATCAAGTCCAGCCCTCTGGACATCAGCTCTTGAGCTTTTGTCCTTGGTGGCACCTTGCCAGAGTTTTTCCCCCAGCGTTGGCAACTCCACAGCTCGTCCCACAGCCACAAAACATGAAATCACAACCCCATGACCAACTGTGCTGCTCTTCCGAAAGAGGCTCCTTGCAAAATTAGTGAATCACTCCAAATCTGTTTTCCATAGGCAAGTTTAAGGTGTTTTATTATGGAAATGTATGCCCCACATCTCCCTGTCTCCCCACAGAGTGTGGCACTCTGTAGTGTGACGCAGTTACGCGGGGCTGACACTGCATTACATTGTACAGAATACAAGGCTGCAACCTGTTTGCAGTGGGGCAGTATCCTGTTCAAGCATAAAAGGTGAAAATGAATTTATTTGCCCTTGGCACGCTTTGCAACTACGTATCTGCTGCTCAGCAGGTACAGGCAGTAGTAACAACCTGCAGAAGGAAACGGTACTAAAACTGCAGCCCACGCCAAACTTACGACTCTATTTTTCTTCACCATTATTAGCTATCAGATGGTTACTATGAAACATTATCTGCGTATTTCATCATGCCTACATTTATGCTCCGCGAGCAAATCAGCAGCTGAAAATAGCTGTGCACTCCTCCAAGCAACCTCGCTGCCTTTACAAGATCTAAAGTTGGTGGTTCTTTATCAGCACCTTATTTACTGAGGCAATTCCCACGCTGCTGAGCTTCAACAGAGGGTGGGAGACCTGCACTGCTGTTAATGCCACTGATCTTTGAAAAGAAAATGCAGCTGCAGCTTGGAAGAGCAAGGGCACTCAGCTGCTTGACTGGGCTAGGGCTGGAGGATTCAGCAGCAAACATTTACAACGCTGCAATTTAGCGCCAAAATATCACCCATCAGCTTGGATACATTAAGAAAATTACTCCACGACATTTGCTTTGTGGGTTTCTTTATTTCATTTGAGTTTCAAAAAGGTTTTTCAGTCCCCTCAGATAAAGCAACAACTTGCTCCTTCCCTCCCACCAACTGCCTGCAAATTTTGCCTTCAAATCAACTCTTTGTGGACGAGTGAGTAGCTGCCACATTACAATACTCTGGATCAAATTTTCATATTGGTATGAGGTTAAAATAACAATGAAGTTCAAATTTCTTCATCAGATACATGTTTGTAGATAAATTCTGCTGTCCTCCTGCAGATGCAAAGTACAGGAGTTCATACCTATTCCACAACTACTACCTGGGCAGCAGGGACAGCCTAGAGAAGACTATTATTAAACTAGAGCAGGTCCACCCCTTTTTGGCCTCTAAACCAAGCTAATAATTCCATGAGCTCTTCTCTACTTAAGCCACAAATAATAGGTGGGGGGAAAGCAGTTCACAGAGTTCCTGGCTGAAACACAGCAAACGTGGAGTAAGATCAACACATGCTCTAATTCCTGCCCTTAGGACATAACTGGTTAGGGAAAGTCTACATATAGGTTTAACTGGGCAAATTAATAGTCACAAGGATCTATGAATGTTATTAAAAGTCTAGGTGATATAAGAAAATTGCTAAGTGAAAGCCTGGGAATACAAAACCACCAAAGGAAAAAAAGAGTAAGAGCTTCTTTTAGACTCGGCTGCTGGTTAAAAAATAGAAAAGGAAAAAGAAAAAATATAAAAAATATCTTATTGCTTCTTACTGGCAAAGGTGCTGGTTTGACAGCCCTGAAGAGAGATCTACTTATTCAAAGTAATGCTGGCAGCAATGGCACATTTCTTCCTATGTGCCCAACCCTGTATCTATTTTCAGTTCCATCAGTAAGCTAAAGGTTAAAGCTATTTATTTAAACCCACACCCACATGCCATTTAAATTGACCCAAATTATTGTCTGAGTTGTAACCTCTCTGTATTAAAGTCCCCTTAGGGGCTGCTTCTTCATTTCAGGCTCAAAAAATTCCTCCCTCGCAGGATAAAAAGCAGATAAGGAGCACTTCCAAATAGAAATAGAGAAGGAAATGGGGAGGAGTTCGAAGAATGCCTCTTGGTGTTGTGAAAGAGAACACAGAAAACTGCAGGTTTCTGCAGAAAACTTCAGTTTCATTAGATAAATAATCAGAGAGGTTAGCTCCAGTCATATTAGAAGATGTCACTGCCATTCGTGTTTTAAGCATTTCTTTAAAAAAATAGATATGAGAGAAAAATAAAAGAAAAAACACTACATATTCTGCTTGCCTTCGTGATGCAACTGTAGTGAAGGCCACCAAAATATCCCAAAATGTAAAAGAAAAGGTGGTCCCAAACTATCAGCCCACAGTGGAAACAATCCTTTGCCACAGGCCAGGGGACAAGGAGGTCCGAGGAGGAACAGGAGCCTTCTGCAGTCAGGCACTGGTTAACAGGAGCAAAGTGCCATCCCAGGAGTGAGATTATTCTCTAGGCTGATAAAAGGCAAAGGGAAAGCAGCATCTGGCCTACAATATTTAGCCTTTTCTACACAGTTTAATGCTGTGTGAAGCATGGTAAAAGCAAAGCTTCCTCAGCCCCGGGAAGACAGCTGGCGAGGAAACGCAGCAGGGACGCCATATGATGGAAGGCTCCTAATTACAAAATCTCTGTCTCGCCTGTCAGAGCGACTGCACAGTGGTACAGGGGAGCTCACAGAGGAGCTGGGGAAAAATCAAGCATTGATAAGACTTGAAATCCATCTCCAGATGCAAACTTTCCCTGCCTTTGAGTACAGCTGGCTCTTGGATGTAGCTCCAGCCATAAAGGTGCAGTTCAGATAGCTGAAGATATTCCCAAAGCTCAGGGCTTGTCCAACTTTGCTTCTGATGGTGAGCCAGTCTTATAAAGAGATACTCAGTGGAAAATTTCGGGGCTGATGGACCACAGACACCTAATTCCATCAGCATGAGTCATAATCCCTGGAGACCAAGATTCACAAACACCAAGAAGAAGCACAAGAGTGGGGAGAAAAAAACAGTCACCCAAGAGGTTTGAATTTCATTTGATGTACTCTAGACACATAAATAGAAAAGAAGGACTTTCAACATACAGAGAGTATCTCATTATGTACTGATCCTGTTAATTGCTATTCAAGAGCCTGGAGGCAAAGACACAGTACAGTTCTAACGAGCTGAAAAGTATTGTTAAATACATCAGCATCACAGAATCAGAACTCCAGAATGCTTTGGGGTGGAAAGGATCATCTCCTTCCAACCTTCCTGCCACAGCAGGGACCCTTCCACTATCCCAGGGTGCTCCAAGCGCTATCCAGCCTGGCCTTGAACACTTCCAGGGATGGGGCAACCACAGCTTCTCTGGGCACCCTGTGCCAGGGCCTCCCCACCCTCACAGCAAGGATCAAAATGAGTAAAATTATTAAGAATGAGGTAAATGCCACCAATTCCACGGAAGCAAACCCACAGAGAGCCAAGGAAGGTAACTCCACACTGATGGACAGATTGGGACTGGCATCCACTAAAGCTGATTTAACATATTACACTTCAGCCCCCACTGGGACCACACAAACCCTGCAAAACCCAGACAGCAGCACCTCACTGGGATCATCACAGTGACATGAAGGGCCACATGGCAACGAACTTCTAATCCTGGGCTTTCCCTTCTCCCTCTTCTTTTGGTGGCTGAAGCTCTCCTCCTATTTTCGTGCATCAGAAATATAAAGGCACCGGTGTCTGCTGGGAAGGAACTGAGCAGGGATATTTTCAGCTGCACTGCCAGCATGTTTCTGCAGTGCCATCAGGGGAAAAAACCCACTGGAAGAGCTGGCTGAACTCATCAGTAAATATAATTAAGCTTCTGCTAAACTATATGACTTCTGCTAAATTTGAAGCACAAACAACAAAACTGGTTTATCAGCTTTATGCTTAATAAGAAAGGGATAAAGAATTAGATTTTTACAATTGAATGTGAGCAAACTGCAGCCCTGCAGAATCTGCATCATCTGGACTGTACGTGGCTGGCAGAGCTGGGTGCTTAATTTTTGAGACAACAGCAGACAGATCTTTAAAGCTATTGCTCAAAGGGCTTAAATAATGAGTTGTAAATTAATTCATTACCATTTGCTGTATAGCTGATGGAAAAGAAGTCAGATCTCATCTGCTGTACAGGCTTTCCTGAAAACTGACAGGTGAAGCTTTTGGCTGAGAAACTGAAGCTCCCAATGCTCGAGGCTTAGTTTGCTTCAAATCTAAGCATTTGTTTCCCACCAGAGTCAAGTTTTTGTGAACTGTGGGCAAATTTGACTTATCTTGCTTGAAGTTACAAAGTTGACAAGTTATATGTGTGGAAGAGAGACTGACAAAACCTTTCAATCAGCAGCTGTGATATGTTTCTTAATTATGCTAAAGCATTATGAGATCCAAACAGCTCAAACTAAAACCAAGATAAAAATTAGTGCTGCTGTTTCAAAAAGAACAAACAGTAACAAGGAAAATCTGTTAAAAAATAGTAACACAGATTAGTAAACACAAAAGTCAGGCAGACCAGCACACAGACTTTCATTTCAAAGAAGAAAAATGGTCCCAGAAATTGTCAACTAGTAAAACAAGACTGATAAGCATTAACTCTCCACAAAATTAAATTACAGTTTAAAAAAGAAGAAAAAAAGCAGGAGCAATGAGCTCTGGTAGAAAAAAATGACTGAATTAACATATCAAAGGAAGACGATAGGAGAGTAATCCAGAGGGTAATACAAAAGAAAAGTTTAAGGGACACCTTGGGATAAGTTTTCTTTGAAGTACTGCACTTCCTAAAATAATAGGAGGGTTATCTAAACACGCCCATCATGCATCACAATTATTGTACTACACTTTTACTTACAGAAAATTCATTGCATAAGTGGAGAGTAAGTGCTCCTGTGGAACAGGCCTAATTAAGAAGTTCTCGTTATGTGTGGAATAACAGGGACACAGGAGCCAAGTCTGTATTTCAGACCCTGGCATGCACCCTGGGCAGACAGAATCTTCCAAGGCAGAGCAGCCTGGGGGTGAAATCTTTACAGCCATTGAGTTTTATTAAGCTAAAAATGATGTCATTGTCCTGTATCTCACCTATTCCCTCCCCATTTCCCATCTCCACAGATTCTGCTGGCCTCTGACATCAGATGCAGGTCAACAACAACTGTTACATCACATGCAACTGACAATGCTCCATTTTCCATCTAGGCTGGAGCAAAAAGCCTTGCAGGACATTGAAACAGCATAAAGCAACTGGAAATGTGAAGAGAATTAATCAACCATCACTTTGCAATCACTGCAGCAGATGCTGCAGGAGCATCTCCTTTGTGGGGACATCCCATTTGTCTGCCACAGAGAAGAACCAGACTTCTTTAGAGATTTACATCACACTTAGTATTCAAGCAATAATTTAATTTTGGGGAAGACTAGAAGATGTGGCACCAGCTGGAGAAATGTCCAGTTTCTACACAGCAAGAGATTACTCATGACTGCAGAAGCCCAAAGGGATCACAGCAAAGCCCTACCAAAGAGTTCATATTTTGCTTTTTTGAATAACTGGAAATGCAGGGATTGAAGAGTTTACAAGGAAATATGTACAGTGCATTTCCTGAGGGACTCCATGGGTCTTTGAATAGGATAATCCTGCTTCCTTTCCTAAGATCATCTATGTCTCATCACAATGAGGTACGACTTTGGAACATGCTTTTACTTTTGGAGATTTAAGACATAGAAAAACTTTATCCTATGTAACTGTTTTTAACTTTAATGGAGCTAATTTTGCCTCACTTTGCTCTCCTTTGCCAGCCCAGTTCCTCAGAGCAGTGGTGCATCCAGAGTGGATTTACTTTCCTGAGCTGTTAACGCCAAACGAGCAGCAGACTCTGATTCCTGAATGTCATTTTCCAACGTATGTGACAGATGATACAAATATCTCCATGTGAGTGATTTACATCCAATAATCAAATACAGAACAGATAAGATCTTTAGATGAAAATCACTCTGGAAGTTTAAATGGAAAAGCAAATCAGATAATTAAACCCCCTGCCCTTAGTGGTACATTTTTTAAAGTGACAAAAATCTATAGAAACCTAAGGCAGAAACATAAAGTGCAGCTGAAAGAGAATCATTGAAAATCAAATTAATATTTTAATTCTGTCACCATGGAAAAAAAGTCTCTAAATGAGATGAAGTTTAGAATGAGTACAGTGATTTATTACCTTGGCCCTGTAATTTAAATTACCGTTTCTTTAATATTCACTGAAGTCTTCCCAGAGATTTTCAGCCTCAGTTGATCACAAAAAAAAAAAAAAAAAAAAAAAAAAAAAAGAGAGAAAAAAGAAAAAAAAAATAAGCTGAAGGAACAGTGAATTAAGAAAAAGCCAGTGGTTTTCCAGTAGCCATGTCAAAAATCAATGAGACTGAAGGACCAGAGGTTGGATTAATAAAGCTTTCTTCAACTCTGTAGTTCTGCACTTACTCCCTAAGCAGTAGGAATGGGCTTGTGTGCCAGACAGTCTCTGTGAACAACAAGTTTCAAAGAAAAATCGAAAGATTCTTGTGTACTTGTAATGCAGCACGATGCTTTCAAAGCCAGATCAGCTGATCAGGGCAGTATTTTAGCTACACACACACTTCAAATGATTTATCCAGCATTTACCTTATAAGCGCCTTCCCTGAAACATGTCCTCTCAAAAAGCAGTGAAAATAAATGAATAAATATATGAATATACAGATAAATAAATCACAAGCATTTGGTTTGACTGCCTAAAAGAGTCTACAACAATCACTAAATGATAGGCTGTCAAAACTGCAGTGTTAATTACATGAAGATTAATTGTTAAATTTACTTAAATTTAATACCATTAAGGGACGCATCATGTTTACATGAACTGATCAAAAGCAGTTAGCAGCTTGCAGAGATCCATATTTAATAATATGATTTTAATGTTCAGATGACACTTACCACACAGCCACTTTTATTATACACATACAACAATTAGCATGGCACTGCCAGGCCCTTCCAGCATTCTGTCATCAAACAAACGAGAATTTACAGATGCTATTCCCTACCACCAAATCTCCCTGCTTTGATACAATTCCACCAGGACACAAAGCACCCTGAATAGCAACATTCCATGGCAAGGGGATGGGAGAGAGTCATGCTTTTAAAATAACGTGGCTGTCAGCTGTGAGCTCTGCCTGGGGCTGGAATGCAAAGCTCCAGAGGGCTGAGCCTGGTCCCTGAGGAGCAGCAATGCCATCCCACTGTCCCTCCACAGCCACCACGTGTCCCCATCTCCCAGCTACACCACCCTCCCTGTGGCACATCACAAACGAGCACCAAGGACCCCTGCCCAAACCAGAAAGGAGGCAGACACCAGCAGAAGGAAGACGTTGGAAGAAAATGCCCAAATCATCCCAGAAGAAAGCAGGTCCTGTGTACAAAACAAACCTGAAAACAGTTCTCGCCTCTGATCTAAAGAAAAATTCCTTTTTCACCTTAAGCCTTGCAAGGAAATGAATTCTGGTTAATCTCTGGCTGTTGTGACAGCCGCACCTCTGCCAGGCAGCCAAGGAGGTTCCCAGGAGAACCAGGAGCAGTTCCAAACACCACAGCCCTGTTGCTTTGATTTTTAGAAGTGTTTTCTTCTACAGTTCTTTTGAAAGTTTTAAAGTTCTCATAAAACTTCTTCAGTTTTCTGGTTTGTTAACATATTTTTACTGATGTCGCTATTGGACATGAAGTGAGTACACAGACACTTGGTAAGTGCAAAGGAGAAAAAAGAGTAAGTTTTATTCAAGCATCTGGTATTTATAGAATTCCAGAGGTGACCGTGGATTGGAGGATGGAATTACCACCTCTCCAACCACACTAGTCAAACCAACAGTCCATCAATTCTCTCCTCCCACAAAGAAGAAGGCAAAACAATCATTATTTACATGAGCAGTGCGTGAGCACTCCAGTAGAAATATGTAAACATCAGAAGGCTGAAGAAGTTTTATGAGAACTTTAAAACTTTCAAAAGAACTATAAAAGAAAACGTAACACTTTTAAAAATCAGGGCAACACAGCCCCTTGCCAGGCAGCCTCGTTGACAAGTGGATGTAAGGTTAAAGGATAGGCACACTGGAAACTGGGCATTAATGGGAGCAAATGAGCAATGGTCCCGAGGCACCACAGAATATATGGCCAACAGAATGGCAATTCCAGGAGGCACTGAAAGACATCCAGAGTCTTAATGACCACTGATGAGTTTGATTTTGCTAACTAGAGGCAGGTATCTTATGACATAAGCCTCCATTCCCAGTATCCTCTGTGGCCTCTAACACTTGCCTTTCCTAGAAGATTATTTTTGTATATTATTTTAAAGATGGGAGTAAGATAGGAATATTTTGAAGATGAGGATAAACAGAAGTCTTTAATGCCTTTACAAATTAGAAAGCTTTTTTGAGCATCATGCAATTGTATCTACCATCCTATAAATTTTATTCTGACAGGCAACATATTTAGAAAACTATTAATAATTCAGGATTTTCTTAAGTCAACATAGAGCATCCTTTTCCAGAAACAATCAACACTGTGGGATTTATTCTGCTGTGCTTACTCATGTCCAAGTGGATTACAAGCAAATGGGAATAGCATTAACAAAAAAAAAAAAAAAACCACTCCTAAAGAAGAAGTTTAAATTTTATCTATGATTGCCTTTCAAGTTATACTCAAATTAAAATGTTGAGAATTTCCCTAAGGGCTAGATCTCAGCTCATGTTAATTACATCACTCCACCTTGTTTGAAGGTAACAAATCTATGTGGATTTCTACCACCTGGGAAGTGTAGAAGCAGAACTTCAGCAGGAAGCCACCAGTGTGTGTCTGAAGGCAGCACATAAATCTTGTAAGGAAAAGAAGCAACTTTCACACCAAAGCCCAGAAGAGCAGCACTGGAGCTGTTTGCTTCCTTCAAGCTGCGTGAGGAGAATCAGCCAAGCATAAGCTCCTGCCCCTCAGAGACAGAGATCACGGAGTGTGGGCTTCAAATAACTAAAAGTGAGCCCATAGCTGGCCAAAAAAATGAGGTCTTTGAATATTACTTAAATATTTGGGAGTCATGTCTTTCAGCTCCTCAGCAACCTTTTGCCCCTTCCTTTGGAATTTTCAGTGATGTTCCACTTGAGGCTCTTTATTTTGCTCATTTTAGTGTTCTCCAAATACTTGCTTCCTTTGGATATTCATGTAAACTCTTTCCATACATCCAGCAGATATGCTGTTATGCTGGGTGCCAGGATTTGAGAAGAAACACCACAGGCAGTGCCCTGGCACTTCCTAACTGAGCAATAATTCACCTAATCTGAGCAATAATTCACCTAATTTAAAGCTGCTGGAGCTGTGTCCCCGTGTGTGTCCTGCCAGCTCTGATCCTCACCAGCACTCACTGCTGGGCTTTGATCTACCAGCTCCAGCTCACACTTCATTTCCAGGATGTGAATTGTTTCAAAGCTCATGCTGCAGACCTGATTTTCAGTGCTAACAATTATTCTTTAATACCAATAAAAATAAACGAACGGATTTAAGGAATCATCTTGGTTTGGAGGAGGAGAAGCATCCCAGCAAGTGGATTTTGCCTTTGGGGTATGCCCCACTGTGTCTCCCTCCAGTCATCCCAACACCTCTATTCCATAGCAGCAGCTAAAGCTGCTGGTACTCAAGGCACACCCCGAGTTCAAACTCCCACCACATGCTGAGAAAATATCTCACATTAGATCCTAGGACAGCTGCTTCACTGCCACCTCGTATGGCATAAGGTGAGAGCAAGAGGAAATTATAGGGAGGAGAAGAATTAAAAATACCCAAACAACTCAGCTCAGACATCAATCACTTCTATTATCCTGCTTGGGTATGGGGGAACTTTGTGCAGAAAGCTGGATCCTGATCTCCAAAACTGCCTCTGTCACACAGATTTACTCCTCCAGGTGCTTAGGAAAATTGTTTCTAATTTAATTCATTAACAGTGGCTTTTCAGGACTGACATACGGTGGAAATACGAAGCACTCTTCCACCTTGTAAGAATAATGCAGCAATCTGGGAATATTACAGCAAGGTGTCACTTTCACTCGTTCTAAATAAAAACAGGGAAGTAAAAATTAAGTATCACTAAACACAAATTGTAGTAATATCTTTTTCATTATAGATATCTAAAGGGCATCCATTTTAGAATGCAGTGCATCTAGACATCTCATTATTTTAAAAAATTAGTTTAGCTGTGAAATAATATTCTTTTGCTTAGTCAAATTTGATCTCACTTTACAGCTTTTCTAACTTCATTAGAAACCTCTTAGTGAAGCATGAACTGCCACGAACTGTCTTTCTGAAAACTG
Source organism: Anomalospiza imberbis (assembly GCF_031753505.1). Classification (NCBI taxonomy): domain Eukaryota; kingdom Metazoa; phylum Chordata; class Aves; order Passeriformes; family Viduidae; genus Anomalospiza; species Anomalospiza imberbis. The sequence goes on along the minus strand of NC_089695.1, from coordinate 13,808,243 downwards.
GACAATAATTTCCATCAGGGATCCATTAGAAAGAGAAAGGGAAGACAGGGAAAGTGTCACTGGCAAAATACCTGTGAGTGTTTGAACTGCTGTTTTCATGTAGTGAGCAGTGCTGGCAGCTTCTTCTGCCATTGTCCCCGGTACAATTCAGGCAAATAAAATTACAGGCTGAATGCACTGCTAAACTGGTAGGTGAAAACTATTACATGCACAATCTTTGCACAAAGGAAATCTACTCTCCTCGGATTTATTTGTTTAAAAAAGGATTGTTCTATTTATATACAAATATTTACAGAGCATGAAACAGCATTGTGTTGTTCTCTTCTTGCATGGAATATGTTATATTTTAAAAATAGAACTATTCTAATGCTTTCAACAATCTTTAAGTGTATATATCACAAAAATATCCTTTGCACAGAGAACATAAAGACTAAAAGACACTCGATTTTGTGTTTAAATCCTACTTAATGCAATGAAATGGAGATCTGAAACAGTTCCACAAACCCTTTTGAATCTCCTTGGCCTAGAAAATTTTGATATTAAAAAGATATTTGTGATTACAAATATTTTCCTAAACCTGAGTCAAGCAGCCTGGAGCTACCTCACATTTCCCCACAGTCAGCTCCTGTGGATTAAGTGGGATCCAGCAGCTCGTTATCCCTGAGCCCACACACACCTGCTGACCCCAGAGCAGCTTCAGCTTGAGAGGTGAATCAATAGGGTAGAGCTCCAGCATTTCGTCCCTAAAGAATAGAAAAAGGCCTTCCCCGATGCAAGCAGCATAGTTAATGATATTCTCATGGCACAAATACTAATTTCTCACACATCTCCTGTCTGTCAGGGAAGGGAGATCCTTATGTAGCATGGACAACCACACTCCAGAAATCCCCAAGGAGTTCAGGCAAGCAGCAGCAATTCCAAGTGAGACTTAGTTATAAACCACCCTTTCTTCCTAAATTGAAAAATATCACAAGGAAATGCTGGAATATTTAGCCCACCTTGCTTTTCTTTCCCCCAATGATTTTAAATAAAACAGTACTGTAAACACAGTCAAAACCTTTCCTTCATCATAAATAATTTTTTCCCCAGTCAATCCACTTTCTAACATCCATTTGCAAAACAACTTAAAAACATTGGAGAAAAAAAATAGGAAGAAATACTGAAGGCAGAGGGAAAGGGAAGGTCTAATTTAAAATAAAGCTAACAATAAAATAACTAACCAGGCTTGCATTTACCAAATAAACATGTTGAATATGCTCAAATGAATATACCTGCCCATAGTTCCCATTGACCAAATGACATTAGGGAGCAGATACCCCATCGTGAGGCAAGATTAAATCTGGATATCCTTACCACTTCATTCACGTTAAAAAAGACAGGAATTTTTTTTTTTTTTAAATATTGAATCTCAAGCCAGGGGGTATTCTCACAGGAAATAGCAGCCACCACTGCATACAGACCATCACCAGAGGCGTTTCCAAAGGAAAGCATCCGTGTGAAATGGATCTGCCCTGGCTTACGCGGCTGCCCTGGGAGGCTGTGGAGAGGCAAGGAATTCAAACACCGATGAAGTGTTTTCCTTGCCCTGTCCAGTGTAACTCCTCAACACGCCAGGCTGGCGTTAGGGAATTGTCTGCTTCAGCACAACACTTGCCAGAAATTATTAACACTCAGATTTCTCACAGAGAAAGATTGGCTCCTCTGCAGGGCCGAGGAGGGGCCGGAGGAATGAGCAGCATGAGGCAGTCGGCAAAATTCAGTGCTTGATTTTCCCCCGAGACAGACACAGGGCAGTGCTGAAGGAACAGGAACAATTTTGTCAGATGAGATAGTTTATCTCATCTCCAAGTTTAATCTCGTTGTGTGGATACAAACTTCCCTCATGCAAATCACTTTCCAGGCTCTGCTCCCAGCCCCTTCCCATCTCCCTGTCTAAAGGGCTCTGTTACTGCTGTACCCATAAGCACCTCATCATCATCAGATTCATTCTCACAAATCCCCAGGGGGTGGAGAATCACAATCATGTCATTTTTGCAGATGGCTGTGATGTGCCACTTCCCCGGGCAGCTGGTCCAAGCCAGCCATGCCAGACAGGGCGAGGGAAGGGCTGGTACCCACCCCACTGGGATGCAGCTGCATCCCCTCACCAATCACTCTGTCCTCAACAAGAATAGCCCATCCTTTCCCCTTAATTCCTCTTGAAGCTTTTCAACATCTTGAGTATTATCTAAAATGCCAGACAGTATTAACAGCCTGTATCTCATTAAGCATTTGGGACTTTAATTGCAGTGAGCTGCTGACTGTCACAGGTTCAGAAGAGCCAATACTCAACCTCAGTCTGCAGGCTCAGGGCCAGGCTGCTGCTGCCTTACACTGAACCAGTATGATCCACAAAGTTCAAGTAATAACTGAGTATTGTGAGGAAGCACCTATTTTTCTTTAAGTTCAAGACTTTTTGGCGTGTTTTCACACGTAAAATGTGTTCAAACCAAGCACCTAACAAGATCCAGTGTTAGCTCAGAGACCAATCCTAATGTAATTTACAAGTTGTGCAGGTAAAATGATTTTGAAGTCTCCATTTTTCAGGGTGCAGGAAAAGAAGATGCAATGAAACTCAGAGCAGGCAGGTATCTTTAGCCACCCAAAATCAGGGCATTCACTGCACTGCATGGGAGCTAAACAAACCTATGGACTAACTCAATGCACATCAGCAAGTTTGCTGTGTTAAAAGATACATTTTTTCTTTTTGTTGTTCATTGGGTTGTTTTCTGGTTTTTGTTTTTTGGAGTTCTTTTGAGGGGAAACTGGAGAAACAGAAAGCTCACATTCATAATAGGTGGAAGTAGAGGTTTTACTGTAGAGTACCTGCCCATTATCTGGTCACACCGAGGCAAGAGTTTGACTTTATTGCTAGACATAGCAATTTGCATGAATATGCAAAATATGACACATCCAAAACATCCCACGGCTGCTGGACCACAACAGGTCACTCTGGCCAAATGCTGGGCAATGAGGAAGGGAAACAAAAGCCCAAATGTAATATTTTCCCCTTAGCAAAGGATAAACTTCAGCTAATTACAGACTTTGGAACAAAGAGAAATTTAAAGCACACTTGCTCTCTCATAGCTAATATTTATACTAATAAAGAAAAGAGCTACTAGAACACAACTAGAACTGAGGAGCAGCCCATTATATACCTTTTAATGCATTACAATGGTATTAAACATAATAAATAAAATAAGTGTGGATAGCACCAGTTGAGATATACTTTAATCAGAACTCCACATCCGAGATTTTTTTAAATGATACAATGTTTTACCCAGTTAATCATCCTACTCTCATGAGGTTTTCTTCCCTTTTCAACCCCACAGAGGTCAGTGGATAGTGATGCTAATTTGCGGAAGTTCTCATGCACTTCTCAGCTTATTAAAAAGTGAGGAATCACACTGCAATTTCAAAATCTATACCACAGAAGGCAACTTCAGTGCCAGAGTCTCAGAGTGACCTCCCTCTTTTGACAGAAAAAAATAAGTCTTTTTCCTTTGCTGCATCAGACACTACAGCTTCCCTTCCTGCAATGTTTTGCTAGTGGTTTGCTTTGTTTTGTTTTTTAAGTACTTACATTAAAAGAGGAAAAACACCAGGTTTGTTATACCAATACAATTTCCTTCTGACCACACAATTTAATTACGTCAAGATGGGAAATCAATTTTATTTTAAAATAACATTCAAATGTGTCCTGAAATGAAAATTCTTTGTTTATCAAGAAAGGATGGACATTATCACTCAAAGGTGTATGCGAAATGAGGAGGATTAGGAGAGAAAGTGCAATTCTTTGCTGTGAAAGATTCAGCCACAAGGGAGAAAAAAAAATTAAACAGTCTCTAATTCTGAATTTAAAAAAATGAGAAAAAGAAAACATAAATGCTCTTAATTTCATATATCCTTTTCAGTATATGGTATTTTTAGATGCTTAAAAAAACCCCAAACAGACAGACAAAAAACAACCCAACACTTTAACCACTTCAGGCTCCCCAAGGAATGTATTTCAGTTACTAAAAAAGACCTTAAGCTCAGATGCTTCCACGTGCAGAGCAGGGAGCTGGCCCAACACACAACAGCACGCTCAGCACTTGCTGAGCTGCCCATAAATCTTCACATGCTCCAAAAAAGAGGCTTCAGACAGAGGCTGCTGGCCACCAGCCCTGCAATAATTCACTGCTACAAAATCATTTTCTACTACTCAAACAGAGCCTGTGGCCAGCCTGGTCTGTGAACAAATGGGGGGAATTCAGCAGGAGGCACAAGGCACGGTTTTTTGCGGGTGTTTGGTTTTTGGGTTTTTTTTTTTTCCTACAACAGAGGAGGTCTCAGACTGACAGAGGCCAGGACTGGGTTTGGAGGAAGAGTGGAAAATAGGAACAATAGATCCTCCCACCCATGGCCATGCCCAGGTTTCACATTCCCAGGAGAACAGAAACTCTGGATGCAAGAGCCTAAAATGATCAAAAAACCACATTTTGATGGGAGCTCGGGGTCCGTTCACGGCGCGCCCTGCGGAGAAATCAGAAGGCAGAAAGACAAATCTGCTCAAGGCAGCCCTGGTTAAATGGAGCTTGGCAAGAACAGATAAGAGGGTCCTGTCAAGAAGATTAAAATAAAGTAGATGGTTGCAAAGGAAGGACAGAGGGAAGATCGGAAACCAAGCAGTGTGAAATGGGAGGAAACCACAAAACACGACAGAGAGAAAGGTGAGTGCACCTGAAAGACACTGATGGGAAACTGATGCCCTGAGTTATGACCTTTCCATCAGGTCAAAATGAAGCCTTTACACCAACAGAAAAAATTAAAGCCTTGGGATCTTATCTAGGCTTAATATTTAAATTCATGTGGTTAGTGGGGGATTACCTGCCCAGCTGAGAGAAGAAACACAGAAACAGTGAATTTTTCAGTCCCAACTCCCAAGTTCATTTGCATGGTGTGCTAAATATTACAAATATTCAAACTGACAGTAGCAGATTATATGGATACCGGATTATATCTCCATCTCTTTAAAAATTATTAGTTAAAAAAGTTATTAATAACTCAAAACTTAATAGTTTGAGCAGGTTTGAACCCAAAGCTCAGATTGAAGCCACACCAAACTTAGAACCAGTTCAGAAATGTATTTTATGAATAATTCTTGTCATTAACACGAGTGAAATCCAAATCCTAAAATGATCTGAGAGGGTGAATCAGCTTCAAGAGACTTTGTATTACTCAGTGTTCTGCCCTGCCTCTCACAAGACAGGAATTCCAAGTGATCCCCCAAATCAGCAGCAATAGCATCTTCAAAGGCAAAAGAAACTAAACTGGAAAGAAACTTAGAAGCAAAATGAGCTCTTCATCACAGCTGTGATTAAATTAATCAACTGTCTCACATAAGGACAAATATTGTATTTTATTACATTTTATCCAGGCAAAGCTAATTATAAAAGCATGAGATGATTTGCAATTATGCACTAGAGCCATCATATTTTCCAAATGGAATTCAAATGTAATATTGTCCACACACTGACGTGTGACATGTGCCATCATGATATTTGGATTTACCCCAGTGAGTGTGCCAGGTTAACTGAACCAATAAACTACATCCCCTACATTCAGAACATCACAAGTTCCTTCTCCCTTCGCAAACTTGCAAAGGGAATCTCAAAGCTGAAAAGTTCGAGCTCGGCAGTGAAACACAAGGCTGCAAACCACGTTTGTGGGACATTGTTCATGTGCCATTTTCAATAAAACACACAGAAATCCTTCAGCATTCTCAAGAAATCCCATCACACTCCAATTCCAGGAAATTGAGAAGTACCATTACATTCACCCATACATTTCTAAGCTACGTGGGAGAGAGAAGAGCCAACCTCCTCTTGCACTTCTGATAAATTAATTCCCCAACATGATAGAGCAGTACAACAAAATAACCCTCTCATTGAGGTTTATGATGTACTTAAGCTTAACTCTGAATTCCTTGGATTTGCAACGTTGCTTTTGGTAAAATTATTATATGCCTGTAAAACTGTGGGAAGGCTGGGAAAAGCCACACATAAAAGGCAGTCTCAGATTGATCCTGGATGTGCAGAGGGTTATTTCTGGAGATGTAAAATAACAGCCAGAGTTTCTCCAAAGGCTGAGGCTGCCTTGCACAATGCCATGACAGAAAATACAAAGGTAGCAACCATGGTGACAAGACAGAGCAGAGTGATCCATTGTGTCCAGGGGGATGGAGGTCCAGCAGATGCACCTTGCTGCTCCATTCAGCTGCTGCCCACATCACACGAGCCCTTGCCCACAATCCCAGGGATGGAAGGGATGAAGAGAGTGAAGGGAAGGGATGGAAGAAGGATGAAGAGAGTCTGGAAGAAGCTGCAGCTGACTTGTCTCTCTTACAGATTTGCATCTCCAACTCCACTCCTCTCTCCCTCTCAGATTTCCCCTTTTCTGGTTATTTTCCACCACTGAAGACGTCACCAGGTTTCTCATCAGTATGAAATGTTCACTTGAAAGAGTCAACTTTATTTTGCTCAATGTGTTTGTGCTAGATAAGCATTTGGGAATTGCTATTTGTCTTGCAGAATTCCTGTTTCCTCTCGATACAGGCTGGTACCCTGCAAGCCCATTTCTGTAGCGTTCTCTACTGAATTGTGAGCTCACTCCAGTCTTCATGGTTACAGTCAAGTACTGCCCTGTCCTGATATGCATGCAGCTGCAACTTCTGTCAGATGTATTTATATTCAAGTATTACAAGCCTTTGTCTGGAGCAATTTTACTTTCCCTCTGCAAAACCAGGGATGTTTCATGCTGGTGGCTGGTGCACAGCAACCCAGAGTGCTGAAACAGTCCCCAAGAGCTTTTCCTGCAGGAAAAGAAAGCAGGCTCAGGATCCACAGGGAATCTTGAGCCAAAGGCAGGAGCATCACATATTTTCAGGCTTCTCATCCCCACATTATTTACCAGTGGTGGTGAGAAAGTAAGCTCTCCTCGCCAAGTGGCCACGAGGGGATGGTGTGGCTGTCTCCTCACAGAAACAACACCCCGGCAGAGATGGGCACTGCTCCAGACAGACAGATTGCAGCAGAGCACACATCAGCCCATCAACCCGTGTCAAAACTCATTTGTTAAGCATCTCCCAACAACTTCTGTGTTTTGAAACACATTAAAGCAGGATAAAAAAGGAGGGTCGCTTGCTTAATGGCCTGGTCATCTCCCTTGTTAGAAAGACCTCATGGGTAGTCAAGAAAATTCCCACCAATTTAAATTAGTCTTCTGCTAAAAGTATGCCAGAAGACAGGACAGAGTTTTTAATGCTGGAGAACCACCCTCTTAAAGGAACTATTTGCTCTGGACCACAGAGCTGGCAGGAGAAAGCCCAAAGCCATGGCAGCCAAGAGCAGAGCAGCATCACCCAGCACAACCCTGCTGGCACCACTGCAGCTCAGTGCCTCTGGCAAACACCAACGCAGGACACTTGCCTTTGCTGCAAAGCTGCAAAGACAGCACTGAAAGAGAAAGACAAATGCATTAACAGGCTCGAGGCAGCCCTTCCCCTGAGCACTGCAGTTTCTGTTGAGTCAGAGCTGTCATCTGCCCTGCAACAAACTTGTCTTCACTGGCCATTCTGCAAGCAAGATTCAATCAGGGCTCCCTGGCTCCTGAGGGAACCAGCACTTTAGCATGAACTGCCTCCACTCAAACGTAATGGAGTGAGATTGCTCATGCCATTATTTTAAATGGTTGGAGGCCACACGGTCCCCAATTTCATTAGCTGCATTTATAAACAGATCTTGCACTTAATAGTGTGGAACACAGAGACATGTACACATGATGTATCATCTTCCCGCCACAAACAAAAAAAAAAGGAAAAAAAGGAAAAAGTAGAAGCCAGAATAGCAGCTTAAGTGTCTCGATTTGATACAAGTGTCCTCCATATAAGAGGATATTTCTGCAGATATATATAAGCAATAGCTGATTGAACTACTCAATCAACTGTCTCCAAATGGAATACATGGAAAGGGTCTCCTGTTCTGCTTCACAAATTATAAAAATTACAGTCAATCAGACTGTGCACACACGGATGTCAGCAGTGCATAATAAAATTGGGAGCCCCAGATTTTACCTGCACACAGGAGTTCATCTAAGTTCAGGTGGTATATTTGAACTAATTAGCTAAATTAGTGCCAGAGGCAAGAGATGAGTCAGACCTGTGAGCCTGCATCCATGTCCTTCCACAGCAGGGCAAGGGGTTGGGAATGTGCCAGAGGAGCTGCCTCCATCATTTATATTTAAAACCTTAGGCCAGTTTACACTGATTTGAAACAGCTTTAAACCTAAAGTCAGGGGCTGATATGATATTGAACTGTAATAACTCAAACTACACCCTTCTCTAACCATGTGCAAGAGAGAAATAAGAAAATAATAATACAGATATCCCAAACTGAACAGCATGACAGGAGTGAGATATGGAGCTCTCAAACACAAAATCACAACCAATTACGCTTTAGTGGCTGAACAGGTGTGAGTCTAATCATTGCTCATATACTTTTTTCCTGGAAGTCTTATAATTTTCTTTCAATTTGTTTATTTTACAGAAAATACATCTCCCACAGACTTTGCACAGAGTTATAATAAGCTTATATATTTGCCTATTCATTCACTACGTATTGTTAACATCTTTTGTACTTTTGCAGAACCTACTTGAAAGAATAATAAAGTAATATAAAAAAGGAAATAAAATTAATGAAGCTAAATGCTGATATGTTATTACAGTTTGTTGTTAATTGCAAAACAGATACAGTTAAACAACAGATGCTGTGTGTACTTTTTAGATACTGGTAATTTTTGGGTTTTCTGTTTTGTAAGAAAAACAGAACATTTTTCATTTAAACAGCTGCTGGGTGATTTTCAGCATGGAAAATTAAAACCTTCTCAATCACCTAACAAAGAAACTGTGATTTGCTGTTAATCCAAAGGGGGAAAAAAAAGCAAAAAGCACATTTTTATCCAAATACCAGGTATTACAAAAAGAAAGGGCATAATCAGCTGAGATGCAAAGTTATCCTGTAAACAACATCACAGCAAAACTTATTTCAATGAACAGGCCAAGTATGACATGTCAAATCTGGCTCATCCACTTCAGTAACTGCTTTATGGAGACAATTTTCTTTCCATTCTTCCCTTCTTCACCGCAGCACCTCCCTCTCCACAACAAGGACAGTGTCATGTCTGCATTACAAGGCTCTGGGAATACCCAGTGGAGCGGTCTTGATTCAAGATGAACTTTCTGGTTTTAATTTACTTTGCCCTGTACTTTGTAATAGGGAAGGTGAAGCCCAGAAGGGAGAGTAGGGACCCCCTGGTGCTGGAGCTCTTTTCCCAAAACCAGCACACTGGTTATGCCCAACAGTGAGCACAGAGGTGGTGTTCAACAAACACAGCAGCTGCAGCCACCCCTGCCCACTCACTGAAAGGAACACCCAGACAAGGAGTTTAGGCTGGACTATTAAATGTTACACACTTAAGTCCAGAGAACATGAATCCCAATAAAAGCCAGCAGCAGGATCCACGCTGTATCCCCACTTAGCTCCCAAAACTCAGAGCTTTGCCCAGGATGTCAGAACCCAAATGTCTCCAGACATCTCAAGGACAGAGGATGCAGGAATGTCTGGAAGGGCATAGGGAATCATGTGGGCCTTTTAGAGAGACCAGCAGAGTACTGGGAATAGGTAACCCCATCACAGGGGAAAAACAAAAAGAAAAAAAGCAACTTTGAGGGGCTTTAAAATGTGTCCCACAACCCTATTAGTACTATCCTGGCATGCAAGAACTATAAACAATGAAAAAGGTCAGCACACAATCACCTAGGCAGGCCCAGAACAGTGATGCAAGATGGAAAATGCAAGGTACTGAGGCCATAAATTCAGGGGATGAGAGGAGAAGCCTCCTAAGCACAGTATTTACTGCCTGCTCAGGATTCCTTTCTATTTTCCTATGTTTGCTTGTCCTTGGGCACTCCCTGTTTGGCATTCTCTGAGCAGTGCAGGGCTCCCTTTCAGTACCCACAAGCTTTGGCCCCTCCAGGCTCACAGCGTGCTGTATTTTACCCTGCCCAACATCAGACACCAAAGCCAGGAGCTGCCTCCTCTCCCTAATGCCTAAGATAAGGCTGCAGTGACAGGCTATAAGACCGTCCCCACACAGACACAGCTGATGCATATTCATTAAAAATCAACACCCAGCATTTGTATCTCTCCAGCCACACAGGGAGGATGAAGAGACTCCCCTAGGTAGCAACACCTCCCTCAGTTCACGATGGGCCACTTTGTACCGTGCTAGATAAAACCCACAGCCACTCACATCCTTTGCTTTTCAAGTTTTTCTCCTTCACAAGCAGCATTCAGAAAGGAGGCTGAGGCACGCATGGTGACCCTGCCAGCACTGCAGAACACATCACCTTTTTCACATACATACCCCAAGGTATTTTTCCATGAGATAATAATTTCCAGGCTCTGTTGGACTTGGAGAAAAAGGGCTCCAGTGAAATAAAAACATCTCTTATCTTAAAACAACTGTCAGTTTAGGAAACAACTGAGCAGCACATCCTGGGTATGTACGTACACTGTTTTATATGAAGGCACTCCTTAAAACAGAATCCCACAAGTCCAATTAGTTTGTGACCATCTACCTCCTGCTGACCTCTCCTAGCACCATCAGTGTACATCCCAAAGCTGTTTTCATGCTTTCCAGGACTGCATCAGGACTAGAAACACGAGATAATTATCTTTAACGCTGCACCCATGAGCATTCCAGGCCTTTTTGGACCTCTGTACATTCATTATATTCAGCATGGAGAGTCTTCTAGATTAATACAGAGATACTGGAATGGTGATGGGGACATAAATAGCAGGAATTGAACAAACTGCAGATTAGGAGGCTTTTAGGCACATTCCTGCTTCATCCTTACACACGGCCCACATCACCTAAACATGCATTTGTATTTCATCATCTGTTGTACCAGGCACAGATAAAGCCACATGGACAGATCCTCAGCCTCAGTCACACTGAACTGTGCTGGTTTTTAGCAGCTGAGAATTGAGCCCTGGAGCTTTGGAGAGACTCCCTTAGGTTTATTTCACCTTCAGGATGAAGACCTAACTCCGTGCTCATCCTCCTTCACTCCTGAATTCATGCCTCGGACCATCCACACTGGATGGAAACCAGCCACTGGGGCTGAGCCTGGGGGGTCCCAAGGCTCACATTCACCCCCTGAGCTCTGTCATCAGAGCAGAAAAACAGATTACAATTAAAATCTAAATGTCTGTCAGTTTTAGGAGGTGATCAGACATCCCAATCTGACTCGCTGAAGCCCTGTTTTTACAATCCCAGCTGCTAAGCAGCTTCAACAGGGTTTTTATTTGCCACATCTCCTCACCCCATGATTCTTGAATTGTTAAATGTTATGGAGTAGTAATTCAGCATAGTTCCATTGCTTATGAAAGCTGTGCAGAAAAAAACTATCAAAAATAATCTAGGTTAGATCATTTGAAGTGTAAATGACTTCTGCATGCACTACAAAACGCAACAAGTGCCTTTCAAGCTGTCTCATTTATGATAACATAGAAGTTGCTGATGGAATAAGAATTCTCAGGTAGTTATCAGGGAATTTTGCAGATCATTTGTACTTCAGACTGCATTAGCAGCTCTCACGTCATGTCAGCAGCTTCAAAAAAATAAAACAATGAATTATATCCCTCCCAGTTTTTCTTCTGCTTTGACTGAGCAATCTCATCACTTATCTCAAATGATTTTGCATTCGATGCAAAATGCTTTGTTCTATTTCTAAAGGAAACCTAAGACTTCCCCTGAATTATTCCAGTTTACTCAGATGAGCAATCAGCCATCAGCAGAAGAAATATCTGATTATGACATCTCTAAGGCACACAGGCTGCACAAGACAATCAGGTATCTCACTATTATCAACATTACAGAACTGAAGCTAAGGCTGTGTTTCATCCTTGACCTGTACAAACTAAAGGATAAGGAATAACTAGCACCCCAAAGGTAGGACAGACATGCTTATACAGATGGATTTTAGGAGTAGAAAGTGACACCAGTGAGAAAAATACATTTTTACACTTTTGCTTGAATTCTTGGCAAAAGCCATGGAAAAAAACCCAAAAATCCCTCAGGTTTTGGTTATGGTTCATTGCTCTGGCTAGAGCTATGTGAACATTTTATCAGCCTGACACCACAGCTGGCAGCTTTTATGGGTCAGGAAGAGCAGGCAGCGAGAAGGTAAACACTCCTCTGTAAAAAAACTGCATTTCCACCTTTCTTTTATCTGCAGCCCTGGGCTCTAGCTTTGCTGTCCCATCAAAACACCTTTTCCCTTTTAGGACACTCACCCTGCAGTGCAGCAGGGGCCCCAAATGCCTCCCTGGCTGCAAGCAGGAGCCTTCATGTGCTGGGCAAGTAGCAGCTGTACCATCACTTATGCACCAATGTGCTGGCTCTGCACAGCCTGGCTTTCTGGTAGCCACAGAGGTGGCTTCTGTGAGAAGCTGCTGGAAGCTTCCAGCATGTCTGGCAGAGCCAACCCCAAGGGCTCTGAGGATGGACATGCTGCTGGCCAAAGTCGGGCCAATTAGAGATGATAGTAATGACTCTGCAATAACATATTTGAGAAGGAAATCAAAACCAAGTGGGGTGCAGCTCTTTCCTAGCCAGAGAAGAGGAGGAGGAGTTGAGAACATGTGAGGGAAACAACATGGAGACACCAAGGTCAGTGGAGAAGGAGGGGAGGAGATGCTCTAGGTGAGCACCTGGAGAGACTCCTCTGCAGACTGTGGTGAGACCATGGTGAAACAGCTGTGACCCTGCAGCCCTTGGGGATCCATGGGGGATGCAGAGATCCACCCACAGCCCCTGGGGATCCATGGGGGATGCAGAGATCCACACACAGCCCCTGGGGATCCATGGGGGATGCAGAGATCCACACACAGCCCCTGGGGATCCATGGGGGATGCAGAGATCCACCCACGGCCCCTGGGGATCCACGGGGGATGCAGAGATCCACACACAGCCCCTGGGGATCCATGGGGGATGCAGAGATCCACACACAGCCCCTGGGGATCCACGGGGGATGCAGAGATCCACACACAGCCCCTGGGGATCCATGGGGGAGGCAGAGATCCACCCACAGCCCCTGGGGATCCATGGGGGATGCAGAGATCCACACACAGCCCCTGGGGATCCACGAGGGATGCAGAGATCCACACACAGCCCCTGGGGATCCACGGGGGATGCAGAGATCCACACACAGCCCCTGGGGATCCACGGGGGATGCAGAGATCCACACACAGCCCCTGGGGATCCATGGGGGATGCAGAGATCCACACACAGCCCCTGGGGATCCATGGGGGAGGCAGAGATCCACACACAGCCCCTGGGGATCCACGGGGGATGCAGAGATCCACCCACAGCCCCTGGGGATCCATGGGGGATGCAGAGAGTCACCCAGCATGCCAGACATGTGGATCCCTGGAGGAGGCTGTGACCCAGTGGAGACAGGGGCCCTGCTCCCAGGCTGGAGCAGCCTGTCCTCGGAGGACTGCACCCTGTGGAAGAGTGGCCCATGCTGCAGCAGTTTTGGGAAGACTGTCTGCCCATGGGAGGGACTCACGCTGCAGCAGGTGCTGCTGCTGGTGAGAGTGGACCCACTCTGGAGAAGCTCATGGAGAGCTGTCTCCCATGGGAGGGACTCCATGGCCTCACAGGGGAAGGACTCCTCTCCCTGAGCAGCAGAAGAAAACCTTGGGTGATGAACTAACCAAAACCCCCATGCCCTGTCCCCCTGAGCTGTCAGTGGGAAGGAGGGAGAAGCTGAGGAAAAAGGTGTTTTTAAGGGCTTATTTTATTTCCCATTATCCTCTTCTGAATTTGCTAGTAATAAACTCACTTTGTACCTCTAAGTTGAGCCTGTTTTGCCCTTGCAGTGTTTTCTCCTGGTCCTCATCTCAACTCATGAAACCTTCATTAAATTTTTCTCTCCTCTGCCCAGCTGTGGCAGGGGAGGGTGAGTGAGCAACTTTGCTGGGTGCCTGGAGTTTGGTCCATGTCCAACCACGACAACCAGTTTGCCTCCAACAGGAGAATCCAGGGAGTGCTGGGCAAGGGAAGCTGCATCTGTGGCACTGCACCACACCACCTCCCTCCTGTCATGCCCCAAGCTCATTCCCCACCTTGCCCACTGCAGCTTGGTGCAGCAGTGCAGTTCAGAGCCTGGAAAGGTTTCTGTCAGCACAGGGCACCAACTCACCGAGTGGCAGCCCTGGCTGGAGTCACACAGAGGCTTTGTGGCTGCTGGGACTGGCACCAGGCACACGACACTGCCAGCACATCTGAATCCCGAGCCCACACTGCAGCTCTGGAGAGCCCTAAAAGCAGAGCTGCATGCAGGGGACAGTGCTCTGTAATTTGGGCAATTTGCAATTTTGCATCATTAGGCTTATGTCCCCTCATTAGGCTGTGCAGTCTGTGCCCCTCATTTCTCCTCTCTTAATTCTTTTAGTACCAGCAGCACTTAGTTGGATTTCTGAAACAGTCCTTACTAAGTATTTTGTTTCCCTTAAAATAAAATTTGCAGGAAACAAAAACATAACATTTAAATGCCCTCCAGTGATCTATCTTCTAAATTACAGTACACATTAATTTTTTACAGAACTTTGTGAAGCAGTTTTATCTTCTCATATCACATTTCAAGAGACAAGAGAAAAAGATTTACTAAAAGCACCAATATAAAGGTTTGTCAGCAAAAATATGCATTCAAAAGAACTTGCTCCAAAATTTGCCCCACTCCCTTTTTTATTCTTAAAGATTGCCATGAAATTGAAATTTTTGAAGTATTAGTGAATTTGCATACTACCTTCAGCCAAGTGGGCAGAGCATCCGAGGCCCGACACATAAGCTGGCTAAAAGTAGATGTTGAAAAATCACATTTCAAATCAGGAGAGGAGCAGGAAAGGGGAAAATAAAACAAAAACACCTGCAAAAAACATGCATATAAAAAACCTGAAACAAGCAAGAAAACGAATCCTAATTGCTAATGGAACATGGGCAAAATAAGACCATTGAAGCAGATTTAATTGACTTTCCACAAGTGACACCTCGAAGCAAGTAAGCAAATCTCGATGGCTGAGGAATTTTAAGGGCATGTCAGCCAGCCATCTGTCAAGGATAAAACAGGACCTGGAAGAACAGGTCCTGCCTTCAGGCAAGGGATGGACAAACTGACCTCTCCCTATCCTTCCTAACCTCATTTTCTCTGTGAAATTGGAATATGTAACACTTTACCAAATCTCTAGACTAGTAACAGGTTGGAACAGAGGAAACTACTAAAGCTTGTTCTGAGCCACGTGATACAGCAGGTTTTGCTTCTGAATTTCAGTACAGAGTGTCTTTTGTAGATTAATACAGACCTGGATAGGAAGTAGGGGAAGCAAGGTTAATTTTCAAGCCCGAGATATCTGCAAGTATCCCTTTTCTCTTGGATTTACCCTGTTTCCAAGCCAAATGCAGGAATTCACATACATTAAGCTCCAGGGTAAACTGCAAAGCACATCCAAGAAAAGGCAACTGGGCCTGAGCGGGCTGGGGAGAAAGCAGCACACAGAGCAGCAATTAGGAATCTAAACCTAGACAAAATCATTTAAAATTCTGGCCTAAACCAATAATTGCTTTCACCACTGAGAGTTAATTTTAAAAATACCGAAGGATCTTTTAAAAACTTAATCCATGAAATCCTGGGAAGTTTTAGGTTGAGCAACCATGTACTTAATTCCAGCAAACTGAAACTGAATGAAGTGAAACATCTGACCACATCCAGAGCCACCATTTGATGTATCAGAGCTGTGTCAAAGTTACATATGGATGACCATATTGTCCTGACTAATCTAAAAACCTACTGGGTTTTGTTTCACACACTGATAAATATAAAAACAAACTTAGGAAAAAGATGCCATGAGGGAACTGTTTTTGTTTTCCATTCACTGCACATGCATTTTTACAAAGACAACACATGGTAAATGGATAAGAACAATTTTCCATCATTAAGGAAGCCTTAAACAACCCCTGACTGCTAATACCATCATCTCTTAGGCTCCTACCAAATTGCAGTTATTTGTTCAAAACAAAACAATGAGGCCTGTGATATAATAGAGCAATTTAAGCAATGAAGAATACAACACCTGTAATTCAATTTCATGGCAGCTGCTTTCACAACATGTTTCTATAACACAGTTAGGATATAGGAAACTTCTCCCAGAGCGGCAATTCCTTTTTAAGTAAGCCAGGCTCTCAAGAGAGAAGTGGGCTTTAAGTAGACAAATACTGTAAACAATAAGCAATTTGTATCCAATGCCAATCCTTTCAGATCTATCTCCAGTTAGTTGCCACTCTTCTACTTTGGTTTCTATTTCATATTGAGAGGCTGTTGTCAGAAAAGGTAACAATAAAAGTCACCCATGATCTCTAACCTTGAGAAAGTTTTCAGGCAGAGGAACATACAAGAGCTTCCCTTCCCATCCATCTTTGCTGTAACAGTCACCATACACCAAAAAGGGCTGTAAATCCGAGGCATACGACCTTCCCAAGGAGTCAAGGAGGGAGCAGAGGGAAGATGGGGATATCAATAATGACTAGTCAATGCACGAAGTACAGCAAGCACATTGTCCCAAAAGAAGAAATCTCGTATTAATTCAAAACCCCACAGCTGAACTGAATCCAACAGCAAATCTTTCTCATCCTTCAGAGCAAATGATGAGGCCACTTGCTATCCTGGCAGAAAATTCTTCCGAGTACAAATTTATGCAGATATCAAAATCAAGGTTTTCAAGGAGTAACACTGATGCTCTCCTTCATTCAGTATTGAATCATGTTCACTTTATAAAATTAGAAAGAAATCATACACCAAATTAGGGATTTCCTTCTGGGTTTGATGGCTGGAACAAATACTAGAGCTTTTGTTTCAGGAAGTCTATGCAATGGCATAGAACAGCCCTGAAGATGAAAAACCTTTCCTCCCCATCTTTCTGTTCCTTATAAGCCTCCTCCCCTTGCACAGGGACAAGGATCTGGGCAGAGATGTGGATGAAGGTGCTGTGCCAGGCTGAAATGCCTGCAGCACTGAAAGCTGTCAGTGCAGAACACAATGGGATTCCCCAGCAAAAAAAAGGCAAGACACTTGCCATGGAGTAGATCTGGTGGAAATGATCAAGGGCACCCACCTCTAACCTTCATGAAATGGATGTGTAACAAGGACACAGTTGAGTCTCAGGGACTGTGGGTTGGAAAAACACTCCTTTATTCAAGGTAAGAAGAAATAGTCCTACTGATGAAATGTGTATCTGGCCATAAATCACTCCTTGTCAATCAGTTCTGCTTGAACCTCAGATCAGCAGGACAAGAAATCCACCTCAAGTCCCATTCTATGCTATCCTCCCTACCCTCAAAGCAGAAAACTAGCATAATCAAAATGGTTTAGTAGCTCCTTTGCGTTTCCTGTCAGCTCACACTTTTTATTTTCTTTCATTTTAAAGAGAAAAGCTTCTGCTTTGAGCATGAACCATTCAATTCTGCCATTCTTCATCAACAACCATTCTACCTACACTGATACTCCCACCATGAAAGGAAAACAGCTAAAACCACCTGAACTCAGAGTATTACTATTAGGAACCCCCTATAAGAATGACTCTTTGGTTCTCCCTGCTTAACTTCTACATTGCAAGGCATCAAAATAGGTTGATAGGCTGAAAATACAAGAAGATCCCAATCTCTCCATCCACTTCAAGAAAACTTTGAATGAGATAATGAAAGTTGTTGTACTGACCTCTATAATTAGGAAGCAAAAAATTAAGCACCACTGTATTTAGATTAGCTACCCACAAGGTAATAATTTCTGGAAGTCTACACATTGAAAATAAGAGTCAACTGAACTAATTTCATCCCCTCTAACCCTTGATTTGGTTGCTTCCACATGCTGCATCTGGCTGTGTATCAAA
The DNA here is from genome assembly GCF_031753505.1 of Anomalospiza imberbis. NCBI lineage: Eukaryota > Metazoa > Chordata > Aves > Passeriformes > Viduidae > Anomalospiza > Anomalospiza imberbis. The sequence continues at coordinate 13,790,154 of NC_089695.1, read as the reverse complement.
GGTTCAGAAGGGTTGTTCTTTAAACTCAACAGGAGACCCATAGCTCTTTTTGTCTGAAGATATTCAATCTGTCCTCATCAGTGACTTCTCCCCATACACCATTAATTAGCTCTGCATGCTGCCTGCCATTAGAAACATGAAGAAAACTCCAAATGAACATGTGCACTGCTCCTAACAAAATGAGACTGACACAAGTGGCACCTTTCTGCCCTGCGGATGCAAAATACAAAGCAGGACTAAAACTGGGTGTTTTGGGGAGGAAAATGTAATTTCACAGAGGTAAGACTGCAAGTTACAACAGCACACCTGATGTTTAAATAATTTTGGTAATAAAAGGCACATGTTTTTAAGAGGGTCGGAGTGGAAAAATGGAGTGTGATGTTCACTGGGAACTCAGGAGGGAAGTGGAGTCCGTTCTCTGCTCTACTTAAGATGGGGCTCGTCACACCTTTACCCACCTACAGGGGTCACAGAACCACAGAATGTCCTGGGTTGGAAGGGATCTTAGATATTTAGTTCTGATCCCCCTGCCATGCACAGGGACACCTTCCTCCAGACCAGGTTTCTTAGAGCTCCATCCAAAGTGATTATTGAGGAGTCGGTGGACAAAAACCACCCTGTCTAGTGCACATTTCATTATATCCCAAGACAGAAGTCAAAGAGAAAGGAATTCCACTGCATGGAGGTGCCTTTATTTTCAACATTTACAATGGGAATATTAAAAAAAAAAAAAAAAAAAAAAGCTAAGTCTGATTTTACTGCAAATGCCATAAGCTGGCCACAGACCCCTCTACACCTCAAATGTGCAGGTAGAAGGCAGGGATGCCACTTCTTCCCTCATGATTCACAATGACAATGGTCACCCTGGACTGAAATATGGAAAAAGGACAGCCTTCATCAGTGTATGGCACAATAAAGATTTAATTTCAAGTAGACCTTCATATTACTGATGCAGTAACAACAAAAAAAATATTCTTTAACTTCTGATGTTTTAAGCAACCAACTCTCTCACATAAGCGCAGTGATTTAAAGAAAGTCACCATGCAGACCCATAATTTCTGAGCACTGTGACAAAAGCATATCAAAAACCCAAAACAGAATAAGGCATTTCTCTTCTTGGTTGAGAATAAAAGAGAAAAGCCACAGCTTCAGCAACTGCTACAGCATTACACAAAACATAGCATTTACTGAATATTCCACCATTTCAGGAATCTCCATCATTCAGCTGGTTGTGGTGTTAGTTCATTGTCAAACCTGCTGCTGATTAAAAATCCCTATCCCAATCCAATTCCTCTCACCACACTCCTATGGCACATTTGTCTTTTACAGGAGACCTTGATGTCAACAGTTAACAGAGTTTATCCTTCTTCCAGCAGCATGAAGGACTTGACCTAAGGCAGGAGAACAGAGGTACCTTCTATTTCTCCACCAGCCTCTTCAGCTAAAAGAGGGTTTTTACTGGGAGAACAAAAATCTCAGGCACCCTGAATTCTGAATGTTTTAAAAGCACCTCTCAGGATTTGGTCCTTCTGTTGTCGCATGTCTTCTCTTTGCCCAGAGAAGTTTTGGCTGCCCCACCCCTGGAGGTGTTCAAGGCCAGGATGGCCTGGTAGAAGGTATCCCTGCTCATAGCAGGAGGTTGGAATCCAACCCAAACTATTCTATGATTATGTGATACTCTTTAAGGAGAGGTATGAGACAAAACTTCCTCCACAGCCCAGCAAAGCTCTGCCAGCATTGCCAGAAGGAGGTAGGCAGAGAGCAGGACCTCTCACAATTAATTCAGCAGAAGCTGAAAAATATTTACAATTGCTGCCTTAGCTGAAGAAAGCACAGGCAGAATTTGTCCACTGAAAACATGAAGGGATGGGTCAGGCTCCTACTACACACGCATGGATTTCAAATTATGAGCTTATACAGTTACTTTTTGTTCACTTAAAGCAACCCAAATATAAAAAGTACCAAAGAGATTACCTGTCACACAAACTCTGATCGTAATGCTGCACCTGTCCTTGACTTTGATTAAAAGGAGGGACTGAGGAGGAGGCATCCATGTTTTTTGGGCTTGAGGGTAAGATAAAGGTGGAAGATTGGTAATAGAAAGGCAGAGATTGCCGTAGCACACAATTTCACAGCATCTACCTCAGCCAGACTTTCTTTATAAAGTCAACACTTCTCCAGCTACAACACATAAAATAGACAAAACAGAGTAGGAAATGTTGAGCACGTGAATTTTACTGATGGAGAACCAAAGGTCAGGGAAGTTAAAACACGTGCCAGGGCTCTCCAGTAAGTACATGCTGCAGCAAGAGCAGCCACCCAGGACCTGAGCAGGATACAGCTCACAGGAGTATTTTTCTTCAAGGTATTTCCCAATTCTCTTTTCTTACATATTACAAAAAATACCAAAAATCAACTCTTAGAATTCCCTTATTGAAAGAAATCTCCTTCAATGTCTACTTTTGAATTTCAATTCAGGCAATTTTCTCTCCCCACTGCAAGCTTCCTCACACAAAGGACTTTATACCTATTGATTGTTTGATAACTTTTGCAAACACTTTACTATTATAAACCAACATGGACAGAAAATGTTCAGGCAGATCTGTATTATCTATTCAAATTCATCAGCTCTATCAGCCTCCTCAACCTCCTATGTTTGATTAAGTCTCATCTCCCACAAACTGATTAAATCTAGTCAGCCTCTTTAAATTATTATTCCTCATTAGTCCAGTGCTGCTAAATGTTTCTAAATGTGACAGTAATCTGGTTTTAAACAAACCAGCTGCAGAACCTATAAAATCATCCTTAGCAAGCTGGTCATTGATAGATTCCCCAGCAGCAGGGAGTGGATGTGAGTCCTGTCCAGCACTGATGGGCCATGGAAGGCTGGAGAAGCCCAGAGTGCACACACCAGTATTTCAACAAATTCTGCTCTGCATGCACAAAATCCCAAAAGAAAAGGCCTAAAAGCCAAATGCTAAAAGGAAAGCAGCACGCCAGAAATACAGGAATTTGTGCAAAGCTCTCAAACCTGCCATTCAGGGGCTGCTGACCCAAACACAGTGGATGTGTGTCTCAGTTTCAGATGCTCTACTTGCACATATACATGTCTAAAAATATTTCTCTGAATTATTAACTTTTTTCTTTAAATAATAAGCAAGATTCTAGCTGTCTTTTTAACACAAAAAAAAAATTCCCTCCATAATCACCCGCCTGGCAGGGGGAGGAAGAGAACATGCCACTGCCTGAAATGGAGTTTATGGATAAAAGTCCATCAAGTCTGATGTTATCTAAGGACCTCGGACCCCAAATTCATTTTTAGAAACGAGATCATTCTTAGGCAGGTGAGTTTGCATCCACTTGCACAAATGAAGAGCCCCTGCCACTATCTTCCCTACATGCAGCATAGTCTCTCTTATGAAATGTTCTGATAATTTCAGCAAATTAATGAGAACCAGATGGGTTTTTTCTCTTTTTGAACCATTGCTCTCCAACGTGTACTGGGCCACTCATGGCTCTGAGTAGTACCACAACAAATATTAGAAATACAGAGAAATATTTCAGTGGTGTGTCAAGCTGGGATGATAAATGTAAGAGAAATCTCTTGAAAAGGAAAAGTCTTGCACTGGCCAAATTAAGGATGACTTTGCAGCAAAGAAAACTCCTGATACAAAGTGTTCTTTTACAAACACCATTTTTCTGGACTGACCTCTTGTAACAGATATATAAACAAGCATATGTGCAAAGAGAAGTTTATTTCTCCAGGGGTTTATGCTCCTCGGCAATTGGGGAATCTTTGGGGGAAAAAAATTATTAGCAGGTCACAGAAGATTGCTCTTTGTGTTTCTCAGCTGAGCCTTCTGTCTTCCAAAAGTAAACAGCCTTTTCAGCCACAGCAGTAACATGATGCAGGCAATCACCAGTCATGCTGAATTGCCATCAAACCACTGACGTTTAGTAAATTAAAGTCCCCAAGCCATCAGCTGTGCTCAGGGCCCATTTCAACCTGAGGATGTTCCATTACATTTTTTTTCAAAGGAACTTCTCTTTTTGAACCTGGGAAATTGCAAGTGATTGCATTCAGCAAGAAAATAATAGAAAATTCATACATGCTGGAGAATAGGAATGAGGAGCCTAGAAAACATCAAGTGAGGACAAGGATCTGATGATGATAATAGGAGAAAAAAAAAATGTAATACAGATGTACAAGGGCAAACTTCTGCACTTGGAACCACTGGAATCCAGAACAGCAGCAGACTGACTCTGTGAAAACAGTTTAAATTGGTGACTGTGTATCAGTCTGGGCACTACAGCAGCAATAGAAGTTGGTTTTTTGGCCTTGAAGTACCCATTTCCACTGTAAAAGCCTGACTGCCCATATAAGCCTCTTATACCTACAGGCTCCCCAGCCTGACATGCTCAAGATCTGGAGTCCTCAAGGCTTAAGGATGCAGAAGTATCCCTGCCTTTGGATCCAAAAATCACTTGAAATACTTGCTCACCCTGTTTTGGTGGGCCTGTCATACATGGAGACTTTTCAGGTGTGCAGCAGCAACCAAACCTCAGCTAAGGGCTCACATACAAATTCTAATTCAATTCTAATGAGCATCTTCATAATACATTTTCTCACAAAACTGAGCCTTCATGTCCTCTTTGGCACACCCACCAGACATCAACAGAAGTGACATAAATTCTCAGTGGGTTGGTGGATCCATGAACCATAGACTTCACTGTGAGGTTACAAATTTTGGTCAAACCAAGCAGAAAAAGTCAACTGCACCCTCAGCAACATCTCCTGCTGCCACAGGCACTTATGGTGGTGTCACACACAACTGGGGAGTGTAAAGCCCTAGGCTTGGATTTCTTGTTAGAGATGTGCTGCTTTGCCTATTAGCCTGCAATTTGTTTATTCTCCTTCTTCCAAACAAACTCAAAAGGGACTGTCAGCACAGACAATTCAATCTGAACAGGCTGCCTAAATACACTCAATCCTGGGGCAGGCCCAGCGGTTACTCGAGGCTGGCAGCTGGCACCTGCGGCCCTCGGCGCGGCACTTTCGGACACTGATGGAGGAGGACAGCTGGCTGGGCTGGCACGGGGTGCCAGCTTTGATGGATGGAGGGATCCGAGTGTCACAGGCTCGTGGGCTGTCATTAACAGTCTGTGCTTCCTCCGAGCAGGACGCCCGCGCCAGGCGGCCAAGCACCGGAGCCCAAGAACAGGGTCTGTCTGCGTGCTAGCCCACCTCCCAAAGCCTCATTAAACATCTCCTTTTTACACATCAACGCGTATATTTTTGTAGATGAGGGGTACAGGGTATCACAGCACACAGCTGCTGAAAAGCCACTCCCTTTCACGCGGAAAATTCAGCGTTTTTTATGGATAAACGAGTCGTGAAACGTTATGTTCAGGCTATTTAATTCATCAACTAGCTGGACAGCAAATATGCTAGGATGTTAATTTAACAGAATTATTCCCCTCTCAATAAGGTAAATGTTAGATGAAGATCATTAGGCAGGCTGGCAGCCCTGTCATCCTCCTCCTGCCAAACCCACAACACGAAGGAGCTGCTAAAGAGGCTCTGGCAATGTGAAGCTTTATAATCTTCCCTGAGTGGACCCTCCTGCTGCCATGTTTCCTATATTTTTGGAGCTGGTTTAGCTTTGTTCCTTCATCCTACAGTTTTCATTTGTCTTTCAGAATACCAAAGCTATGATTTCAAAAGTCAAACATCCACATGAAAATCCATCAGTACATTCATAGGAAAAACAAAGCCTTCTGCCTAAATGCTGCTCTGTGTGTCACATCACAGCCAGGAACCAGGAACCCTATTCCTGATGTGCTATCAAGTTTATTTGACCATCAAATAAAATAACTTTCACAAACTGGGTTAGTGTTTTTCCCCACGGGAAGTGCCATTATTTTAAGTAGATCTTGACCTTACAAATGAACTCCATCCTGCCTTAGATAGTCTAAAAATTGGGCCATAGTTTCTGGCAGTTGTGTGATTAAGGGCTGCATTCTCCTTTGGGGGAAAAAAAAATTATTATTGGTTCAGATCTTTAAGCTGAAAAATTGTCATGATAAAAATATTTCATTTTTTTTCCCCACTCCCAACCTCCCAACTCACTGCAATGCTTTAAGGATAACAAAAGTCTAAACAGAGGAGAACAAATACTGTAAATTGCAACAAGGAACAGTAAGGGAATTCTTGCATGATGCCCTCCTAAAATGATTTGGTCTGCTCCTGGCTACAGAAAAAAACAAAGTCCTAATAAGAGAAGCACCTGGATTTTTATATTTTTTTTCCCCCCAGAAACTATAAAAAAAATCAGAACTGTTAACGATTCTATGATAACATAATTGCACTATTTTTTCTTGTTCTAGTAGCAGATGGTAGGTATTGAAAGCACCCCAGACTTCCAGGTTGGAAACATTGTAATTCAACTGAATTGGATCTCATTTCTCATGTCTCAGTGCCTTATTTTATTCTAGATGTTTTCCTTTGTCTTAACTTTTTAAAGTTCGGTAAATGCTTACAACAGGAGTTTTATTTTCCTGGGCATTCGTGAAGCACCAGCCCAGCACAGCCTCCAGCACACACCCAGTTAAGTGTTTGGGAAGGGGCTGAAAGGATACAGGATAAGCCCCATTTATTGCCATTTCCTGACATTTTTATTCATTCAGATCTCTGTGGGTTCTCAAGTCGCACTCATCACTGTCAGATTCATTTCTAAATGCACATAAAGCAATAGGAGGAACATCTGGGTTGTTATTCATTTGTGTTCTTCCCCAACATTAGGAATTCTTCTATCTAATGTGGCAGAGCCAAAGCCGGTACAGCTCCCTAGCGTTTACTTATTTTCATGAAAGAGCTACTGAAGCATCTCCAAACTCTGCCCCCTCTGGGTCCTGAACAGGCTGACACGTCTCTCCCTCGCTTCCATTCCATTTTTCTTCACCGGGAGCTGCATTATGTGGTTATTGTCTCACGTCTGAGCCCACCACTGTTCCAAGCCTGCCTCTTCCTTGTGGATAGTGCTTTTGGAAAAGAGGTAATAAAATGTATTCAGCAGCTCTTAAAAGTCTCCTCACATAAGAAGGCATGTGGGGAAAACAGCCTTTCAAAGCTTTGGAGCTCTGTACCAAAACATCTGTTCAGGTTTCAAGGAGTTTGTAGCCCAGTTCCCAGAGCTCAGAGCTGGAGGATGAAGAACCCTTCAGAGCTCTATCACAGCTTTTTTTCAAACATCTCCCCACGATGGAACAAAGAGGCTTGAGCTCAAATACAAACTGTAATGCCTCTTCCCCTCTCCATGTTTTCAGGGCTCTTTATCTAATTCTTCCAGCAGTTTTTCCTATAAAATCTATTACGATGTCTCAGCAAGAAAGTTTTGAATCTTTTTGGAACCTTCAGTTAGAAAGACAAGGGCCAACTTGTATGTTAGACAAAAAAATCACACAGCAGCATTTAAATGGACCTATTAACCAACATTGTCATCCTAGTATTTACCAGGTGAACTACTGTTTGACCTGGGAAAAACAACAGGATACAAACACCATCCTCTTCCAAAACAATCCCAATTTGTGGCCCCAGGCTTCCTGAGGCAGCAGAGGTTGTCTCTCTTCACATGAGAACCACCAGTGTATTTCTCACAGCCACATCTTTCACCTGCAGAAACTTTCTGCTAACAGATCATTCTCCACAGAGGTTTCCAGAAGCAGGTTCTGTGTGAGGAATAATCTCACTGTATTTTTGAAGTAATTCAAATTTTTTATACAATGCTTTCTGATTCTTCAATTATGAAAGAGAATGAACAGTACCCCTATTAGCTTTTTCCATATCATGACTAGCAAACCTTCACCATCATCCCCCACTGTCACTTCTTTTCCAGCTCTTTTTCCGTGTACTAAATTGTTCAGTCATTCCATCCTTTCCTTTAAATTTAAAGCTATTTGTTCAGTCATTTCATCATTTTCTTTAAATTTAAAGCTATTATCACCTGCCTGGAAAAGAATGGTTTGAAATTTGACTTCTTATTGACCAGAAGAAAGAAATATGCAGCTACAGCATATCTAAAAAGAGATAAAATCTTGAGCACAGGTGGTAAAGGGAGAGCCCAGATTCTTTTGGATCACACCAACATATCAAAAACCCTTTTCATTATGAGTATCTCTGCCACAAGTCCTACAGTGATACCTCACACCACCATATCCAGCATTACTTTCCGCAATTCCCCCAAAATTTATTTGAGCTACATGAGAAATACTTTCCCAATTCTCTCCTCTTTGAATTTTTCCTTAAGGAACCTCTAGGATGAAAACCCCCATGTTCTTCATACTGCTGAGCTTGGAAGTCTTCAACAGCCACAGCTTCAATGAAACAAAAAAACTGATGACATTCTTCACAAAGACCACAAGACAGAAGTTTAGAAGATTCTCAGTTCATCTGTCCTTTAAAGTTTCCTCTGCCTTTTTCTCTTTAGAGTATTAGCAATTGCTGAAAAGCATTTCTCATGTGGGTAATTTGATTTTTATCCCTGCAGTGGGTGGAAAAGACTAAGAGGATGATTGTTGACCTCACCAAAGGAAAGCTGGGAAGAGTTGAACTTCTGCTCCTGGGTACACCACAGAAGCAAACAGGGGGAAAAAGCCAATTTACACTGAAGGATAGTACTGGCATAGAAACAAGGGGGTGCAAACCAGCTGTGAATAAATACCTGCTGGACATCACACAATGAGGTTCTTTTCCAGTTTTCCAGGGGAAGTAGTAGGGGCAAAAATTATTCCTACCTGTAAAGTGGAGTTTGGTCACTTAATGAAAGGGCTCATGTGATGTGATTGCTCATGATGGCAGGAAAATGGACCTAATGACCCAGGAGGTCCCTTCCCAGACAGATATTGTCCTGGTGAGGGGTCAGCCTCGATGAGTAGAAAGAACAAGGTAATAGTAGACTTTGTGAGAAATTCTGGTGAATTTCCTGAGTTTTGCCTAGAACTGTAGGAAAGGTGCATTTTCAGTCAGGGTACACAAGTGGGGCTACTACAGTTTTATATAAAACCCTACCAAAGATACTTATTTTTTTTTTTTTTTGCACCATGTGAAAATGGTCTCTTCAGCGCAGCTAGAAAGCACACAAATCCTAAAAAAAAAGAAAATAACACTTTAAAAAAAAAAAAAAAGCTGATGATTTCAGAGACAGGAAATATAGATTCTCACAAAATTTGGTTTCCTACTGAAATGGGAGAATGAGCCAGAAGTCTGTAGCATTAATCTTCAATAAATACAATTTTGCCCCTTTAAGCTTTTCTAACCCTCCTGGCTCCAGGTGCTCAGCAGCCCATCAGGCCACTTTGTTACTGAGTTGCTCCAGAGGAAAATTTACAATTCTTCAGAAACAAACCCAGACCAGTTATTGAAAATGATCTCTCCAGGCCAACAGTGTGTGGAGCACACACCCAGCAGTGCCTCCAGTCTTCTGCACGGGCAGAGCAGCTGCCATGGGAGCTTCTGGCCATCCTAAACAAACATCAGCTATGGGCAGGAACATCAATTCATCCATGTCAGGGACAGCAGATGTCTACCTGACTTCCCCAGGACTTCAGCAGTCTTCATTCAGAGGTGGAACTCAACACTGGGACACAGATTGCCATCACATCCCTTCTCTTGTTTTTTAACTTTGTTTCTTGGTCCTACTTTCTCCTTAAACTGTCTTGTGGTGAGTTTACCAAACCTCACCTCTTCAAATTTGCTCAGTAATCACTCAGATCACACCCCCCTTTTTGCAATCAGGGGATGCTTTGCTTTTGTATTTTCCATCCATCATACACCAAAAAAATAGAAAACTTTAATTAATAAGCCTCTGTTAAGGTTTAATACAAACCAAGATTTTTTTTTCACAAAACCAAGATTTCTCTCACAGAGTGGAATAACATTTTGAAAGGCCTACACAAACCATCTCAGAAAGACATTCACCTGCTTGTCAGAGGGTTTGGAATCATGCACCATCAGCAGCAAGGTAGCTTGCACTGGATATCAGGGCTTTTGAAGACCACAACAAACTGATCAAATTTAATTTGATCAGTCACACAAGGCAGTCTCCCACAGTCCCCCTGTATTAAAGCTCATACATTCAGTCCAACAAAAGTCCCCCAGAAAGTCATTCTGTCATGATTTGAGCACATCAAAAGCAAGAAAATGTACAATCAACACACAGTTTCTCTACCCAGGCTTTCTCTACCCAGAAGTGTCCAACTTTTAATTTTCCTCTCTTTACTTTGGAGCCGTTGGTTATTCACATGCCTTCCTCCACCAAATTAAAGGCCTGCTATCTGTCCCAGTGATATGCAAAATGGAGCAAAGCTCAGTTTTGCAATTCAGTCTGACAAAGAGAGATAACTTTTCCCTGTCCAACTGGAGCAGCTTCCAAGACTAGTGGAAAATCTCACTTATAATACAGCTACACCAATTTATACCAGTAAGAAACAGGACCCACATAGTCTCAGCAGTAGTTTTCAATAAGGGGATAAATGATAATGATTTTCAAGAATATTTATTAATAAAATGCAAATTATAACAAAGCTGATGTCTAGCACTTACCTCACATTCCTTTTTCTCACCTATCCAGGCTATGTTCACAGTAATGAAACAAATGTTCATTCTCATTTTTAATGCTCTGCTCAAAATTTCTGTGCTTCCCTACACCTCTGTTCAGCTGTATCTGAATGATGGCAACCAGATGAAGACAACATGATGATAAAAATAAATCAGAATAATGCAGAAATGTTCCTTTGGGTTTGGTTTTTTAAGTCTACAAAATGAGTCCCTTCCCTCTGTTTCATCTCCAGTCACCACAGCTAATAAACTGTGCTCTCTCATAAGCAAAGTGATTTCTCTCAGTAGAGAAAGCAGACTATTTCTGCTTTAAAGAGCAAACATTTACACAATCCTCATGGCTCCTAGGATTCCTCACATCACAAGTTTCCTATTTAGAAACCTCCTCCCACATACACACCCCACCAGGCTGTGTCAGTGGAAGGGCTTAAAATACAGATTGCCTCCTTCTTTACACAGTCCTGCCCTAACCCTTGCACTCTTCTTAGAGACAATAGAAATCAGGATTGCTACTTAAATCACACAGCATGCAACACATCGGAGAAAAACTAGGAATTTTAGCCTTTAAGAGGTGCTACAGATTTCCCATAAAGGTGTGAGGTTTAACTGTGGATGCATCCCACAAGGAAAAGGGAGAGCACAGATAAATCTCTGCTTGGGCGCTTTAAAGAAAATTACAACCATAGCACAACCTGGAAATCAAACAGCAGTCTGAGGAAAGCCAGCCTCACATCAGGACAGCAGAAATATCAGGACAATTCAACACAGGCTCTCCCCAAGTCCCTTCTGGTGAGTGAGGTCTATTTTCACTGCTCTAAGAATACCTAACCCTCAGCAAACAGCAGAAGCCAGTATTTGCAGCACCAACAAAAACATCACTAATTACAAAGGAACTCCTAGTAACTGTAGGCTTTTTAGGCTGTACAGCAGCATCTCAGGGCAGATGCCTGAGCAATCCTTCTCTTGCTGCCTGTGGGATGAGAACATTAAACACGAGACTGCTGCAAACATCAGTGTATTGAAAGTGCCTGCTGCAACAGAAATGAACAATTGCAAAGAGCCTTTGTCAAGCCATGTGGAGCACTTTCTAATACTCTAACTGCGTCAGAGGAGCTGACCTGCTTGCATTCCAGCAGGAGTTTTGAGCTGACTTCAAGTCGCACGCAGGAGTTAAGAGAATGAAGAGCCACGCTGGAGTTGTTTTACAAAAGCAGCCAACAGCGAGTTCTGCTTTTGTTAATGTAATCATTATATGAAAAAGATGTCAAATGCTAGCTTTTGTGCCAGCTGAAACTTCGTCTTGGGAAAAATGCTCTTTGAAAGTTGCAATCACTCCGGCTGCCTTCAAACCACGCATTTTAGACCAAAAGAATCATTTTAGCTTCTTTTTATTTTCCCCTTCACACAAAGCCCAATTATTTCCTTGCTATAATATGATGGTTCCACCTCTCCATTTGCTGGAGGATGTCCACCCCACCCAGTACCCACAGTTCTCACACACCCAACCAGTACTTCGACTTCCATCCAAACCCATTCTTGAAATACCTTCCCAGATTCCCAGCAGGAATTTCCCCATCCAATATCCAGTTCCCACCAGCTTCTGAAATCCTCTCACTCTAGAGACTCAATCCCTCCTCCTGCTCCCAGTAAGGTTCCTGCCTCACAAATTACTCCCCTGGACCAATCTTACATAGAAAGCCTTTAAGTCCAAACTCACCTAAAGCATTTTGATAATAGAAAAGCATCTAGGTGTGGATTATTTTATACCTAAGTGAAATGCACAAGGTGATACAGCCAGATGACCCCAAGCATAACTTATCTTTAAGCCAGTGTGACAATCAGAAGAAACAGCACAATCAGAATCCCCTGTGGCTCCTCCATTAATATGAGACTTTGCCTACAGCAGCCGTGGAAAATTGCATCAAGGTTTGTATGGTATTTCATATCAGCTGTGGGAGTGATACTGAAGGTCACAGCAAAAGCACTGCATCTACCTCAGGTTTTACTCAGGGCAGCAGAGGAAAAAGCAGCCAAGAAGTTTGTCCAGAAAAGTTTAAAGAAAGCTGCAAGGGATGGAAGTGAATTCCAAAGGAGACTTTAAGCAAGGTGAGGTACATATGGCAATAAACCCACGGCTCAAGAATCACTCACAGGCAAAAGCACTCAGCTTCTCTCTTCTCCCCATTAAATCACACTGCCCTCCCACAGATGAGAGCTGTGTGCCAGCCAGAGGAACAGGCTGGGATGAGTGGGGAGAGATTAACTGCAAACTGAGAAAGAGGAGGATGCTCAAGATAGCAAGCATCAGCTCTGCAGGGCAAACGGGGAAGAGAAACTGTGCTCAGAAAGCAGATTTAGAGAACTGGGTGGTGAATGTCTAGAGTCACTGCAGCTTGGGACTGCAAACAGATTTCCTAATGACAGAAGCAACGAGACACTCGCTTTTTACGCACACAAGCCTTGCTTCTGGGGTGATGAGTCCTCTTCCCCTGAGCCTCTGGCTTCCACAACCCTGAAAACTAGAATTTTCTCTGAGCTTCATTTCTCATTCATAAATCAGAGTAATGATGCCATGTCCAGTTCCTGGGGTCTTCCTGCAAGCAATACTTCAACTATTGTGAAAACTATGCAAATATCACTCATGTTACCACAAAGGATACCAAGACAGTCACAACAAGAGGTGGTTCTGGTCTTAGCATCTTCAGCAGGAATTAAGTCATTTGGCACTAAGAATGAAGCACCTCTTTCTTTATCTTCTTCAAACTAAGACAGTCACATAACTTCAAATCTGTGCCAGGAGAACGGTTATCATAGGTTAGGAAAAAATATGTAAATAACTAACAAAATTCACTGGTACCAGCCCAGACAGAAGCAGACCTGCTACTGCTTACTCTGTCCTGAGAGGTGGGACCTACAGGGACTCCTCATGGATGCCACAGATCTAAGAAAAATGACCATGCAATTGAATCTCTTGACTGCTTTAAAACAGTTCTTCCAATTCAACCCAGAAGGGTCCTCACACCCCATTTAAAACAACTCATGTGTGTTTTTATAGTAGATAATTCTTCTCTTTTAAAGAGGGAAGTAAATTAAACTCTGAACCCTAATCACATTAATAGCCCTGCCTGACACTATAAATCACTGATGCAGAGTTTTGTTCATGCCCATAAATTACTGACACCATGCCCTCCTGCAGAAAATTCCGTCTCCTTAAAAGAGTATTATTATGTTTGCACCCAGTCTCCTTTTTCAACACACTGGCTCACACTGTCAGCTTTCCTAGTGCTCTAGGCACCAATTTCAAATTTCATAATCAATGATATCATTTTCCTTCGTGGCAGTAATTTGATTACTTCTCTTGAGTGTGACAGGCATTTGTGGCCATTTCTTTCTGCCTTCATCTCAAATTCCTAATCTTCCTTCCTTCCCTCCTCCCCATAAAACCTGTGCAAAATTGATAAAATAACATCAATAAATCAAAGCTCTTGCATTTCCCTGAAGTGATTGTATTCCAGATTTCTTCTCTGAAACACAAACAAGGACATAGTTCATTTAGTTCAACAGCATGACCAAAAGGGGTATAAAATGATGATGATGTTTTGTGGCAGTTATTGCCAGTTTAGTTAATATGACTGACTGCTTTTCCTGTGCAAGCTGTCTCTTCTAGATTACCCTGTCTTTGAAATAATCACTACTAGAACCTAACATTTACTAATAATTTACTCCACAGCAATTGGTATGACAGAGCCCACAACAGCTGAAACAAAATTGCAACATTCAAGAAAAAAAAATTAATTAATTCACATTTGTTTCTGACAAGTCCAGAGTCTCTGTTGACCAACCTGTACATGACACTGTTGAAGCACAGTACTTTTAGAACTCTTCATATACAGACTGAAATGAACAGAGTTCAAACTAAAGTTGCCACTTTCTTCCCACTAATTTCAGAAGTTTTAATGACAGCGAGAACAGGAGGCAAGAAATCTGTGTATTAATCAAGTTCTAAAACAAGCTGCAGAAAGATGCCTGCCCATCCCTGAATTTGGCTGATTTCATCAATCACACAATTCCTAAGGACACTTGAAACCACTTCCATTCCCACAAACATCTGGAGAGACAAAGTGGAATGCAGCTGATAGCACCTACTGCGTTTTCTTTCAGGGGAAAATGGGGTTTTCTTTCAAGGCTAAGTAACTGATTTCTCTCTTCCTCTACCCCTCATTAATACAAAGCCTTCAAGAGGCAGGCTGGGGATCATACACACATTCTCTTAGCCAGGGCTGAGTAAAACAGAACTGCTTTGATTTTTTCCCCCCTCACCCGTAATGTTTGGGTGAGATAAAATACTGCATGTGTGATATACAGATTTAGACTGTGGAAGCTTAATACAGGTGACCTAATTCAAAAGACAGATCTCCATGAAACAGATAATTCAGGGGTTTTTTTCCTAACTGTTTTTTTAAAGTACTTGAGTCAAGATATTTTAAAGTAACTTGTGACGTCAGATTCCATAAACTATTTTGTTCTCCCTTGAGGTATCCCAGAGCAACCCAATGTTTTTCTGGCAGGCAACCACACTGACATAAGAATTTCTATTAAACTTTTATCTGCAAACATGATGCAATGGTGCTCATTTACAACTGCACAAGAGAAATCCATGACTGAGACAAAAGTAAATGGACCACACAAGCAAAAGAATTTTCAACTTTTAGATGATGAATTAGGCCAAAAACAACTGCCAAACTGTCATATTTAATGACATTATTAACTATTTATCCTAGGGAAGAAAAATATGTCAAGAGCTTGTTAGGTTGACAGAACCATTAACATGAGGAACCCCCGTAAGTCAGATGCAGTTTTTTACTCAGAAGAGTTGTTAATCTTATTCAGGAGTTAAAGCCCAAATGCTCATACATGAATTTTGAGAAGGCTGAAGCAGCAGAACATAACTGAACCAAAACTTTTCTTTTAAAAGAGCAGTGCACATTCCTGGAATGAATAATTCCTTCTTGACTGTTCTGTTAATTCCTTCTTCTTGACATTCATATTTCTATCATAAATCAGCTGCAATTTTCTTTTTCCCACAAGATGAAACCTGTGCTAGTAGACAAGTTCATATTCACTGTGAATTACTGAATCATCCATGTAGCTATTTTTTCTTGCAGATTATTTTCAAAGAAATTCCTTTTAAGCAAGGTAGAAGCAAGTTCTTTTACAATGCCACAGCAGCAATTTGTTTTGCTCTTTTAGGTTCTATTTACTGAGCTAATAAAGACACTCATCAATTAAACATAAAAAGTGATTTTAAATTTAAAATTATCATTCTTAATTCAAGCTACAAATATGAAGCTTACATGTTGCTTTTGCTCCCAGATGGAGCTGAAAAGAAACAGCAGATCTGACCTACAGAGCTGCTTGGATGAACTATGGCATCACGTTCTGCTGCTCTTCAAAACCATCTATTTGTTCAGGGTCCCTTTCAGACTGAGAAGATATTACCATTTTTCCTAAGGCCAATGTGCAAGGAATTATAAAATAAAATAAGAAAATAGTATCTGAAACCATATTTGGATAGATACTATTGCAAAAATCTATATCCCCACATCCCTATTGCCAGCATCACAGTTTGTGGAACAGAAAACAATTCAGTATTTCATAGGAAGCCAATAACCATCATGAGAGCTCCCATGGGTGACATTACTTAATGTGCAGTTTCATCTTCCAGAGGAAAAAGGAGCCTATGAGGAAAAACTATTTCCATAAACAAGGGTCTTAAAAAGCCAAACAGAAAAAAGGTTTTGGGTAAATTTCGAAATTCAGGCACTTCTGTCTAACAATCCTGGTCATGCCCTTCCTCCCCTCAAAGCTGGGGAATAATTTAAAGCCAATGAAAGCTCAAGACTTTGGGAAATGCACTATATCAAAAGGGGCCAATAGGAAGAAGGAATTTCTTTATTTCTGCATCAGACTCCCTGTGGCTCTGTCAAAGCAGCAGCAGCAACACTTTACACCTTCCAGAGCACATGCCCCACAACACACCTCACGTGAGCGACTGCATCCCTGCCAGAACAAATGTTAAAGCAGTTTGTTACTCCTCATCCTCCTCTTTGATCATTTCAAAGCTTTGAACAGTAACAGACTGCTGAGGAGAGAGCTACCAGCACCGACAGGGAGAGAGGATCTGCTACAGCTGATATGCAGCACACAGAGACAGCGTGCAAAGGATCTCCAAGGGAGGAAAAGCAGAAGGAGTTACAGGCATTTCATCCTACAAGCATCAACAAATCCCACAGACAGACTGCAATTGCATGAAATTGCTCTGCAAAAGGAAATGTGAGAGGAACAGAAGTTACCTGCAATTTCATAGTTCTCATTGAAATGCAACCTACATTTTTAGGAGACTGAGGAAAAAGGGCATTATTTATGTCTATTTGGAGGACACAGGGAAAACAAGAAGGGAAGAGAAGAAGATTCTCTTCTGCCAGCTTTGAGACCAGGCAAGTGGCTTAGCTAAATAAACAAGGTCTTCAAAAGTATACTGATAATATTTTAAAACTATAAGCAAAACCTGCATTCCACTGGCAAAGCTGTAAACCTTGCCTGGAGACTACACCCGGTGCTCTAATCACACTGGCTCCTCAGAGCTGACCCATAAAAGCCAGAGCAGTTACTGACAGATGAGCTAAAAATTTCTGACTGGCTTTTTGGAGGAACAAGCCATGGATTTGTATTTGGAAGCTATTCCAAAACTGTTAGGAGTCATGTAGAATAAACAGCCTTTTGCTCTGCTGCCAACATACCCGCCCAAAAGCTCGACGAGGTGACTTCACACAGAAACAGAAAGGCTCTGTGTTTCTACCTACTAGAGCTTGCACTGAATTCCCCTCTCTGACACAGAGGAGCTCGGTGCCAGGGAGCAACAATGCATTCACAGGCCAAAGGCTCACATCTGCTGCTTGGCTTTGAAATCCTTCCTCACTTTCACAGACTTAAATTGCAAAGCATGCCAGAGCCCAGTGCCACTTGGAGGACTCCACTGACCACTGTGTGGCCACAAAGACCAGCCTGGAGACCTTCACTGCTCAACAGCTTCAGGTTCTGAAGCGCTGCTTCCCACACATGGTTATATTGCCAGTGCAAGACCTGAGTCTCCAGAAATCTCCTGTAGGTGCACACCTGCTGGGATTAGAAGTCTCAAGGTGCCTCCAAATGTTAAGCAGGAAAATAGGAAGACAGGTCACTCCACAATCCACAAACACAGAATCATATGAACCACAGAACAGTCTGGGTCGGAAGGTACCATAAATATCATCACACCTAGCATGGCAGGGAAACCTTTGTTAGACCAGGTTGCTCAAAGCCCCATCCAGCCTGGCCTTGAACACTTCCTGGGTTGGGATAACATGCTGCTCTTCTTACTGGAAAGGAGACTAAATACAAAACTATCTCCTGTGGAAGTCTGCCCAGCAGTTCCTGGCAGCTCCCTGTGAAATGGAACCATCAGCTGTAAGGTGTCCCCTCTGTACCCAGGTTTCAGGACCAGGAAAACTTAGTTACCAAATGAAATGCTGTGAGCAAGCACGAGTGGCCTTTCAGCTGTGACAGGAAACCAGACACAGGGTAATTCTTGTCTTTATTCACACATCATTGACTGACTGCAGTGATTTCAAACACTTGCCTTTTTTTCTCTGCAATGCATACCATATCATTACCCCCTGAGAGGCCACTTTACACTTGGCTCTCCTGCCTCCTTTCTCCTGTTTTGTTGTATAAAGTTATATGGAAAATAACACCTAAGTGGCTCCGCATCCTGCAGGGAAGTAGCTTAAAACATCACTCAGTCTTTCTGAAAATTTTCATGCAACTGCAAACAAACAAAAAAAAAAAAGTCAATCATTATACCTCAAACTTGACAGTTTCTTTTGGATTAAAAACCATAAATTAGGTAAAAAATATTTATTTATTCAAACACATGGGTTTTCTTTCCACCAAAACACTTCTGACAGCTGCAAAGATGACAGTAACCTGTGATACCTTCTCTGCATCACCCTTGTGGCTGTCTTGTTATTTCTAGAAACCCAAAAGTTACCTCCTGAAAAAGCAAATCATTCTGTCCTAATTAGAAGCTTCTGAGGACAAACTTCAATTGGGATGTACACTTCCCACACATTAAACACTAATTCAGAAAGCAGGAAGCCCTTCTCAACATGTCCTTCAGATGAGAGGTTGCAGACTTAAAAACACCAGGTTTAAAACCCAAGCTAAAGCCTCTGCTGTTTAATAATGAAACACAGCAGTTCCATTGCAGCTTCTAGAGCTCTTCTAGTAATAAATAAAACCCTGCTGCAGCAAGACAGGTTTTGAGACACCTCCCCACAGCCACCAAGTTTTACAGGACAGGAATTTACCCTCTCAGTGCAAACGTGGGGATGATAAACTCTTTTTCCTCACACACCTGCTAGGAGGGGGATATAACTGCATTAAAGCCATCCCAGTCCCTTTCCAGGGATGACACTGTCTTCTAGTCCTGTGATCAACCACACAGTTTGTGAACAATCAGTTCAAAATGCCTCAAGTGCCACAGGCTCCTCGTGTTCATCTTTGTTGGTGGAAAACAGGAATATTAACTGGGCTGATGTAGCTTTTCTGCAGCAAACTCTCACTGCTTAAAAGCACCTCACCGTCGAGGTCATTCCCAACAATGCAGGTGCAGTACTGCTGGACAAGCAGAAGTGCATGGAGGAAAAGTGAGCACTTCAGATCCTGTTACTCTTCCCTGATCACCTAATGCTGCTCATAATGCTAATCTGATCATTTATTAGGGATGTCACAATGTCCATTCTTGCTAGGGAAGGCAAGGACTACCAGCAGCCAAAACACTAATTTAAGGACTATTAATAACTTAATTTCCAAAGGCAGTTAGTATTTTCATTTGTGGCAAAACTTCAGTTGCTTGGTACACTTTCCTGCAAAAACAGAACTTGTCTGGAGTAGGCTAGCAACTAGATATGACCCCATTTGGGCTCTAAATTACTGATGCAAATTTTTCAGGGCAGATATCCAGCGATTCGGAATCAACAATCTGACATTATTTTTGCCTGTGTGCTATCAAAAGCCAAAACATACTTTGGGACTTTTTGACAGCGTGGTTTAGGCAGCAGAAGCACTGTGCCCTGAAACTAACAACAGTAAAAGTTACATCACATCAGTACAGTTTCCTAGAAACACTTGCACTCTCAGTTTTCACCTACTTAAAGGGAAGTGACAAGGCTGTAGGTCTCACAATCAAAGTACTGGTTCATCACATAGGGACAATTTATTTTTTTTTACCTTCTGTACAAGTGCTTAATAAGGTAACTCCAACACATTCTTTTATTTAATTAAACATAATCTCCAGGTAACAGAATATAAGACATCTTTAAAACATTCTGGGTTGCTTCTAGCAACGTGCAGTTGGAGTTATACAAATTACTGCATTCCCCCCTTGCTACTTTCAGATGTGGTATAAATTGGCATCATTCTGCCGAGTCCTGTTGATATACACCAAAGGGCGGCTGATCCACATAGTTCCAAGCTTTCAAAACGAGGCACAAAAATAGATTTGATATGCCCCACCTGAGTAACACCTGAGGCCAGCTATTGTCACTGGGGCAGCACGTCCCCTCCCAGTCCCCGCTCCCTGCCTGCCAGTCAAGCCCAGCACCAGAGGGGTCCCTTTGGGCACCTAAACCCCGTTTCACAGGAAGCAGTGACTGCTTCATTAAGGGCTTTAATCACTTAAAAATTGCTAGAAGTAGCAAAGGGGGAAAGCATGCAAGTTCCTCTCTTAAATGTAATTAAGGTGTGATGTTCTACTCCTGACAAGAACGACACAGGTAGAACTCGAGGTTTCAAGGCCCTCCTTGTCCTCATGCCTCAGAGCACTCCAGCTGAAAACTCTGTTGTTTACTCTTACTTTTAATTGAAAGGCCCTGAAATACAATCAATGCTCACTTTTGAAACCCTACAATTTTAATTACCATTTTCAGAAACCCTCTATCACATGTTTTATGTACAATCAATGCTGACCCATAAAGTGAAAGCACTCTCACATTTCGGTATACAAGAAATTTGCTCTTTAAGAAGAAAACAATCAATTACTGATCATCTAACTGCCTCTGTGTGCATATCCATTGCTCTTCTGTTATTGCAGATTAGACACGATTATGTCCCAAGAAAGCAAAAATGCTATAAAACTCCACTTCTGATTTGTTCAGTATAAGATTTTATTTACACTGTTACTAGGGTGGCAGATTTTTATTTTTTTTAAACCTACACAAAGAATTGTTCCCTGTGTAGCAGCTAAGGGGGTAAAAAAAAATTACATCTTGCAACACCACAATTTGATCAATGTGTTTTGACACTGCTTCCTTCTAAATCATTCTTAATATGCTGAGATCTGAATGCATGCTGACACATCAAGATACAATTGTGTGAGAGTTGTCATGCATTGAAAGAAAACTCTTCATATATGTAACTCTGGTTTTAATATGTTTTAGCAGATCATGCCATAAGAAGCTTGTCATGCCCAGCTTTTGTGTTTGAGTGTTACTTTCTATTTCATCTGAGGTGGGGGATCAGTCTGCAGTCCTTTCGAAGAGGCATTACAAAGTATTTGTGAGAAAATTACTGGCTTTAAACACACAAGAATAATACTTTCCTAATTAGCACCCATAAATAAGAGGCATAAAAAGCCCAGTGACAGACATTGAGAGAAAAGATGTGCCAGGACATCCATGTTCTTTAGTTTTAGTTCATCACAGATAGGTTGATAAAATGCTAAAGAAAAAGCCTACCTTAAATTTATGTTCAAAAGCATTAGTTGAATTTTAAAAGGAATGTATTTGTACATAAATTGGTGTTATCAGGCACATCTCAGGCAACCTCCTGAAATCAATATCATTTGCACTTGCCACTCAGCGAAGATGAGCTAATAGGTTCATATTTGGGAATAAAGACTTAAAAAGAGTAAGCCAAACTTCTTATTCCCTCTTCAAAGGACCTGAAACTATACATCACAAGCAGGCACTTGTATGGCAGCAGGCTAAAGAACAGCCATCCTGTGGTAACATGCAAACCAGAGATTTGCACAAAAATGGGCAGCTAAACTCAGAAACAGAAAGGATGTGTAAGTACACACAGGCTATGGAACACTAAACTGAGCACAAAATTTGCACAAATCTTATTACTTAAAACAATCAGGTCACAAAAGCCAGTGTATTCTCAGAAACAAGGCATAGTTCATAGTAAATATTTTTTGCACTTCAATATTTTTTGCAGCCCAAATGACAGCCAGCTGTGCTTGAAGTCCCATTACTCCCTATCCCTACAAAGTCAAGTACAGCTCAAGCAGAGCAGGAGAAAAACTCATTTCTCTACAGAGGAAAAAAGAAAGAAGAGAAAGGAAAAGAGAGCTGAGCAAGGTTCCTCCTTTGAAGGAAGGTCACGAGTGAAGAGAAGGCAGCAATGGGGTCCTGGGCTGCCTGATCAGCAGGCAGGCACCAGCTCCAACCAGGAAAGGAGCAGAGCACTCCTGGAGCCACAGCAGCCTGGCTTGGCTCTGCAGGAATATTCCACTCTTTACCCCCTCCTCTTGCTCCAGCACTGAACCTTGCATGTTAATCCCAAGAATCCTCCTTATCTGATAAATGCATTAAAGTCTATCGATTTGCAGTGACTATGAAAGGTCAAGTCAAAACAAAGCAGGAACATTTTGCAATGCACAGGCCTGTAAAGAAGAAAAAACTCCTAATGAGAGTAAGTGGTTACTGTCCAGATTGAAGAGAAACTTCAGCCAGTCAAATTCGTGTCTAGTTACATGGATATAAGCAGAGAGGAATTCCACTTGGGCCAAAACTTCAAGCAATACTCTCTGTGGGGTCTTATCCCGTGTTTTTACTTGCATGCTCAGGAGACAAATTTTAATCTCAAAACCTCAGATGTTATTAGTATCTGTTTAAAGGCCAGGAAAGGATGCTCTCATCTTTCATTGTGAACTCCTGTTCAATACACACCAGAAGATGGAAGCCAAAAGCTTTGCCACCCATCTCAGAGTGGAATGGGGATGAAAAGTGATCCCCTTCCATACTCAGGGCATCCCAGGTCAAAACAGGCAATGGCAGGGAAACAAGAGGCAAGTAGGTGCCCAATTTTTAGTATCTGTGATATGAAATCTTTCTTACAAGCTAATTTATGGAACAGTCACATTTTCTTTTTCCAAACTTTCTCATTCCACTCAAACCTCTCCACAATGAAAAACGATCCTGTGATTAGAGGCATGCTTAATTACTTTCCAGCAATAAAATTTTATGCACCAAGTTTTTATCCTAGCCTGTGTATTTTCTTATTTATTTTTATATATTCATAAATATTCAAAGCCGTTAAGATGATTATTAATTGCAGCAGAATGCAATTAGGTGGCTTTCCACAATAGCAGTCTTTAAAAGTGCAATGTGTATTCATGTTTTTCCAGCACCTGGCTTCAATTATTTGGCTCTTTGAGGATCTCTGTTATCATGATATAATGAATGTTCTACTTAAATAGCATCGCTACCTGAAAGAAAGAACACTGATCTATTACTACATTAAGCTCAGCTGTGTAGTGAGTTGTGTCATAAAATGAAACCTTCACAAAACTGCAGAGCCTCACACTGTTCAAAGTGTTAGCAAGTCACATTCTCTTTTTGGCCACAAAGTTGTCATCTTTTCCTTCCCCCAAGTAATTCCTCTTTAATCTTTTCACAGACTTTTACACCTGTGCTATGTCATTTCCAAACGAATATTTTAAAAGGTGCTGATCAACCACTCCCATGCACACTGGATGGAAAAGGGTGTGCCGGCAGCAGGGAGAGTCCATTTATAACATTATGGACACTGCACACTATAAAACACCCAAAAATCTCGTTAGCAGACTGCCTTTTCAGGAGTTACTCCTCCAGAAGGGAAAACTCTTTTTGAAGGTCAGCAGCCTGACCTCACTGATGTTTACGGCACTGACTTCCCCAGCAGCCACTTAAGGGATGCTTTCAGCATCTCGCCTCAGTAAGTGGTGGCAGCCCTCATAAAGGGCAGGATATTGTTACAGCTTGCAAGAGCTCACATTAACTTTTAGCCTAAGTGGTAAATTTTACCTCCAAAATGACCATTTGCTTTTGAAAGCATGCGCTTAAATCATTTTAGCTTCACCTGACCTTGCTCCCATTCCGTGCTCCTGTCTGCCACGCACTCCCGCAGGTGTCAGCGCCCACCCCTCCCTTACACGCCTATTGCAAGAACCAAAATGCTAATTTAGGAACATTTTGCCCAATTATATTGTTGTTCTCTTTATTCAACTTGCTAACAGAGAGGCAAAACTCAGGGTGATGAGGAAAGTCAAAGCAGAGTTACAGGGCACCACAGAGGCTGCTAAGTGAACTCTGAGCAAGGCAGCACACGCTGGGGATGGCTCCCAGGAGGGGATGCAGGGAAGGCAACTGCCAGCTCTGCATAAAGCCAGCAGCAGCAAGGCACAGGCATTTAGCCTGCACCATTCCCACAACGTGACTGCGTGGGAGACATGAAATGTGGCAGGTGCTCCTGGAAATCTCCTCAAGTCTCCCTCGGGATTTGGCAGTTTCATTGGTTTCTGCTCTGGTAACAGTGAAGGCAGCTGAAGGCACACCTGAGTGCTGGGGAGCATTGGACTTCAGAAATTTACAGCATCAGGGGTGCTGCTGCTCCCTGCATGCAAAACACAACTGGTATTTCTTATAAAAATTCTCAGACATTTTTCAGCCTCTGCTGTGTAAAAAACCCTTCTAAGCAGCTCACCTACCACTGATTTTCCCTCTGTGAAAATCTGAGATGTTCCTAAAATAGTACCATGTTATACTGCAGTGCTATCCAACTTTGATCCTATAATCCCCTCCAAGAGAGGGGACCCTGGCACTGGTGCTGGCAGCCCACTGACAGCACAGGAGCCACCCACAGAGCTGCAATTTCAGGAGGAAGGATTTAAAGAGGGGATGTGGGGAGCCCTGTACATGTACAGCAGGAGAAGGGACTTGTGGTGCTTCACTCTAAATTGAGATGTAAATATGTTTCTTCCTTTTTTTCAGTCAATATATACTGATGCACTACCTCACCTGAGATTATAATTTTAGGGCTGTATAACTTTATTGAAAAAACATCACATTCCAGTAAACTTTTTTCTTACTAATGCTCCTTGCATTATTCAAGAAGAAAAGAGATAAAAAAATCAAACAAAAAGAAGCTCTTACAGAAATCTTAAAGAAAAAAAAAAATACTAGTCCTATCTGCTTGCCCTAAAGGCTTATTTACTCATGTGCCTCTTGTCTGGGACAAATACCTGTTCCACAGAAACCAGCCTTCAGGAGGGGGAAAAGGCATTCCAGCCATTATTGCATCAAGATGGAGATCATCCAGCCAAAATGCATGACATGAATAAATGCAGTGATAAGCTAAAAGGAGACAAGTGAATTAGCAGACAGCATTCCTACTGCAACAACTATTTTTTGCTGCGTAGTACAAGATACCAAATTTACCTTCCAACTTGATTTATAACTTCAGAACTAATGCAGCAATTAGCTACTAATTGACAAGTGTGTCTTACTAGCAGACAAGACTGTAATTTAAAAAAAAAACCAGTAAACTTAACACAAAGCTTTCGAAGTACTTTGGGAAATAAGGATCTAGTAAGAGGTTAATATTGTTAATTTTTTTTTTTTTTTGCATTGGCATATGAAAATTTAACACATTAGAAAAGAATTAAGCTGAAATCGAATGTTTTCATCAAATCCTGGTGACATCATTTTTGCTGAAACAATTTGGAAAATCAGAGAGATTAAAGCTGAAATCCATTAATAAGATAGCAAGTGAATGTAAACATACTTTCTGCAATTTCTGCTGATTCAATTTTGAAAACCTACAAGATTAAAACTAAGGCCTACTTATAAGATGGCAAGTGAGCACAAAGTTATTACTCTTCAAATCACAGAACTTTTATATGACAATAATCAATGAGAAATCACATTAAAGCTGCTTTTCACATTCATCAGATTATTTGGTAAAGATGCTAACAAAATTCAATCCCTCCTGGTACAATACTACTCAACAAATATAAAATTATCCAGATCACAAAAAAAAAACTCCACATTCCAAGATACCAGTCAAAACCCAGAATCAAACTTGTAATGCAATTCAACGAAGTATTATTGAATTAGGCCCAACTGTGGAAGAAGAGACTCGGTCCCTAGCGCTGGCTGTTCCACACCCTGGCAGGCCAGGATGCTGCTGGGAAATCAGCCAGGCTGATTACTGTTATAAGAAATCTTTTATTTGGCTCTTCAAACTGCTGATGTCAGCTCCTTCCACTCTTAAAAGAACCCATGTTAGACTACAAATAAGAGAACAAACAGAAGGAATACAAGTAGGAATTAAGGAGAAACAAACCTATTAGTCTAGCAGGAGACCACACAAAATTTTCAGTAGGGCAGTTAAGTATACCAGATGATACAGAGCAAGAGGAAGATGGGGACCCTTGTTTGGGATCATCAGCAGAGGGTGGGAATGGGCCACTGAGACCTCAAATTCAGCTTTTCCCTCTCCCCACCAGGCACAGCCAGCAGTGCAATAATCCCTACTCCAGACCCCAAACCCCCACACAACTCCTGCTTCCCCTTTGCCTTGCTGCAGAGCAAAAACCCACATATACAGCAGTGGGGAGCCTAAAGAGCCAGGTACAAATCACCTGGAAAGATACACCACCTAACAGCTAGGGTAAAAATGTGATCCTGACTTCCCAGCAAGCAAAGGAAAGCAGCTGCTTCAGGCCCCAGAGCAGCAATCAGACCCCCACTGGCAGAGCCCAAAGCTTACAGCAGTGCCTGAGCAGCCTTCCTGCTGCCCAGGGATCCTCCTGCTCGCCTCAGACCACAGCAGAAATCTGCAACAAGAGCATATTCTGCAGTTTATAAAGCCTCTGATAATTCCACTGCTCCCTGCCCTCCAGCCTGAGATTGCAGATTTTATTTTTCTCTGATTCTAACAGCACCGAATTAAGATACAGGTTCTGGCTGGCAGCCTCAAGTGACCTTTTTAAAGGCCTGAAATATATTTAAACTCAAAGTCCCTGGCAAAGGAAGCCTGGCAGGCTGCTTTTACATGGCCAAGCAGGGTTCAGGCACAGCGACACCCCCACAGACCAGATAGGATGAAAAGGGCAAGCCTCTCAAAATATGGCTCTGACTTTGAAATTCAGATGACAGGGCTTCTGTACACAGGGTATTTGACAGCTCTGTAACACAGCAGCTCTGGTCACCCCTTGAAAAAAATTCAAAGTTTCCATAAAGACAAGCTTTTCTAATTCTGCATTCCTAACTTTGCTGACGGGGCCCATGGGTTCCAGAGCCTTTAGAGGGAGCAGGCAGATTGAAGCAAATGCATCAACTCCTGCAGCTCAGAGCTACCAAAGTGAGTCTTCTCCTCCTTTTTTTACATTAAAAGTGCATAATTAAATAGAACGCATCAAATCCAGCCATGAAGCAAACAGAACTCAGAACATATAGCTGAGCACAAAATAATTAGTTATAAAAAAAAGGTCAGCTCCTCAGAAAAATAACGTAACTGGATTAGGAAATTTCATTAGAAGTCCAGCGGAGGGAGGGTTGATATGATGACTTAAATATTATTACCCAAGTTAAACTTGAAAACCCCACAGCATGTAGCAGAGATGAGCAGAGACCAGCACGGGTGTCCCAAGGCAGTTCTGTGCCTGTCACACCCCCCATGGCACTGCCCCTCTGCTCCACTGCTGCAAATTCACAGTCATGGAAGGACATCAAATATTCAGGGGAATGTAAAACATCCAAGTGAATCACTACCCTATGCAGAACGCCCCCAGGGATTTCTCATCTTCTGACTGTCAGCTTGAGCCACTGGAGGAAGATGAAGAAGGCCAACAAAAGGGCCACGGAAGATGTGGGCAGCTGTGGAAAGGAGCACGATGTCCTGAGCACGTTTGGAGCTGTTTGGAGCTTCTCTGCAAACACAGAGCAGGGAGTGGGGCAGTCCCCACAGCAGGGACTGCTCCAAGCACCTTCCTCTGCCCAGCTTTGGCTGGAGCATTGCACCCAGCCACAGACAGAATTAGCACAGCTTTTCACAGATCAAGGCACCCTGGAGCTGAACAGGAAAACTACAATGAAATAAAACAGGACGTTTGTTTACCTCGAGCCTGACACCTTCACTTTTACTGTCAGATCTTCCACTTTATCAATCCAAATTTGAGAGTCGAGGAAGCCCTAAAACAAACCTGCAAGGAAACCACTTAGAAATCATCACACACCAATAACAGAATGAATTTAATTCCATGTCAGGAAGAGATAAAAAAGGGCAAAAATAATGGGAACCTACTGTTTCACACCAGCTTGTGAATGCCCAGCTGTGTCAGAGAGAGAGGACTGTGTAGGTTATTTACTGCCACTGTGACTCCTGAATAAAAACCCAGCACTTACAGGATCACACTTGTTTGGTTATCTTTTAATTCACTGTGTTTTTAAATCACCCCATTATCACTTCAAAGCACAAACTTTAGTTCTTTGATACCTTACAGCAGCACCCCGTGCACACTGTACACATGTACCTGGTCCCTCGAGTGCTTCCCACCATAAATAAAGTTATTAGAGCAGCTCTTCACTCACAGCTCAGGGCCACACTGTACCAAGCCCTGGACAAACAAGCAGAATAGCCTCTGTCCTGGGCACCTCATTCATCTGCTCCTGTTCTCACTTATCTCACTTCAACAAGGCAAAACCAGCAGTTCCTATTCCTGTGTCTGCTGCAGCACTGAACATGACATTAGTAGTTAACAGCAGCTTTAACTCATTTTGTCTAATTTGAAATCTCAGACTAAAAAAAAAAAATTCTAAGTTTTCAGCAACTTTTTCTTTCAGAAAGTTTCAAAGTTAGTGAGACACATTTAAAAAACAGAGACAAAAGGCCTAAAGGGCATGGACTGAAAAAAAAAATTAATACAGAGAGGCTGTAAGGGAATCATATGACAAACGTAACCGAAGCCAGACCATTGAATGAGTAAAAACCATCCAGCAAAAAAGATTGTGTAAGGGCAAAAACGAAGTGTGATAGTCCTGTCACCTTTGGGGCTTCAAGGGATGAGTAATGAAAGTCCTGGATTAGAGCTCATAGAAAACAGGGCTGAGAGGGATCTCCAGAGGTTATCTGGTCCGTCTCCATACCCCACAGCAGGAGCAGCTCTACAGATACCATTCCTGACAGATGTTTTCCTATCATCTTCTTAAAGACCTGCAAGGATGGAGTTGCTACAACCCCCATAAGCAATCTAATGGTATATTTCATCCTAGAAAGCTTTTGTTACTAAAGTAAATCTCACCTGCTGCAATTGAAACCCACCCTTTCTCACCTAATCCCCAATGGACAAGGAGTGTTTTCCCTTCCCTGTGCAGCAGGAGAAAAAGGCAGGAATGTTGTGACAGGCTCAACCACCAGGTTCTAGTTTTTGCCACTGCCATTCCCTCTACTCTGTTTGGTTTGTAATCTGATTTTTTTGGATGGCATACTAAAAGAAACATATGGAACAGGACAGAAACTTTAACTGATCTGTCCTGTCTACAAACAGTTATTCTTGAACACAGGAGGACATGGACCTGTTGGAGTCAGTCCAGAGGAGGCCATGAAGATGCTCACGGGGCTGGAGCACCTCTGCTGTGAAAACAGCCTGACAGAGTTGAGGTTGTTCAGCCTGGAGAAGAGAAGGCCCTGGGGAGACCTTCAAGCCCCTTCCAGTGCCTAAAGGGACTCAGAGAGCTGGAGAGAGACTTTGCAAAAGGGCAAATAGTGATGGAACAAGGTGTAATGGTTTTCAGCTGCAGGAGGACAGGTTTAGCTGAAAAGGAAGTAATCCTTCCCTGTGAAGGTTCACAGGCACTGGCACAGGGTGCCCAGAGAAGCTGTGGCTGCCCCATCCCTGGAAGTGTCCAAGACCAGACTGGAGAGGGCTTGGAGCAACCTGGGATAGTGGGAGGTGTCCCTGCCCACGGCATGGGAATTGGAATAAGATGAGCTTTAAGATCCGTTTCAGCCCAAACCATTTTCTGGTTCTATGTGGATCCTCTCTTCTCTGTAAAGATGAAGGGAGCATCATGATTCTGCTTCCCATGACCATAGAGCTGGTAATTCTGTGAGGATATAGAGTCCAGCAATTCTCATCTCTCTGACCCTTTCCCTTTCAAGTCCCAGGCTCTTGCCAGTAAAAAATGGGAAGGGGGAGAAACAATAAACAAAAGAGAGAAGCAGCTATTGACCATGTTTTCAAGGGACAAGTCTCTAGGTAACTACAGGGAAAAAAGCCAACTTCTTCAGTCAGCTGAAAGCTGTTTGCTTGATGCAGATGCTGCCTGGGAAATGACAATGGACTGTGTTATATAGGATCTCTTATCTGACCTGCAATATTAGGGCATTAAGTATGAGTCAAGCAGGCTTTTAAGAGCAAGAAAGCAGAAGCTGGTGAAAGATATATTTTCTTAATAAACACAAAATTATAAGCCAGTACTTTCTGGATATTTATACAAGACAGTTACACCACAGGAATGAAAGCTGTGGGGGTCTTTATATTTGCTTGGTGAGCTTTCTTTGTGCACTCAAATCCAAAGCTTCACATCTTCAGGCTGTTCTCCCCTAATAATGTGGGCAAGCATCTTTTCTAGGATGACAGCTCAGATTTTTGCTTTATCACACCACTCTGACAGCTAAGGTATTTCTAAAAACCACTAAATATCTTGGAATTCATAACATCAGTACAAGCACTACCAACAGGAGAATTCCTGAGGGTATCTCTGACTCAAACGATACTTTTTTCTGTTTATTAATCCAATGACCTGCTCTGTTTCCTAATGCCAATTAAATATCCAAGAAAAGAGATGAAGGAGGGATGTAAAAGTTGTTCCACTTCCCTTATGCCTTCCAGCCAAAAGCTTGTCCCCTTTACTGAGCCTTTTATAGTCTAGGCAGGTCTCACCAGCATCATCAGCCAAGGGAAAGCTCTTGCCTAAGGAACTGTCTGCCTAAACTCCTCAATTTATTAGAGCTTACAGACATCAGGGAGCAAAGAGGTGCAGTCAGCAAAGGTAAGTTGCAGAAGAAAGAAAATAAAAACCATTCATTATACACACAAGCCTTGACTGCAGAATTGAATGTTATGCAAAACGAAGCGCCCTGGTTAATCATTAATTATACCATGCATCTCTTAAAAGCCATACATTCACTTTACCCATCTGAAAGTCACAGCCAAGATGATGTGGTCACTCAATCTCACAGCTTCAAAGCATACAGTAACAAGTTTTCCCCCTTCTGGATCAGTTCCTTCCTCTGATTTCTTTGGGTACATTGACTTATCGCAACTAGGAATACACATTTAGCAGAATGGAAATTAATGGACCTACATAAAAGGAGTGCCTGGCTCTCTAAGCAATCCCAATGCCAAACTCCTTAGTAAGGAAAAATTTCCGTTCAAAGTAATGGGAATACAAAACACTTTAGTCTTGGCTCTTTGGGATTGATCTTTAGAAGAAAGCTGCTTCTATTTCAGTACCAAATCAAGCTGCCAGACTTTGCTAAGTGGTAACTCTTCTTTTGTGCTCACCAGGTGCTAAGCCCTGACAAAAAACGTAAAAGAAAGTGGGTTTAAATGTGCTGCCATACCTGTGGTGTTCAATGACTGATCTTGAGTCTTCTGGGGAAAAAAAGGGGAGGAAGGAAACAAAAACCTAACTGTACTTGTAGTCTGCTTTCCTTGCTTTAAAGAGGACTTCTTTCACCCATCCAAAAATTAGACCTGTCCTACTGTTCCAGCTAAGAAAAAGAGATCAAATGCTATTGCCATGAAGACATCGATGGGAGCTTGGATCCCACTCATCAAAATTTTAACTGGATCTTGACATGCTCAAAATTAGATGTTGTTTTAAAAATAATTTAAAAACCCCAAAACACAAGACTCCTGCCATGTTCTCTGAGCTCTTTTCAGTCAAGACTTGCCTTTGAGTCAAATGTGTCTCTTAATTAACATCTAGTCTTTCGAAAATTAACAAAGGATAGCAGTACTAAAGGCTATGGATGCTACAGAGAGAAACAAGAATAATGTTGTTAGCTTTTTGCTATGCTAGATGAGACATTACTGTGCCAGAGGCACAAGTAATGGAAATGTACTTTTATATAAATCTCCTTTCTTTGCTTGGATTATTTTAAATGACTCCACTACAGTGTATATTAACCTAGCCACCAACCTTCCTGCAGTCAACTTTCTTTTTACAGTTTATTAGGAACACAACCACTGAGGAATCACCAAAGGATGGAGAATATCATCCCACTCTTCCCTTTGTTTGTTAAACACACAGAATGGCCACACAAGAAACTGAACAAAAAAATTCTAGGAGGCCAATCTTCTGTCCCTGTCACCATATATCGAACCCTTTGCATCAGATCTGACATTGGAGCAGAGTTTGCTCACTTTCAGCACCGCAGCAGCTCCCTTGGCCTTGGCCAGGGGTTACAATGGACAAGCACCTGAGAACTGCAGCTGTTTTCTTCCCCTCTCCTCCCTGAACTGACTTCTAAATGGCTTTTTTCAGAACCTGGAGCCCACAGTGTGACTGGTCAAGCTAAAACAGATCAGGGGTCAAGTCAGAAATACACTCCATACTTCTCAAAAACATCTTTTACTGTTCCTTCCTACTCCATCCCAAAGCTGTGCCCAACACTGACCGAACACACAGCTACACTGCTACAGGGGTGAATACTGCCCTTCCTTTTCCCATATTAAGGTTACATGTTGCAAGGCTTCACTTCCCCAGAAAAGTACAACTGCGTGAACACACAACAATATTCAAAACCAAGAGCTAAATATCTTATCACTTTCTTTTCCAGTATGTTGCATTCAACACTTTTCCTAATTTTCCTACCCTAGAGCACAGACAGCAGCATCCTACTTACTCTGTGAGGGTACAGGGGAAGTTCAGCATTTAGCAATGGTGAGAAAATTGGTTTAGATCCCTGAGGGAAGGTGCTGTAGAAGTGCATTCAATTCAGTTGTAATTCAATCCAGTTTGCTGGAGCTGAAAGAAAACAAAACACTTTCAAAGTTAAAGGGAAAGTCCACATTTATTTTATTTTTATATGTGTGTGTACATATATAGACACACACACATACATGAAAATATTTTTATGCAAATATATATTTATGTATGTTTGTATAATGTATTTTATTTTTGTATGTTGGCATATACACACACACCCGTACACCTGCAAACACACACAAAGCCTTAAAACTTTAGGAAGTGAAATTTCTAAGTAGAGCACTAGAAGGACAAGGTTAGCATAAGGCAAGTTCTGCCAGGCATACAGAAGCACACACTTATGAAAAAGAATAGTTAAAGGCATTTTCTTCTACTATCACCATTTTTTTTCCCTCAGGATATGAACAAAATCAAAGCAATTAAATCATTACCTTGAGGAAAATAAAACCCAGTAATTGTGCTTAATCCTCTGAGTTGCTATAATGAATACACCTAATTTACTTTGACTAAGAGAAAATGTATTTTTTCCTCCAAAGCTGACAAAGGTTGAATTCAAAGAAACCAAAGTAACTCCCACTGTACTTTCCTCAAAAGAGAGGGAAAAAATAGCCCATGGTGTGCAATTATCTAAAGGTAAACAGCCAGGAAAGCCCACTGCAAAGTGTACCTGTGATTTATAATGCTGAAAAAAAAGCTTTATAAAGATTTATAAAGATTTATAAAGCTTCCAAAGGGGAGAGCCTGCAACAAGTTCTCACCCCACCTTTATCTGCATAAGGCAAATTGCAGGGTGGGGAGAAGGGCTCTCCCATTTAAACTCTGCAGTATCAATATTTTGTCCCTGGAAGTTTGGTTCACAGCATGAAAACTCTCCAGCTACACTAAACAAGGCAGAAGAACTGGTTCAGACAAGCAAATTACATAACTGCTCCTCTCTGACCTCCAGCACCTTGCAAAAATTGGGTGGAGGAAAGAGCTGCTGGTGCTGTTGCCAGCAGATCTCCCTGAGCTCCTCAGCCCTGGCAGAATTATAGGGGCAACTTTTCACATGGATGAACTGTTCTGGAAGAATCTTTCTAAAGCAGCTGACACAAACAGGCTTTCCTCCATCACCAGGGAATTGTGGCCCACATGTTTGTTCCTCTGGTGTAGGATTTCTGCTGACAGCCCAGCGACATCTCTGGATGGGAATTTCTTACCAAGAGTGGCGCAGGGGTCAGTTAAGTCTTGGGAAAACATGACTGGGTGGGGAATATCCAGAACCAGCTTCCAGGCCAGACCCTCTCAAGGGCACTCCTGTAGAAATGTGGGCACATCTTTATGGGGTACCAAAGAGCTGAAGAAGAAAAAGACTCATTTGTCTCTGGGAGAGATTGCTGAGCTAGCACCCTTCCAGAATTTTTGGTTTAACATTTCAACACTCAGTGATGCATGCTTCCTCAGTGATAAAAATAAAGATGAGCATTTTCACCATTTTTTACATAAACCAACTCAACACATGAGCATTTTCACCATTTTTTACATAAACCAACTCAACACATGAGCATTTTCACCATTTTTTACATATACCAACTCAACACATGAGCATTTTCACCATTTTTTACATAAACCAACTCAACACATGAGCATTTTCACCATTTTTTACATATACCAACTCAACACATATATTCCCTTGTTTCAGAGCAAAATGGGATCAGTGCTTGTACCCAGAATTCAGGAAAGGACAGGACAGATGTAAAGTAAGGGCAAAGGCTGCCAAAGGTCAGTCTCTGAGATCAAAGGGAAAGGTGCCATAGAGAACATCTCTGCTCAATCCCTGAAACCTCAGCAGTTTGCACTGAGATTTAGTGCCATATGTACTCAGCAGTACATACAGTGTTGACAAAGCTTTTATTATTAAACAAATACAGGCCAGAAAGTACAGATTTCCTTAACTCTCACAGGGCTTCAATTATGCAGTGCTGCATCTACCATGTAAGCATATTTCCAGAGCTTTAGCACTTGACATTTTGAGATAAAATGTCATGAATAGTATTTGTGTAGCTCTCTCCATCTGTGCCCCTCCACCCCTCAACTTGAAATCTTTCAAGGCATCAGACCACTGGTTCAAACTATCCTTTTCCTTTACTTTCTTCAAGTTTAGGATCAAAAACCAGACAGAGTTTAATGGTATCTTGCAAACAGTTTGCTCTAGGTCTCATTTCAAGAGCTCTTCTTCTGTAGTCTGCCCACTACACTAATCAATGATTTTTCTGCTCATTAAGTACTGCTGGTGGAATCACTCCTGCCTATCAGGAAGACTCTGCTGCCTGTTTGCTTCTCCTGCCTTTCCTCTTTCCAGCCTAGGACCACAACAGCCTCTGAAAGAAATCAATGGTCCCCGCACAGGTCAGAGCATTTTGGCCTTTACACTGTACCAAAACTGAGAGTCTCTCAGCTGGAGACTCCAAATTTCAGCTTCCTGTGCTTTCACTCTGATCTCCTCATGCTCCTTAAATCTATCCTCATTGGCTATGCCCTGAGCAAGAAATGAGAGGCAAGTAGGAGGCACAAAACTCAATAACAATTTTAAGTGAGCTTCCGTGAACTTCTGGATTGCCTTGGATGTGAAGCAGGGACATAGGAAACATTGTCAAGTTAAGCCAGTAAGAAGAGGGAGTTTAATAGTGTTGCATGCATGTGACTGGTTTCTCCACACGGATTTATCATCAAACTGGAGGAGTGCAGTGATTAATTTTATCAGACTCTTCTGGGCATACAGCTGTGGTGAACCCACCTCCTGAAAAGTAGATTTCAGATGCATTTTCTCCACCTGAAGATGAGGAGAACCTATATCCCAGCACCCTCTTGTTCTTATCTGATACAAATATGCTGCCTTCCAATTTCACTCTATCTTGTCTCTACTTTTATCTAGCTTTCCTCTAATTGTACAGCTCTTCCTGAAAGGTCATTTGCTCCTCATCCAGCTGATGGCCTCCCAATGGAGTCTGAACTGATTATGAGCCCCTGCCTACTTTTAAGAGCTATGGTGAAGATGATGTTTGGCATTATTAAGATGTGATGTCCTGTCAAGCATGCCTTCACAACTGGAAAAGCTAATGTGACAGCTCTGAGCTTGGAGAAAAAAAAATAATAATAATAATAAAAAGTTGCTTTTATTCTTCTCTAGTATTTGCCCTGTGCTGTCAGGCTGCACGAGGGGGTCGTGCTCACATCTGTTATCCAGGCCCCTGAAGGAATCCTTCACAAGAGTGACTCTGCCTGCAAAGCAAACGAGAGGAGTTTGAAGATGGCATGTGAAAAGCTGCTGTGGGTCTTCCAGAAATCCGAAATCTTGGCTGTTCATCTCCTGAGAGCTGACCTGGGGCACACGAAACCACAGTGCCTGTGAAACACCGAGCAATCACGCTGAACTCTCTTGCAGCCACTTGCATTTTCAACAATTTCTCTTCAGAGAGATGCCCTGTGCCTACAGGAATATTTGCCTCTGTTCGCAGCTGACTTTTAATCCAAGTTAGAATCTGTTGGCTCTTCTTTTTAAGTTGGCAGTGAAGTCATGGCTCTGTTAGATAAATGGTCTTTTCTGTTGCTGCTTGTATAAAATTCCGGGAAGATGTGGCCTCCAACACCAAGATGTGGTCCCAGAACACCAGGGCAGAAATAAAATAGTGTCACTATTATTGAAAGTGCTCAGCAAATCCTACTCTGAGAGCAGTTGTTGAATAAAAATGCTCAGTCTGGCCAGGAAAAAAAGTATGAAATAAACTACAAATGTTGAATTATAAAGCTTGAAATTCAGAAATATATGTTAATCCTTCAGATTTGTTACCCTGATGTCTAGGATTAATTATTTGGTTTTTGGTTAGGTTTGGGGATTTTTTGTCACATGGGGACTTAACTAAAGTGATCAATTTTACATGTAGAAAATAGCTTAGGACACGTAGAAGTATAGCAAAAGGAACATTTTCTAGAATGCAAAGACAAGGATTTACAGTTTTGATATTGTTTTTTTTCATTGTCAGGGGTTCACGGGATTTGTACTTGAGCTCCTTCTGGGTATTTAAGTTCATAAATACTACTGAATATAGTAACAACCTCAAAGTTGCTGGTCCCTAGAGTTAATGTAATTAACACTGAAATTCTTTACTGTTACAAATTAAATCAGATTGTGTCAGAGTTCACAGGAGGCAACAAACCTCAAAAAAGCTGATCTGTCCTCTCTGAGGTGTAACTGAGCACTTGTTTCCATGTAAGAATGTTATTAATATATGTACAGCCCACTGCTTTACTGAAACACTTAAAAGTAAAAATGGGGCAGTTGAAAATGCATTTACTTTACTTCCTTAAAGACCCTCAGCCTTCCCATTCAGCAAGGCTCTAAGAAAGGTGAAAAGCCTCTTGGAACTTCACCTAAAAGCTTCCTGTCCTACCACCACTCCAGTCACTACAGCAAAATACTTTTCAAACTTCTCAGCAGATGAAAGTTAATACAGATGAAGGGATTACACAATACTGGAAGAGGGTGGCTCATCAAGATGTTTCTCAAAACAGGACAGTTTTCATCAGAATGACAATTAAGGGGGAATTAGCCACCCTAGAAAGCACTGGGATTTAAGAATCTGTGTCCCAACATCACCTGTTCTCAGAGAAGCAGCTCATTTTGGTGCACACTAAAAATCCACATTGTCAAGCACAAGTGTAACCCTTTCAATTCCTCTTCAGGCTTGTGTGCAGCAGGGTCAGTAGACCTGCGTGTGTGAAAACAATTAAACCCAGAGCCCCGAGGTAGCATCTGCTCCCAGCACAGTGAGAGCAGACAGGGCTCTCTGCTAAGTGACCTCATCCAGCAGAAAACATCCCATGTTTCAGGGAAGATCTTAGCAAAAGAGAAGTTCAAATTCCTAAGAAACAAGAGGAGAATTGGGGCAGTATGCAAAGTAATAGTAACCCAGTTAAAGGAAATTATATCAAGTCACAACAACAAAATCAATGTAAATTCTGCTTTCAAGAAGAGAAAAATCTCAATTGCTACTTCATGGGACTGGGCTGGCCCACCACAGTGAGGATGAGTGAAAGGAGTCTGGACTCCTCCACTCAATTCTGCCGTTCCTGCAGATGGGAGCATGAGAAAATTCAACATCTACATCTAGTAGATACGTTGAATTATTCAAAAAGTAAAGTGCTAGATTTGGGTCAAGAAAACAGGACCAGAGGCCAGGTGTCAGTGCTGTGGTCAGCAGAGCACAGAACGGTGACAGCCACAGCAGAGCCTGCACTGTAGGCATTGAGCAAAGCTTCTGAAATAAGAGTGTGTTTCCAGAGAAACAAATTGGGTGAGGAGCTTAATTCCCCTTAAATGAAATTCCTTTCTAAATGCAGCAATGGCCTTTTTGCTCATCCCAAATATTACAAGTTGCCCACAAACCCCTACCCTCTGTGCCAAAGTAGTTATCTGTCATATTTCTTTCTCCAGAAATACATCAAAATGGGAAAGTAAGAAAAAAACAAACAAGCAAACAAAAGTTGATGCAATTTGTTCAACTGGTTGGACAGTTTCTTACTAATGTGGTATTTTAAGCTTTGTGCAAGAGGAGTTTTTCAAACTACAGCACTTTGAATGTGCAGGTATTAGCAGGAAGGTGTCTTTTATTAGTCTCCCAGTCAAGAAAGTGTGCTCGACACAAATGATGACAGTGTCATGAAAATCAAACTTCTTTTTTGCCATTTTACAGCCACTTGTCTCAAAATGACACTGCACAGGCTCTTCACTGCTGCCATCAGATGGGGTATCAGCATCCAGAGCAGCTTCAGCAGCTGCTGGGTGAAGAGTTTCTATGATTACCTTTAAAAACGTCAATCGTTCGCCACGTTCAGTATTCAGGTTTGTTCATCAGTTAGTAGTAACATCCCTGGCTGAGCTGAAAACATGTTCTGAGTGAGGGCTGGAGAAAGGAAAGCTTAAGCAGTTGACAGCAGTTAGAGATGAAGCAGACTATGCTGTTCTTTTCTGAAATGAGGGTGCAGTGATTCCAGCAGGCTTCTGAAATAGAAGAAGCTGCA
The DNA here is from genome assembly GCF_031753505.1 of Anomalospiza imberbis. Lineage (NCBI taxonomy): Eukaryota > Metazoa > Chordata > Aves > Passeriformes > Viduidae > Anomalospiza > Anomalospiza imberbis. The sequence continues at coordinate 13,751,334 of NC_089695.1, read as the reverse complement.
AGATTATAGAAACAGGCCTTTTCTTCTAGTTCTTCTGACAGCTATAATTCTACATTCCTCAGCCCTGTCCTGCAATTAAAAGGGGAAGATACCAGAAATAGCTGAAGAAGCAAGAAAACAAGAAAAGAAAAATAAGCTGATTCCAGCTACTCTTCTCCATGTGTGCTATACACATTTCATTATTAGATTAGAAGCATCTTCTAGCACCATCTCCACAGGCTTTGAAATTGCCACCATAAAAGTACATCACAGAAGTTATTTTTAAACTGTGGATTTTGTTAAAGGGAGAATCTAATTTTTAAAAATTTAATGGAGAGAAAGCATTTATTAGAAGACTGCGACAGCTGAGGGGAAAAAATATTCATCATATTCAGAAAATACAGAAGAGAAAACCAACTTGGAATGTGTTCTTGCTCTCTCAGCCTGAATACCTCTCTCTTCCCTGACTGGTGTCAAATATGATCAATCAAACTAATTCTGCACATACTATAAAAGAGCTTCTCCAACTTATTTGGCTCTAAAGTCACAGCCTCCCCTCATCCACACTGAAGCTAAGATTGCCACCTAAATGAAAAGGCGCTGGTTCCATATGCTGGAATGCAGGTGGATCTCCAAGAAGTCAATCAATCTGATGTTCAGGATGTGCCAGTGCCTGCAACGTGCATCAGTCTCGAGGCCAAAATGAAAATAACAGATCTCTTGTGAAGGCAAGGCCTGTAGGCACAGCCCTTTCCCACTTTCACTGGTTAGATGCTCTTCAATCACCCTCATTCCCCTGCAGGGAATCTGCCCTCCTTGTGCTGCTCAGCACCACCACAGTGGTTCAGTGCCCTCAACAACAGGTTAAGATGGAAAAAATGTGTATCAAGCCAAACTCACACTGAGCTTGGAAAGTTTTCAGTTACCAAAAGCAAGCGAATGCATGTCCTGCTCAGGTGCACAAAAAAGACAGAGAGGAAAAAGTACCACATGCAAGAGGAAGGATAACACCAATGTTAAGTGGGAAGGGAAGATCTAGCCCAAACACAAGCAAATAAACTTTCATGTGTTATTCAGGGATTGTGCAGTCAGCAATGGGTACACCTCTTCTAGAAAGGAAAAAAACATTCAGTGTTCTCTTAGCTTCAAAACTGCAGCATTGCCCCAGGGTAAAAGATCCAGGGAAGCAGCTGAGGGGTGAGGCCAGTTAACAAGTCAAACAGCACAAGAGGGGTTTAAGGTTTTATCTTTTTAGAGGCCAGATACTTCTCCAAGGAATTGTTACACTGAACTGGGTATAGATTCGAAAATTGTGCTTAATATCTATAATATGTTAAACAAAAAAGGAGGGGGATGAAAGAATTCTTAGCATAACAAGTTACCACAGCCACATTTAAAAGAAAGCAATTGACAGTTCAAGAATTATTCTATTTCTCAATACTGTCCCATTAAACCAAAGCTTTGCTCAAGAATTTATTAATCCCACCCTCCCCCCAAACAGCACTCTGCAGTTTCTTCATGCACAACTCGAGCAACACTAATAAGAACCTGTGAAGGGTCAGGAGGAGGCCCTAAGCCAGAGCTCTGGCAGCAATCCAATCTGGAAAAGACACTGACTGTGCACAATAGCAAGTGAAGACAGCTTTTCCCCAAAGTGATATTTTAATTCAGAAAAGAACCTTCACTAATCTCAGGGTTTATTATTATGTGTGTAGCAAATGGGACTGCAGTTGGTCTACATAAAGCATTAGTTTCCTACAGGGCATTTTAGACTGCAAATGATAAAGGACCAGACCTAAACCAGAAGTCTGCCGGAACTCTGCTCTTGCCTTTAATTTGATTTAAGCATGCCAAAAGGCAGGGAATGAAGTGCAGCACTAACAAAAAGACCTTGGTGGAACACAGGGTGCAGGAGGGATCCCCTCGGGCTGGGATCTACACGGGGACCTAAATCTGCACCAGACCTCCCTCTTTCCCTCCTGGACTGATCCCTGAGCACTGAATGGGACTCTGGGAGATGCAGCAGCTGCACCATCACCAAGCTGAAAACAAAGTACACTGTCAGTGGAGCCATCAGGCTGAAGGACAGCTGTGCATCCAACACATCTCATGGGAAAGCAGGGACTCGCTCACTAGAGGAGCTTTGCTCTCTGGCCATGATGTTTTCCTGTGTTCCCACAGTTACCAGCACAAGTGAATTCCCTAATGGAAGGGGTGTGGATTTGTCAATAACCAGCTTTGGGCAAGGCCTCTTCTCCACAAATTCTCCCACGGACATTGTAAAGGCAGTGAGCATCTCTCAGTGTGCGCCAGGACAAGAACGGGCACAAGGAAACAAAAATCTTTGTCATGGATGCTAGTATGACAGAAAGAGCTGCAATGGGAAAAGTATTCCACCATACAATCATAAATAAGAATAATCAGCAATACATATAATTTCCAACCTCTCACAGGCTGAGACATTAAATACAAGGATGACATCCACACACACCGAGTTCTGAAACCCAGTAGTCACAGGGTTAAAAACGACTGCAAGCTTGGTATAAACCCAGGGCTGATCTTCCACTATGGCACACATCCCACACCACTTCCCTCCCAGCCCTCCACTCAAAGATATGCATTACAAAAGAGATTTCCTCCAAAGCTCTTCCTGTGATGAGCTTTACTGAAGAAAAGAGGAGAATCTAAAAGAAAGATAAAAGCAAAGGGATGTGGGTTAAAAGAGGTCAAAACCAGACACCACGTACTGTCACTGGGTTCACAGGAATGCTTCATTATTAGGTGTTTTTCTTCTATTCCCCATCTGCACTATAGAGAAAGTCTTTTTCCAGAATGCTCAAAGGTATCAATAATGAATTTAAAACATGAAATGCAGTTAAAATGCATTTTTGAGCCGTTTGGAATGAAAGCAGAGTGCCATAGAGTGGCCATCATTAGGAAAATGGTCTGCTTAAAGAAGTTTTCTCACATATGAAGAAGGACTGTGAAGTCTTTAAGAGTCTAAAAATATTTTTATAGAACTTGCCAGGTAGGAGCAGCTAGGTGGGAATTTCACAAAACGTGCTCTTTCAACCCGAAATGTGTGAGCTGTACCTACAGGCTCTTCAGTTAATGTTCTCACCAACTGAACTACAATTAAATCCATACACTGATACCTAGTGGCTGAAGTGGAGGTGAACTGCAAAAACTGCTCCCCTCTGGGCTGATGATGGCCAACACAAAAGCTGGTTCTCCTTCCTAAAGACTGCCAGTTTGCCTTCAGGGTCTGCAATTCTCCTTTCTTTAGGAGAGAGCAGCTGCTCTGCTTGGGATTCCAGTGTGTGAGCAGACTCCCTCCATGTCTGACTATCCTTTTTAAGGATGGGTCAGAACTGCAGCAAACTCCCTGAACACTCTTTCCCAGTGAAGACGAGGGAAACTCTGCCAGGATTCAGCCCTCGTGCTCTGGAGGAGATCCAGCCAGGTGTCTCACCCTCCTGCAGTCTGCTCAGCTCCACTGATGCAGGGAGCAAGCTCACCCAACATTTTGCAGAGGAGCGCACCCAGGGAAATCGGCAAGATTTAGAGCTTTGCAGAACCACTGTGAATTTGGAAATAGATTTAAGCAGCAGTTCAGAGCCAAGTTTTCAGATTGTGATATGTGCATCATGACTGGAGCTGCCTTCCAGGTAATCCCAGACATACATCCCTAAACCAGCCTGCACAGGAACACCTTCCACACCTTCCAGCACCAGAGATGGCAAATTCCCCATGGGCAGTGGGTCGTGCCATGCCCGTTCATCTGGATGGCACAGAGCACTGCCAGCATGTCACCATCCAGTCTTTACTTGTCACTGTGCAGAGCTGCATTAACCACAGTCAAGTCCAAATCACTGACAAAACATAAGAATAAAAATTTACAGTATGACTCCAGTCTTTGATAGGAGCTACTGCACAAATTCTGCCCATCTGACAAATCCAGATATTTCACCAGCAGTTCAAAAACCAACCCATGTTTTTATCTGAGGAGAGTCTTACACAGGAAGAAAATATCATAACATATAATTTATGCCAGAGAAATTCTCTGAAAGATCAAAACCTGATGGATAAACAGTTAACACTGAAATTACACAAACGATGAGGAGGAGCACAATGTACTTACTGAAATTAAATGTACCTGCGCTCTGGGTATAAATCCAGCACCAGCTATTTGAAACTCGCGATATTAAATTTTATTCATTAAGTTGAAACAAAGACCATACTGATAAAATGCCAGACTGCATCTGTACTCCCCAGCAACGATACTACTGATAATTCCTGTTGCTCCTTTGCTAAATTCAGTATCCTTGTGTTTTATTGCAGTTGCACCAGATCCTTCACCTAGCCAAGTTTGCTCTGCCAGTTGGCATTATGATCCCTCCAAAAATAAACATACTTGCAAGTTATGCTCTCTTGGCTCAAGAATGTCCATTTCTCTTCAGTTTATGATCAGTGTAGTTGCTAACACACTGCCAGCTGTCCTGAGCCACCCCACAGGGTACAGGCAGGCACTGAATAATTGCAAAGATGGGATGCCTTCCCCTTCCCTTTTTTTCAAATGCTCCTTTTGGAAGTGTTTCTTCGTGGCACTGGTATAAGCAAAGGGTGGATGTATTTTAGAACACTGTGTTCTGTCTTCAGCAGAAATTAAAAACCCAACAATAGAATTGCCCGGTGACTTTTTCTGGTGTGTATTGTGTAAAATATATGGGTGCTTGGATTTAAAATACATATCCAACCTCCCACCTGAGATTTAAATTTCTGGAGACCCTCTCCTGCCTGCAGGATGTGCAATATTGTGCCTCTGGACTACTACAGCTCAAATCCTTAACAGTGCTTAGGATCACACTTTTTTTTAGTGCTACTACCACAAACACTGCATAGGAGTCATCTAAGCCATGTTTCATGTCAAAACGTCTCCTAAGCACTGAGGCAACTTTGGGCAGCACAGAGTGTTCAGTTTCATGTACTGCTCATTAAACAGATTGGGTCAAACCATGGAAAGCACAGTAGAAGGCACTCCAAACACAGCAACATGCTAAATGGATTGTTCATGTTAAATAAAACAACTAAACGAGCAGTATGGAAAAGACAAGCCCAGGAAAGCATGAAAGAACCACCATCAAATGTGTAAAGTGATTAAGATGAGGAAGAAGAACAGCTGGTCCCTGTGTGCACCAATGATTAGACAAGAACAACTTGTTTAATTTATAGAAACACAGATACAAGTTCACTGATAAACAGAAGAAGGAATAGAGTTTGGTCTGCTTGATTTGGTATTAAGTACAGACATATTAAGGCATTTGAAAGTCTCACTCTGAGTATTCAACACATTCAAGGAGAGGGTTTTTTTAACCAAACATTACTTCCCAGAAATGCTGACCACTCAGGCCTAGTGCAGTGATGATGATAATAAACAACTATTTATTTTGAACTAACTGTAGGAGCAGTTTTACTTTACATTTCAGCTGAAGATTATGAAATACACTTCCATACAGGAAATAAGTATGGCTTGGAGACAAAACAGATAACCTGCTGCACTCTTCGCTCAGACTTCTCCAAGCAGGAAATCCATCTGAGCCATCTCAATATTGTTCCTATGCCAGTGGCTCACTCTCAGTGGCACAGCAGGACCTGCACAGACACACAGATCATGCCCACTCTGCCAGATGCCTCTTCAGAGAGGCACAGCCTGAGGAACAAGCACACAGCACAAGCAGGAATTTCTTTTTTCAGGTGTGATGGCACTGATGTAAATTCCAAAATGAGTTTCCACTTCATTTTCTTTCTCCCAATACACCTAGTGCCTCTTCCATCCTCTCACATTTCAAGGCTTCCCTGAGATGAGATATACATTTTCTTCTCCTTTCCACCCAAGTCTCATTGCCAAGAAATGGCTGCATAAATGTGTTCAAATGAAAAAAGGTACAAGATGCTGATGCTTTGCTTGCATGTTACAACGATTTTTTAATTTTTTTTTTCATAAAAACAGCACAGGAGATAGTGGACTAGATGCTTCTTCAGACCTACTGCTGTTTGCTTTCGGTCTCACAGGAATAATGTTTTAGGAGCATCTCATTTGAAACAGATACAGAATCCTTTATGTGGCAAAAGATCCTTATGATTATCTAGTCCAACCATTAACCCAGCACTGCCAAGACAGTCCATGATCAGAAATTCCAAGATAAATATAATTTTGTCTTGAAATGGTAGGCAATAACTAGTGTTAATAAAATCCAGGGAAGCCAAGTGTGCCAAACACTCGTCTGGGTTGTTGGATTGCTTTCTGGGCTTTTAATGACCCCCATTTCCAAACACAGCTTCTTCAAAAGAGGTTAGAGAACAACAGCATCACTTCAATTTGCAGGTCAGGTAGGTAATGCACGATAATATCATAATACCTCAACGAACATTTGACTTCTCTTGTTTAATAAGAAAGAAAAGCAGACTGTTAAGGATGCAAATACCATATTCATTTGTGCTTCCTTTCCTTCCTCTGAACCAGTTCCTCACAGCATCATCAAGCCCTGAAGAGAAGATCCAGCAGCACATTTTGCTGCCACTGCTCTTCCCAGAAACATGTATGTTTTTATATGATTACAGAATTGAGTCTTAGCACAACCGTGAAGTAATAAAGCAGATATTTAAGAGAAATGATTTATTGGTGACTTCAAGGGACTCACAACCTAGCACTGAATATAGCTTTTATCACTGAAATGCAGACAGTAAAGAGAATTACTCAGAAAAAACAAAACAGAACAGAACAAAAAAACCCCCCCACAAACATGGGAGTATTTTTTCTGGACTGGGGAGGGGCACAAAGGTTTAATGCAGAAACTTTGAAGCATAGATCTCAAAATAGAGTAACTTCTTCCTCAAGTTCTGACTTTATACCATGCCTCATATATATTTCCTGTGTTTACCTCTTACCTAATCCACAAATCAACTACTAACCAAGCTACAAAACTATTGAAGTTTTAATGGAATACATTATTTAATGCAGAAGTATCTCAAAGGACAAAATCCTGCCAAAACCTACAATGTTACAGAGAATGAAAGACCAAAAATAATTTGTATGAGACAAGTGCAACTCACAACGACAAATCACATTAGCTGCTGGCTTTTCAGCCAAAGAACACCTGAGCCATCGGTATTTTTAGTCTTAATCCTCTTAAATTTTTAAAATAATATAATAGTTTTGCTTTATCTAAGTTAATTAAGTCTTTAATTAAACAAGAATCCCTGACAAATCACTGTTATATGTAAAGGAATAACCATGTGAGACAATTTGACATTTTTCAGAACCATCACTTCCCAAGTGTTTACTCCAGCAACACAACTGCTTCAAGAAGCCATGAAATACTTTCAGAGGGGATGGCTTCAGGGCAGCAGGAGAGGTTATCTGGGATACAGCCCCACACATCAGCACTGTGGAGTTTCAGTCAGTCCATCACTCACAAGTCAGAAGCTCCTTTGATGCAGCAGAGGATTAATAATGTGGTATCTCCTCATATGGTCCAGGTGACACAGGACATCCCAAATGCATTTAATTTAACTGTTCAGCCCAAGCAGGAGTCACAATCAGAGCACCAACACAGCTGAGTAGTATTAAAAAGTATTCCCAAACACAGGAGTGCTCACATTCTTGCTCAGGAAAGCTGAAAATAACCATATGCATTGCTGAGCAGCAGTTTCAGTTATGAGCTCCATTTTCCCCATCTATGAGCAGAGGATTTGCTTCCTTAGCTCCCATTAATGGCAACAGGGTTGGACCTACAAATCCCTACCTGAGGTGGAATACTGGCCTTCCTACTTGCAGCACATTTCCCCTGAAGTTAAAGCAGAGCAGTTCACTTTATTTAACCTCTGCCCATTTTGTTAGCTTTCAGGAGCTTTAAATGTAAACTTTAAAAATGATAAGCATTACTTTGAGAAGAAAATACATTATTTTGCTTTTTAATCAACAAGCACAGCCATCCCAATAGACCAATCGTAAACCTATTCAAATAAGAAAACAAATTTTAATACTAAAGTATATATATAAGTCAAATACAGCTTATAGATCAAATTTTGAGATTAAGCCCTTCACATTTCAAATAGAACAAATACACAAATACTCCACAAGTTTCTGTGCTTATTCCCTACCAGCTCCAACACAAAAAACTAAGCTGATGCTTCTGAAAGGTAGATTAAACAACAACAGGTATCAGCAAAACCTAGGTAAAAATAGAGATATAAATTAAATACTAAAGTATTCTGGTCCCAGTCAAACAAGTCAGCCTGCAGTTTCAGTTGTGCTCCAGATCACTCTGAAGTTCACTATGGGCCAGGTAATTCTCTGGTACAGACCACAGGTACCAACAAACATATGGACAGTAGAGGCAAAATCCCAGAGACCAGTTCATTATCACCAAAAGCTTCCATTAGAGCACATCAAATGAAAGACTGTGGGTTCATATCACTCAAACAAAAAGTGAAGCAGTGTGGACACTGGGATGGACAAAAATTGGTATCAACATCATCACTTGGGGAAAAACTTCCCCTGAGCAGCAATTCAGTGAGCTGGAACTTGGCTACTGGGCAAGTTAGGAGGCCAAGGTGGATCAGATCCAGTGTGAACTGGGGCTCACTGGGGCTCTGCCTGCAGCAGCCGTGGTGCAGGGGTGCCAGAGGCAGCTCCCTTCCCAGCGGGACCAGGAGAGACGCGCTGCTCGCTGACAGCTTGTCAGAACACCACCAGAACACTTGGGACTTCCATTTGCAAAAGTCTTTTCTATGCTAATGACTTCCTACAGATGTTTTGAAATGTTTTAAGTGTTCTGGTTTTGATTCAGCAAGACACTGATGGTTGAGGGAACTGCAGAAGCAGCTGCAGCAGTGAATGCACCCAGGACCTTCCTGCACATCCAGCAGCAACAGGATATGGAGAAGTAAATTCCTGTCTTCCCCAGGAAAACAGGACAGGATGAAAGATGGGACCAGTGGTGGGACAAGAACACCTGTTTTGGCTGCACCTGCTTCACCCAGAAAAGGGAATTTCCATTCTGTACAAAACCTTGCCATTTTGAACTGACTTTTCAAACCAAGCAAGAAGAAAAGGTCAACATTTCTATAAACCAGGATGTTTTTAACGTTGATGCAGAAGTATTGACATCTCCCTAACAATATCAAAACATTCTGAAACATAAATATGGTACTGAATAATAAATCAGAAAGTCAAAAGGAAGTCAAGCATAAAAGCAACATACATATAAACATCCCCCAAATCAAAACAAGGGCTGAGCATGACATGTGCCCCCAAAATGCCTGATTGCCCATGCAGCTGCATTTTCAGAGGCTCCTACTTATTTCTTCTCCATTTCCTTCCTCACACTGCTATTTGTCCATGGCTTGGCCTTATATTTTGTTCATAATGCAGTGATGCTCAGCCTTTAAAACCCAACTGTCCTATTACTGAAATGTAATACTCTGCTCCAGAATAATTCAAACCTCTCCTTCCAGTTTTACTATTTCCTTACATAATACATCATTAAAACTAAGTGTCATAAAGTTGTTTGGGTTCTTTTATGCAGAACAAAGGTGGTCAGAGAATAATAGACAGTAAGAAATCCAGCCATCATCCTCCTCCCTGTTCCACATGCACAATCTTCCTTTTAACGTGACTGATATGCAATGGGCTCAATGCAACACAATTTCTGTGTACAGCTAATACAGCTGGGAAGAAATGAACAGGCTTTTGGGTTCTGCATACCTTCACCAGACATTTAAGCTCAGTATCATCAGGCTCTGTGGCTCTTAATAAAGGACAATGCAGTTATCTATTGAGGGTAATTAAGAAATCAGTTTAAAAAAATCTAAAAAAAAAGCATTGCAAGACTGAATGAGGGAGGATTAGTGTGAACGGAAAAGAAAGGGAGAATATGTGAGATCAATAAGACTGCGAAGGACAATGCCATAACACAACAGCTGATGAATAGCAGAAGCCTCTGGGACCACAGCTATCACAGGAGGCACTGCCTTTCACTGCTATCAGTGACAACCTCGGTGTGATGTGTCGAGGTGACTTGTGGCACTCTAGTTTTGAGAGTTACAAATTAAATAAGAAGTTTCTAAAAGGCTCACAGCCTTTTTTTTTTTCAGGTGTGCCCAGTGAAGCTGATGAAGATGCTCAGATGCACTCAAAGTGCAGCAGAACCAAATCAGCCAAATATAGTCAATGCCACAGAAAACAACATTTTAGACTTCTCACATAAAGCAACGTTTTTGTTCCCCAAGAAAACCTTCCAATGGGTCTTATTAAGGACTTGAAGTAAGGGAAGGATTTTTTTTGCACTTTGCAAATACAGCTCCACTGAAGCTGAGGAAGAAACCAATCACAAGCCTGACTGCATGTGTTTCAGCACAGACAATCTTTCACACTGCATTTACACCACTGCTCTCCCTACAGGGACATCACTGCTGTCAGAATTCCCACCTTCCCTCCACACCTCCAGGAGTTTATAAATCATTCACATGGTGAGATTTTCTGGAAAAGTTAAGTAAGAAATTCTTCTGGGTAGAAGGAATAAGTTGTTACAATAACAAGTAATTTACTATCTGAATGCTATGCATACTGTATCATCTTATTTGTATTTCACAGTTAATCTCCCAGCTCACAAAAGTTTTATCGGATTGGAGGCATGTGCTGTATTCCCCTTTATAAAATTTTACAGCCCCTTGCTATTCTCAGGGCTTGTTTTATAGGCACAATTTGCTGCTTTAATCTCACCCAATTGTCATATTCTAAATCACGGTGTATAAAAATGTCTTAAAAGGAGAGATGCGCTGAAGGGTAGTACTTAATTACACTTACTGCCTGATTTAAATGTTATCTGTGCTTTGCCAAGTGCCAGGCACAGAGTAACCCAGCAGAGCAAATCTGCATAAACCGATACAAGTCATTATTGGGCTTTTAATAGCAACCCTGTTCTCCTGTGCAGCATTCTGATGAAGGTGTGTTCCTCCTCCTCCTATCACATTAGCTCACAAGAAAATTAAGGAAGGAGGTTGAAGAACTGGTAATTGGTAAGGTCTTTCCAGTCACTCTTTGCTAACCTATTTATTTTTATCTCATTGCAGAAATCTTTGTCAAGACAATTTTGCTGGTCACCTTCATGAGTATAATGTGTCCTAATGGAACTGAAAAGCAGAGTGCATAAAGCAAACAGAAAATCCATTTGTTCAATGGTTTCCTATTCCTTTTATAGCACTTCCACTCCAGAAGAGCTTCTCTTTACACCCTCTCCTGCCAGTTCCTAGGAATCAAACAAACCTGAAAATATCACCAAAATTTCAGGCAATTCGTGTTTTGATTTTTGTCTTCCTCCTCCCCCACTCAAGTGAGCACAGCAAGGGACTGATTTGCCTCTGCACTAACTACATTAGACATGCAGTTAAATTCTCTGGCTCAGGGGAGCAGAAACACAGCTTACAGTACATCATATCTAAATACTTTCTACTTCATGCTCCAATCCCTGCTCCTACCACACACCAGAGAGCTCAATACAGGCCCACTTTTGCAAGATCACTCTGAACTTAAGGGAAAGCCGGAGCGTGACCTTTTTTGCTTAGATTCATTGTATTTAATGAACCAGCGGAGATAGAGTAAGTACTACAACTCTCACTCATCTATCCAGCAGCTTTATTTCTGGCCTGTACCACCAGCATAAATTTCACTATTTATTTTTGGTGCTGTCCCCTTGAGCATGCCGTGCTCATGGTCCAGCACTGCCAAAGTCTAGAAGGAACTAAACCACAGCTTTGTGCCAAGCACCCTGCAAGTCACTGTGAAAGGACATCACTGAGTCAATCCCAAATACTCAGCAGCTTTCTATTCAAATGACATTTCCAACTCTGCACACATTTCAAGCCATGTCAGAGCAGTCACAGCTATGCACGACTACTCCTTGCCCATCTATGTAGCATGGCTCCAATCATGAGATGTCAGCATTGTTTCATGCAAGATAAACTCCAACACTGTCCCTTATGAGTCTATGAAATACGGATGTGCCACTGCTACCAGTCACAACTGTGCCACTACTGCCTGTATTTCAGCCTTGGCAAACAATAAACTGGCAGGGGGAGGAAAGAGAGAGGGAAGAAATCCAATTCAAAATGGTTCTATATTTTATCCTGATTTTAAGCATCTTTTCTAAACCCAAGTGGTGTGACATACTAAGACCCCTCAGCCTCACAGAGGGCTGAAGCCACAGAAGGTCTGGCATGGCAGAAGCTGAACCCCTCAGCCTGAGAAGAGATGGGCAAGAGGTGGGTACAGAGCAGCTTTCCCAGCTCAAGGTCACTCCAGTCCTAGCAAGAGCCTGGCAGGATGACTGCGCTCCCTAAGCAGCTCCCAAAGTCCAGCCAGTGGATCCCTGGCAATGTGCCTTCCCTTGGGCAGAACAAGAGGAAGGATATGATGTAGCAAAAAAGCCATGGCATTGGAAAATGCTGCTCCCAAGAACCTCATCCAGGTCATTTTCTCTTAAAATGAAAAGCAGTATTTTCCAGACCACTGGTATCTGAAGCCAAGTGAAGAACTCCACATTTCTCTCAGGGGATCCCACTGCACTTCAGCAGTGATTTCAACAAAAACCTTGATGACAAAAGTATGCAGTCCTCTGCAAGTAATTTAGAGAGTTAAAGATCAGACATACCTCCAAAGGGCCTGAGACAGAGTTATAAAACCATACGTTTAGCAGAAATGAGTTGCCGATTTCAGTATTTTTCATTATTAGAACATATTCCCCCATGGAAAGCTCATTTGAGTAGACACAAATTAAAGTTTCTCTGATGGTAGATTTACCTTGCCACATCCAGAAACAGCCACTCCTTCACAAGGAGAAGCACATTGGAGAAATGGTGCAACAAAACCACATTTCACCCTCACAGGAGGACTGGCTCCCCTGGTGGGTCCCTTTCCAACACCCACATCAAGTTTGGCAACTTTGGGGCTTCATCCCATCTCCTGTGAACTCAGCTATTTTTTTTTCTTTTTTTTTTTGCTTTTTTTTAAAGTAATAACATAATAGGATTAATTACTTAGCAAGGTCTCTATAAACGCATCTGCCTTTGAAACCTCTACAAAAGCACAAGTGAAACTCCAGAGAGAAACAAACACAAACTCCCTTTTAATTAAGCACTGTGCCTCTCTGTGGGGGGTGACAGAGTGAGCAGATGCAGGGGGATTGCCAATTAAGATACAACTTCTTTGATGGGAAGGGTACAGCCACACACAAGAGGAAAAATGAGAGGAACTTGCCATCCAAGTCACTTTAATTGACTGCTCAGAGAGATTATGCATTCCCCACATTCGATGCTGCCAAAAAAGTATTACTGATCCAAAATACTAAAGAGCCATCAAAACATGTCCTAAGCTGCTTGTGCCATGTTATTACTAAAGCTACCTGTGCCCCTCACTCATCCTGCTTGAGAGGGCTGTAACACAGGGAGATAATTCTCAGGGTTAATTAGACAAAGGAACAGACAACTCTTGGATTTAATTTTCTGTTATTGATCATTATTATTCACTGAACACCAGGCATGCTTAGCAAAAACTTCTTGAAAGGAATGCACAGTTATGTCTAGCCTAAGTCAGTTTTAAAAGCAACCAAGAAATTAAAATCCATGCAAATAGCTAAAATAAACTCCTGAAAATTGCATGAGCCAGGATGCAAACAGAAAGTGAACCAGAGGATGGAATGCTCATCTTCTGCATAACATTCATTGATTTGATATTCTAATATTTTTGGTGTGCTGACTTTTCTGTGATCCTAATGACACTACTGTTATTCTTTCAGCTTTGCTACAAAAACTACACGTTAACTTTCACTTCTGTTTTTGTCTGGTTTCAATTGAAATGCACATAAGCTTTCACATGGCTTGTTCCACACCTTTGTACCCCTTGGGGAGGGAATAAAAAAGGGCAGGAAACTGAGAAATGGCTTGCTCAGTTTGCAGCTCAGGAGTCTAGATTTTGCCTCCTTACACTTACGTCTCCACTGCAGACAGAGCCCTGTGCAGGGGGAAATTCAGGCACAGGAACCCAGAGCTGCTTTATCTGAGCCTCCTTCCCCTGAACATGACGGCTCTGTCATCCTGGCCGATGGAAACACAGAAGAAGATTGGGATTTCACTATCTCGACTCAAAATAAATGAGCGTGGCAGAAAAGGAACTCTTGTCTTTGCAAACAGAAGAAGAGCTCAGCCACTGCTGAGAATGGGATAACCAGAAATGTGTTCCTGCCTTGGGAAAAGAGCCCAGGCTGCAGAGGTAGGCTAGGGCAGAGGAGCTGCTCCCTTCTGGGTCTCTCCAGCTGGCAAGCCAGAAACCACAGTATTACTAAATCTCAGTTATAAATGGCAAAACAATTCTGGCTTCTGTGGAAGGACAAAAAAAGCCTAAAAAAAAAAATCAACCCAGATCTTTCTCCATTTCTTTTTTCTCTCTGGGAAGTGTCTCAATGCCACCAGCAAGACAAAAAAGACAAAAAGTAAGAGGAAACTCCTGTGATAGATACCCATCCTTCCTCCCTCCAGCTGCTTTCCCTGTGGCAAGAGCTCTGTTTTACCCTTTGGGGCTTCTTGCAATCCCCACTGCACTGGGATTTCTCTTCAATGCACAATCAACACTGATGTCCACTGACCCCCAATCCCTCTCAAATCGTAACACTACAGGGAGTTCTGCAGTGCCCCCACATCAAAACTTTCCCCATCTCTCCCACATTATCTACATACACCACTAGTGCAGAGTGCTGGCACAATGCTTATAAAAATCCACTGAGGCTGGAGCAGCTTAACAGTGTCACCACACTTGGTTATTAATCAGAATGAAATGCCTGAGAATAAAGGAAGTAAGGATATTTCATTTATCAGTGAAAAGGTGAAGGAACCTCATTACAGCTAGGTAATTCCTGCACATGGGAAGTACATCTCCTGTGACAGGGCTCCCTCATCTAGCAGAGCTCCAGTGTCTGAAAAATCAAAGCCAGACCTACCAAGGCTCAAAATGGAGACAAGATGCAATTTTTCAAGAAAGAGGAAAGTGCTTCCATTCTCAGTTTCCTTAGGTATATTTTCCATCACTTGAATCCACTATCCATATCACTTCCTAGATAATTTCCAAAACGAAAAAATAAAATAAAAACAAGATAAAGGAATCAGGAAACAGCAAAAAGCAAGCAGAGCAGAGAGGTGGGAGGATCAATTCAATCTAGGCAGCTAATTTAAACATTAAGTCAAGAAACTCAATTCCTCACATAGTCAAGAAGAGAGAATCAGGCTCTAAATTCAGAGCTTTGAATCACCCTGTGGCAGCTCTGGTAACTGTATGTGGCCTTGAGGCTCCCAAATTAGATATCTGAACTTGCATCTGTCTACAGCTATTGGCCATGCTGCTTTTAGCAAATGCTAGTGGGATTTGAACACCTAATACTGTTTTTAATTCTTGCTTAACTGTAGTGACAACAGTTTCGAGAGTTTTGTCTCATTTTTGGCGAGGGCAATGCTGTTACCAAAGTACACGATACCCTGAACCATCCACAAGCATAAATTACACATTTACTACCTGCAGCACGCTATACTCGCATATTTCACCTTTCAGCCTCTAAAAATAATACAGACTAAGTTACATATTTTCTATAAACACGAACAAAGCAAACTTTATGCTGACAGGATGCATACAAGCAAAACCAGAGAACTTGTTTTAAGGAGAACATCGATGCAAATTGCATTGTAAGAAACAGTCATCCATCAGATTTTGTAATTCCTTGGCACATCTATCCTTTGCAACAAGTCTTATATTACTGTACAATTAAAAAGAAAGCAAATATCTAATTCTCACCTCTCCCCAGCTAATAATCACTCGGAGTTCTTAAGAAACAGTAATAAAGTTCTGTACTTGCACATAACTCTCACTGAACTTTCATCTGGCGCAGTATATTGTCACAAAGCAGAAAATGCAGGTTGGGCCCACATTATCTGTAATGAGACAGACACGCCTTCATTTTAACAAGGTACCACTGCCAATATCAGCCCTGCTGTGTAAAAAACCTGAGGCAATGATTTTTTATTTATACGAGAGCAGTGAAACCCGGCGAGATCAGATGTGATCGAAGGCACCTTCCAGCACCTGGCACACAGTGAATATTCATGCAGCACCTTTCAAAAGCAGCTTACATCCCACACACCTCACGCCAAGGCACTGCCCAGCCCTGCCAACAGCTGGGCAGCCTGGAACAAGAAACTGCTCACACCCATGTGGCCATCAGCCCTGCACACTTCAAGGTGGGAAATCAAGGCATTACAATGATCAAAATTAGTTCTGTGGTTTCTCCTCAGAGAAGCATTTAAATTTTTCTGTAAGACATCACAAGTCTGAGGAAGGAAAGCTGGAGGGTTTCTTCACACACAGGTGCCAATGCTTCTGGGACCTGTCACCCTTCCATGCCACTGCAGCACCAGCAAGGCTCGAGCACCATGAATTGTCTGCACAAGTAACCCTGCTGACCCAAACTGGGCTCTCTCCAACTCCATGAGTGGAGCAGCAGGAATTTCCTCTCAGCTCCCACGTAGCTCTAGACCTTCTCAGAAGCAGGTGAGCTGCCTTCTCTTGTTTCTCTGAAACGTGCTTCTAACTCACCTCACTCAAGAATGAGTCACACTTCAGGCTTTATTTCTACCTGCCCATAGTATTTCCACTCTCTGTACAAGGGGACAATTAAATCAGTGGTCACCTGTATGGGGGATCATGAAGTACAGCACTGGGACAAAAAGTTAGCTTGAAATTAAATGGAGCAGACCAACACTGGCTGGCTGGAGGCATAAATAGCACACTGACCATTGCAGGCTCATCTGTAACTTGAGCTCAGCTGAGCTGCTTGTGATCCACAATTGCCTCTGTTGACTTTCTTTCCACGTCTCTCTGTCTTCAGGAGTCCTCTTAAAACAAACCCATGACTCCCTCTAAAGTGAGAGAAAACAGAAAAAAAAACCAGGATTTTGCTCAAGCAATGTCATAGGAGCAGTGTGTGGAGGAAAAAAGAAAAATCTTTTGGTGGCACCAGATTAAAGCCTCTCTGATTGGAAAGATGCCCCATGGAGCAGCCACCCATTTGGAATAAACCTAGGCTTTAATTTCAACTGCAAGACACAAGGAGCAGTGTCACTGGGCAGCCTGAGCTGCACCAACAGGGACCTGGCTCAGCAAGGAGTGGCCAGAGCCACCCCTCTCTGTTCTGGGGACACAGCACAAGGGCCAAATGCAGTTTGCACTGGTAAATGACTCCTGCCACCAAGAGTGATGTCAAAGAACATGTCGAGCTACTGTCACACTCAGGGCTCTGCCTTCTCAGGACCAAATGACTGGAACTGTGGCAATTTCATTCCTTTTGGGTGCCACAGCCCTAAAATGGCTCAGGACTGAGAGCCCAGCTGCTCCACGAACGACAAAAGCTTTTTTACTTTTAACTGCAAGTAAAGCACAGCAAATCCCAGATAGAAAGGAAAGCAGAACAACAAAATTAAGTGGAAATATAATTTAATTTTATGTCCAGGTCCTCCACTGACTGGCTGTTTCAATTTTATCACAAGATTTTGAGGCTATTACAGGAGCCTCAAAATCCGCTCTCTCACAAAACAGGCAGCCCGGGTTTCATCTTTAAGAGGACAGAACATTTATCTACAACAAATGACCCCTTTAATGGCAAGGTCACCATAGTGGACCAGAGACAAAATTCTTGATGAGACATAATTTGGAGACCGTGCTGATCTACACCTGACAGTCCTGTAACCCGTGGACAAGACTTCCCTAAGCTTTGGTGAAGAAGATGGCAGTCCAGTGAGTAAATGCTTTCTCCTGCCGCAGTGGAAAGGACTGGCAGCTCCCTTAGCCCTGGCACATGAGGTCACAGGCACCCACCACAACCTGGTGCTTCCGAGAGACCCACAGTGCAAAACAAAAAAGATCCTGGAATGCCAGCCAGCCCTTCTTGAGGGGGTATTTACAAGGGCTGCAGCTTTCTCCTACGGCTCTTCATTACAAGACTTCATAGACATATTTCAGATTCTCCCGCTGAGAATATAGATAAGCTTCTAACATTACATTTTCTATAAAACAGACTCCCAATACAAAGCTAGTGACAAATGCTGGCATCAGAAGCCTGCAGTAATGGCATTCTGTTAGGGTTTTGTAGAGCAATGAACACAGAGTAAAACAAAAGTATCTTCCCAAATTGTAAATTTATTTCTGGAACCCTTAAAATATGAAATTAAAGTTCCTTCTGTGGGCATGCAGAAGCCCTATGTCTTAAAAATTGTATATACAAGAAAGGCTTAAAAACTGTAATACAACATTTGGTTTCAGTCCACATTAGTTCTAGTGCTTGATTTATTCCTTGCAATAAACAGATTAAAGCTTATTACCATTGATAAAGTCAATCTTGTAAACCCCAGAGCGCTGCTTTGAAAATTTCCATGGTGAAATTTGGCAGTGTCATGCAGTGTAACGTGGTAACACTGTGGTGATGTGGCAGTGATGCCCATGCCTCGTTTCCATGATTTCTGATTCTGACCCCACAGCTCTGAACAAAGCTGTAACCTTACAGTTCAGAGAGGGACAAAACCTCCCAAAAAACATAATACCCACAAAATATCACACAAAAAACATACACCACTTCTTTGTCTTCCCACAGTTGCACATTTCATTAAAAAGCCAAATGTTCAAAGATACAGACCACTGAGTTTAACTTCAATACAAGAAGAGTTGATAGAAAATATAATAAAAGAATTGAACAAGTGGGTGCATGATATACCTGGAAAGAGTCAGATATTTTGCAGAGAGCAGTCATGCACAACAATCTGTCAGAATTCCCTGAAGGGGTTAACAAGCACGTGAATGAGGGGACATGGTCTGCAGGGACATGCAGGTGGCTGATACAGTACATGGGGCTTTTCCCAAACCCTTCAGCAAACAGACTCAAGGAATCTTTAAAAGAGCCTTTAAAAAGGTAGGCTATGGTGGGAGAGAAAACAAGGGCAACTTATGGATCATCAACTAAAAAAAATAAAAAGGGAAATAAAGGAAATAATACATCATTTGTCACAATGATGAGAGGCTGTTAACACATCACCTCAGCATCTCTGCTAAGACCTGTACTGGTCCAAATACCTGTTACTGGTCTGAGAAGGGGGCAGAGAGGCAATGAAATGCCAAACTATACTGAAAAGACAGAGCAATTAGGGTAGGCAAAATTACAACTGATGTGAAAGCAGCAGAAGAAACTCAAGACACTGTGATTGGACAGCAAAATGACAGCATAAATTAAATGTTAATAAATGCAAAATATTGCACTGAAATAAAGGAGTATTACTGTCCACATAGACTGACAGGCTCTGAATTAGCTGTTCTAATGCAGAAAAGAGATGTAGTCACACAGCTTTCTGGAAACATCAGCTCATCAGCAACCCAAAAATAATAAGCAAATAATTTTGGAACTTCTACAGAATAGTATCAAGGCTGAAATACAAAATGCCATGCCAGAAACTCTTGATTTATCTGCATTTTAAAAATGCATCTATTTCTGCTTATGTCATCTTTAAAAGAAAACATATGAAGACATCATATGATGTGATGGGTCAGAAGACCAAATTTTTTTTCGGCTTCACTTTGCTAAGAATGCATCAGAAGCATCAGAATGCATCTAAAGCTTGAAGAAGAGCCAACACACAATCAGGTGTGATCCATACCACACACAGGATGCTGGGCTACATGAGCCTTTTGTCTGACCATTGTCTGCATTGTTCTTATATTCTTGAGAGGTAGAACACACAGAAAGGACAATTTCTGCCTCCCTGTGAAGTGCTGGTAGGATAAGCCAGAGCATGTTTAGATAAACTGTATTAACTGGGCTGTGATCTGCAAGAGACTTCTCTCATTTCCACCTGCCCTGGAAGCAAAGATATTTAATAAGACATTGACCATTCAGCTCACAATGTGCTATAAAATTTTACCTTTGGTCTTATTAGGATAACAAATGGGAAATATCATACAAGGCTTGAAATCATGGACTAGATTAGACTCAAATTGCTTCATAAGTTAGAGAAGAAAAAACACCCTCCAGAGCAATCTCCTATCCCAAAAAGGACAGATTCAAGCTAGCTGAACACTTTATTTTCTATTTCCATATGAAAAGCTGCATATTCTGTTTTTTGCCTTCACAAAAAACAACTTTTGTGTATAAAGAGTATACATAAGCACAGCACTGAATATTTAAAATACCAGATAAGAGGCTCAGGTTGGGTTGGAGCACCCCAGGTCCATTAGACATTTTATGCTGTTGTAACCCAAATATTCAGGTCCAAACTAGATGAAAAGCCAAATTCAAGAAGATCAGAAGTTTCCCATAATAAGTGAAGGAAAACAGAAGAGCCAAAAAAGAAGTATTTTGATCCCTGTAAGAACATTCTTGCTTATCACAAGAAGACCAAGGGGTTTTGTGCCATTAATGACAGAACAGCCTTTTCCCACCTGAAAATCAAATCTTATTTTCCTGGACAAACAACAGGCAAGAATGGAGCCAGTCACGTGAGACAGCTGCTCTGTTACATCAGCAACACATGGATGCTAGACCCTATCCCTAAAAACATAATTTCCACCCCCACCAACTACCAATTGCCCAGGATGTTAAATTTGCAGAAATCATTTTTTACTTAGTTCTTTAATCCCCCCATAGCTCTTAATGCCTCTTCCTCTCCATGAGCCAAAAATACAATAGAATGACAAAAATCCTGGCTTGCTGGACATTCTGATGCTCAGAAAATTCCTACATAGAAACTACTAATTCACAAAATCATAAAAGAAACACTTCTGTTGCTTACAAAATTTCCATGCTTTGTATTATTTTTCAAAAGATTTAACTATATTCCCACAAACACCAGTTCAGCCTCACAGGCACTACCCCCCTTCAACCTTTCAATGAAGGCAGTTCATAACAGTGCTGCTGAAAATAAGAACAAAGGAGACATTTAAGTGCACCATTTTTCAATATCTGACTCAACGATAATAACTGTAATATCCTCCATGTCAGTAATAAGACAACTGTTAAACATGATACTTAAAATCATTCACCTCTGACTTCACAAAGCTCTTTCAGGAAATGCCTGTTTCCAGAAAACTCCATTACTGTAACACTCAGGAATCCGTGTGTAGGTGCTTTTTCCCTAAACCAGTACAGTACCCACCTTCAAGATTACTTTCAAATAGAGAATTAAGCGTGCAATGGTGTAGAACATCAGCCTGCATAAGGGCCACATCTGCCACATCCACCAGCCTGGGCAGAGGAATTCAGAAGTACCTGTTGCTCAGCAGGCAGAAATCCACTGCTGAAGTCAGACAGAAAGAAGAGGAACAAAGAAAACAGGGGGGAAAAAAGAGAAAAATATCTAACTGATTTAGTTTTCAGACAATTCAGCCAACACTTCAAATCTTTTAGTCACACCTTCAAAAACCATCATCTGTAGGTAATTAATTATTGCATGCCTGACTTCACTCTATTTTTACTGACATGAGTGGCAGTAGAATTGGCCTATTCCCTACTAGCTAACTCAAACCAGTAACTGGCTCTTGAATATCTTGTTTAGATCTAATATCTTCTTTTAAGTATCCATTTCTGGCAGAGCATAAAATAATCAACCTATCAAAGCACTGCAGTTTCATCATTACTCCCCCAAATTAATCATGTTTCAGTACATGCAAGGCAAGCCTTTTGCAGCACGCTGGTAAGCAGGAACAGATAAAAGTGGATTTCCCAGTGCCCATACTGAAACAGTAATACAGCTAATGATTTCCTGAAAACCACTAGTGCAAGCTCTGTAAAAAAAACCTGCAAAATAATTCAACTCTCAGGAGCAACATGTAAGCAGAAAACTGAGCTGTTAACCTGACTACACTACAGAAGAATCGTAGCCCTCACAGGGTAAGTAAGGTAAATGCTTGACTTAAAGTCTGTTTTAGCTTCACTTCTTCAAGAAGTCATGTATACTAAAAAATAAAACTTTGAAGTCGCAGTATCTGTGAACTTCATAAGGTAAAACTCCCCAAATACAGGGTTACTGCTTTACCTGATCATGACAGTAACAACAGTGAATTTTATTCTCCTTCAGACAGATAGTACAAGGCAGAAAATCCACTTACATCCCATTCATAGCCATAAAATAAGTTGCAAGATGAGCGAGGCTGCCCATGCTGCCACCCAAAAAAGGGCTTATGGTGTCTGCATAAACGATTTTGTATTCAAATAGAAACAGAGACATTGGCAGGTTTTTTTGTAAGTCATGGAAAGGCTCTCAAACTCCAACCCACGGCTGTGCATTTGGTACCTGAACAACCCTTCCTTCAGCTGAAGCTTCACTGCCCAGCTCCACTATCAGATGTCACACTTGCAAAAGCCTAAAAGTCAGAATAAAAGCTGGGGCGTTGGTGCAATGCACAGTTTTGAAAGACTTCAAAAACTTACTGGAGCAAGACAAACTGCACAGGAGTCTCCCACAGGAAGCCAGGCCAGCAGCAGCCCAACAGCTCCCAGTTAATTAGCTGTTTGCTATGTAGAAAAGAGGCTGTAGGAAGTGCCCAGTGCTGCATCCTCATTTGTGCTTCTCTCTGATCCCTACTGCAGCAACGCAGTCCCGAGTGAAGCAGAGCTCATTATCCAGCAGAGACAAACTCTCCTGAGGAGAGAGGTGTTTCTTGGGCTGTTAAACAGCATCAGCTCCATCTGGTCACCCTCTGCCTGCCCTGAGCAGAGCACGAGAAGCCCATGCAGGTAGGGCTGGAATGAGGAATGGAGCCTGGTCTCTGGCAGGGATGGAACACGGACCCTTCTTCATAACTGGTTTGGAGGACAGGAAAGAACATGGGAAGTTCAGGCCTTGGTTGGATTTCCAGTGCAGAGGATGGGAAAGCCTTCATCAACTGGTCCTCCCTGGGTGACCAGCACCTCTCAACAATGTCCCTTCTGCTTTCCTAACAGTACATTCCACATTTGCCTGTTAGGCACATTTCCCGGTCTAAAAGAGAGTTAAGACCCTCATCTTCACCCTCTGTGGGCTCTTGACTCATGCTTTAAGAGAACACATTTATTTAGGAAGTGCCCAGTGCAGCCAGGTCACGATTTGTGCACAGGAAAGTTTGGAGCCTGCTCCACTGCAGCTCCTCTTCCAGGGCCAACAGCTTCATCTGCTCCACCTCGTCAGCCCCTCAGGAAAGAGCACCTCATTCATTTCAGCACTGTAGGAGCACTAACACTCTGCTCTGAAGAGCACAGCCCCAAAGCTGACCACATCACCCTCAACAGGGAACGAGCCAGGTCGCCACAATACGGATTTGTTCAATCAAATTGCAAGAACTTCTCATTGGTTTTTTTCCCCTTTCATGCTTAGCATCCTGCTTTCATCTGGCAGCATTCTAACAATTGTTTTCTTATCACATTAAACTGACATCTCTGACAAAAAAACAAATGTCTAATTCTCCTGGATCTCCTCACAATATGCTACAGGGGAGCAAATCTCTACTGAGCAATGCTGTCTATTAGCCTGAGCACAGGTTTTGTTCTGTCAACAAATTCCCATCCTCAAAAAACCCAAACAAACAAAACCCCAAACAAACAAAAACAACCTCCCCAAACATTAAAAAAAAAAACAAACTAACAAAACTCCACAAACTTGTCACAATCTCACAATCTTCTGTTCAAACTTCATCCCCTCCCAAAAATAGCAGGCCAGCCCTCCAGCCAGTGGCAGCACTGGCACAGTGCCTAGGAAAGTAATGGAGCTGCACTGATTTACAACAGTTAAAAATCTGACCTGGAGATGAGTCATGGGCTTTACCTGCTGTTTGAATTGCAACTAATTCAAAGGGTTTGGTTTGGTTTTGTTTATCTCTGGATGTGTTGTAAAGGTTCAGTCACTAAAGGTCAATTCCAACACTTCAGAAGTATTTAGGAAAGCTCCTGAATATTTAGGATGTGCTTGGATGTATGAGATTTTTCAAGCATGCTGCTTCTTGGATTTAGACTCATCTTTTCTATCACAGTCACCCGCTCTGCCACCTGAAATAGTCCAGTAACCTACACATTGAGGCAGCTACTTTTGATTAAGAGGTGAAAAATAACAGCTTAGATCCAAGAACCAAAACGAGAAGAGGAAAAAAAAAAAATCAAGCAGGGAGGGAAGCTTTGGGACTCTTCTTCCTGCTGTCTGTCAGAGAAACGTGGCACTGTCTGTTTCTGGGTGCCTTCAGCATTATGGTCTCTTCTCCCTCTGCTGAGCAATCCAAGCACTACAGAGAGTGACACAGCTGCCTGCAGCAAGAGGTTCTTCAGTCGTGTCAGGATTACATAGGAACAAACTTTATTTCTCAGGCTAACAGCAGAAAAAAAAGCAAGGAACGGGCAGGAAGATGTGCTCAGCCTCCTGCTCCCTTCCTTGCCCACAGAGATGTGGACTGAGCTGGGCTGGGGCTGCCAACACCACAGCTCAGCTCCAGGCTGGTGAAACCAGAACCTCAGCTGGTGACTGACCAGGGAAACCCCAGGAGAAGGCAGGAAGCTTTTAATTAAATCGTTTTCCCTTGCTGCCACACTGCCGAAGAAGAAATGAGCCTGTCTATCTGCTCACGCGGCTTCCATGCAAGGAAGAGGTGAAGCCACTACAGCAGCATTTCACCTGCTGGGAGGTCACAGCAAATCTTGCTTCATCCCAACAGTGGGCAACACATCCCTGGATGTGGTCCCAGCACTGCTCTTCTGCATTCATGGTAATTCTTCAGCACCCAACTTGACAAACCCTATGGGACCAAGAGGAGAAATAATAGGTATATTATCATAACCCAATACTACCAAGCCTACCACTCTGCTATGCATTAGATTCATGGAGTTTTCTGTGCAGCACCACAATCTCAAAAGCATCATTAATTCAAAAAAAAATAAAAATAACAGAGCTCCAATATCCATATCAGATTCTAGGGTTAAACTGAGTGGTAATCCTGAGATTTTACAAAGTTTTCACCTCCATGAGGAACCACTATCCTTCCTTGCTAAGCAGAAGAACGGATAATCACCCTAGGGCTCCATCTTTAGTGAAAAATAAAATCCCCTATTTCTCAAAGACAAAAAAAGAAAAACAACCCAATACTAAATCCCTTTTCACTAGCTCTATCCAAATTCACAGCAGCTAAAAATATGTCAGAAATCAAGGTGCAAGTGAAGACAAGAATAAAGAAAAGGCTTAACACCAGAATGGCAAGATTTCAAGCGTGACCCATTGCCTGGTAATGTCAATGGGATCCTTTTGAACCGTTTCCAAACAAGTCAGATACAGCTCACCTGACATGACTTGTTACTGAGAGCAGCTGATGGAGGTAGAGAGGAAGAAGGCAAAGAATTCCCAGGGAAAACAGATACAGGACTCGCAGCAGCCCTTGATCAGTGGGTGGGGGAAAGCATACTTTTGTTTCTTTTAAACATTTCCCCCAAAAAGGAGAGATACAGCAGCCTTCCCACGGATCCATCTTAAACCCAGGCAAGGGGAGAATGTAAAGAGTAGCTAAAACCTAAGATTTTTCAAGGTTATCTAAGTAGACATTGCAAGTTTCTTTATGGTGTTTAGTAACCTACTGCCCCCCGAAAAGTCAGTATGTTTTCAAACTACTCCAGGCATATTCAGCAGACATCTGCTATTAAAATCAATGAGAGACAAGCTGTTAGCTGTACATTTTGCTGGAAAAGCTGCAGATGAAATGCAGAAAGCTCCTATGCTTTCACTCCACATCCAACAATACAAACATTTTCAGTTACCTCATAAATCAAAGTTTGTCATTAAGCTGCACCTAATGTGCTATCTTGCCCAAACCTCTGGAAAAGCATCGAGGCAGCTGTTGATTTTTTTTTTTTTTTTTACAATCACTCAGGAAACATTTCACAGGTGAAAAGAACCATGGGCTGCTGCAAATCCTCTGTGACTGTTGTAGGGCCAACAGGATCGAGGCATCTGTAAAGTATCTCAGTGTGTGTGAGCTTTCACACTGAGATACTTTCCACTCCAAGCACACCTAAAGGACTTGATGTAACCTGATAACAGAGTCTCAGATTCACACAAACAAAATAAAAGCAGGAGCAGACAATGAAGAAAGTTAATTTTTCACCCAGAGAACTGCAGTGTTACAAAATTGCCCTGGAGGATTTAATCAATGAAAGTGAATCTTGTATATTTTTCTCCAGTATTCCCAAAATAAGTCAGTAAGATGCCAGCACTCTCTCAGTATAGAGCGACCATTTTCCAGTAAGCTTGAGTTAAAATCTTTATCAAAAGAACTAAAGAAATGCATTATGATTTCAGAGAAAAATAGTAAGCACAGAAACAGAAACAGCAGGATAACCTCACAAGGCACAATAGGTTTTCAGAAAAACTTTTTTACTTCTTTTATTCCCAAGGATGATTAGAAGCAAATGAAAACTACTCTAAACCAGACATTGCTGGTGCACAAGAATACCTGCAGCTACCCTGGCCTTTAAGAACAGCAGAACATCTGAAAAATGCACACCACCATCAGGCACTATCTAAAGGCATTTCCACATCCAGAACCTCCTCTCCCATGAGGAAAACACACCTAACTTGTCCATCTGCTTCCTCACAAAACCTCCCCATACATCCAAGCAACTCCTATTGCACCCTCCTAATAACCCATCAGCCCAAGGATCTGTGCAGGAGTGCTGGGTCCATACACATCACCCAAAATAAACAGCAGCAGACCACATTACATAACACACTTCTGTGTAATTATAAACACTTGAAAAAATGCCCCAGCCTGTCTGAAGGGCTGCACACCACCTCTGTCTCTTGGTCAAATGACCTGTAGGCAGGGAGCTTTCTCAAGTCCTAAGTCAATTTACAATCCCACCTTCAGCTGGAGCTTGGATAAGCTGTTTCTCTGAGCATTAAAGGAAAAAAAAAATTAAAAACCCCACCACAAACAAAAGAACCCACCTCCATCATTTCCTCTTTGTAATATTCGGTTTACAGGCACAAACCAGAAGAGCTGTCACTTCTTCAGTTTTAAAAGCTTTCAGCAAAATTAGCTATTCTAAGCTACCTGCAAAGCAAAGAGGTGCAACTGAAAAACATCATGGGCGTACTATCCATGACTCTTGGAAGTTTCCAGAAGGCAAAATAAGGATACAGTCAACATGTACAGTGCATTCCAACACAAGGATTTCAAGGACTTCGAGGGGCAAAGACAATGGTAATTTTTCTGAGGCAAGAAGATTATTGCAACAGTTGTGCCTAGGCTAATCAAAGGGTTTGGAAGCAAGGCTCACCCTCTGTATTTCTGAGAGGTGATGCTCTGAAAACAGCTTTTACTACAACAAATCTTGTTTCAAAATAATGACCCTTATTTTTCCATTTATCAGTATAATTTCTTCCTCAAACTGGCATTCAAAAATATACCCCTTCCTTGGGAGAGGAACAAAACAAAAAAAACCAGCTTGAAATACAGGAGTGGATTCTCAACAGACATACATCAACATGAGGAGTCGATTAAATTATGTTAATTTATGCCAAATGAAACCTAACCAGGATTTCTCTCCTTCGAGATGAGGCTGGGACGATTACAGTCATTTACAGCAGAAGCTAATCCTCATCACACAGGGCACAGGAGCTCTTTCCCATGCCTATGGAATGTCACCGAGCAAACACATCTGTTAGCAGGAGGAGGACTCGGGTCAGCACACTGATGGAGCAACGTCACTGGCTGACCTATTCTGCCCAGCACACAATGGAGAGTTGTTCATTTTTCTTTTCAATGAAACGCTATGCAAGTGTTGATTTAATGGTTCATTCATCAACTCCTCTGAATATTAAGCAATTCATTTTGATTTAATTTGAACAATTCAATTGCACCCATACTTCCTCCCCTTGAAAAATGTGAATTACTGCTCAGGGAGAAGCTGTTTTAAAAGTTGACTTAACAGGAAGCACTTAGCTCCATGGGCTTTATACCCTTTCCTAGTCTGATATATATTTATACCAGACTTTTTTCTTCTCCTGTTACATATTATACATTAAATTTACAAACGCTAAAGCAAAGACATTTCAACAAACATTCTTAATACTGCAGACCAAAAGGCATCTTCTACATTAGCTACTCCCTAAGAAGACCACCAGAAAACAAAGTGCATCATCAACAACCAACAACCCTGAGAAATTCTGCAAAACCCAGGCAAAGGAGCCTCTCATTGAAAATCCCTTACTTTTCTTTGAAAGTTTGCATTACCGGATACATTCTCCCAACGCGGGCAAAACACCGATCCATGCAGGAAGCACTGGAGCTTCGGTCTCACCTGTAAGCAGCACCTCGCACCTGCGAGTCGGCATCCCGCAGGGCTCGCACCGCCCCGCTCCGCTCCGCAGCCCCGCGGCTCCGGGGCGGCTGCCGGGACCCGCCTGCGGCTCCGACCTCCGGCAGCGGCTCCGGGACCCGCCCGGGTGGGGAAACCCCTCCCGGCACCACCGCACCTGTTGGCCCGCGGTCCCCGCCGCATCCCCCGCGGCTCCCAGCGCTTTTCGCTGATTCTGCCCGGTTTGTGCCCGCTTTCACCTGCTGCTCGCAGGTGCCGAAGGCGCTCTCCGCAGCCCCCCCCATGTCCGCTGTTAACATCCAGCCCGGCAGCCCCAGTCCGAGGGGCACTTCCAGAGTCCCTTCCCCAAGGGAGCCTCGCCCCCCGCCGACACCGAGCGTCCCCCGCAAAGCTCGGCCGAGCCTTCCAGAGGGACGGGCAGCGTCCGCATCTGCCAAGAGACACTTTTCCCTCCGGGAATGCCAACACGGAGCCACCGCGCTGCGAGGGAGCGATGCGAGGGAGCGATGCGAGGGAGCGATGCGAGGGAGGGATGCGAGGGAGGGATGCGAGGGAGGGATGCGAAGGAGGGATGCGAGGGAGGGATGCGAGGGAGGGATGCGAGGGAGCGATGCGAGGGAGCGATGCGCGGGAGGAACCGCGACCGCGACTCGCCGGGGCGCGGGGAGCACCCGAAGGGCCGCGTCCCCCCGCGAAGGGCAGCGCCGGCCAGAGCCCGAAACTCCGCCAAGTCCGAGCGCGGGGCCGGCCCGTGGCGGCACTCACCGGGGCGGGGGCGGGCCGGGCCCCTCAGGAGATCATGCCGGCGGAGCGCGGGGCCGGCGGCGGAGCGGCTGCTCCGGCAGCGGGGGCGCGGCGCTGCTCGAGCCGCGGCGCAGCAGCCGCGCCGCCCCCGACACGCGGCCGCGGCGCCCCGGCCCGCGGGGGGGCGCGGAGAGGCGGGCCCGGCCCCGCTGCGCCCGCCCCGGCCGCGCCTCCGCCCGCCGCACCCGCGGCAGCGACGGCCGCGCCGCTGCCTCCCGCCTCTGATGGCTCTTCTTTTTCTTCCTCCCTCACCCCCCCCCCCCCCCCATTATTCCTTTTTTTCTTGCACCCCACTTTTTTTTCCCATTTCTCCCACTGTTCTTCCCTTTCCTGATTTCTCTCCTTCTCGCCATTCCCTCCCATTTTCCCATCTCTCTTTTTCCTGCCCCCTTTCCCTTTTTCTTGCCCCCTTTCCCTTTTTCAACCACCTGCTCCATTTCCCTCTGCATTTCGCAGAATCACAGAGTCGTTCATGTGTGAAAAGACCTTTGCGATCAAGACCATCAAATCCAGCTGCTACCCCAGCACTGCTAAGCTGTGTCCCAAAGTACCACACCTGCACATCACTTAAATACCTCCAGGGATGCTGGCCCCACCACTTCCCAGGGCAATCTCTTCCAGTCCTTGATAATCTTTTCTGTGAAGAATTTATTTCTTATATCCTATCAAACCTGCGCTGTCGGAGGTTGAGGCTGTTTCCTCTTACTGCTTTCTCCTTGGGAGTCGAGGCCAATGCCCCACCTGGCTACAGTCTCCTTTCAGGTAGTTGTAGAAATCGCTAAGATCTCTTGTGAGCCTCCTTTTCTCCCGGCTTAACATCCCCAGCTCCTCATAAAACTTGTGCTCCAAACCCTTCAGCAGCTTCACTGCCCTACTGTGGACACTGCTTTCTCTAGTCATCCTTTTTTTAATTGACTTTTTCCTTCTTTTCCTTTTTTTTTCCCCATCCCTCTCCCTGCCAAAGCCTTTTAGCAAAGCAGACTGTGCCCAGCAGCCAAGTGGCAGCAGAGGTTCTGCCACCCAGAGTGGTACAAAGGCTCCAGCAGCAACACAGCTCCTTTTCCCTTGGAGCTCCATGTGTTGGAGAGGGAATCAGTGGAAATTGGTTTTTTGTACTCCAAAAAGTTGGTTGTTTTGCAACCATATGCATGCTTTGGGTCTAGCAGATGGCAACGAGCGCTTTCCTTCCACATTTTACTCTGGAGCTCAGTATCAAGGTAGAATTTGCAATAGGTTCAGCAGCTACTGATTAATAGTTGCTAGGACAGGTTAAACTGGTGTTCAAGGAGAGTTTTACATCACATGTCCACTTGCTGCTGTTCCCTTCCCTTTATGGGCCTGGGTCTTCCCTTAAAATTCCAATGAAGTGCCAGGTTTGGTTCATCAAAGGTCTGTAAAATAATTTCCAAGCTAAAGAACAGGGGCTTCACCATATAACCCTACACCAAAGCCTCTACACATGCACTACTTCCACCTGTTGTGCATTATATGCAAAATTTCTGTTGTACATTATATGAAAAAAAAAAGTTCATATTATCTCCAGATTAAAAAAAAATTACTGACGAAATCTGACAGACCAAAAGAAAACAAAAGCATATCAACAAAACTGGCAAGTATGAACCACTGTAAATTTTATCAAGTTATTTTATCAAGCAACAAATTTGGCCTATGGGTCTTCATTTTCTTTTCTGTTATTCTTTAATTTTAATACTTCCCTTTTTAGTACTTATTAACTGGTGTTGTCTTTTGCTTGCACTGATTTGCAAGTGGATTCAGTTGGCCAGCAATGGCAGGGAATGCTAATTCCATTTAGTTACCGGAAAAAAGCAATAAAAAAAATATGTTTCCCTAAGGCCTCAGCCCACAGTGATGAAAAATCCAGACCAACAAACATATTTTTGTTAAAATTAGTTTCATGTGTCCTGTCTTTTCCCACAGAAAAATAAAAATAGGAAAACAGTCCACTAGGCAAACTGAAAGATAAATGATGGACCCTTCCCAGCTCTAGTAGTTTTATCCCAAATATATCCCCAAGCTGGGGACAGAGTGACAGTGTGTACCCCAGAAGTGGGCAAGCCCTAATCACATTTCAGATGTGCCACATACAGCCATAGCTAAGATTATTTAAAGTTACGGGGTCAGTGACAGCAGCAGCTGCTGCTCCTGACCTCAAGGGAATCACACTCCTGGGTTAACACAAACTCTTGTCCCTCCATTCTCACTGGGGCTTACTGGGATATGAGTGGTTCTTGGAGCTGCTGCAAAGGGTTCCCAGTGCTGAGCTGACCACTGGCAGGGGTGGGCTGCAGGGCCAGAGGGAAATGCAGCACAGGCAAAGATAAAATAACTGCTCCTCTTACAGATTACTCTACTTATTTTCCCTGCCTTTAGAAAGGAACAGCTGCTACTCAGGTTTGCCAGCACCCAGAACTCAAAAACTGTGAGAGACTCAGAAATAGGACGATTGTCTGTAAAACAGACTGATGTCGAGGCAAAAAAAAAAAAAAAAAAAAAAAAAAAAAAAAAAAAAAAGCCTCTTTTCATTTATTTAGGCTGTGATTGCTAAGTCTGCAGAGATCCTTTTTTTCAAGCTTTTTCCTTGGTCCTTGAGGAGCAGAGATCCACTCTTTTTTTTTCCCTCTTTTTTAAATGAATGCTGGGATTCTAACATAATCAACTAATTCCAGGAGCTGAGGCTTCAAGATAAAAAGAAAAGTATACCATGTCACAAAGCTCACAATGCAATCTCATTGCATTGGCTTTGGCAGCAGTTCACTTGGCTCTGGAAATAATAAAGTGGGAGACTGAAATGACAAACAAACCGGAGATCCAAACCCAAGTACCACCAGGGAATGCTAAGCAGATGGCCAGCAAAAGACCAGCCCAAGGAATTGCTCCAGTCTTTGCAGGAGGATTACTGACAGCATCCACCATGGTGGCCTCCTTCCTATGAGCTCTCCTGGCATAGTTTGCATCTTGATGTCCTTGTAAAGAATTAAGAGGAATAAACAAGCTAGAAAGACCTCTCAAATGCAAATCATTTGTGCACACTCTCATAGCAAATAGGGACATCCAAGGGCGTTGGAGAACTCATGGAAGGGTCAGAACCAACACTACATTTCTGTGGCATTTTGGGCCTACCTTGCTTGAACTGTTTATTGAGCTATCACCAAGATATCAGGTGTGTGCATTCAGCATGCTCCTATTGAAATGCCTGCTCCGTTTCAGTATGCCATAATATTATTTTGTCAAGAGAACTTATTTAAAAGAAGTTGCAAAATTGTGTCTGTGCTAAACAGGAGCTGGCACAATGGAAATTTTTTGGGGGTGCCCCATGAGTATGCAAGTGTGAGCATATGAAATCCCATGCAGCATTTCATTTTCAGAAAGAGAAAAAAAGCCCTAAATTTTATTGGCTTTTGTCATATCCAGTTTTCTTAGCAGAGAAAACCACATGAACATCAACTGCGGCCATTTGAACCAAGAAATGTAGTAAAACACCCTGCAGAGCTCCATCAAGACCGATCCTTTCTGCTTATCCTCATCAATACATCGGTTTACTGGAAAAGAAAGCAGTTATTGTGGGACAGGTTTCAGACTGCCAACCCCAGCAGATTCTCTGTGCTGCCAAGTAGGATTTGTTTTCAGTCTGTGTCTATCCCCAGCACTTAGCCAAGCTGACCTGTCCTCTTGTGTTTCTCAGCTGTTTTCTTCAATTTTCACACTTCTTACCAGTCTAAAAATGCAATGTTTAACACTGACTAAACCCTACATGCTTTCCTCACAGGGATCAGGATTTTGAACTTTGGACTCAATAGGAAAAGTTTTTCAACAAGCACCTGGAGCTAAATCTTACCCACCATATTTGTGGGTGTTGCCCCATTACCGGGCAGTTTGAAATGAGCAGGATTTAATCATTTGGGGATGACTGAAGTCCAGCCCCTCGTGCAGGAATACAGCACTCCCATCCCGCTCTCCCAGCCCGTCTGCTCACAGGCTGGTGCATCACTGGAGCACAGCCAGGCAACCATAGAAATGCACTGAGTGAACAAGGTCTTCCTTCCCTATCAGCTAATAAAGATAATTACAAAGGCCAGCGGATATTCATTTGGGTTCAGTCCTTTTCCCACTCAAATTAATGTAGGTTTTGCCATTGATGCTGGTTTTAGGAAAAGCTGGCGCAACAACAGGAGTTAAAATGAGACTCTTTCTGCCATCTTCCCCGTAACAGCCAAGGGAGCTACTGGCCTGGCTGGAATCAGCACTAACTCAAGGAACAGCCAGGTATCCTGGGAATGGCTCTGCTGGGCTCCAACACCTGCTGCAGGAGCTCAGGCAGTGAGACCCCACCATGGTCCAAGTGCCACCTCCGCCCCACAGCAGGGCAGGCTCACAGCCAGGCCCGCCGTGCTCGCTCCTCTGGAGCTCATTTGCCAAAACCAGCACTAAATGAGGGCAGAGAAGGAGACACACAGAGAAAATCCTTTTCCCCTGGGGGCTCGAAGTCAGGGGAGGGCAGCTGTTGGTGAGGATGCCCACACACGCTGATGTGTGACACACGGCGCTGTCCTCAGACCCTCCCTGCGCGGGGCTGTCGGATTTTCACCCCCTCTCCACAACACCAAAGTTGCTTGTTTTCAATATTGGCAATGCCACTCGAAAAAGTCAGGGGAAATCCATCACAGCCCGTGAGGTTATTCTGTTGTAACAAGCAGCCCTTGTACCTCATTTTTCAGCAGTGCAACTCAGCCCTTACAACTCCATTTCTGCACTGCACAGAGGCACTGGCTCAAAGCAAAGCCTGGGGGGCTTTTCTGCAGCCCAGCAGCTCAGGATGTCTATGCATAGGTGCAGATGTAGTTATCCACATGTAAATATAATATATATACAGTTTTCCTCCATAGTTTTCCTCTGAAAAGCAGTATTTTCCTTTTGGGCAGTTGTCTACCCACAATATGCCTGAGCATAGAGACACAGAGACATTTATCAGCAAGGCTGAAAAAACTAAAAACCTCCTCAGCCACACTCCCATGGAGGGCACGCAGCACCCTGATTTGCACACACCTTGGAAACACAAGCAGTTCCTCTCTTCTCAAATTCTGCTGCTACAATAACTTTGCAGACAACTTTGCTTACAGGACTTGTTTCATGGTGGGAGTAACTACCAGCAATAGCTCGCCTGCTCCTCGGAGCAGAGTCACATGCTGGGATTGCTCATATGCCATTCAGATTCTCTAACTGAGAGAGAGAGAGAAAAAGGGAGGGGAAAAAAGGCAACTATTCCTAACAGAGACACATTTCCCTGTTGCTTCTGCCTCGACTGCAAATGCTGTTACACTGATTTCTGCTGGTCAATCCCACCCTGTTTCCATAAACACAGAAGACGACTGTTTATAAGTCTAACTCCCTGCCAAGGCAGCTTCATACAGGAGGAAAAAAAAAAAAAAAAAAAAAAAAAAAAAAAAAGAAGGAATGGCAGATTAAACAGATCAGCTCTGATTCTTACCTTCAGAAGCAGACTTTGTTCAAAGCCCACAAATACTTTTACTTTGCTGTAAGTCTGAGCTATTTTTAGGTTCCCTCTGGGATGCCATATAGGGAGAGCAGCCCCCTCCCTATCATTACTAATCTGCTGAACATAACAGCAGGACACCTGCTGCTGGTGAGTCATGTTCTGTGTGGAGCTAATGGTATATATATAGGCAAAACATAAAGACAATTGCTTATTTCCCTACCTACCCCATGTGTTGTTTGTTGCTCTAAGCAAATCAAATCATTGCAATGAAGATACTGTAAAGAAGACAAATACACAGGAAAATTCATGTTCAGTTTCAGACCAGAAGCTCTACAAGTGCACAGCAGAATGATGCTTGTTTGTATTTGTGGGGTGTATACCTGTGTGTGTACATGTCTGTGCACTTTTGCATGTGCATGGAGTGATTGTGCTTTTAGAAGCTCCTGCTCTGGTACAGGCAAACCACTGTTTTCACTGAAATCAGAAATGGAAATTTAATTACTTAAATTCTAAAGCTCCATCTCCAGCCTGTCTTCCCTTACTTACTCACAGCAAGAGAGAATGAGCATGGAAAAGGAGCATATATAGGGAAAACTCGGGTTTCTGACCTGCCAGCATGGAGAAACCTACCACTTATTCCTGATATAAGCTTTCAGATAGGAGGCAGAAGTAGCTTTGTGGCTGTAGAGTGGCTGTTAAACATCAGCTCTGTTCCCCTGTGTTGGCTTCACAGCCTTTATTTGCAGTGACAAACAGATCTGCAGGACAGCCCCTGCTCTGTCCTGGGAGCCTGATTTAGCTCTGGCCCTCAAGCCATGCATTTCACTGTTATGGGCTTCACTTCTAAACTTCTGAGAGCTGCAGTAAAGTGCTGCTAGGTTTGGCTTTGTGATATCTGGAAGATCTCTCTTTTATTCCTTCCTCCCCTCTCTCTGTCCTGTATTATTATTTTCTAAATGTGAATTTTTGTTGTTCCTGTCTTTGGAGAAAGCACTGGCCTTATCTCCTGCCTTGGGCAATATTCCATTTGTGGTGGATACACACCATTTCTAACCTCAACTCACCCAACTGTCCTTAAATTCTGCAGCATTGTCTTATTAAAGACAATGCTGAAATGTCCACTGATCAGTGGAAATAGTGTGGACACATAGAAGGTGTTGCAATACCTCACAATAACTTGAATAACAACCAGAATCAGCATGAAGCATTGCAAGCCATACCCTGACTGACACAACCACATAAACTTGTATCTTCCCTCCCAAAGTATCCAATGAAAAACTTCCTGTAGGTTTATAAAGCCATTGTCTTCAGCATACTGCAGGAGAATGGTTTTAAAATACATACAGAAGATATCTCTGTTCCCAGAGACCTGTATAGATTTTCAAACATGTTTCTTTAGGACCTTGCTTCCCCCTGCCCCATCTCCTTCTCCTGTTAAACTGGGTGAGCAATGGTAGAAATTAAAAAACTCTCCCAGCCTGCCCAGTTACCCTTCTCCAAGAGGGGCTGGACTAGGCAGCAACAAATGGCCAAATGTTACTTCTTTGAGCAATGTAGGAACATATGCTGCATAAAATCCCTCAAAAGATGAATGAAGATACTAAAACATTGCATTTATATATGTTTTAGGCTCTCCCTATGGAGTTCAGATATATCTTTCAAGCTCAGTAATTTAAAATAACCCTGGCAGATCAACATATTACCACTTAAAAATGACCATCAATCAAATCCTGAATGTTTGGGGAAAGACAACGTGCCCCAAATACCAACCCTGAGTCCTGCCACCAAATAAAGGTATAAAGGAAGCAAGGCACAGGTCCTTTCTTTTCTGTATCCAGCTGCTTCTCTGGGTTCTGCTGTAGTAGAAGCAGCAGATCTCAGGCAGACAGACCCTGCAGCATTCCCATTTCCTCAGGGCTGTGTCCATGACCCACGGGCTCTGTGATCCTCTATCCTCCCCTAGTGACCAGAGCATGCTGAGGGTATTGAACCAGCTGAGCCTTCCAGCTCAGCAGAGCTGCTGCATCCCAGCACCAGCAGCTGGTCTGGCTTTGTGCTTCTGGCTTTGTCCTCTCTGGTGCCAAAAACCAACCAAATCCCCCTTCTCACTTGCCTTCATCTCAGGAGTACAGAAGTAGCCAGCTGTAGTGGGGAGAGTGAGGGACTGAGCATGAGGGTAAGCTCTCCCCTGCTATTTCTCCTACAACAGCCTGAGAGTGCCATCCACATATCAACTAACACAGCACCTTTATCTGTCTGCTAAACAGAAAAGTAGAAGCATAAGGGGGAAGAAAAAAAAAATCCCAAACCCCTCGGCATGTCTGCCTTGAATCCCAATTGGAAAAGAGTTGTTTGCCTTAATTCTAAATGTATTTAGAATGTGGAGCATATATTTCCAAAGGATGTTTTGTATTTACAGCATGTCTGTCTGGTTATACTGCTGCAATGTAATTGTTTTCCTGCTGAGAATTATAGCAGGGAAGTTACTCTGGGTACAATTACAGCTCTTTATAGTTCTACTTTGGAATTTAGAGGCTTCTGTGCACCACTCCCTCCTCCCTGCTTAGAGGCACTGGCCTTGGAGCACCTTGTGACACTGCCAGCGATGTGACATGTGGCTGCATTTGGGGTTTAGCTGCTAGAAATGGGTAAGTCACTGCAGGAATGCAACTAGGGGAAACCTGTAACAAATCCCCTATGCTGAGGTTGGAGCTGGGTCAATCTAAGACAAAACTTTTCTCCATCTCTGCCTGGGGGAGAGAAAAGGCAGCAATTCCTGCCTGGCAGGGATTTGGGAGTGAGAGCACTGCAGAATTTGTATCCAAAAGGTTTTTTGGTTTTTTTTGGTTTTTTTTGGTTTTTTTTTTTTTTTTTTTTGGTTTTGTTTTTTTTTTTGGGGGGGGGGTTTGGTTTGGTTTTTGTTTTGTTTTGGTTTTTGGTTTTGGTTTTTTTTGGGATAAAAAGGGGTTATGTTCAGCTGAAGAGCAGGGAGACATGCACTCCTGAGAACAGGCATAGCACAAGGTCAGCTTTAATATCTGACACAGCAGCTTGCACCACGGGTAAGATACAGACACAGCTGGGCCAAGCTGTGGTCAGTTCATTCACTACTACCTGATGGGAAACACTTCTTGACACATTTCATAACTCTAGTTGTTCCTTTTGCCTGCAAATCTTTTAAGGCTTGATGCTGGAATGCTGGAATCAGGTTTGCACCATCAGTCTCCTCCTTCTATCAAACCCTTGCCTGCTGCTGCTGATCCTTCTGAGCAGAGAGCAGCGTCCCGGCCGTGCTGGAGCCACCCAACACAGCCTCGATATTAGCCCAGCACCAACCATGTGGATGGCAGTTCAGCAATTCCAGCACCTGAGGAACCCTGGCAAGCCTCTGCAGGGCTGGGCAGAGCACTCTGGGGCAGCCCTGCTGCTCTCCTGCCCAGATGGTGCAGCTGCAGGAACAAATGTCCTCCTTTGTGGAGCAGCACCGTGTGTTTTGGAACAAAATGTCAATGAGCTTTCCAGATTAAAACATTAAAAATGTATGAACAACAACTGTCGCACACGAGGAAGCTAATAACAGCGGGAGAGCTTTTCCTTTTGAGACTGGGGCAGGCTGTTTTTAATATCACTGTGTTCATCCCCAGTTATAGTGTCACCAAGTTGAACACCAGGAAGACTCATTAGATCTTCCTTTGACCTTATAACAGACCAGTGTATTTTACTCAACTATTTCTAATCGAACAGAGCCGTAAGTCCCAAAAAAGTCAATAGTGGAGAACAGCAGCAGGTCTTACTCTAGAGCCATCAAAAAGCAAAGAATTTTCTTATTTTGTTCTCTTGATTATGTGCTCTAATGACTAAAATCACTTCCTAGTTAAAATAAAACAAAGCCCAAAAACTCTCACCAACCCCACACCTCATTTACTTATATCTGTTTCAGCTTTCAGAGATGGGGTTTTCTTTTATTTTTCTCTCCTTTTAGGACAGAGATATTTTCTTCCCAGAACAGACTCATGCACCAAAAAAAAAAAAAAAAAAAAATCACCTCAGACCATTTTTTGGTCTATGAAACACACTGAACCTTTCAGTCTTCCTGCTGTAAAGCATTTCATCATACCCTCAAATAATTTTAGCCTTTCTTTCCTACCCACTTTCCAACTTTTTCATATCCTTACAAAGTTTTGACTCAATATTTTGCTACTTGAGACCTGGTTTTAGCGGTGCTGCAATAAAAGTTAAGATCACCTCTTTTCCTGTTATTCAGTAGTCCTTTGTTTATATATTTAAAGGCCACATAAATTCCCTTTGTCAGGCCATCACAGCAGGATGGATGTGCAGAGGCTTCTTGGATCACCGCTCCCTTCATCCATGAGCACTCCCAGTGCTCCAGCCTGCAGGGCTCTGCCCTTACACAGGCCAACATGGGCCTGATGGGTTCCTCACCCCCTTTACCAAAAAGCTCACCTTCCCCAGTGCCAGCCTCCTTTCCTCTTCATTGCCTACCATTCTCTAGTTCTTAGTGCTTTGCAAAAACTTTACATTTTGTGTTTTGCTATAGACCGTTGATACAAACAGAGAGTTTTGTAACTTAACCCTAATGTGTCCCACAAACCACAGGTTCATTTATTCCTGATTCCCCAATAACAGCTACTCCTTGAGCTCTGCCAGGCACTTCGTTATCCCTTTAATGCATATTCTAATGTTACTGAATGGTGCTAATGTTTAATCAGCACGCCATTCACTGCCAAGTCAAACACCTCACAAAGTCTAAATGCACTAAATTTGTATGATCATTTTTGTCTACCAGACTCATAATATAATCAGAGAGTAAAAATTAGGTCTCTTTGATAAAGTCTGCCACAAAACCATGTTGTTTGGACTACTTACTAATTTACTTTTGCATCAGCTTCTGAATTATTTAACACAAATGATTGCGAACTAACCAGCCTTGAGTCTTTGGAAATGTTTCCTCATAACAACATTCTCTTGGAAAGCAATATAGACACATTTCATACCACCCTGTAAGCATTAACTCAGTCACAAGGAAACTCTTTACTTCCAGGGAGACAGGACTGAATTTTCTCCCTTTTTGAAGGTTTCACAGGTAAACTGGGCTTTGATAGGACCAGATGCCTGACCCAGGGCCACAGTATCCAGTTCCTTTTACTACTCCTTCACATGTGACCTGCTTAAAAAGCCTCACTAGGACTTGTCAGGAAATCAGACAAATAAACCCAAAAATCTCCAATATAAATTTCTTTGCAAGATCTCAGAAACATCTTTACCAGAATGGAACAACTGTGACTTGGGGCATTCGTGCGAGGGTCTGGCAGCACACAGCCACTGCTGCACATCAGCTTCTGATTTAGGGCCCCAGATAAATCTGCTCTTTTAACTATGTTGGTACAAAGCTAGAGCTGTAATTTTATGGGCTGAAGGGTGATCATATGTAGGAAGGGAGCCAGCTGCCAAGAGGATTTTTATGCTGGTTTCTGCCTAAGATCCATTCACAAAGACAAAGATTTCTTTGTGCCAAAATTCACCTTTGTACCAAAATCCAGCCCAGGTTATTTGAAGGAGCCTAAAGATATCTGAGACCCTCATTCCCCTTACCCATTCCATACCCTGCTCCTTTAAACCAGTTCTTGCTGGAACCACTGTTGCCTACCTCATCAAATGACAAGGAAACCTCAAGGAATTCAGTGGAGAGCTGTGAGTTTTGTACATAAAGACATGACCATGTCTCTGTGCTCCTGCTGTTACTCAGAAATCATGCAAAATGAAGCTGAGGCAGTGAGCAAAGTACAAACCTGAAGCCTTTTTACCTCCTGAGCATAGCTCATTTGCTCTGCTGTCAGTAACTCAAAGCCCCAATGAAAAGAGGAGGGGGGAAAAAAGAAAGACATAAAAGAAAAGGAGTAATTATATGCAAGTCACTAGACTTATCACTTAGCTTTTGGCAAAATATTGACTCCTGAATGATCTTTGTCAAATCTCATAAAAAACAGCCTCCAGGTGATGAATCTTGCCACAGGCATTAAATGGGGTGCTGCTGGAAAAGGAAGAGGAGGAAAACAGAAAAGAAGGCTTAATTTTAATTGTGTAAACTACCTGTGTCTCTATTTGGTCACAGCTCTCACAATTTGGAAAAGCAGGATGCTCGAGGGCTTGATTTTTTGCTCATTTTAAATATTCATGGTATTTAAAATATCTCCTGAGCTTGGCTTGGTGGACCTGATGGGCTGAACCAGCCCTGGCAGCCCCTGCCCTGAGCAGCCTCAGCTGCAGCACAGGCAGCACCTCAGGATGGTCAGCCAAAAGCATGGATCAGAGCAGAAAACTTACAGTGAAGGCTCTGCTGGGACCCCTTAGAAGGCTCTGCTGAGAGCCTTATTGATTTCAGGAGGGAGATGGGTGAATGTGCAGCACATCTGTATCAGCAATCCAGGAATTTTGGACTGGTTTTGCGTGCTGACATTTCACTATGACTTGGGTTTTTGCACAGGCTTTAACCCAACTATTGAAGTCAGGAAAGACAGCCCTACAAGAAAGGACTAAGCAGTGGGGAGGAAGAATAAGAAAGTATTTGTTATCTACAGCAATAATTTATAAATTCCAGACAGTACAGCAGGATAAAGAATAGTCTCATGGATAAAAAATTAATTTGAGACTAAGAGAAACGGGTCTGTCCCAGTCTTGGACCTGCCAAATACAGACATAAATAGAAAAAGTGCTAAAGTGCTCCCTGCCCAGGTGTGGTCAGCAGGGTGGTCCATGCCACAGTCCGTGGAATCCTGAAAGAGCCCCAGTTAAAATCCCAAAGAATAAATCAGTGCTATATATAGAAACCTGGAGTTTTCATCATTAAAACAGTGCCATAAGCCATGCTGAGATATTCCACACACAGTCTGCCATTTCCAGTTTCCCTCTAATCACTTATCAACATTAATTCAACATTAACTTAGGACCCAGTTTCTTCACCCTACTCACGCTGGCATCAGGCAATCCACCCATAGTCTCTCCCTCAGACTCCTTTTTTTGGAAGTGATTTTTAAAAATCACTTAAAATGATTTAAGAATACTCCTAAATGTCAGCTGCAGGCAGGAGAAGACAGTTATTGGTCTGGGTTTAGAGAGAATTTTTGGCTCAGTTTCTTCTTCCTACCCTGCTCATCACTGATGTATTTTTAAATGAATCCTAAAATACACACCAGGAAACTCTATTAAATAAAAATCATGAATGGCATGCAGACTGTGCTATTACTGTGCATAAGAAGATAACAAGACTCAAGAGACTGTCCTTTACATTCTGCTGCTCTTGCTAACTGCAGATCTGGCCTAGCAAATGCACATGTTCCATGAAGGAGAGCCACAAACCCTAAACAGTATGCCTGGAAAGAGGCTGGAGGAATAAGAGATTGCAGAGATAATGGGGATGCCATGAGCTGCCTCTCTCTCAATTAACTAAGTGATTGGACATGCACAATCAGAGATCCCGAGCGCGTCGTTTGTAGGTTATCAGTGATATCAGACATCAGATGGAGCAGCCCTGGACTCCCCCTGCCAACAAACTGGAGGAAAGAATTAGAATTCTGAAAGCTTTTTAAGGCCAGACTCTCACCTCAAGACACAATAAAAGAAAAGCTTTTAGATCATTCCTGGCAGAGGAGTTGGAAAGCTGCCATGCTCAGGCAGAGTAACTATGGTAATCCATATCT
This sequence comes from Anomalospiza imberbis, assembly GCF_031753505.1. Taxonomy (NCBI): domain Eukaryota; kingdom Metazoa; phylum Chordata; class Aves; order Passeriformes; family Viduidae; genus Anomalospiza; species Anomalospiza imberbis. The sequence continues at coordinate 13,708,852 of NC_089695.1, read as the reverse complement.
GGTTGTAGAAATCATCTTTAGCATACAGTCCTTTAAGCCCTCCAAGAAGCTTTCTTCCTAATCTGCTTACAAATAAAAAATAAAGGGTGTTTCAAGGTCAGACAGTACCAATAATGGGATCAATGACACTGAAGGGGAAACAGGTGGAGGGTACATGTCCCTGAGCACCAACCACTGTCTCTGCAGGGAGAACCAAGAGGCAGGAGCTGAGTGGGAGATGGATATCCCTGTCCTGAGCTCTGCACTGCCATGTGAGCTTGATCATCTATCTCTGCAGAGAAGACTGCACAATTAGGATGCACTGCTGAAAACCAAAGCTTAATTGCTTTGATGCTTAGGTGATTGAGAGCTGAATGCATTAGTACGTCAAAATTACTGAACATAAAGGCCTTGATTCTGCTCTATTCTGTGCCCATGTAAGTGATGCCTTGAGTTCCCCTTCCTGGGCACTTGAGGATCACCAGAGCTTTACATGGGCAGGCTCAGCCCTCAGTGACACTTAATTCTGTTTAAATTTGGGATCGCAGCGTGCGTGGTCTGAAGGAATTTGATTCTATTGTTCACTCAGGCAGAATTAGGAGCATAGAAAATCTAATTCCATTATTTTAAAATTAGTTCAAAATTAAACTACTTAAATACCCATGTTAGGTTAGCCCAGACTTTAGCTCTGCTTCCCCCTTGTGTGTGTGCAGAGCCTACACTATCATCCAGCCAATTCCCCGAGTATTCCTCAAGTATTTGGGGGATTCCTGCACCTCTCAGAACACCCTTGATATTAAAGGCAAATATTGTTTGGAGCTGGACCCAAAAATGATCAAGAACAGCAAATGTGGCACAGGGGTGTTTGAGGGAAAAGACAACATTTGATCAATAGAAAGAATTGCAGAGAAATCCCATAAGGAAGACGCATCAGACCTCCCCGAGCCTCTGCTGCTTTGCTCTGCTGCCTGCTGAGAGAGACACCAGCTTTCCCTCCTTGCAAAGATGGCAACATCTCTGCTGAGTCCAACACAATGTCAAAACTGAAAACTGTTCCACATCAATCTCATGCTAAAGGGCCAAAATCTCTGAGATCAATCTCAGAGATAAGGCGTCTATCACTGAATGCTTGTTCACACACACTCCTATTTTTTCTTTTTCTTTTTCGTTTTGTTATTTCGGCTGACAGGGGCTGTTTTTCCCTTGCCTTACATGCAAAATGATTGTACTTACACGCACAGAGCAGCTGAATGCTTATCTGGCTGGTTCATATGAATACAATACAGCACAAGCATCTGTGCTTTAGCAGAAAAAATAAATAGATATCAAAAAAAGCACAGCATGCAGGCAAAAACCTCAACAATAATAGATAAAGCTTTGGAGATGATTGGAAGATCAGGGCTAATATCTCAGTGTCTCTTGTTTTGTGTTCCAAGGACAAGATGCTGAATTGCTGTGATTTTAGTAGTCCATAACTTAATTTTATTATGTTTGATCTAAGAGTGCTAGGAATATTTCTTAGGTGTGTGCAAAACATTATACTTATTATACATTAAGGTGGTTTTAGCTGTATTACTTGTCTGTAATTTGATTTTAGACTTTAGATCATTCTCCTGAACTGTCAGGCACGGAAGCTGGGGGAATCTCTAAAATGCAATTTAGAAAGGAAAAGAGTAATTATGTGCAATCAGAGTCTCCAAGAAGTGGATCTTTTTATGGGACTGCAGAACTACAGGCAAAGGACACTCAGTTATGTCCTGAAAAGGCTACCAGCAGCACCCAGCATACAGCAGGGGACAATAATCTGAAGCTCAAGATGTGCACAATATCATTTTTCCTGCTATTTTTTATATCTGCTACAATCTCAAGCCGTTTCTGAGCACACCATTCCAGTTCCTCATGCTGTGTCCCTGCTCCCTGGGAGGCAGTGGAGAACAAGGGGTGTTGGGCAGGAACCTGAGCATCTTCCATGGCTGAGCTGCCATGTGGAAGAGAAAAATGCCAAGCTGTGCTGAGGATGCCCTGGGAGAGGGCCTCGCTCTCAACTGCACTGCCCACTTTGGCCTCTTTTCTTCTGGGTACAAAACAGAAAGTGAAACCAGTTTCACACTGGTATTTGCAAATATTGAATTTGCGTGTGCAGAGTGGTGCCAAGCTTTGGGTCCTTTGCCTTTCTCTTTTTTTTTTTTGCCTTCCCCCTGGACACAGCTATTAACACAGGAAAAAGTAGGATATGCAGTAACTCAATAAAAAAGACCTAATAAATCTAGTTCATAAATTAAGCTTGCAATGAAGGCAGATCATTGCTCTTCACCATTTGCATAGCTCCCTGCCGGCCTGCCTGGCTGGGATTTTGTTTAGGGAGAATATTCACAACCAGTCAACCCCTGTGCATATGTTGATTTTAAGACACTGAACCATATCTTTAGAGGAGGTGTTGGCATTAATGTATCTTCTATAAATATTCCTGAGGATTATTTACTAAATTCAAAACACTTATTTTTTTTTTTCCCAGAGAGAAACTGGCTAGATGGATCACAGTGAACTTCAAGATTTGTGGATGGAAAAAGAAAACTTATAGCTCTCTTTTGGCAGGTGAACCCAGCAATGATGAATGATATACCCTCTTGTCTGTATGACAAGTGTTGTTTTATTGAGGGCAGCCTAACAAGACTTTTGCATTCCTCTTATTAGTTTTCAGAGCACCTTGCCCCTGTTTGAATGTGAAATGGCCACGATGCTACTGAATCACAGAGGGGGTTTTGCACATGCTTCTGTCTACAAAAGCAAGTCTGAAGGCAGAAGTGCCTCTTTCATTTGTTGGTGTTGTCTGCTACCCTTTACCTCAGCCCACCTTCCCCTCCCCTTCCCCCTGCCATACACCAAGACACCTCAGCAGCATCAGCAGGAGGAGGAGGAGATGCTGCCTGGTCCAAAAGCTGCTGGAAGCTGTGCCAGCAGCAGGCGAGAGGGAAAACAGAGATGATGATTGCAGCTGTGAGGGTGGGACAGCACTGCCATGTGCTGCAGCCACTGACTCTGCTCAGCACATCCAGGGTCTGCTGCTGACAGCAAGGCACACTTCCCACAGGAGGGAATGAAGAAAGCACCTTCCTATTAGTGAATGCTGCATGTTTTCATCATCTGAACTTTCTTTTGCACCCACATTGGTGGGACATGCTTGTTTGGGCAGCTCTGCTGTGGCTGATCCCTTCAGGAAGACCTGTACATGCTCTCCATCTATTCCTTCCTGGGCCTGGGAGAACTTTGGGACATGGCTGTTCAACAGAGCAGTGCCTTGCTGCCCAAAATCTTCCCAGAGCCACCTCCACTTCAGTCTCTATGCTGGTCTCTGAGGAAGAGGGCAACACAGGCAGGAGTGCAGCCATATGGGATCCCTCTGCAAGCAGCTGGGTACAAACACATCCACTGTTCTCTCAAGCAGGGTCTTGCACACAGCCCCACAAAAAAAAAAAAAAAAAAAAAGGCAGGGATTAAATGCATGAATGAGACTTTATGGATGTCTGCTGTCGGGATATGGCTCCTTCAGCTGTGATGGAAAGAGCTTGTACTTTGGGAAAGAGATCTGGGAGTTGATGCAGACGCTTCTTGTGTGCACATTTTCCACCTGGAAAATGTCTGTGAAGACACGGTCTGCTACACCGTGTGTCTGGCACAGGAGGGAGAAACAGATGGAGAGAGCATCTAAAACCTTTTGTTCTCCATAGCTAATAACCTGGAGCTCCTCTGATATCTGATATGTGTAGGTTGGCTTCACCTCCCTGTGCCTGCTCCTCAGAGGAAAACCAGCTACACTCATCGGCTGGCTGATACAGGAATGTGTGACTGTTTTACGAAGAGAAATGGAGAAGCTCCTAAAACCCTTGTGTCCTTTACAAAATGCTGTTTACAGCAGATCTGTCATGAACATCAGTAGCTCACCAAGCCATTGTAGCACAATATGACATTTTAGTGCCAGCAAAACTGGGACTGAAACCAGACATGTTTTGACACAAGTTTACAAATTAGGAAAACCTTTTTTTTTTTTTTTTGTCGAAAAACCCCTCCAAACACGTTGAGCTGTTCTAGTGGAAGACTGCAGTGCTTTTGAGCAATGATTTTTCAGCACATCAACTCATGCTCAAAATATAGCACTGGGCTTATTTGGACTTAAATAAAATTCTGAAATTATTATTTTCACCATGAAAGAGATGTCCATTTCAGTCTAGCTAAACAACAATACAATACTGCTGCTGGAAGAAATTTCCTTCCTGACTCCTGCAGAGTTTGCTGTATACTTTGAAATACCTGCTTTTATTATCCTTTTATTACCCTTAATTTACCATGCAAAGCTACAAATAAGAGTGGCCATAAAATTATCCATCCCTTGTTAAAATGCAGCTGGAATACACACCCTTCTTTGACAGTGGATTCCAGAGGGGGACTTCACACTGTGTGAAGAATCACACTCTTACTGCCCTCCATGAAAAGCTGGTAGCACTGACTGACAGGAGGCAAACAGAGCATCTTCACAGCTCTGCCCCAAATTTACCCTTCAACAACTGGAACAAAAGTCTTTAGCTCCTATGAAGGCTTTGTCTGGTGCTAGAGCCCTTGGCTCATGGCAGTGAGATTAGACACCCAAACAAAATTTTAAAAATTTTATTTTTCACCATTAAGAGTTGCCATGGAAAGCCAATGTTGTTCATTCAGCCTGCACCTCACAATTTTCCTGTTCTTAAGTCATCTGCTTCTCTGTGACTTAGAGGGAATACAGATTTTTCTTGGGACATCATGACTCAAGGGAATCACCTGTAGTTAAACATCTGATTAATGGCTCATTAAGAATCAGCAACAGTGTTTATTCAGTCCCTGTCTGAGTGTGGTTTTGCAATTATGTGCTTTTGAGACTGCAGGTGTGTGAAATATTCATAACCCAAATGGAAATATGATGGAAGTGCAGCTTACACTTACTCAAGGGCTAACTCCTCTAGATTATAAATATGAAACAGAAAATAACAGTTATTACTCTGCCCAGGAACTACCCAGATCCTTGCTAGATGCTTTACAAACATATTAGGCACTGAATTTCTGTCCCAAATAATTTATGCTAAGTGGCAGAGCCTTCTGTCCCCCTCATCCATGCTACAATTAGACATGAGGCTTTCTGTTAAAAGCAACATTCATCATGGGATTGCTCTTGTAGTAACCACTGTACCCTGAAGGGTCTGTGCTTTCGGGGGGCACATTAGGGGAAGAGAGAGGAGAAAAAGGGACTGGCAACCCTTGACTTGGTCTGTCATTTAGTTTGTGGCCATATACTAAAATTACAGTAGTGGAGCTTTAATTCTGCTTAATGGTGGATCGTTCATGGCACTCATCCCTTAGCTGGCCCCAGAAGGATGTAGGGTTTGGACACCACTCCTGCACGTGATGCTCTTCTGCTGTTCACTCCATCAACTCCTGAGCAGCCACAATCATTGGGCAGCAGCAACAGGGTACCAGTAATTCTAAAATATTAAGTATTTTTAAATATGCAACCATAATGCTCTGGTTTTGAAGATGAAACAAGGACTGGAGAGCAGGAGGAGGGACAGGAGATTGCTACCTGAGCAGATACTGAGACTCAAGAAGAGTTTCCCCATCGACCTCAGGTGGGAAAAAGCTCTTTCTAAAACAGCTCACTTCCCTTCACTGAGGCTGCTGCTCTAAGCATCAAGCCTTCTGCAAAGCTGCTTCCCTTTTCTAATTTATTTTATGCTGTTGTTTTTTTTAAAAAGGTCGTTTCAGAATTCCTCTGGGTCCCATATACACCGTGCTACCACCTTGCAGAGGCTCTCAGCGGGACCGTACAACTACGTATTAGTCACAGGAGAACAGGAACAGGTAGCCAGGCAGGAACAAATCTAAAAGCAGTGAACCATCAAATGTGAGGAAGCTGACAGATGAAGGACTGTGCAGAGTTCCTAAATCCAAAGAGCATTTCTGAAAGGGCACTTTTTTTTTTTTTCCAGGAGAAGTATTTCTAGTAGTCTCTCTCCACTGCAAAAGGGGAGGACTTATCTACTTGCCATCACTGATTGCCTGGTGTAAAGTGCTTTGCATTAGCCTCAAAGAACACAGTTGAGTGCTTCCAGATGGTGGGAGGCAGCAGGCAGGATGGCCAAGGCTGGGCAGTGCCCGGTGTCTGCTCACCCCTGCTGCAGGTCCGGCCAGGCTGCGGGCACAGCCTGGCCCTGGGGGCTCCTGCTTCTTCTCCAGCCCTGCCTTCTCTTCCCCAGGGTGAGCAAACACACAAATGTGCTTCCTTCTCTTGGCTCCTGAGTAGGAGTAGCCTACAGAGACAGTGTGGATGGGCCCCTACAGCATGAGGTGAGGTCTAGAGGGCACAGAAGAACCTCCAGGCAGTGACTGTACCAAGGAACCCACCACTTTGGGCTGAACGCTGCTATGAGTTTTAGGAAGATGCCCAAACCCATTTGAAAATGTATTTAATTTTGGGAAATCCATCATGGTTTGCAGCAAGCTGTTCATTTTTAAAACAATTTGCCTTTTTTCTATTTTTGCCTTTTTTTCTATTTTTGCCTTTTTTTCTATTTTGAGTGTTTCTCTCTCCAGTTACTGGGCTCAGATCTTGCCGTGATGTTCTCTGTGACACCCAAGGGTCCTCTGCTGCCAGAGTCTTCCTCAGTGTTAGTGCTTGTAAAGCACCTCCAAACTCCTCTCAAAGAAACTAATGAACTGAACTCTTATCCTATAAGCCAGGACTTCTAGGACACACACCATTCTGGTAATTTTTCTTTTTCAGAACCACTTTTAAATTTGTGACATTAGTGCCACAAAAACGGTCTGCCTTTATTTCTCTGTATCATGGCAATATCTGCATGAGCTCATTCTTCTCCAGTTCACACATTCAAGGTTCCTATTTAATTTTTCAGCTGCTGCAGGCAGCTCACATTGAGGTGTTTATCATTTCAAAAACACAGTCACCTCAGCCAGTCAGCATGACCTATTTTCCTGGTTCCTGAACCTCATATTTTTTGTCTTCTTCCAAGGACTCTGGTTGTTCACTGGATCCAGATCACTCTGAAGAACTGATTTATTATTTACTAATTTGCTGGTTTTTCTGTCATCTGTGATTTTTGTCTTAGAATTTGGATATTTTCTTCTAGATCATCGATAATGATGCTCTATGACATGGAACCAAAAACAGATTGCTGGGCAACTGAAGAGAAGCAGCCACACTGAATGTGGGTGCCCTGTTCCCAGTTATTAAAATACCTGTAAAAGTGAAGGCCATCTTGAACATACATTTATAAAACTTTTGGAGATCCTCCAAAATAGAGAAAGATAGACTTGTACAGCACTGCCAAAAGAAACAAAGCTTAAATATGTTGTGATTTGTTGTTTTGGGATATTTTGTTGTTGTTTCTTGGGGTTTTTTTTTTTTGTGTTGTTGTTTTTTGGGTTTTTTTTTGTTCTTAACAGCCTTTTTTTCATGAGCAAATACTTTTTAACTATGTCAGGGCTTTTAAGTTCTGAAGGAAAAGGACATAACAGGGAAGCCATCCCATTATTTTCCTGTTAACTCTTTCCTACTGCTGCCATATATGCAGCATGTCAGGGAGAAAATTTTCCTTTTTAAAATGTCTCTCATCCTTTCAAGTTTGAGGATAGCCACTGTTTACTCTCAGCTGTCATTTCTAGCAAAATAAAGGAGAAAGTCTGGCAAAAAAAATCCCCTCCAACCTTCCATCTTTTTCTCTGTTTGAAGCTATATGCTTGATAAGTTCTAGCAATATGAAGCTTCAAAAATCCATTTCCTTTAAGTTTGAACTAGAATAGTTTCCTATTATAATTTGAATACTGGTCAGGCTTTTCAATCTACTGCAGGAAGGCATTCAAGGATGTGCCAAATGTTAAATGTTAGAATTATTTATTGTAGTATTGTCAGCACTTTTTTTTTTTTTTTCAAAATAGATCCGTACAGAATAGTCCCCAGCCCAGAGAGCTGGGACGAAGCAGCAACCTGAAAGTGGCTTTAGGGCACCAAGTTATTGGCAAAAATATCAAGTAACCTGCAATTCTTAACTCCCCTTGCACTATGAATGCCTTCTGCCACTGGGATATTTGTGATGTGCTTCCAGCTTTGTAACAGCTTCAGAAGACAAGACTGAGAGAAGGATGTGTTCACACATTTGCTGGTGTTTTATCTTATCCAAAAGAAGGCACAGAGAACCAAGCTGTGAAGAGTCTCAGGGAAACCACATCTCTAACTTTAGGTGTGCACTTCTACCCAGATAAGTCAGGGTTCCTGGTAGCTTCTCTAACTCTCTTTACCACAGGGATTGGAGTTGCTCAGCCATTTGCAGTTCTCTTGTTGGCAGACAGCTTCTTAAAACACAAGATCTTTCTAAGACTGATACAGAGAAAGTCATATGCTTTTTCCGGAGCTCTGTGATTAATAGTATCCAAGGTTTAAAAATATATAGGAAGAGACAATAATTGTCAAGGTTTAGGTGTATGTCTAGTGAATTCATTGCTTCCTTTAGGAGACAATTTGCCATACCTCTGATGGAGTAAGACAGTCTTGTAAACAAAAGAAACTCTAATGAATATAACAGGGAGAGAATGAGGCTTTTGTCCCCATTGTCACATAAAATATCTCACTCTCCCCTTCAGTGCAGGAATACTTTCCAATACTGTGTTTGAAACCCACCTAATAATAGCAGAATATAGAATAATTTTGCAGAACCAAGACCAGATTCTAAAAGCAGGAGAGGTTCAGTCTGAGCATCATTAAAATCCGAGTCCAGTTCTCAGTCTCCAGCCTGTGATCCCCCAGGGCAGGGACAACACTGCCCTCAGTGCCATCCCCGAGTTGTTGAAGGCTTGTCCACTCCATGGCCAGGGAAGTCTGTCCCTGGGAAGCCCTTCTCCATTTCTTTCACCTAAAAACCTTCACCAGGAATCTGAGGTCTCATCATTGTCAAACACACAGAGCAGACCTGCCCTTCATTTCAAGGTTTCAAGCCAAAAAAAAAAACACAACCAGGGCTCTAATTAGCAGCTCTGCTGACTTTTTCTGGACTGCAAAGGACTGAGGAGTCACAGCCAACCTTTGATTTAAAATCAAGAGAGTTAAGCCTGGTCTTCCTTTGAGAAGCAGTGATTTCTGCACTCCGGGACTCATTAGGGAGAAAGCTTCTTCCACCATACAGATACTTTATTAAAAGGCTGAACATTTTAATAGATGAGATGTTCCACCCAGATGCTCCATTCTACCCCTTCTCTCTCTGTGCCCACCAGAGATCTGTGGGGATGGGGCAGCTGCACCTTTTCCCTGGATCATCCAAGGGAGCTTTATGCAAGAAAAAACCCACGCTGCAGTGAAGGTTACTTTGCTGGTTATGTAAAGGCTTGAGGTGGGGATTTTTTGGACTTCTCTTTTACCAAGGCTTTTCAAAAATCTACAATAGGCCAAATTTAGCCCAACCCTTCACTGAGTGCCTTGCAGCAACTGTGAGAGCAATTAAGCAGCACTATTCCCCAAACTGTATTCTCCTCAATTATGTCGGCAAACAAAGAGGCGTGACTGGGTAAGACCCTCTCTATTAAACAAACCAGCCCTACTTATTTCCACTTTGATCAGGGGAATGAAGTCAGCAGGGAACAGGGAAGGCTAAGCAGCATGTTCTCTCTTGGACTTCTGAAGTTTACAAATTAAAAAAAAAAAAAAAGAGAGAGAGATAGAGAAAGAAAATAATGATGATATGTAATTGGAAACTTAACCCATCCTTAGTGTGTAGCATCAGGTACACCAGGCAGGATAGTGGGGCCTCAGGTTCCTGGGACTGGGAATTAGGCAGCCATTATAGTTAGCTTAATGAAAAACAAGGAGAATTTTCCATTGAGAGTCTATCTTTCAAAATCCCACCTTTTTCAGAGGAGCTCATAACAGGATGATCTATGTTTTGTATCTGTTTCTGTTTCAGATGCGGCAAGAGATACCCTTAATTGCTGTGCCTCTACCTAATCTCTTAAGAAAGTAAATAAAAGCCAAGGAATTATGATTGCACTATGCTATCCTTTTATTGGTATAAATTTCTAGTTAGTCTGCTGGATACAAGAATGTATTCCATGAACTAATAGTGTATTCTCTTCTTTCTTTCAGATTTCAGTAACTGCCACATCCTTTGGGTTAGGTTTTTTTAATTGGGCTTATTTGGGTGAAGATTTTTGGCTGAGCTAAGACAATTTTTTGATTGTGCTAAGACAGAATAAATATTTCCCCACATCACAGACCCCCCCATCACCTCTGCAGTCTCTGATGGAAAAGCCAACTTTGCATTTCTCAGCTAATGAAACATTCGTCAGTGTCTGGGCAGGGAGGGTTACTATCAAACTCTCCCTCCTGAGAGGTAAAGTGCATCACAGTGTTTCTATTAGCTGTTAGCTATTTTGACATCACTCTTAAAACACTTTTGGTCTTGCCTGTAGCAGCCTAGAAGATGGGAGCTGTGCAGGTTCCTTGGGCTCCCTGGGGAGCTCCAGCAAAGCTGCACCACAGGGGAAACCTGCACATCTCCCTGGGCCACCTCCCCAGCAAGGTCTCCAGGATGTATGAACAGAAGCCTTGCTCAAGGGATTATTTTTTGTACATAAGTTTAGTGTTTGCAAAAGCAATGGGTCCAGAGTAATGGAAACAGAAGCATTTCCTTGTCCTCAGACCTGTGTCTTGGAGCATGAGAGGGTCTGATGGCTGGGGAGAGAGCAAGAGGAGATTAGAGCCTTCATGTAAAAACTTTCTCAGCCATTGCTTCATTTTAATATCTTATTTATTACTGGTTGCATCTGCTTATAAATTAGGCCAGTAAGTTGTCTGGAGCTTTTAATAGCACATTTCACTGCTGCTTTGAAAGATCATCTGTACAGTCAACAAAATAATATTAATGGGTCATTACTCCAGTAAAGCAAACCACTGAATGATAACAGCAACAGCATTAACAGGATGGTGATAATGAACTCTTGGAACTTCTTTAGTGCTGGGTATCAAAACACTTTCCCAAGAAGACTAATATTTTTTACCCCATTTTATAACTCGAGAAACTGAGAAAAGGAGCAATATCTGGGCTGTCAGACAGAAACACAAGCAGATGCTTGCAGCTCAGAAACTGAAATGGATATTTCTCACATGCCATACTCTGGAGTTTTAATTTTAATTTACTGTCACCTTCTCTAAGTCTGAGCCTCTGCCAGCTCAGGGGAAAGATTCTCTGAAGCAAGAGGAAAGGCTGTGATTGCCCATTGCCACTGTCATGTCATTCCCCTTTGCTAGTTCATGATGTCAGAATTTCATCTCTCTAGAGTACTTTTCTCTAGAAGAGCTCCTGGAAGGAGCCCTAGAAGAAGCTGATTTCCTAAAGTCATGCTGTGTATACTACTGGCTTTTTCAGGGCTTGCCTGAATTTGTGTGGAAAAGCTAATCCAAAAATCCTCTGTGAACTTGCTCAGAATCAAAGTAGCCTGCAGTGATTTAAGCTAGGCTAATGAAGGCCTGACTGAGCTTCTCTGCACAAAGCTTTTGGTGCCATTTTAGCCATCCCCTTTATCACACCCTTAATTCTGGGCCAACAGCATTACCGACAAACCCTCCCAAAATAAAGGAGGACTACAGGATGTGGGTGACTATCAATAAGAATTTTTCTAATCACTATTCTACAAAAGCCAAATCTTACAGTCCTGACCAGGGAAGACAAGAAGAGTCTGCATCAGAGACTTGTGAAAAATGAAACCAGGAGTTTGGCAGTTCAGAATCTCCTCTGAGCCTTTAATTCTGAGAAAGAACCAAGAATGGAATGATTCAATGCAGACATCTCTGATTCTTATGCCTGGAGAGAAGCATCTGAAAATGTAACTCCCTAAGGATCAAACTCGAGAGAGAGAAACTGAGATTTCACCCTTTCCTTCTGACCTTTTCTCAATTCCTCATGAATTCCAGACCAGCCTCAGTATGGTCAGGACCCAGTTCTTCCTTCCCAATGCCAGAGGATGGGGTCCAACAGCACATTCCCAGGAGTGAGCCCAGCCTCCTGGGGACCTTCCTCTCCCAGGAGGAGGGAGCTGAGCCTGCAGCAACCATACTTCAAATACTTTAAAAGACAGGTTTTCCTGCTAATCTGCTCCACTTGAACAGTCAGTGCTGGAAGCGGACCAATGCCTTGGAGAAATACTTCAGTTTCTCCCAGCTTTGGAACCTGGGCATCATTTTTGATCTGCCTTGTGTGCTCTCACTAGATCAAAGTATCATCACAGCAGTTCCCTCTGCAGAAATAGGGCCATCCTTCTCCCAGCACAGCGGAGTGTCTCATCATCTGAGACCACAGATCAACTGTAATTTTCTTCTCCCTAACACAGAAACTGCCATTTTGCCCTGCTTGTATCCTCTGAGAACAACACTGTAAAGGGAATTTTCTTACCTTCCCTTCAGACTATTTGCTTCCCTTCTAACAAGCCCTTCTCTCAGCACTCTTTAGTGGCCACATCAAACCTAAGCTGCTTGGTCTGTATTTTCAAGGCGCTTCACAACTTTTATCTGCCTTACCCATCGTTTCTCACTGAGTTTCAAGAGATCATCTCTCACCTTCAATCAGCCCCAGTGCCAGATGGAAGCAGCCCCAAATCCTCCCCCCACCCCTCTCAATACAGCTAACTAACATTGAAACAGCAACTCCTCCCTTCTGTGCCAGAGACTGTGGCAGATGGCACCACCCTGTTTATTACAGGATAATCCTTTTTTAAAAGAAGATAAGGAAAAAAGAAACACACGGAAAGTTTAATGAGGACTTTGAAATGGAGTTTCTGCATGTGTATACAGATTGGAAGTCATCTCTGGGGTCACCAAGTGCAGTCCCTTCTATCATGTGCACTCCATTGTATTGACTTTCCATAAACTTACTGAGCTGTGGCTGGAAGGTAGTTGGGATCCTGTTCATTGTCATTCCTTCCAGAAGGCTGTTCCAGCCTCCCTGTCTTAATGGCTAGCAAACTTTGATTTCCAGTGTGATTTTATTGGTCTCCAGTGCAAATAGTTCTTTTTTCTCTCTAAGGTTTTTACGGGCAGTAATCATAACCCTCCTAAGCCTTTATTTTCCTATGATCAACAAGCCATGCTCCTTTAGCCTCCTCTTGTAAATCAGGCTCTCCATTCTCCATATCTCGCTAATACCCACATCTGTGTGTGTCTCTGTTTAAATTCACATTTTTTAAGCATAGATATTCACAAATGGCTGTAACAAACAAGGATGCTATAAGCTTCTTACTTATGCAGATGGTGCTTTTGCTGATGCAAGCTGTGTCCTTTTCACAACTCATCACAAAGTGGACATAATTCTGTCCAGAAATTTTGATTCTGTAGAGCTGATACCAGACTAAAAGTCCTGTACACACTGCTCTCTCTGTTACTCTCCCTTTCTTAAATACAGACACTGTGTTTGCTATTCTTCAGTCACACAGTGCCACCCTTGAGTTGATAGATTTATTAAAAACTCTTACTACCAGATTTGCAATTTCACACATCAATTCTTCCAGAACTTTAGGAGCAAAAGTTTCCACTCCACAACTCTCCACTCCCCCCAGCATGTGCTATGGAAGACTTTTAGCTGTTATTCCACTTATGGTGAGGCAAACTCTGTTCCCATGTGCTCCTTCCCATTAGTCACTGCACTTCTACCCTGTGCAAACTGGTGGAACTTAAATTTCTGCACACACACATTGAGATGTGATCCCCAGCACGGTGAGTGATGGTTCCGTGCCTACAGCTGAAAGTAGGGTATTGGATTTGTGCTGAAATGTTAAGAAACACATAGGATATATGAAGCATTTCAGAAACTTAACGGGAGTGTTAAGATGAACAAGTATGCTTTTAAAATCTCTTTTTAATGTTTGAGGTGGAATAAGCACCATGTATCGACTGGGCCATTAAAACAAAACCACTCCCAGGATTTCAGTGCATTTCTGCAATAAAATGAAATGAACAATGCTTGTGGCAACCACAACCTCAGTAATTGCCTGGGAACCTCGTGAGAAACTGAAGCCCAAAAGACAAAGGAAAGAGGGAATAATACAAAATAAAAAAGGTGAAAACAAATATTGCAAGACACCTGAACAGCTATTTCACTGCTACAGAAAAAAATTGCCATGTGCTTACTTTGGGAACAGCATCCTAACACTCTTCTTTTTGATGAAATCAATGGAGAGCACCAGAGGAGTCCATTAGCATCACAGCCAGCTGCTGTGCTGTGGATCTTCCCTCTCATATACATGGGAGCCCTCAAATTCTCCTTTTACAGCCCTCTTTAAGTCTGTCTGACACAAAAATGGGGCCCACAGCTGGAACACTGCGGGCTCCCTCCAGGTGAGGCTTCCCTGGAGCTCAGGAGCTGGTGAGCTCGCTTGGCTGCGGGCTGGGAGGAGCAGAGCCGGACACTCGCTCTGCTGCTGTGTTGGTGAAAGCCCTGGGAGAAAACTGGCACTGGACACAGGGAAGAGGCTGTGGCCATGAAATATTTAAAATGCAAGAGATGTGAGCATGTGGGGTACCGGGAGGATCGCTGCAGCTTCTCCTTCCTGTTTCACTCTGGGTACCTCACTCCACAAGCTGACATGCAGCGAGGTGCAAAACACAGATGACATCTTTTTCCTGCCTCTCCCTGAAGCAATGAAGCCAAGGGGGCCAAGCAGGTCTAGGAGGCAGGCAGGAGGAGCAGCCTCCTGGCCCTGGCCCAGGCTGCCATGCTGCTGCTAAGCAACGTGCAGGCACAGCCCGCAGCCTGCTCAGCAAACCAACCCAGGCAGCATCGCGCTCCCCTCGCATTCAATGTCAGTTTACAAATGGAAGTGACAGATCACAACCATTCCCCTCTGTAGCGATGTGGTCTCATCCTGAACCCATCTCCCTGTGCCCGGCTGGTGCAAAGTGATTCCACCTCTGCTAAATGACTCCCAGAGTCTCCAAAGTACGATTTTGTTTTATAGTCGCTGTCAAACCAAAACGTTTCATGTTAATTTCTTACAACCTACTCCACTGTCTGCTCTGCTCCTATTCGATATTTATTCCCCTGTCAAATTTGCATTTATTTGCTGACATTTTTATTAAATTAGACTGTAATAAATCTGTCTGCATTTACGTTTATGTCTCTTCATGCAGAGGACCCCAAAGTAAGTTCCATACATTAAGTGCATGGCCAAATGCTCATAAGCATTTCACAGAGGGTAAATAAAGTCGAAGTACTGGTAATCAAAAATGATAACAACCCAACCTGGCCAGGCTGGAAGGGGACCAGGGGAAGCAATGTTTTTGTAGCAG
This sequence comes from Anomalospiza imberbis, assembly GCF_031753505.1. NCBI lineage: Eukaryota > Metazoa > Chordata > Aves > Passeriformes > Viduidae > Anomalospiza > Anomalospiza imberbis. The sequence goes on along the minus strand of NC_089695.1, from coordinate 13,693,506 downwards.
TGGGCAATCATCTCTCTCCTGAGGAGAGAGGGAAGTTTCTGGGAACAGCCCCACTTCCAGATTGTGAAAATTTGCACTTTTTATTTTCTTTTAGACAGGATAGAGAATTTCTTCAGCCTCACTGTTAGCAGATTTTTAGCAGTAAAAACCAGCTTTTAATTGGTTGCAACTTACAAAATGTTGCTGTAAGATACATCACAAATGAAATTCCAGCGTGCAGTTAGTGGTCAAATGCTCCGCAGCTCTTATAAGGAATTTTAAAAACCTCCTTAGCTCACCAGACCCCGAGTAAATAAAATTCTGCATGGTAAAAGTATAGCACAGCAGAGTGGGATTTGTTTGATGTTGCCCATCAAGCCATCACTAAACAGGAACAAAGATCAGAACAGCTAAATGCCATCTGGAGAAACCTGGGGGACCAGATCAACTGTCTCACATTTGTGTCATTTGAAGCTTCCCCCCAAAGCTTCCGTGCAAAAGAGTATTTTTGTGTGTATCAACTTTTTTTTTTTTTCATAGCAGCAACAGGGAGAAGAACAAGTTAAAAATTCACAACAGCAAGGTCATTCAAGGTTGAGGCTTTTCCTCAGCCCCCTCCTGCTGTCCCCTGTCCCATCAGCCGTGCCTGGTGTCACGCAGCACATGTGCCCTGCAATTCCTGGGCATCACTGTGGCACCTTAACGAGGAGCCTCACACCTCCCTCCTCCCTCCATGCCACTCACCCCCAGCTTGATGAGAGGAATTCAGAGCAGCTCCCTCCAGCTTCAGAGGGCTCCGAACACAGGAAATTTTTTTGCTAAATTACAATGTCTTGAAATTGGCAACAGCACGCTGATTATGTCTCATTGTGGCTGTGATGTCCTTGGCGATGGAGCTGGGAGACCACAAAGTGAATATAATGCTCCTCTATGTGACTCTAATGACTGATGATGCTCTGCTGTGGGTAGCAATTTTGAAATAACTGAGAATGACGACAGAGAATATTGCCTTTGTCTTCTTATTTCAGAAGAACTTTACGTGTAACTAAGGAGTACAATGCAGCACTGCCAGCCACACACACTGCTAATAGGGGAAATTTGCAGCCCCATCAAGCAGTTTGTGCTAATCTGCCCCATATAGAGCCCTGCAGGGCAGGCTGAGCTCGTGAAGTGGGGAAATGTGGGTGCTCACTCAGGGGTCTTCTCACATGCAGGAGGAAATCTCAGGACACAGGGACAGCCAACAAGCGCTGCAGACCACAAGACCAAATTAATAAATTAAATTAAGTGTAGCACTTTTTAAATTGGGCACCAGATGCTTTCCTCACTCTGGTTGCTTCCTGTCATTCTGGTAGCTCAGAGGAACAGTCTCACTGAATAAAACAAGTGCTGATCCCGCAGAGGGATGGATTGAATGCTTTGGTGGCACACAGAGAATGCAGTTATGTTGTCTTCCAGAGCTGACCTAGTATTGCTGCTTGCCAGCCCTTTGTGCCACAGAGAAGTGCCAGCGTGCTCTGGAGTGTCTCCTGTGCTTTGTGACCCTCTCACAGTCAACATATGCACAGGGGACACACACAGTGTCCCACATTAGACAGGGATGGTGCAGTTTCTCTCCTGCCTTAACCACCCTCTGACAGAGCATGAAGGGCTTCAGTGCATAGGAATATCACTGCCAGTCAAATGGAAAACACCCACTGTGCCAGCAGTCATTAGTGGGGAGGTGAGGAGGGAAACACGGGGGGAGCCTGAATGCAGATCCCCCCCCTGATACATCCTGCAGGAAGCTCCAGAGCTCCTCTGAGCCTCACCCAGGATCCTATGCCCATGCCAGCCTTCCACAAGGAGACCCAGAGACCTGAGCCCTCCCCAGCCAGAGCAGTCTCAGCTCCAGCCTGGCTGAGGGACCACAAGCACAGTGACCATCACACACAAGCTGACTGCTTTAATTTTTACACACTGTCTGAACAAGCTAATTTAAAGTTGTGCATGTCAGTCTCCAGAGACTGAAGATTGACATAAGAGGGGCACAAAAATCTATTTCTGATCTGCCAGAACAGCAGGTCCTGAGAAGTCCAAGTGCTGTGCTGGCAGCGTGGTTTGCCTTTGAGGGATGGGAAATCAGAAAAGAGGAGGTCAGCTAACTCCAAGATAATACAGCTGATTTAGAGAAGTGTCACCATGAAGTCGCTGCTTTGATGGTCATTAGGGCTCCTGAAGATACTAGACTGAGCAAATTTTGTTATAATCCATCCTGAAGGATTTTAAACCCATGATATTGTTGAGAAATCAAACCTTTCGCTCAAACCCCAGTGCAGACTCGATTGCCACAGTGGCCTTTCTGTTCCACAGCCACACTTTATTTATCTTCCTCCCTCCCATTGTTGCAGGAGCCAACTGAGAGCAGAAACGTACCAACAGGTCGGAGTGTATCTGTGTGAAAATCTTTCCCTAGGAAGAACATAAGTCAGTGCCCACAATATTTGATCTCACCCTGCTCTTGAGCTCACAGAGGAAATGCAGGGAAGGCAATGTTTTCTCACACCTTGGGAACAATTTAGGTGGGGCACATAAATCTGTGTCCTGTTCCTCCCAACAGCAAGCCAGAGGGCCTTTTTGAACCAGAAGAGACTGATCATACCTAAAGGCTGCTCCAACAAGCCACAAAGGCAGCACACAAATGGTTTTCTGTGAACCAGAAGCCTGAGTCTGCTCCTGCCTTGTATTGTTCCTTTTAAATGGAAACCATTCCAAAGCAGAGTTTGTGTGCCCTTAATGCATTGCATAGGATTGCAGCTCTCTGGGCAAAATCCATCCCTCGCACAGGGTGAACACCATGCCCAAGACCTGTTCCCACCTTGGTCTGGTGGGCTTTCCACAACTCTAAACAGGGATGACAGCTCTGGTAGTTGAGCTCTGAGGGATCTAACACAGGCAATTTAAAAAGTCAGTGCTCCCAGCAGTCCACTCCCCCCCAGACAATTAGAGGCAAACGTGTACCTGCATTTCAATGCCTTCAGCGTGGAGGTTGGCATATCAATGTGAGCCCACCTTCAGATAAAGCACTGAACTCGCCCTGAAGGGGCAGTGTGTGTGGCTCTGGCTCCTGGCAGTGGCCAGGGACAGATCTCTGCTAGCCCCATCCCTTGAGCCCGTCTCTTCACACTCTCAGCCTCCTGCCATTCGCAGTGTTTGCTGCTTCTTGCAGGATTTCTTGGCCAGGCTGTTTTGGGAGAGATTTGGTGCTGGTGCACACAGTGGGCAGTTGTGGCTGCAGGTGCCTCTCTGCAGTGAGAGTCTGTGTGTGTGTGTGCCTGAAAACCACCCAAGCCCAGCCATGGGAGTGATTTTTTGCACAGAAATTTGCATGTACCAAAGCGAGCAGCTTTCCCAGCTTCTCCTTCCTCAGACCTGCCTTGGTGTTCCAAATGAGTGGGTTTTGCCTCTTTTCCTGCAAGTGAACATTGCTTTTCCTCAGAAACACTGGGGAACAATTAGAGCAATGAGAAAATGGTAAAAATAACACAAACCCATCACATTCCTCATGGCACTGACAGCCAGTGTGCTGTGTGGTATGGCAGAGAGCAGAAACATAACACGTTTAAAAACCAAACAGGTGAGCACTATCTGTACTTTAAATTACTCGTAACCACTCTCGCTTTGCTAGAAATATTTCAGGAAGCCAGAGCACCTCCATGGCCCTGTGAGCACATTTAACAGTCCTTGGTAATTTGTCCCTTGGGATGTCAATCACTGTTGTGCTGGTTTTGTCTGGAGAAGAGTTTACTTCATAGTAGCTGGTGTGGGGCTGTGTTTTGGATTTGTGCTGGAAGCAGTGCTGATAATTCAGAGATGTTTCCATGACTGTCAGAAAGCAGTGCTGATAATTCAGGGATGTTTCCATGACTGTCAGGCAGGGCCCAGACCTTTTCTGCTCCTCACCCCATGGTTCAGGAGGCTGGGGGTGCACACAGAGCTGGGAGGGGACACAGCCAGGACAGCTGACCCCAAGAGACCCCAGGGATATCCCAGGACACGTGGTGTCATGCCCAGCACAGGGGGACAAAAAGGAATGGGAGGGCTTTCAGAGTGACAGCATTTGTGTTCCCAAGTCCTCTTTCTGTCTGATATAGCCCAGCTTTCCTGGAGATGTCTGAGCCTGCCTGCCCATGGGAGGAGGAGAAAGGATTCCCTGTTTCACTTTGCATGCGTGCACAGCTTTTGCTTTGCCTGTTAAACTGTCTTTGCCTCATTTCTTCCCATCCACACTTGTGATTCTCTCCCCCACCCCACTGTGTGGGGCTGAGCTGCCAGCTGGGATTAAACCACTACTGTGTTTTTTTATACTGTTTCATTTGTGGCAGCACTGAGGTACAGAACACTCAAACATTGCTAGGTTAAAATATGTGTTTTCCCAGTGGTAATTAGTACAAGAAAATCAGGCTAAACGTATTAATTTGAGTTGGCTTTTTCATTCTCTTCCTGTAGTTTTACACTTCACAGTTGCAATAATTGTAGCCCTTATGAACAATTATGTAAAATTATGTAAAATGCAATATGATCAAGGTATTAGACTGTTATTATCCCAGCTGTAAATGCATGAATCATTACTACAGAGTACCTAAAACCCCCAGAATTGTCTGTCAGTTTGAGTTTAGGGGCCTTTTTTTGTCTTTTGGATGTTGATGACAATTAAATCATACCTTGATAAATATAAAAGGAAAAAAATCCAGCAAAGCTATTATGAATCCTCATTAGGAAGCAAAAGAGTGGTTTTCATGTTTTGCCATTTAGTTAATTGTCTGGCTTGTGACTTATCTGCAGTCTTCTCTGAAGCAGGAATCCAGGCAGGGCTGGGTTGGGTGTGAAGGGAGCCTTTGGGGATCAGCCTGGTGGGAAGAAAAGATTTGGCAGTGTGGAAGAGAGCTTGACCTGATGTTTAGTGAGTGACCTGTTGAATGCATGACAGAGAGCTTACAAACAACAGAAGGATCTTGAAGGACTTTAGGTATGAATGAAGACAGAAATTTCCCTCTTTTGACCCTGCTGCTTTGCAAGCTGGGATGCAGTGATGCCTGTTTTCTCTTGGGCATAAAAATAGAAATAGTTTTTTAAATATCTTTGCACTGTATGTGTGTCTATATAAACCTCCATCATTTAAAAACAGGTTTGTTTGGGGGTTTTTTTTGTGGGTTTTTTGTGGGTTTTTTTGTTTTTGTTTTTGTTGTTGTGGTTTTTTGTTTTGGTTTGGTTTTTTTTTTTTTGTTTTTTTTTTTTTTTTTTTTTTTGAAAGGTCAACAAGCTTTATATTAGTGCAAAGATACATCCTACTCCTTCAACCTGACCTCAAAGTCAATGGGACTGCAGACAGATGAGGAGACTCATGATCACAGTCAGATATCAGGATGTGTATTAATTTCCCTCTGTGCTGAAGGAGAGATATCCCCACTCATTTTGGAGGAGTTAAATTAGTATGCTGGGGGAAGGAACACCATGACCTGTTTCTTTCTCTTTCCTATGGATGTGTGTGGTGATTTGAATGTGAGACCAAACTGGAGATTGCTCAGGAAATTCTCATATAAATCACTCTCTCCTAAAGCTTGCAGGAACCATGAAGATCATATTGCAGTGTTACAGAAAATAACAGAGCCTTGAAATTAGGTGAAAAAGTCATAGAGAGAAATGTGGCTGAGCCAGGTTCTATGGAAATTATTTACTGTTGTCTCTTTTATGCTGAAAACAGAAGAAAATAAAGCACTAACAAATATGGGAAGAAGTGTCTAGTGTATTGAAAGTTGAATAACCACTACAAATTGGTCAAAATAATGAAACAATTATTTATAGACAGGCCTGGAAGAGATAAATTCTTGCCTTGGATGGTAAAGCTAATGGGCTGGATTTATCTTTCTCACTGCTCCTATAACCCATCCCTCTTCTTCCTGGTCAGACCTGCAGTAACACACATGGGTTTGCTGACAGTACTGATCCATCCAACACCTGTGGCACCAAAACTGGACAACTAATTAATTTAAGAAGGGGACACTTGGACCCAAAATAACAAGAAGTGTTTATCTTTCCTGTCAGGGTGGGGAGGCCCTGGCACAGGGTGCCCAGAGAAGCTGTGGCTGCCCCATCCCTGAAGTGTCCAAGGCCAGGCTGGACAGGGCTTGGAGCACCCTGGGATAGTGGAAACTGTCCCTGCCCATGGCAGGGGGTTGGAACAAGTTAATCTTTAAGATTCCTTCTGATCCAAAGCGTTCTGTGATTCTATGAAGTGGCAAAGAGGTAAAATGATTCATCAAGGAAAGGACACCACAAATGTTCCCCTTCTCTAGCTCAAAATACAGCAGTCACTCTCTAACAGTGGTTATGGAGAGCTGGGGCCTTTAAGGAAGTGACAGGGAAAAGCTGATGCCTCTTTTTCCCATGCATGGAATCAAGCCCTGATTTCAATGACTGGTACTGAGAGCAGGATTCAAATAACTCTTTAATCCAAAGGGAGAGCTCTCAATATCTCCATTTGGAGTAGAAAGCCATCTCCTGTTTTAGGTTTTTTGCCTACAGGGAGCAGTGATAGGGCTGTTTGTATCTGGAGTCAGGCTGCAGATGCCCAAGTTTGCAGTAATTATGTAACTTGCAAAGCCAAGCCTGTTAAACTTTAGATCAGCATTTAAAAATGCAAGAGAAAGTTATCTACCTAATTGCCTGGAAAAAAACTATGCCCCTCCATTTGCAAGAATGAGACAATATTAATTGTCTCTTAATAACACAAGGTTGTTGTTCAAGAGCCCTGTTGGACTTTATTTTTTCCTTGGAAAGGAGAAAAACAAACCTCAAAATAAGGAAAAGTGTGCAAGGGAAGAAGCTAATACAACTAGAAGTGAAATGTTAATGTTATTTCATTAAATGATTTGTTAAGAATGAGATAAGAGATCAACAGTCTCAAAGAATAATTTCTTTAAATACCTTGTGCTCGAGATTCCCCTCTAGGCAACTTTTCATCTTTCTTCATTAAAAAAATAGCATTAAATTTTATTAAAGAGTCCCAATTAAGCTGGTAACTTGCTTCAAAGAGCATCCAGGCTTAGGGGGATATGTTAAACATTAACAGTGATGGGAAGATTCACCCGTAGAGCTGATTTTAAAAACAGCATCTTTCTGACTGGTACAATTTGGCTTGCACACCCTTGAGGCATTCTCCCAGACCTACTGATACCTATTTTGGGAAGCAGCATATAAATTCTTGGCTTTAAGGTCAAGTAGATGGCGAAGTTGGCTGTAACAAATGCAAACTTTTCCTGATAGCTTTGGAAGATGCTAAAAACTAATTTCTAAAATGAATGTTTTTCTTAGATCCCAAATTGGTCTGATTTGAGGGTGACACCACACACACCAGAAGCAAACCCTGTGAATTTAGCTTGCCTTGTTGTCTAAGCGGAGTTGGCAATAAACACAACACCTCAAAATAATACAGAGTCCTGGCTGGAGACAGGTCACAGGAGGAAAGTTGTTGTTCCCATCTTAATTCTCACAATCAAAACCAACAGGAAAGCAAACACATTCTATTGCTTTCAGAGGAATGCTCAGGCTTGAAAATAAAAGACAGAAGTTACCAAGGACCCTCACAGGCTGGTGCTACATGGCATGAAGTGAGTGTTTGGCCTGGCCAGAGGCTCTTTTGCCAGTGCCTGGCTGTGGGAAAGGGATGACCAACACTCCACCTTCATCACGTTGTGTTCCGGGGAGGAAGAGCAAAATATCACCAACTCATTCCAAAGATTTAGTGAGCCACAGTCTGAACTCTATGGAAAAACCTGAGGGAAAAAATTCTGAGAAAACCGCTTGCTATGAATCTTGTACAGTGACAGCAGATAAATAGGACAGGAAGAAAAAACTGCAGTACTCCCAGGTCCCTGCTGATCCCAGGGGAAGCAGAGAATGGGAAGAGGAGGGAAGGACAGGTCTTCCACTTGAGAAAACCATCTTAAATCCAGACTTCTGCTACCCTCTCTTGTTCCTGTGGCAGGTCTCCTCTCTGAGCGATGCTGCACAAGGAGATTATTTATTCAGCCATCCAAATGTCACATTCGTATTTAGACATTGATATAGTCCTTTGTTTTACATTCCCATCCTGCATTCCCTCCAGTTCTAATCGAGTGCTAATTTCACATTCATTCTTCATAGCCTCGTTTAGACAAGACACCCAGGGGTGCATACTTAGGGGGGGGTCTATTATTATTATTGTTTATTTTTTATCAGAGTATGCCATTCCCAGGCAAAGGATGTGCTGTCTGCAATGTAATTTTATATGCTGGATAATGCTTGCATTGACTGGGAGGCACACAAGTCAATTGCATATTGTATTGCAGATTATTTTATATTTATTATTTGCTGTCAAAGTGATTTTGAAAACCAATGCTTATGTGCTATGTGTACTTTACTATAAATAGGGGGACTCCTGGAGAAGGTACAGGGAACAGGATAAATTTAATTTGACAATTCTGTCAGAGGTAACCTCCATTTCTTTCCAATCTGCCACTTGCAACAAACAAGCCAAACTGGTGTTGAATGCAGAGAAAAAGAGCTGGAGCGACTCAGTAGTAAATATTACAGTGGGCAGATACAGGAAGGTTTGCTTCACCAGTTTAGGAAGATGCACAGCAGGGCTATATTTTCCTAAGAAAATTATTAATGGCACCCCTGAGATAATGCCTCCTCTTTTTCAGCTCTTTCCCCCACCTTGTTTAATTCCTCTTACAGGAGTGAGGTTTAAAACAATACTTTTCTCCCTCTTTCAATGAGACAGCACATCTCACAAGGGAAAAATCAATTCTAAGTGGGAATTGTGTATATTGCAACATTTATATACAATAATTCTCCCCTCTTCCCCCTTGTGCACATCTCCATCAGGGACAAATAATGGAGCAAATTTGCTGGGAGCACAACATGGCAGCAGTTTTGCCCCAAGGCTGGCTGAGCAATTTTACCTCTTCTCAGGCAACAGGAGGCTGCTGAGAGTTCTTATCAGCCCAGAACATACAGGAGCTTATAAGTGGAAGGAGAACAGAACAGAATTCCCTGGAAGTGGTCTAAAATGTTGTACTGGTACAATTCTGAGTGATGTTAAGGCTTGTCATGCTTATGTTCCTTCTTTTCCTGGGGCTTTCTCTCTCCCTTCCCTGAGAGCTGGCGCTGCCATGCAGGTGACTGTGGGTTGTGGGCTAAGCCACGTGGATCCATCCTGCATGGAAACCAGGGAGGACTTGCTGCTCCAGCTTCACTTCCTCTCCCTTCCATGTCTACACATGCACATTTTTAAATGAAAAAAAAAATATAACATAAAATCAAACTGTTGTTTGCAAGTGAGGTGCCATGAGCACACATGTTCTGGGTGGAGAAGCCAGGAGATCATATTTGATGGGGACCAAAAAGCCCAGGAACACCCTTTTATCCTCCCCTTCTGCAAAATTGTTGCTGCTAGAGCTCATCTATCCTGATTCAGAGACTGGCAGGGACTAGGACATACCCTGTGTGACAGCACAGCTTCTGGAGGGGGTGGCTGGAAGAAAAAGCAATTACATTTTATGTTCTATCTTCCCCTCTGCTTTCTTTTCATTATCCTATAAACCTTAACAGGGAATAATCAAGAGAGGCTCCCTGGCTGTACTGCAAGTTTACAGAGGTCAAAGCTGCTTGAACTTGCAACTTTACCTTAACTATCCTGTCAAGACAAGACATGGGCCTGCTCTCCAAATTGATTACATAAATCTTCAACACAACTGTTAATCACACTCCTTATTCCAGCTTATCTTTCACCAGAGATAAAGCACAGTTGCTTGGCTGTTTATCATAGTGTTGGCATGGTATTATCTACCCTGAAACTTCAGACTCCCCCTGCCCAGAGGTGTGATAATAGGAATCAGAATCACATTTTTATAGATAAAGTAAGATTTTGCTGAAGAGTCTTTGTAACACAGAAAAAATAGACAAAGGCCATTATTATGCTTATTTTGCAGAGCTCTCTTGTCAGCAGTTGCTTGATATATACCCTAATTTAGGCAATGTTTTTATTGAATGATCAGGACTCAATTTCTCAAGTCATGAACAATTACAAATTAACTCTATTTCTTATTTCTAGTGTTACCCCTGCAGTAAGCCCAAGTTGACAACCCAAAATCCTTCCAAGCTTTTCTCTGTAAGAGAGAGAAAAAGGCAATTTAAGAAGTAAAAACTAGCCACTGTTTCTAGCCACAATAACAGATATCCTCTTAATGCTCCTGGGATGCTTAACAGCAAGAAAAAAATCACTTTTCTGAAGGACACAGTGAAAGAAGAAACCGAAAATTATGTGGACCTTCAGTGCCTAGGGAATGAAACATAATATTGAAAAAGCAGGCATCTACCTCACATGGGGGGATGTGCTTTATATCTATCAACTTCTGGCTTGTTGTTGGCCTCGAAGGATGAACCCACCATTAACCTCAAGCAGTGCCTTTTAATCCACCTGAGGTCCTGACATGGCTCCTGGATGCTTTCATGATGATCTTTAGCAGGAGCTGTTCTAGAAGAAAAGCCATAAAAAGATGTGTTGTTTGTGCCTGAAGGGCCCTGGGGAGCTGCAGGGGAAGGCAAAGCAGGTGGTGGTGTCAGTAATGCTCTGAAGCCTGAAGAAAACCTTGCAGCAGAAACATCACCTTTTGTGATCCCCTCCCTTCTCAGCACCTCTGGTTTTCTAATGTGCATTTGCCTCATTGTGTTTTTATTTTGCTTTCTGCATAATGATGAAAACACGGGGCTGGGTTTGCATTATTTGTTTTTTTTAACGTGGTATCTATAATTGACTTCTGGAGCACAACGGCATTCACAGAGTGAATTGATTTAAAATTGCTGTAATAATATTGCAAAATTCCTTTATTAGTGCCAGAGTACATCAAGAAGAATCAGTGAGATTACCATCTAGGATAATAAACACTTACAGGCAAGTGCAAGCAGCCCACAAAAAGTAGTAATTTTGCAACTGCTTTTCTCTTTCATTCTCTTTCTCCAACAGCCACTGGCCCATCATCACCACAAATTAGATGGCACCTACAGGAGCCATCTGGAAGGATCTGTTTTTCATCTATAACATAAGTGTTTGAAGAATATGAGGGAGAGGAGAGATGGGAGGAAACAGAACCACCAGCACGGTGAACTGAGCTGGTAGTTCCTCATGTGCTGATGTTGGGAAGAAGGGATGATTCTCCCTCTCTTTACATCAGCATAAATTCAGAATCACTCCAATGGCTCAGAAAGCAAGTCGGGATGATGAGCTGAATGGTCAAGCCTTAAATCCCATTTCCAGGACACAATCCAAGAGATCCTTTCAAAGAATTCCAGGCCATCCTTGGAAAGGATTCCAAAGGATTTGGGCTGGAGCCATTTTCTCACGAAGCAGGAGGAACAAGGCTTAGACACCTCCCATGGTGTGGATGCAGGCAGCCCTGCCTGGCTGATCTGCTGAGATCAGCCCACAGACTATTGAAAAACAAAGCATCCATTCCCTGAAGACTCTGCCATGACCACTGTTTGAGCCACTAAACAAAGCTGGCACCAGGAAACAGGTATTATTATAAGCCTTATTATGTAAACGTTCCATATGCTTTAATTTCTGACTTCTAGATAAAATATTTCAAGGATATTTTACTGAATATTTTCCATGAGAATTAAGGCTGTGCATAGCTGTGCTTTTTAAACTGCTCTGCTTGGTCCAGACTGTTTGCAGAGCTATCACAGAGGCTCTCCAAGCTACTGTGTTTCGCCGAGCTTCCAAATTAAATTACAACACATCACACACACCTAAATTACACATCCCATACTCAGCTCATACACAACTGAAAAAAATCACTAGTTAGCATAATTAATGCAATTATAGTCAGCAAATTTCAGATTCACTGGTGACTCAAACCTCAAACAAAGGAGTATTTTTAGAACTATGTAAATCCCATGGGATCCATTTACTCATAGAAATCAGGATTTATTGATACCTATCACATCCCTGGCAACTAAAGCATTTCAGGTACCTCCACTGCAGTGATAACTGGTGGGAGTCTGTCTGAGGGGGGCTGCCCTACCTCCTTCACTTAGGGAGGCTCATTGCTATAGCAACAACTGCATCCTGTGATTTGCTTGCCACAAACACCCGCAAAAAAAAAACATTCTGAAATGATCCATGCAAAAAACAACTGTTCCTTTGACCTGACACAATTAATGTGTTCAAATCTGAATTATTTCTGCCACAGGTTAAGCATTCTGAATTCAAATGACTCATATGCAAAAAGAAGAATTCCCACTGTGCTTTGGATTAAGGAGGGAAGCCCTTATTCTGAGCTCTTACTGTTCTCTCTGCCATGTTTGAACTGCACCAGAGTCAGGAACAGGAAATATCTTGGTCTGGGTGGTGGGAGAGACCCCTCAGACAGAGGAAGGAGCAGGGCTTTTCCACTCAGGCCCCAGTCACAGAGCACAGACATCCCTTCTGATATAATTCCTGCCTTAGCATTTCCTTGCCCAAGGCTTAGAAGTCACAGGGATAAGATGTGACCCTTCTCTTTGGAGGAGGTGGGTAATTCCACAGACACACTTGCTGCTCTCCTACTCAAAATTAAAAAAAAAAAATAAATAAAAAGATAGAAGTTGGCACTGTCCAAAAGACCAGCAGCCCAGTCCCACCGTGTGAGTGACCTTGAGCAGGGTTGCCCAGTTTAACCTCTGCATTCCCAGAGTTGCTGTCTGGAGGCATCCAAATGGGAAAGCAGCCTTAAGCCAGATATTAGCTGCACCATCAAAGTGTTTGTCAAAGGATCTTGTGCAGAAAAATAAAAATATATAATTCTCCCTTCCCTCTCTTTCGTAGATTATCACAGTGCAAGTAAAATTTGGAAGAGGACATGGGGCAGGATTGGGCATCCCATATCCCCCTCCTCCCCCCAAGAGGGAGAGAACAGACCCCTCACAATGCAGAGTAACAAAATTCCACTTTATTTTTAAGCTTACCTGTGAGGTAAGAAAGGAAAGAAGGTAGGGCAGGCTGGTGGGGAGCAAAGCTGAGAATAAAGATCAGCTCTACAGAAGGCATTTTATCTTTTTATCATTTTCTCTTGATACTGCAGATCTCTCTTGTTAAGTACTTCCTTTTCATGTCTTCTAATATCTACTGACAACTGAGGTGAATGAACCAACAACCATTTATTCCACTCCTAAAGGAGTGACAGTAGTGAAATTCAAGGAGCAAAAGAGACCAGCATTGCCAGTTCTGGCCTCAGCAGAAGCAGCATCTTCCAGTGACCAGGAAAGGTCTGTTAAAAGCAGCATATAATGGGGAATGTGGCAGTAGCCTGATGATCTCATGGAAGTTTTCTCTTTGCCATGTAAATATTACTTCTTAGTCCACATTTCCAGCATCAGAGCACTTAAGTAATAATGTCCCTGTCTCAGCTGAGAAACTCAGTGTGTGTTTCCCAACTGGAGTTTGTGTATTTCTGAGAATTTACGTTTGAGGTAACTACCAGGAGTAAGGCTAAATGTGAGTACAGTGTCTCTGTGGGGGGATTCACAACCAAACTCTACAAACTGCTGCTGAATAAAGAACTGTCTTTATCCTCCCACCAAAAGGCTTCTTACTAGCTAAGCATCTTTCAAGCCATTTAAAAATGGAATTGTAAATTCAGCACAGAAACTAAGAATGTCTTACAGCCTTGCTTTCCTTCCATGCAAATCAACATTTAACAAGAGAGGCAACTTCATGTGTTAAAGTTTGAACGTTGTCAACTCCTGCAAGAAATCCTCCTTTTCACCACTTCCATTCAAAGCAAGATGGCATCAATTTGGGATATGAATGATCTATTGCAGAGAATCTGATTCAGTGCCTCATAAAGGCAAATGCATCACTCTGACCCATCTGTTCTATGGGCATAATCTTAATTGCAAACATAGGGTCACATCCCAATAAATCAGCCATGCTGCAGTGAAGGTGCCTACATTTATGCCAGCTGAACGTTTACCCAGGACTGCTTACAGCCATTTCTCAGTAGAATTTAGGGACAAAGAGAACAAGGAGATTGCTATCGACCCCATTTTTCCTTACAGTGACTCATATTTATTTAACCTCACGCTCTACATGGGTGAAATCCAAATCTTACTCCCATAAACTCAAAACTTCCCTGGACCATAACTTCACCCCATACATATGGCATAAGACAACAAAGATGTTTGGGATGAATGGCAAGCCTGTAAACACTAAGGAGGAATATATATCAAGTCACAGAGAAAATGCCATAGGATCTGTTCCAGGCTTGCAGAGCTGAGGGTGTAGAATCCGAGCATCCTTAGTCTCCAAATAAAGGTAAATTATTAGAAAAGATAGAAAGGACAAAGCATCTCCATGATTCCCACTTCCCCAAATGGCAGAGGCACAGATGATCTCATTAGCTCATCTGTGTAATTTGCACTTCTAATATGGCTGAGGAATAAAACAAACATGCAGAAATAAGCAACAGGACGGGGACAGAAGAGAGGGAAACCTCACAGCCCTCTCTCATCTAAGCTCCTTCTTTCCTTGCCAAATGTTATACTCCCTTCCTGGGAACCCCTCCAAGTTTGTGTCTCCAGATGCCACATTGCAGCAGGCTGCCTGGAATCCCTCCTACCCACCTCCACATCACTCATGCTGAACAGGCAGGGCAAACACAGGGTGAAGGGAGTGTTTTATCCTTATTCATTTCCAGATGGAAAATTGAGCTGTGGAAAGAGCCAACAAAGAAAAACAACCCAACAAAACAAACAACTAAAACAAAGCAACTAAAACAAAACTACTAAAACAAAAAAACACCCTTAACCATCTTGATAACAGACTCTTCTCCAGGAAAAAAATTGAAATACAAGTCATGTGTTGAAGTTTGGAAATATCCACACCTGAGATGTGTTTTCTCCGGTTAACCTGGGGTTCTTGCAGATAATTTACAGAAGGTGTGTGAGGGAATCCTTCATTACAAGCAAATATGAAAATCATTACCAAAACCACGTGTAACTGAAGCCAAATGGGATTCACTCTTCACTGACTATTTGGGCATCCTGGCTAAATTTGAGCATTCATTCAAGCCAGGACCATGGAACTGTAGGCTCCTACCAGGGCACCAATCTCAAATACCTCAGTATTTAACACCAGTCTTAAATACATTACTACCTGACAGTCTATGGAGGAAGTTTAGGCAGAGATCTATGAGCTGGTGTCCAGCATATAAGTGGGTGAAGTTAAATGAGGTGAACCCCAATCTTCCCCAGGGGCAAGATATGAACCATCAGTACATCATTCTTCTCCTCTCTTTTGAGAAAACTTAGACTGGCTCTTGCTCAGTTTGGGACCTGAACTTAGGTGGGCTGTAGCTGAGCCAAGGAGCTGTAGGATTCCTGGAAGCAAAGTAATGGGATCTACAGTTAACAAAGAAACGTGTTGATCTTTAGTGGTTTTGACACTTAAGAAAGCACCTGACTTAAATACAGATAGATCTGGTTGAAGAAACAAATGCAACCAGACCTAATTAGAGAAGTGAACTAGTGTAACACAGCCTCCTTTCATCCTCTCCCTACATATCTCAGAAGACCATTGCTATCCCATCTATGTCTCTCTACCTAATTTTCATTTTCAAATGTGCTTTAATGACTGCAAATAGGTCTGTAGCCCAGGAATAGAAGCCTCAAAGCGCAGAGGGCATTATGTTCCCATCCACCTTACAGGACAGGTTGGAGCGGAGTCCAGACCCAAATTACCTGAGCATTAGATGAGATCCCTATGCCATATTTCATTTTAGTCCCCTTTTAGGTGCTATTTTACAGCACCCAGCTGGCCTTCAGTCCCAGTAAGAAACACTCTCATATCTGATTCTCTCCATCCTTCTCTATTTTTGTCTCCCTGCTGCTTCCTTTGCACAAGGAACGGTTGGTAAAAATTTATTGTGGGTGGGATTTTGAGGCCCGCATCCCATTAAATTTAATGGGAACTGAGCATCTAAATCCCTTAGGCAGCTTGAAAATTTCAGCCTCTATTACTAATGCTCTTCTCATTATAACAAGATTTGTACATGACAGCTCGGGAGCTCTGACTCTGCTCCCAGTGATGTGGCGCCGCTGACGGCACCCAGTGTGGGCTGCCCTGCTCACAGCTCATCTTGTCACAAGCTCTGCTAACAAGGGGCCAGAAAGCAGCCTGTAATTCCATTACGATTGCTGAACTTTCTCGTAGGGGTCTTTCCATGAGGCAAAGATAATGCTGAGTAAATCTGCCTTTGTTATGATTGTTTGAGAACCATTTAATTTTAATTGCGATCATCGGCTTCTGGTGTGCAGCCTGCTGGAGGATGGACGTGGCTGTGTTGCTCAGCTGCATCATCACATCAAGAGTTTTTTGAGGGACATTATAGACTTTGCTGGGCTGTCAAAATGGCCAGATTCCACCACATTACATTTTTCATCAGCATTCTGCTTAATTTACTGAGATTATAATTTACCAAGAGGGCATGACTGGAAAGAGAATGGCTTTTTAAAATGTCCTGCACATCCTGCAGGTCTTTGTTGGTAAGGTGTTTAACCATGTTGGTGTTAATCACACCTGACAGGGCAACCGTTCTCATTCTCATCAGAGACTTTCCTGTCCCTTTTCATGTCACTCTGGTCCAATTGTGCTGTGGAATAAAAGGGGCTTGAAAACCTCTAGAAAATCAGGGGAAAAGCAAAGAGTGGTTGGAATGTCAAGATAAAACTTTATCATCTTGTACATGCAGTGAGAAGGATGGGACTTTTGGAAAGACATGGTTTCTCTATATTAATCTAAGGTTGCTCAGCACCTTGGTTTTTGCTTCCATGGTTTTTCTAAGGTGTCACATGTACCTGTCTGCTGCTCACAGGATGTGTGTGTGGCTGGGTTCTGAACTCCAACCATCAGGCCTTTAAAGTTGTGCTGTTGCCTTCTCTTGAATGTCTCAATTTTCAGAGAACTCAGCCAAGATTGTGCTTGGGGTATCTGAGACTGTATTCACAGTATGAGGGACAGATTTATAACTGACTTTTTTTCTTCCTTTCTTTCTTTACCTATTACTGCTACAGCTGATATTGGAGGCAAGGACTTCAGGACCTCCTTGTGCTGTTATGAAATTATTGGAATATATAGGATCAGGACCTTTGGCCAGGTACCTGTGGCAGTGTTCAGAACAAAGGGCTGGGTGTGCATTTTGCTGGATTCTATGTTCTGCTTTGATAATAGATTACCTTCCCTTGCCTGGATATTCCCTAACTTTGCCTCCTGAGCTTACTAAGATTCTGGGGGGAGATGAAGAGGAAGATAATGATGTCTCTGTCTCCTCTATGCCTCAGCTACAGATTTAGGCAGTGAGTTTACTGGGCTCTCTGTATACAGAGCCAGAATGCACACACTTCAGTACTCCTCATATAAACCTCAATCTTCTGTCCTTGAACTAGGACATACCTTTCTTTGAATTTATTTTTTACTTTTCAAGGAAGGCTCTCAAGTAAAAAAAAAAGGGTCTATAACTCCACTATTCCCACAGAAAAAAAATGAGCTGTTCTTTAAGGGAAGTCAATCCTTTTCCAGGGGTCTTCTGGAGCTACCACTGCAGGAGGCTTTAGAAAGAAGCAGGCAGGTTTGCTCCAGTGCTGCAGCACCTCTGAGTTGTAAGATAAGGCAGCAGGGAGGCTGGGAGAGGGCTGGCACAAAAATCAGCCAGGCTCTTTGAAAACACACTTGGCTAACCCCAGTGATGAAAGGACACCAACACTTCATCCTGAAAACCCATGCAGGAGAGGAGACCAACGGTAGCTGGTATTTTTCCATGCCCTATACAAAGCTGGGTAGCCGAACCAGCTGGGGATCCTGTGAGTGAGCTGTGCTGGTCCAGCTCCTCTCCAAGGTAATGATCCTGTACCTCATCTGTGCTGCCTGGCTGCCCCTCAGCAGTGCTTCTCCATGGGCAATGCTCAAGGAACAGCTAGGCAAATTCTGGGATCCCCCAGAGCCAAACGCTGCATGAGAACTGAAAACATTTAGGTACTTTGCATTCCAGCTCATCCTTGCCCCCTTGTTTGCCAAATGATTCCTTCTGTTGGTGATAACAGGCACCCACAGCAACCTCTGCAGGTCTCAGCTGAGCTGGTTGAGAGCTGTGGATCCCACTCTGTGGCCAGGGTTTTGCTGATCTCTCTGCTGCCATTCACTGGGCTTCTGCACAGAAGTACCAGACAAGGGTAATAAAGCACATCCAGGTGCTCTTGCCATGCAGGGAAACTCATCACTTTAGACAAACCTGGTTGTTTAACATGAGTTAAACTTAACTTTTCTAGCAAAAGTGAGCTCAAAACCCTACAAAATCCCTGCTTACATCTTTCACTTTAACTAGACAGATGATTATTTTTATCTGCAGCTACCATACACCATTTATTTAGGCAAAACCATTCTTGGACTTCAGATGGAGTTTTGTCTCCAATAAACAACAAAATGGCTCTCTAGCTACATTAATATTAGGCTGTCACTAGTTAGATAAGGCTGATACATTGGTGCTTCTATGCCAGCAAGGGAAAGTGTCTGGGCAGCATTATTTGCTTTAAAATGCAGAAACTTCAGTCCCTCAGTCCCCAAGTTTTCATCAGGAAATATATGAGCAGTGGGTTGGGGGAATGGAGCCCAGAGAAAGTGCGAAGGTTAAAGGTAAGGAAGGCAAGTAAAGATGTTAAAGCACAATCAGATTAAGGCAGAACAAGATGTTCTGAGCATGAAAAAGTCTGGGATTCTCTGCTAGCATACTGCAGAGAGCTGGGAGGCATTTCAGGGGAGTTAAACAAGGAAAAATGGATCTGCAGCTGGATGTTTCCCTGGGTCCAGAGATCAGCAGGGTATTTTAGGACATCTCTCCCTGGGGTTGTACCTGGGAATGCAGCAGCACCTGAGGCAGCTTTCTGTGTAAACCCCCATTTGTTCTAGCAGCTTGAGGGAAACCCAGACTTTTCTCCCTGATGTGTACAAGGCTTCACGGGCTGCATGACAAAATTCCAAGTAATTAAAGAGCTGATAAAAATGCTGTTAAAAGAGCCAATATCTCTTCAGGACACTTCAGATAAGCTGATCATTGCATCTTCAGAACAATGATGCCTTCTTTGAAGACAGAGATGAAAAACAAGATGAGTCACTGCTATATCTGATATGAGATGAACAGAAATCTGTATGATGTTATTAGAGATGTGAATGACACTGCAGTTATGGCTACAGGAATTGTAGTAGGAAGGCTTTAATGTTCTAGATGGAAATAGAAAAACAAATGCTACTTCTTACAGTGAGCCTCAGATACTTGATTATGGTCATCAACACATTTCTTTACTGCTGGATTCTGGGTAAAGAAGATGCTTAATATTTGGCTTTAGGGGAGCAATAAATTCAGATAGGGACTCCACTTATAAGAAATTATTTTGTTATAAGTGAATTCACATGAGTCTATTTTCTTCAAGTTAAAAGCAAATTTAAAGAAAAATCTATAAGCAATGTTTCTCTAAAAGGGAAAATTGAAAATTTTCTAGATTAATATTTAGTGGAATTATCTGAAATGGAAAGCTAAGTGAACAGACTGCAGAAGCACTGAATATCTTTAAGCTATAGATTCAGTCATTACCTGGAAATGAACTATGAAATTATTCTCTTCTTCTCAGTGTTGGGGGCAGCACTGACAGATTAACCTGGGCATTTGGTGAAAGTTTAGAGGCCAGTGAGGAAAAAGTCCAATGGAGAACCACAAGAATAACAAAAGTTCTCACAAAGTGTGAGAAAAGCATGGAAATAAGTCTCAAGGAGCTTACATAAAAGCAGAGGAGATTTTAGTAAGAGACTCGGGAAAATTCTCTGGTGTGAAACTAATGAAACGCTGGGCTAAACTCTGAGGTGATGGAAATCCCTGTGCAGCAAGTTTTGAAGAACAGATCAGGCAGACAGACCTTAGGAGCAGTTAATTACATGTTCACCTCCTTTGAGGCAGAGAGATGGATTAGATGATCTCCCAAGGTCCCTTCCACCCTTGTAATTCCTATTTCCTCTACGTAGCATCTCCTTCTTTTTCACTTCTTTAATGAAGCAGAGGACAGAGACAGTGCAAGGGGGTATTTCAGGTGCTTATCCAGCAGGATGAAGGACACAGAAAGCAGAACTAACTGAAATCTGAAGTCCAGAGGAAAATTAACTTATGACTGACATCTTGGGCAGGAGAACAGAGAATATATGTTGCATCCTGTTCTGACTGCCCTTAACATTTCCCCTGAGCTGGGTAATTCTTGGTAACATCTTTGAGGAAAGGAATCCATAACCAACAGGCAACTTGGTTTGAACTACAGTACAAATAAAACACCCCTATATTTAATTTTTTTCTATCCTTCTGCTCTTTACATTTCCCCCTGATTCTGAAGGACTGCTATTTTCTCTGCTGTATCCCACAAAAGAAACACTTTTCATGAAAACAGGAATTTAAAATATAGGGCATTTGGTATAATATACTTTCTTAAAATTAGTAATTACCGAGGCAAGCATGGTACCTTTCCAAGGCAGTGTCTGGTGTTACTAGACTGATTCATTCATACTGTGCTATTATTGGGCCTTAAATCTCTGTATCTCAGGCTGTTTGTTAAAAATAAAGTGCTTCAGCATAAAGGGGAGTGAACCAACTGGGATGATTCAGCCCACTCAGGGTGCTGTATATTTCTTCTCTGCTCCATCAGTATCTCTGAACTGTAGCTCCCAAAGCAGCCCAGCCTCAGTCTTCAACCCCAATCTTACATCTGTCAAAGGAAAGGATAAGAAGGGCTTTACACCGATTCAGGTCCTCAATAATCCCTGTTCTGCAGCTGCTTGTTTCTACAAGAGGGTGGAGGGTGAAGCCTGTAGTGTGTTAATTCCTGCAGGGAATTATGGCTGCACAGCAACTCTTTGCCATAAAGCAGCATCAGCCGTGGGTTATTCCCCTATATCACCACAGTGTTCTTTACCTCTGGTGCAGTGATGATATAGAGCACATTGGATCACTTCTCTGGCCCCTGAGCTGTATACTGCAGCCCCCAGCCAGGCACTTGCATCGCTGCTCTCTGTTATTTGGCTCTCCAGACTTTCCAGAATGGAAATACCAAGCAGTAAAATACTTGCTAGAGTTTCGTGCTGTCATCAGTTCCCCTCTCCTTTCTCATGACTACTACAACATGCAGCAAGATAGGTGCTAACAGCTGGATTTCATTATAAAATGCTTTCTTACTTGTTCCCCTAAAATAAATAAAAATAAAATGTAAACAATCCTATTTTCAGTAAGAGGAAAGGCTGCTGTCATGCTGGTGTGCTGTATAATGGAATACAGTAGCACTGTATTTCATTATGATTCAGTGTGTTTTCATTTTAGTTGCCAAGGATTCAACGGCTTAACATGAATTCTAAATTCAGATTAGTATTCCAAATAAAATATTTTTGAAATATGTGTATTTCCCATTTCATTCTAATGAGCTTCAGTTAATGCATAGCAGGGCTGGTGGGTGTAATTTGAGCTAGGGAGCGACGCAGTGAAATGCAGCCCTTTGG
Source organism: Anomalospiza imberbis (assembly GCF_031753505.1). Classification (NCBI taxonomy): domain Eukaryota; kingdom Metazoa; phylum Chordata; class Aves; order Passeriformes; family Viduidae; genus Anomalospiza; species Anomalospiza imberbis. Next base: position 13,671,884 of record NC_089695.1, on the reverse strand, counting down.
GACCATCTGGGCACATAAAAACAAGGGGCACAGACATCTGGGTCAGCAATTCTGCTCAGCACGGGCTCCACAGCCATCAGAGCCACAGCACAGGAGGCCTGGCACAGCTGCAGGCTTCCTCAGCCTCTGGCTTTTACAGGACTTCCCAGGACAAGAGTTTGCACGTGATGCTGTGTCACGCAGTGGAGTGAGTGGTGTGAAACGGGGCAATATTTCCCCACCACCTGCTCAGGCAGCACCAAGCAGGAAGGAACCACACCTCCATGTTTCACTGTAACCACTCAGCTTGGTAGGTTTTAAGAAAACCAACAGAATCATCTCCTTCCACACTCTGGAGGTGACCACTCCATCATCCAAACACCACCAGCGGCTGCAACTCTGCTCTCAGTTCATACCTCTGAATTATTGCAACAATTAATCAGGCTCATATCATTTGCCCTTTTCTACCTTTTAGATTTCTACCTTATCACTCAACAGCAGCCACACAAAGGGACAAACTTCTCCTTTACCCCTGCTCCAGGCCCAGCTGCACCACCCTGCTCCCAGCACAGTCAGGGTTTCCCACAAGGCACCAAATTAAGCTCAGAACAAGCAGGATCTCAGGTTTGAAAGAAAGATTCATCCCTCTCATGGCATTGAGGGCAAGCACCTGCAGGTCTCACCTCTCCTCCAGCACTCCACAATGTCATATCCTTGCTGAACAGCAAGAAAAAAAAATATTAAAAATTTAGCCCATATTGGGACCACCTATGGCAAGAAAAATTACTAATACCCAGAGTTATGAAGTAGCCATGACTTTCTGACAACCTTTCTCCCAGAGGATCCTTTTTGTATTCCTCTGCTGTTTTCCTTTTCTCTCCCCATTTTTAAGACTGTATAAAATGCTTACTGAGTAGACTTGAGGCCCACAGCTGAAGGATGATGTATTTCTAGCTAATGGTCTTTTAAAAGAACTAGCTAGAAAAGAGGTGATAGCGCCAAGCAGCAAGTAGCTCTGTAATTAGTGGGAATCATATAGGAGCAAGACTGATGTACTGGGACCAGGAAAATGCTGGAAAGAGAGCAAGAGGAGAAGACAATATGCAAAGGAAAAAGAGAGGAAGCCTGGAGGCTGGTGGGTAAAAAAAGAAGGATCTGGGCAGACCTCAGTGATGTACAATATCCATGATGACATGGCTGTGGCCAGTGAGGCACACGAGAAATGGCCAAAGCAGTCATGACTCCTGGAAATAGGGCACATCCATAAACCAACAGGCATCACTGATGCCCTCCCATAGCTCAGTTAGTTACTTGATCCCTTACACAAGGGGACAATAAATTGAAGTGCCTTATCACTGAGCTTATGATAGAGCAGAAAATCCTGTGACATTAACTACTTACACCGCCGGAATGAAAAATCCAGGCAACATTTCACTGCTGCTGGGTGGCTCCTGGACTGTCACAAGCTTTAACTCAAGAAAACTAAAGGGACTTAAGAGTGGCCTGCAAAGATGAGAAAATGCAAATTCACAAGTCTGAGTCCTGGTATAAATAAAGAGCAGGATTTTGACCTCTATGTTTTTGACTGAGGAAACAGGTTTCCAGCTCTCCTCATTCCCTGACTGACCTCTGAGACCACAGAGAGAGAACACAAGCAATTTCCTAAGCTTCACAAAATAATTTCTGCCCTCAACACTACTGCACATTCACAACAGTTTAGGCTAAGACAGCAACCTGGCTGCAGCCAGCAGTTCTCATAGACTGTGGCCCTGTTTGGCTTTTTGGCCCTGCTATGCAGTGGACAATATTTAATTAGACTCATCCTCCTGTACTGAAAAGCAAATTACAAACTTGTCTAGATTACTGTAGATAGGCATCCAGACATGAGATAATTAGGCTGCTGTAAGGCCTGTTTCAAGTCTGTTCTGCCACTTGCCCCTTGTCACCCAAGGACACCAACTCTGAGATCTGCATCCCCTCTAAAATGGCCTCGTACAAGTTGTACAGGCAGCCTGGGAAAAAAGAGCCTGCACCTAAGTTCTGGTTATGGGAAGTTATTTTAAAAAATCCAGAGAGATAAAATGATAAAATTAATGTGTTTTATAAGAAAACATCATATTTTAACACAGCAATTTATTCCCTGAGCTTGCAGAACAGATCCAGTTGATCCAATGACAGGGTGTCAATACTCTGCTTTTGTGCTGTAGTAATTATGTTTCCCCCTGTGCTAGCCCACCACACAGTAATGGAAGCTTACAGATTCTGGGCAAAAGTGAGTTCAGATTGCTCTGATTTCTACTTGCTGGTCATCTTTAAATGTTTTCTTACAGTGCTTGCTGAAAAACACTGATTTGAATGGCTAAAAATATTTTCTCAAAATAGTCTTTTTTCAGAAACAGAAATGATTCATTGTTATAAACTGGCATCTAATGTCTTCAGGGTGTTTATGACTACAAAGCCTAGACCTAATCTGTCTTTTTAGAGATTGTTCTCAAGTTAAGCATTAAAAAGAATTAACTAGAAACTTGAGAATGGTTATCAGCTTTCACTCTTTTTTTCTGGGGAGCTCTCAGAAAATTAAAACATTTTCATTCTTATTATTTTTCTCATTAATATTAAAAAAAAAACCCTTTGAAATAGACTGCAAGACTTTTCTCTTTTTATTTTTGGTGGAAAACAGAACTTTCAGCCACCTCTGGGGAAGCAAACTGTCTTGTTCAATGCGAGGCATGGACAGGGGGAGGAAGACAAGCAGGGGAGCTTTTATCATATGGTGAATTCCACGTGCCCATTCTTTAGTCTTCCACATTATCCACAGATTTCTCGAACTAATTAATCAGTAACATAATTTATCTTTGGCTTAACTTCACTAGCATTACACCAGGGATTATATTCAGCCCCACTGTGAAATAAAAAATGGACATTAACTTGCTCAGATTTGGTATGAGAAAGATCTCCTCTTGCTACACTGCTAGATATAATCTTACTACACTGATAAACTTTTATTATAATGACAAAAGGCTCAACTTCTTTCCTTCCTAGAACAACAATAATATGTAGACTCATTCCAAAGCTGTCACCTTTCATTTGGAGATAGGTGCTCCTAAAGTATGGCATTTCTGTAGTTATTACAACTAAAGGCAATTTTCCACTTGACTAGCAAAAGAGAAAGAAATTCCAACCTGGAAGTGGCCAAAATGCCATTCTCTCTCTTCAAACCATGTTCCCTTCACCCAGGCAGAATCCTGGTGTTCTCCCTCTCTTCCACTACATTCCATAATGATGTACTAAACACTGAAGGACTGGAATACTGCAGACCAAGACTGGCTGCTGGAAATGCTCTTTTAAATGTTTTTAGGTAATGAGTACTATTCAAGCAAAAGGCACTTCAGTGTTTTTACTTCCCACAAAACCCTCTTGTTTTAGCCAGAACAAGCAAAACTCTCCAATTTCCATTACTAAAGTTCAACTCTGGGCACAATTTCCAGCCCATGACTTGTGGCATTTGTTCTTTTGCAGATGTAGACCAGCACTACCCAGATTTTATGATGAGTTATTCTGCATCAAACCCAGGAGCACACAAACACCAAAAGCTTCCAAGCCCAACTTCAGTTTAAATAGGAATCTGAATATTCGATATTTGAACATTTGTTGATGCTATGGTACCGAGTTTGCACAGTTCTGTGGAAAATTTAGAAGAAAAAAATTGATCTATCTTTTAGTACTTGTATTGAACAATCCTTCTACCAAACCTGCTTTGGCCATTGTGCTGCTCAGACTCAAACCTTGAGCAGCAGTGTAAACAGCATCTGTGCTGCTCTGTCTTTAACTTGGGTTAAGAATGGGGAGGAAATCCATAATTCCTGGAGCTGCAGAAGGTTCAGTGCTTTGCTCCTTTACCCCCACTCCCAGCAGAGTTACAGTGAGTGCCCAAGCCTGGCTTGTTTGGTTACTCAGCCAAGGTCCTGAGAGGTGCTTTCAAAACAAATCTGCTCTCACCTTCTCCTCAGACCTTGCCTCAGGAGTCTTTTGGACACAGAGTCTGTGTGTATTGGTTTATTCACCTGCAGCTAAGGCCTCCCTTGTTCTTTAGCCTGGAAAATCCTTGACTTTGAAGGATAAGAAAAACACCCTGCTAGGAAGGACACTGAAGAAATCCTCAGTGCTTTTTTTGGGGCTTTGGTAGGTATAACTGACCTAGATATCACAAACAGCAGGAGGAGCAGAATGCAAATAACTCTCTCTCCTGCTATATAAAATTATTCTGCACAACAGAAAACTAAGAGATCTGAAAGGTGAGGGAAGATTTATAAGGGAAGATGTGGGAATATTCTCTTTCCACTTGCCCAGCTGTGGATTTGTGATGTGCACAGCTGTGTTCTCTTTTTCACTGTTTGGACTGCTGTCTCTATAGCACAAGTCCCCTGCCTTCCTTTTCCTCCTAAAATCCTTGCTTCAGCTGGCTGTTTCTTATTAAGCTTCCCCCAGAGATATATGTACTTTTAAGATATTAAAATAAAGAAAAACTAAAAGAGGCCATGTGCCTGTGCACAGGCATGTGTGTGTGGCAAGTCTGTCTCAAAAATAGTCTTTCCTTTCTCCTTTTGTTTTTTAATGTTTGCATAGAGAAAAAAATCCCATTGCCATTACAGAGGCTTATAGCTGTGAACAAATGTTGCAATTATGCTTCTCAAAAGCAGATAAGTGACAGGTGAAAAAATTAAACTCACTTAGACCAGGCAAGTTCAGAATATCTGTAATCAGTTGGAATTGCTTCAGTGAGTCCCCCCCCACTTCAGTTTGAAGGCTCAGAAATCACAGTCACTTGAGCTTTTTCAACACATTGTAATTAAGCTCCAATTTGTGACGCCTCTCAAAGCCACGTTTTTTACTTGTATGTCTGCTAAAAGGATGCAGCCAGTGCATCATGATACCTTTGCATCACTGGCACCAGTCACCTAGAAACATAAAAAATACCTCAGGAATATATGGGATACTTGGGATTGCTCCCAAGGCCAGCACTGATACATCCAGCACAGGGCTAAACCTTTGCAACTCTTTTAAGTAGTTTCATTTCACACACAAAAGATATTTCAGGGGCACTGCTGGGACAATTCCAGCAGCTCCAAGCAAATATTTTGGTCATCCCACCCCCAACAAGCTCTGCAGAATGTATTTTGAGCCTGTGCAGAGGGTGTGACCAGCCAGGCTCTGGGGATGCAGAGAAGGTCCCTCCACTTTTCCTGTGCCTCCCTTCAAGGCAACCCCAGAGGGGCCAAGGGGTCACTCTGCACACCCTGCCAGACCTCCAGGAGGGGATGCTGTGTGAAGGCAGAGTTGGCATCACTGCCAAAGCATCAGAGAGTAGAGCTGGCTCTGGTAAAACAAGAAAAGTAGTTGCCGATGAGCGTATACCAGCTCCTTTATCTGGCAAGTCACTGAGAATAAGCAAGGTGAAGCAGTTTAAAACAGGCTTTAATTATCTCTCCAGCACTTCCATTATGTAATTTAGCCAAGGTACTGTGATTCAGCCCATTTTGCTTTCCCATAGTCTATTACCTATGAGTCCAGAGAGCTTCTCTTTCATCCTTCCCTCTGTCTCCTTACCCCTTTGCCTCTTATTTCCTCAAGAATGAAAATTCCCAGAGGACTGTAACTATGCAAGACCTCTGAAAGCTACATTCCCAGGAGTTCAAGGCAACACTGCATCCTCTCAAGTCCAGCACAGGAGAATTTTAATCTCTATTAATGGGTCAAGTGCCTGATAAGCTCAATTTGCCATCCCAGCAGAGAGGTTTGTGCCCTAAGCTAACACCACAGGCAAAGCCATAATTCAACTCCCAGGCTCTGTTTCCACCTCTGAACTGAGATACACTGTCAGAGCTGTTCCAGCAAGAAAATTTTGGCAGGCAGCTTTACATCCTCCATGTAAAGTCCTCAGTATTTCAAACAAACCCATATATTTATAAACTGAATTAGTCCACCATAAAGTTGTAGAAGTTTTAAAGTTAACTACTGATGATACATATTTGATGCAAACCATTGTAACTTGATAATAAAAAGATTAGTTATAGTGCTCTAAAAATGTTATGTCAGGTTTTTACAGCTGATCATTAATATTGAAAAATGTAGCTGTGTTTTTATACTGCATTGACTGACAAAAACAACCAGAATCTGAAGGAGAGCAGAAAGTTTATTTAATCTCTATTAATTGGTCTAAAATCAAAGCATCAGAGAAACATCTTCTTAAAGGCTATAAAATACTCCTGCAGTCCTTGGTACTCCTTATAAATAGGTTAGTAATCACCAGAGACCTCAGGTCAAAATGCTCTACAACCATTGTGTGGGTAGCTGATATGACTCAAAAGAACACAAGATCTGACATCAGGAACAAAATAAGGGTTTTATAATGTTTTTGTAATAAACTTTGAATGGCACTCAAAAGTCAGAAGTAAAACACACCGGTCTCACTAGGTGGGGGATGGAGAGGCACAATATTTACTGATCAGCTGCAGGAAATGTAGGAACAGGACACCACTGGCAATTACAGCTTTTTTAAGGTTGCATGGACACAGTGACAGGCATCAGGATTTCCACACTCAGGAGCCCTCAAATCCAAATTCAATTTTGAAATCCATCCCTTGAACATATTAACCAGAATTGTGGCCACTTGGAGTTCTGGTTAGGAATGGCTCTACTGGAATTCATCTTATTCTCTTTGGAGATGAACTGCACCAAATTCATTCAAAGCTACTCACAGCAATGAACAGGGAAACCCACGTGGAGCTTCACTGGATTAAGTTAACTCATGTGTGCAATTATTTCTGACAAAATCTGAGCATCTCCAGGTTGCCCAGGGCTCACAAGGGTGCTTCCCACCCTGCCCACCCTTCCCTTGTGCCAGTACACATCTAACATGCATTTTACTTTTCCAGGAATATCCACAGGAAAGTTATGGAGCCCCCACAAGCCTGTGATTTGCATTTTCCTGCACTATTAATAACAATGTGCTGAAGCCATAAAAGACCTATTGACGCCCTGACGGATTGTGAGAAAATGGAAAGTGATTTTTTTTTTTTCAAAGCTGCATTTTAAATCAGCTCATTACACATATTGTTTTATTTTATTTTGCACTGCATGACATCAGCATCCTCTGTTTGCTATTCACTGGAGGTTAAAACATCCAAATGTGTCCTGCTTCCAGGCCCACAGTCCAAGTTGTGATTTGGTTCAGCAACATGGGCCAGATTTTCTCCTGGAAAAAATCCATTCAAAATCAGGAAAATTATTCATCCCAACAGATAATTTGGCTTGGAAATTATATTTTCTTTTAAAGTAATTTAGCAGAGGAGGCCTATGCAAATCCAAGCAAAGTCAGACTATGAGAGTTTCAATATAAAATAAAAATAAAGTCTGTGTTTTCCCCAGGAGGTTCCTCATTTTCATTTGCACCAAAGTCCTAAATATATTTATTGCAGATAACCCTGCTGATAGTGACTTTCCCTTTATTTTCTTTTGCAGTTTTTTTTTTTTTTTCCCAAAGAAGTCTGAGACTAGGAAATGAGCAGGGGCAGACCTGCACAAATGACATTTCCCTCATTATTTTATCATGTTCATCTTAGAAAGGGGATCTGGGGAGTTGGGGAAGCTGAAATTTGAGAGCAGGGAGCCTGCACTGGGTGTGCATCTGGGATGGACTGGGGAAGGGCTGGGGCTGAGGTGGCACTGAGCAGTGAGACCCTTTGGAAGGCAGGAGCTGGTGCTGTGCCCAGCCATGGCATGTCTGCAGAGCTCTCAGGGACGAGGGAAATACAGAGTTTAATAACTTGGGAAGCCTCTATATTAAGAAGGGGTAGGTGCAGGGCATTGTGGAATCAAATCCTGAAGCAATGTCAGAAAGCTGGAGAAAATCCTTCCAGTCTCTTAAGCCAGAAGATCCTCTGTTTTATTTTATCCCTTGATTTTGAGCTACTTCAAGGTTTCAGATGGAGGAAATCGTGGGGACTGGATTAAGTACCACACTTGGATTTCGCCCTTAAACCATGAGCATTAGGTGGTCAACATACCAATGTTTGCTAGTCAGAGCTATTTGAAAGTTTAAAATGCCAGCAGTTGGTGAGCCTAAACTATTGATAACAAATAAACATTTACTTTGAAATAAAACCTGAGAAGGCTTTATCTTGAGGAGTCCATGAACAGAGTCAGAAACATGTGGCTTAACAGATTTCACAAGATAACCCCAGAGAGGGCTGAGAAGTTATCACACCTGCATTACCACATCTACAGCACTAAGAGATCCTGCTGTAATTTTGACTAGAAAATCAGAGTTACCTGTCAGGTGTGGGATGCAAACACAGCAGCACAAGAAAATCTGCAGCATATGCAGCAGTGGATGAATATTGGTGATTCCACAGAACAAATCCTAATGGCACTAACAGGATCACTTCATACCTTCTCCTGATCCAGTCTGGTTACTGCAGTTCTCCAAGAGGCTGTCCAGAATAACACACCCAAACTAGAAACTTCAATATTTCCATTTCTCATACAGCTAGGCTTATGAGAAAAGCTCTGATAGTTCCCACTTTATGGCCCTGCTGCCTTTTCTTCTTTCCAGCTTTCATGTTTCTTGAGATAAGTGTTTTTGTCACTCTCCTTAAAATGAATTACACGTGGTAAATACAGTCAGTGTGCTCTGATCTTGGCTTGGAGAAAGCTTCTTGGCCTGGTTAAAAAACCCCACAGCATTTAGAAGCTTACACTGTAAGATTTAAGGTGAACAGCAGCCTGGCTCCTAGTCTTGGGCTTTATGGCAGTGCAGACATGGCTGAAATTAGGAATGAGATTTCTGTTCCTGAGCTCCTTTAAAAAAATGTGTCTTCCTTTCCCACGCACAGTATATCTGCTACAGTGATGGAGATGTTTGAAATCTGTGTGAAGGGATGGAGCTGTGTGGGGGACTAAGGCTGGGCTGCTTCACTCCAGAGCTAATCAGAGAAGGGAGAGACTGGGAGCTGTGTGCTCAGGGCATCCCAGAAGTGAAGTCCTAAAAAACCACTTTGTGTTTGCAAATGAGATGTTTACAAGCAATAATGAAAATTTGGTCTATTTACCTGCCTCCCCTTTGCAGAGCAGCAGCTCAGGAGCTGGGGAGCTGTCATTTCTCATTACCCAGGAAGGGCTACAGAAGCTTCAGCTCCTCTCACCTGCTCTAACAACCTCGACCAGACAGCCTAACATGAGCAAATAAAAGGATGTATCTGCTCCCTTCATTCCTGGCAGCAGCACTGGTACAAAAGCAGCAGCACCAGTTTTCCACACTTCTCTGATTACACCTGTGGGAAATACCTCCATAAAGCTCTTCAAGATCAGTCTTTGTTAACTGTTGTCCCTTTAATTCAACGTTTCTGCTACATTTAGTTTCACCTTTTCATAGTTTGCTTTATTTTAATTAGTTACACTAGGTATAAATCACCCTCCCTGCACCTTTTTCTTTCTTGTTTTCCAAAACACCAGTCTTCCCTTTCCCTTGCATTTTCATAAAACATAAAATCATTTGCATGAAAGGACTCCCAGTATTTTGCTTGGGAAAAAGGTTATTTACCACTGTACCCAAGAGTGACACTTTTTTATTCTCAAAGCATATGCATGAAATGCCCCTGAGTCTGCCTCTGCCACAGCAAAACATATGCCACTTTTAATCAAACTAACTGCCTGTTTATTAAACTAAACTCCCAAACCAATCCAAGGATGAGGAGGGGTGGAAATAAATTGCAAAAGTAAACAAGAACTTCACAACAAGTTTACTGTGCCACCTAATAAAACTGCAGTGAGCTGCCCAAGTGTCTGAGAAAGGAGCAGCACTTGGGATTCAGCAGGAAAGAAGATCGCTGCCTCCCAAAGATGCCTGCTGACACTGGCTCTGTGGCTCTCTGAAGAAGGAGGTGGCTCCTTTTAGATTTTGCTTCATGCTGTTACTTCTGCCTCTTTGGCTCACAAAGCTGCTTTCAGCAGATTCCTTTAAAGCTGCTGCTCAATTCTGCCTGCAGCTGAAGGTAACTGGGTTTCCAGAGAGAACCAGCACTTCAAGAAGCCTTGGGAGGAGCTGTACCAGAGCACATGGGGGAAACCTGCTGACAATGAGCCAAGTTTCTTGTTCAAATACTACATGCAGTTCCAGAGCCCTTGCTGCAATTATATGCCTGCATTAAAGACATGGGCTCGAGTTCACAAAATGTCTTCTGCAATCTGTGTGGTTTCAACAGCTCCCTGATGCCCTTTCCAGGCTTCAATCACGACCACATCCTGCAGGCACAGGTGGGAAAGTGGTGGGACTTTACAATGCCCTAAAGTTGTGATTGATCTTCCCTCTGCATGTCCACTGAGCTCCCACAATGATCCGGGCTGGTGAAGGCAGAGGCACTAACAGCTGTGAGTGTTCATTAAGAGCACCGGGCCCCATGCTGGAGCCAGCATAAGGGAACAGCGTGTGGCACCACATCAACACCTATTTAGTTTTGCACTCCTATCAGGCCTGCCCAGCACAATGTGCAGCTCAGCAGAAGGAGCTGAAATGTCTCATTGAGTTAATGCTTATCCCTGTGCTCCAAGCTCACCTTTCAGGAGCTCAGCATCCAACCCACAGAGCCGGGCTGCTCTGCAGGCAAGCACACTCTGTAACTCAAAGTGTCACTGGAGAGGTGGCACACAGCTGGTTGCACCGAGGCACCTGCCAGAGGGAAACTTTGCTGTTGAAGAGGATTTGCAGTGGCTCAGAATTGGGGCTGGAAGGAGAATAAAGCCTTGGGCACCACTCTGACAGCACGGGGAGCTCCTCAGCCTCCAGGCAGAGAGGCATTGAAGAGATCAGCAGAGACATCCCTGTCCTTTGCAGCCTGTGAGCAGTGAGAGATTGCACGGAGTAACAAGGACACTGGAGCTGTTGGTAGGCTGAACTCACACCCTTGGACAGTGAGAAATGGTCGTGATTAGCCAGTCAGGATGATTAACACTTCACAGGGTGAGCTGAGATCCGTGGACAGGGAGATGTAATGATTAAGTAGGTCGTGTCCAGCACCTCGTGAGGGGGAGGCTCAGATCCATGGGCAGCAGGACCATTATTAACGTGGCGACATCAATAGTTATTAACCTGCTCCATCGGTGCTGCTCACGGAATGAACTTCACTTCACGGGGGGAGGCAGGGAGAAAACAATTAACAGAAGGACTTAGCCATGCTCTGAGGGTGAATTAAGATGTATGGACAGAAAGAGGATTAATGCAGCTGCATCGGCGTTGACCGCAGTGTGAGCAGCCTCACAGGCTCAGATTAACGTGGTCTTGTCATGTCAACATGCTGGATGGCTCCTCGTTAGGAGGGCTTGGGCAGTGGCTGTGCCTCCAGAAGTCAAGGTTAAATGTTACCCAACTTGGCAACCGGGGAAATCAAGCCAAAAGGGGAAGCAATTATCTAGTCTAGACAGAGCCTCACATCTGTACAAATGTTTTGATGTCAGTTGGCTGGTGCCAGATACATCAATTAGTTTGCAGAGGAGCAACATTAGAAACCATGTCCTCTGTCTGGGCTCCTACACAAGAGGCTTATGGGTTTTCACAAAGGGTTAACGAAACTCAGGATTCCAGACAAGTTTCAGTACTTTGCAAACTTCCCACATTAGCATAGAGGCAACAGGTAAGAGTCACCAACAGCATTCACACTTCACCTGGTGCAGTGTGACATAAAATGTCCAGCAGCTACAGTGGTGGTACCAGGCACACAAAATGCACAGATAAAACTGACAACCTTGTAATCTAAACCCTTCTTTTCACAGGACAGAAACAGCAGCATAACTGGTTGCCAGGGACACTGGTACAGCTGGGATTTTGGGAGAGGCATGGGGGAAACAGTCACTCACTTTGTAGCTGCAGAATTTCCCGTTCTGAGGGAAGCCTGGATCTGTGCCCCAGTTTCTGAAAGGCTGGGGTCCAGTTCAGACCAGTCAATATCAGTATGTCCTAACTGGTCTACATTTTCCTTCCTGAGCCCCTAGGTGTACTTAGAAAATGTGTAGGTGCATCTGAAACACACTGGTAACGTCTGAAACAGTAAAGCAGAGAGCAAGAGCTGCTCTGAAATACCCAGAAAGAGATTTTCCTGGGCAATTCTTTTGGCCACTGTGATGATTAGTCAACTCCCTAATTCAGTCTCTCAGGCAATTCTATACCAGACCTGTTCCTAAGGCCTGAAAATGACCAACCCACCCTTAGTTAAGAATTGAGGACAATGACCTCAGAGGAGGCAAACTACTACATGCTCCTATTTCAAGACCAGAAGGAATGCTAAGAAAACAAAACCAGCAGGGAGCTGAAGTGTCAGGAAAAGCTGATTCCTAGGGGTTAGGTACAATGCAATTCTGTGTACAAACAGCCAGCTAATTATTTCTTACTGCATATCAGCTAAGGCTGACCTGATTAAAATCATAAATCAGCCAATGGCTCTGCTTCTTTGCTGTGAAAAATCCATGTCTGTATTTGCATATTAATTAAGATATGCTAAGCAATCAAAAACATTTGCTAGGAAAAAGAAAATAGACTGTAACCTGACAGAAGCAAAGACAGGAGCACAGGCACACCAACTTTTTAATAAACTTCCTCTTTTTACGCTGTTTCCTTTGAAATTATATGCAGTTTCCAACCACTTCTGAATTCCTTCCATCATCATTCCTTCCATCATGTTTTAAGGGAAAATCTCTCTGTCATTTGTATCCCACAACTTGTTTCCACTTGGTGGGGAAATAGCATGAAGGCTGTCAGGCTAGGAAGCTGCATAACTTCATAAGTGCCAGCATATTTTTTGGCGGTTCTTCCCCATGTGCTGTGCAGTATCAGATTAATGTCACTGTTCAGCAAACCTTGGAGCATTGATGTTGAAACATTAAAGCTATTTCATCAATACCAGGTTTGGAGAGAGGTCGTTTATGGTCATTAGAATAGAAGAGAATTTATTCTGGACATCAGAGGAATCCCCATGAGTCCTAGAGATCACGCTGCAATCCCTATAATGCCATTAATATAATGGCCTCTTTCTTCTTTATTAGAATTTTACAGCTAAGGAGGATGTAAAGAAAACTATCAAATCAGTGGAGTCCAGCACCCTACAGTCACTCCTGTCACAGAGTCCATATGCTGTTCTCTGTTGGTTTTCCTGTGTGAGAAACAACATTCATTAACCCACATGGCTGAGCCTTTCCTCTTAGCAGCCACACGATGCTACAGGGCTGATAGCTCCAGCAGGATGCTGGAACTCCCTGCCCCAGATACAGTGCATGAAGCAGCTGCAAATGATCTGCTTTATTTTATCCCCCCGTTATGCTAATCCAACAAGGAGCACTTCAGCTTTGGGGCATTTTTTGTCCATATTTTTCCAAGCCAGAGCTCAGAGGGCGGAAACTGGGATCTCATCATGCCTGCAGCCCTTTCACAAGGCGTGAAAATGTTTCTCACCAGGAATCCAGAAGCATCTTTTTACCACTCAAAAGGGATGGAGTGAAACATCTGCCACCCACCCACCCACCCCCCAAATGTGAGCATTTTGTTGTCCCACTTTTTTTTTTCCCCCATTTTTACATCAACCCAGAGGCATCACTAAACCTGCAGCCTCTCAGCTGCTTTCTCTTCTCTGCCCCCCAGAGCAACAGGTGAAATCCCAGTGTCACCTAAGCCACACAGAACTGCCAGTCAGCTGGGTTAGGCTCCAGGGCCCCTTCACTGTGATGTGCCCAAAAGAAATTTGCATGCAAAAATTTCTGCTAATATAGGCAGGAGGCAAATAAGCTGCATCTGTCTGTCTGCAAGCAAGAGGAGCTGCTACATTTGGGTGATGTTGCTGCAAAAGCAACACCACAAAGATGGATGTGTTGAGCTGGCAGCGAGTTTCAAATCCCAAAAAGTGATGATTTCCCATAAAAAGGAAGTGCCCACCCTCTTGACAGAATAACCAGCTGAGACTCAGCTGGCTGTCCCTGCCACACAGCTTGTGGGATAACACTGTCCTGCAGGGCAGGTCTGGTCTGAGTAGTGGCATTGCCTCTGCACAGGGTGAGGCTCTTTGTTTAGCAATGGACTTGATTCTGCCAGGAGGTTTCAGACAGGAAAAGGTCCATGAAGATCGAAAGGAATATGTTTCAGGTTTGGAATTCAGCTGCTATGCTTTAGGAAAGGAAATACCATTGTGTGTTATGTACAGACATAGAACTAGCACCTTGAAATGAGCTTTACCCATAGAAACAGTGTGCAAGTCTTAATATTTCCTTTTCCCCCTAGCATGGGTGCTTAAATTGCCCTGCAGATAGCAGTATTTCTATTTTTCAATTCCTGTCTTTACAAGTCTCACTAAGACAAGTAAGGAACCCATTCCAAACAACCCAATAAAAATGGCAGATAGAATATCAGACACACTCCTGCAGGAAGTTAAGAAACCTGCAATCTGTTCAAGGACGTTTTGTGCAAAGGAAAAAAAAAAAAAGAAAGAAAGAGGAGGAAAAAGAGGCAGGCTAAATCCATCAGTTAATTATTCACTGTGAATTATTTACTCAGATTCAGTTAATTAAGAAACACTTTTAACGTGAACATTTTTCTGTCCCCTGAAAATGCAGCTATATTTGAAATATTCCCAAAGGCACAATTCTGAGGCAGGTGCAGGAGGACCTAAGCCCCACAGCTGGTGTTTCTATTCAGCCAGATGTCATCCAGCTCTGGGACAAAAAGCAAACAACGCCAATGGCATGGCTAAGTTAAGGTGCTCAGACTCCCAAATCCAGGCACAAACCTGGATACAGCCTTGCCCAGGTGAATCTTGCCATATTCAAGGTTAGAAGTGGCTTATACCTGAGCAGGTCAGACCTGAGGCAGGGAGGGACAGTTACAGATGAATCAGCTGGAGTAAAGGCACATGAAATTTCTTGAAAGAGGAAATGCCTTGTTATACCTGGCACATAAGATCTGGGACAGCCATTCCTTGCTTAGAGCTGGGAATTGCTCCTGCAGCACAAATTAACTGCAGCTACAGCAGCAGAGAACCCAAGGAAAGGCAATCATACCAAATGTTTGCATGTTTCAACAAGAAGCCTCTAGTTACTGCCCACATGGGAAGGGTTTATACCACTTTCCTTCGTCTGCTCCTTGGAAACACTTTGCATTGTGTCTTGCTTAATTTTAAAAAACCATCTGACCTCAGCATCTTTTCTCTCTGGGAAGACAAAGCAAGAAAAGCTTGTGAGCAAGGATAATTCTGCCTGTGGAAAAAGCAGAGCTTCCAGGCTGGGAGATGGAAAACCGCTGTGTGCCGTGGTACACGTGCAAGGACGGCACAGCACAAGGACTCTGCTCCCAGGCATTAATCCAGCTGTGCACACAGCTCTGGGAATGCACCCCCAGCCATGTGAGAGGAAGACTTCTGGGTCATTTTTTGCTCTCCTTGCCTATGCTTTGGTGCAGTAATTTAACTTCCTGGTGGGAATGACATTTGCAGAACGCAATAAGACAGCATCATTTCTAAATTATGGATTGTTGCTTCTGCCAAGTTTTCTCCTCCTTATGCTTTTCCACCATGTGTTTCTTACACAGTAATTGTACTTTATCACTTAGAGAATGGCATTGTAAGGTTTCTTTCAAAGCTTCCCCTCAAAAAAGAAAACACAATATTTTTTCAAGTTATCCTGAAAATATGATTTAAACTGAACATGCTTCATGGCTGCAGTACAGCTTCCATTGATCTCCATCTTTCCCAGGTAGATAACACACACATGTAAAAGGAGCAGCACTTTTAAAGCTTTGGAGCAAGATCTAAAAACCTCTGTCTCTCCACTTCAAAGAGAACAGCAATTTATTCTGATTTGGCCAGGGAGTGGATGTCTTTGGTCTTGTTTAGAAACCAGGAGCTCACTGCAAATGTTGTGGATGATAAGCTATGTGGTCTGTATTTTACATCTAATGAGATGAACATCATAGTCCTTTCTGAAATGAAAAAAATACTAAGTCTATTTAAGGATGAAAAGTTGCCTTTACTGGCAAAATTTTGCTTTTTGGCTTTACCAGTCATTGAAGAAGTCTGTATCAAAGTTTTGTTGATATCTGAACTAGTTTTAAAGGCATCCAAAAAACAATCTTCCTTGAACATTTTCTTTTGGTGGGCATCCAGTCACTTCGATGCATCTGCTCAGCCTGTCATCAGCAAATAATCTTGGTTGGCAAATTAATTGAATAATGTACATTGCAATCAAATTTTCATAATTCCTCATTTATGCTGCAGTTTATATAAATGTTGTATGGCTCCCTGGGACTTGCAGCATGCATTTTGGATAGCAATGGTCACAAGAGTACAAAATGACAATGCCAAAAGTTATTATGGGATTCACAATCTGATTTTGGTGACTATTTTAGATAAATATTTACTTCCTGGATGTAATTTCATTAATAGAGCTCGAGCACTGAAAGATTTACAGAAAACAAACACAAAAGAATGACAATGGCAGCTGAATCGAAATCGACCCCAGATTTCAAACAAACATGAAATGATGTTTTCTATTCTTAGAGCTTCTGCTGCTCTAAGATGGAGTTGTGGCTCTTCGAAGCTGTGTCCCACACACAGATTAACACAGGGTCAAGCTGATAGTTTAATTCCTAGCATAATTTATATTCATGCATCATCTTTGCAAAATGTTTGCTTTTCTCATCTTTTTTGAAGACAAGAGACCAGAAGAAATTACTTGTGTCTGGTAAAAGTAGTTTGTCTCAGTGGGGACGCTGTTAATCGCTCAATAGCATAATACCTTTCATAACTTTCAAATTAAATATTAAGCATTTTAACAATGTTTTGGCTATTCTGCCACAACCAACCTCCTGTAGGTCATAGTAGGGCATCTCTCTTCAAATATTGCATGCTGTTTATTGCTTATCATCCTCTAAAAGACTGATTACTGCATTAAACTTGAACATAAAACTACTTATATTGCTCTACAATCTACACAGCTGGAGAAATTAATCTATTCTGGTTTATGATGAAGGGAAACTAAGAGCTACAGCAGAGCCATAAAGAGATTTTGTGGTGGACAATGCACAAAAGCCAGCATTTTTCTGGTTTGCTTTTGCTTCCACATAAATGTTCCAGTGCTGAACTCACTCACTGCTGTGCCTTTTGTCCCAAGTTTCCCTGTGTGACACAGGAAAGATCAGCTAGAAGGTGCCAAACAACTTCTTTTAGTTGTTTACTACTCCTTTGCAGCTCCTATTTTATCATTCTATGATTTAAGCACCAAACAATACACAAACTAATAGCAATTAATTCACATGCAGTTATTTAATGCAGTCCCAGGGCTAAACACACCAATGCAAAGGTGAGGAGAATTCCAGTGAGGCTGAACATGCTGAGATTTCTGATTTATCATTGCAACAGGCGGAATCTAGTAAATGCTTTCCTTTCCCTGCAGGCTGCCATTTAAGGGATGCAGAGGCAGTCCATACAGAGTGTTTCAGTCTGATGCAACTGTGAGCCAGAATTTGCCAAGTCATGAGGCCTGTGTGATAAAAGCTTTCTACTAGTTAAAATCTCTCTTATTTCAAGAAAACACCAAAAGCATTTACAGCTTCACATACTACTTGGTTTTTAGGGTTCTTTGGGTGGTGGTTTTCTTGGTTGTTGTTGTTTCATTTTTGTTTTTTCATTCATTAATGCTTTGCACCTACTGCATTGTTTTACATGTCACTGTACTCATGGTACTTATTAATTCCTTCAAATTATCAACAACTACTGCACTGGACCCAAACTCTCTTCTGGTCTAAGCTCTAGCACCAAAGTATAAACAATTCATCCTTTCTCCAAGCTCTCTATTTACCAAAGGCTATTGCTGGTGGTCTTTAAAACCATCCTGAATTTAAGCTGCAGCCCATGCCAGAAAGAATGATGCACATCGAAAGCTCTTGGAGCAAAAGAAAAAATTCTTTACCAACATCATGCCTGTATTCTGTGACTGTGTGTACAGGAAGCATAAATCTTCCACAGAGCCACAGGAGATCTTGCTCAAGTTTCTTTTATTTAGATTTACTAAAGATAGCATTAAGTAGGCAAATTACCTCAATTCCCATAAGAATTTATAATAAGGAATGTGTATTTGGATAAAAACACTAACTGCCAAAATTTACTAGGACTTCTTTTGTGGGAATAAATGGCTCTGTCTTATTGCCTTAAACATAAATGCACAAATTGTTAAGCATCTGAAGTTACTATTAGATCTCATGCCACAGAAAAGGAGAATGAAAAATGTTTTCTCTCTACTGGCTATACACTAGGCACAAATCTAAGAAACAGTGTTTATGTCCTGAAGGTGTGTTAAAAATGGTATTTTCTTTTATTCACATGCTTACAGAATGCTTAAATGCTTACAGAAGTAGAAGTAAGCATTGGCCAGTGCAAAAAGACAGCAGGTAAATTTTTGCTGCATTTTAGAATCTTGCAGACCTCAGTCCTGAGTACAAGTCTTTTCTGTTTCAATCCCACACCAACATGCATTTTTTAAGAACACACCTTTGTTCTGCCTGGAATAAATTAGTGTAACCTGGACCTGGCTTCCCACTTTTCCTCTGCCTGACTGCAGAGTTCAGGGGTTGCCTGGTGCTCCGAGGGGGTGGCTGGAGAGAGAGAAGAGAGAGAGCTGATCAGCTGGACCCGAGCTGCATCCAGCATTGGCAGTGAGAATGCTCTGGTGGAAAAGATTCTTGAAGGACACTTCAGAAACGTGTCCCCATCCCTTTGTCCTCCCAGGCAAACCACCACCTGCAGCCTGGACACCCCCACAGCAGCTCCTCCATCCGCCGTGGAGGCAGACTGAGAGCTGGAGGTGCTCCCGGCCAGTTGGCAATTCATTTGAAGCAGATCCTGTAAATCTGTTGTTTGAAAGTTTGGTGGCTAATTTGCATCCAGAGGCTATAATATCCCTGATCACAGTATTGTGACAGTTTCCTCTCAGAATTCCTCAAGCTTTAATTGAAAATAATCAGCGGTGGAAGTTGTTCTAACAGTCCACATTCACTGACGTAAACAAACACAAGACTTGAAAGCTGTGAACGCTTCTGTTTGCATCTGCAGCTCTTTCACCAAAAGGCATGTTGTTAATTCCATTTATTCCAAACACAGCATAAATGAATGCTTAATTTGGGAGCCTATAAATAATGAGCATGCTCAATTACAGCAGCAGCATCCAGAAGCAGGCTTGAAGTGGTGTTCACGAGTCACTAATGCTGCTAGGAATTTCCATGCACAAAGCCCCAGACCTGCACACTCCCAAGTTCATGGAGAAGTGTGTTCCACACTGTCTGGGACAGCCCTCACTGTAGTTCAGGCACTAATAATTCTGAAGAACACAAAGCCCCGTTATGAATTGTCCTCATTACTGCAATAATCCTTCACAGGCTCCCAACAATGAGGTTAAACACAAGGTGAATTTAGTGCAATAGGAAGAAACAGAGGAAGAGCGATGCCTTTATCAATTTTTTGGATAGAGAACAGAGCATGGTAGAGATCTAGGGGTATCTGGCTAATTTAAAGCATTTTTCATTATTGATAACAGTTAGGGATGCACAGCTTATTACCACTGTTCTGAGTGACAGGCACCTGAAACACATCCCTCTCCTGATGTCTTTCTCAGGAAGAGACAAGTAGTTCTGGCAAACTGTCTGAGAGAGGCAGGCACGTAGCTGAGATGAGATTCACATCCTTTTCTCTTTGCAGTCTCTCTGGACCTGTGGAGTGACAGAATGTCACATATGGAAACCAAGAAGCCTTGATGTACAGGGCAGGACCAACATGTACCTCTCAGCACACAGTCTCTTTCTGCTTCCTATCAGTTTTCCTCATTGTGAAATTGTACAATTAGATGTGACTCCTCAGTAGAGATGAAGGTACCACAGCTCACTTTCCTGTGCTCTGGGATCTACCAAAATTCCTGGGTGTTAACCTCATGTTACTGAGCTCAGCTGATCAATTCCTCACCCAAGCCAGTCACTGTCATCTCCCTCACTAAAAGGGAGGCACTAAAAGATTGGTACTGGAGGGAGGAATGGGATGAACTCCCAGCAAGCTGCAACAGCATCAGCTGTCCCCAAACCCAACTGTGATCAAGCAAGTTCTCAAAAAGTAGTTTCTGCTTAACTCAGCCATGCTGAGGAGGTGACAGGCACAGGGAATCACAGCAGAGCTCAGCAGCTCAGAAGATGCAAATTCCTCCATTGCTGATAATACTTGGCTCACTGAGAGGCTTCTTCTGAGAGACTTGGGAGATTTGAAGAAGCTGTCACCAAGCTGTGAACAGGGGTATCAACTGTGCACACTGAGATAAGAAGGGAAGGACCCATCCTGTGCTCCAACAGGTCCTTCTTCTCCTGCAGGTGCAATTTCTACACCACCATTTTCTAAATTTAATCCACAAATTTCCCAGGCCAGCAGTGCTTTTCCCCTCCTGCTGCCCCAGGCCAGCTGCTGGGCACAGGCAAGCTGCCACACTTGAGCCAGGTCTGGCTATCTTTGCTCACAAGAGACTGGCAGTAGCACAGGGGAGGTGCTGGCGAGGTTGTCCCTTCACTCCCCCGTGCCCTTACTCCAAAACTAGGGCAATCAGCATTTCTGCCAAAGTGTTAATTGCACTTGCTCAGGACTGGATACATTTCAGGCCCCTGGGTATCTCCACTGCTTATCTCACCAATTAAACCTAAATACAAATCTTTGCCTCTAGCTGCCTCTTCCTCCTCCCTTGACCTCTCTCCACTTCCCCCTCTAGAAAAAAGGCAGTAAACAGATATTTACTTGCATTCCTGATTTTTAAAGCCCCGCAACCTATTTTTTAACACACAGATCATCAGCAGTTTAGACCTGGTTTAGGAATGACATAAAAATACTTCCCTGGACCCACACAAACATCTCCTGCTGCTCAGAGATCAAAGTACATTAGAGGCCAGATGGCACCCAGGCCTGGAACAAAAGGCACTGACTTTCTTTAAGGAAATAAAACCAGTGACTTCCCCCTGACGTTTGAAGACCGTCATGGGGATATGACAGAGGAGAAGGCTACAAAGTGCAGCCCTGCTTTAGCATAAACAAATAAATAAATAGATAAATAAACAAACCTAGAAGAGATTTCCTCTTGCCACCTGGTACAGTTTATATATCCCTTCTAGGGCCAAAGGGCAGAGATGAAAATCTTCCTTCTTTCCGATACCTTATCCCTTTTGGCCGAGTGTCTTTGCATTTCAAGGCACACACTGGGTGAAGACAGGTAAAAATCAGATTTGTTATCTGGGGGGGATAGCAAGACAGACAGAGAAATTACAGGGAGGAGAGGCATGACCAAGGAGCTGAACAAGACCTTTCTTGTCTCGTCCCAGGATTGCCCCAGGGTCGGCAGGCAGCGGAGAGGAAGCGTGGAGAGCATGACTCCAAAAGTCAAAGGGAATGACTGGGAATGACTGACAACTCTGCAGAACTGAAGTAATCACAGTAGACAGGGCTGTCATATTTTATCTGTGCAGACACTTTTAATTTTGAGAGATCTCTTGCCAGTCATGTTTTTAAAGGCATTCATAAACAGCACCGCAGTGACCTTGAGCTCGTTTACGTGGAGCTCTCTCAAAGCACCTCTAGAGAAAACCAAAACCTCATTGTTTTTAAGTTTTGTGGTATTGGCACGTCAGAAAGAGAAGTCTGGGGTCGTAGTAGTTACAGGTTTTCATGGAATCTTTCAATTAAAATTTAATAGGACGTTTATAGTCTCTAACATGAAATTAATGAAATGGCTTCAAATGCAAATCCTGGGTAGTAAAAATTCTTCAACATTTATGTTTCTGTATCTGCTAGCCAGAACACAATGAAAATATTTTTAATCATCTGTCGAGGCTTATCTAAGGAATGAAGAACAAGTTTTAAAATTCAAGGGTATTGGTTACAGAATTTTATGGAACTGTTACAGTTTCTTCATGTTTAAGAAAGAGTGTAAACTGTGTTTAATTTTGCTAGATTTCCAAATTCCTCAGACTGAGTTCTGACATCAGAACTCCTTTGTGCATCCAGGAGGCACAAATAAATGAGACAAAAATGTACACAGATCTTAGAAATTCCTATATAGGTGAGAATGTGCTGTATCCAGCAAGCTGAATGCTGAGGTCTGATACCGGGCAGCATGAAAAACAGTAACAAGATTCCCCTTCATTGGTTCTATTTTGGTGTGCAAAGCATGTAAACAAGACCCAAATCGCTTATCAGTGTTAAAGAAAACAAAGGAAAATTGCAATTCCAGGAGGAAATTTTGTGGTGCCATTCTTCAGCTGCAAGCTGAGCACTCGTAGCGCTCATTGCCAACAATCCATAAAACTCACTGTCAAGCACTCAGTGTCCAGGAGGCATAAGAAGTGTCAAGAAATGCTTTATGCTGTTGCTAACACACTACAAAAGGCATGATCATTAGATTTAACTAGAGAACAGGCTGGCACTGTCCAGAAAGGAATTGGGATGAGATCGTAGTGATCGTAAGGAAAAGAGCTTTGATTTGTACAGAACAGGATGGATTTAAAAAGGCATCCACAGGCTGAGGCTCTCACAATCGAGGGATCCAGACGGACAGAGTGACTGAGCAGGAGCTTCCAGTGATTGCTTCCAGCCAGCTGCCTGATGGAAGGGCTCTGGCTGTCAAAGAGAGAGAGATAAGAGAGGTCGTGTGTCCCAGCACTGCTCCAGCCGTGTCCCTCAATTAGATACAGTGGGCTGAAGCACTTTTCCTTGTTCAAATCTTTGATTTGAGCAAGAATAGCCTCAGGACAACTTTAGCTTGTGCTTGGGTGCCCACAAGCTCAAGAAACTCTAAGGGCAGAGAGGAATTGCTGGAGGATGCGTGTGTGCTTTTCCTACAGCCGTGTCCTTTGTTTCTTGTACATCTGGGAAGAAGGAGGAATGTGCAGCCCTGCATCACCCAGTGCTTCCCCTCGGCCCCAGGAAATCCTAGAAATGTGTCAGCTCTGCTCTACAGAAACAGCATCAAAGATCTGCAATGCAATGGAGAACGAGGCCTCCAGCTGGGATGGATGTGTCTCTGGGCAAGCCAGCTAGGATGGAACACATTCACCAGGGAGGATTTTAATGAAAGTTGTAAATGAGGACAGAATCACAGGGACTATGCTGGCAATATTTTAGTGTTTTGCAAAAGCTCCAGGGACAGATAAGGGAATCCTTCTGATGAAAAAAGGACCTTAAGAATATGAGCAAAACAAAATGATCCTTCTTTGGAGGCTACAAATATTTTTAGTCCCTCAAGTCTGATTAGAACTAGAAAAACACTGAGCTAGAACCAGAAAACATTGCACATCTTTCAGAAACCATTACCTTGATGTGTCCAGAATAGATTAAAGAAACTCAATTAAATCTGAAAAATCTGAAACGCTCAGATAAAATATTTTTGAATGCTAAGTGGAATCTGTGAAGCTCCATTGCCTTAACCTCCACTAATAAGCTGCTCAATAAACTTCATGAAAACATATTTTATGTACTGATAGCATCTCAAAGTATGAAAGGTTTTGCAGTTGTTCAGCAATCAGTTACCAGCTGGATTATGGTCCACTAATGCTGTTAGATTTCTGCAAGACAGAAGGCAGCTTTTCAACCATTTGTTATTTTAATGATGAGGAATCTCACCATAAGCCTTGTTAAAACTTCATTTAATCCATTACAGAAGAAACAAAGACATTTAGAAGTGAACATAAAAAAATTTTCAATCTATCAGAGCAGAAATTATAGGGTTTAGGGAAGCTCTTAAGGAGCATCCATGGAATAAAATGGCTCTGCTAATTAAAGGGCTGCATCTTTTCAGGTTTGACATTTTGGGACTGACTTCAACAGGGACTGAACTACTCTGCATGATAGCACTCATAATGACAGAGTGAAAAAGGGAGAACCTTTGCAAAGCTGCAACCAAATTGCTCCATCTATTCCAAATATCACCCAAAGGTTTGCAAGGGTGTTTTTTTTACTGAGTTTTCTTCCCAAAAACATCTCAGAGGGAACAGAGGGTGCAACCTCCCTGCCCCTAGATCATGGGGAATTCCTTCCTTGCAGAGATGAGTTCTTGGTTCAGCAGCAGGGAGAGCACCGAGGACAGAACCCAGAGAGAGGCACATGTGTTTGAAACCTTTACTGTCCTGCTGGGAGAGGTGAAATCAGTCCAATGGATCCATCAGGCACAGCCCAAGCACCCTGAGTGCCTCATGTCCTGGATTGTGCCACTGGGGCAAGCAGTGACAGCTCCACTCCCTTGCCACTGCTCCCCTAATTTTCAAAGGGCTCCTGAAGGTCTGGAAGAGAAATTTCCACAGGGTCTTCAAGAGAGAAGCACCATTCCCTGGACTCCATGGTCCTTCTTTAGGATGCCCCATCCCAGGGACATGTTGTCTCCTACACACCAACTGAGGAGAGCCAAACCTGGTTTTACAACCTGCACAAAATATCACTGCAATATATTACCTGAATGAGCATTTATTTCATGGCTAATACATTGAGGGTAGAAAATGGCCATTTCTGAGTGCACAAAAAGAATGCATTTTCCAAAGGACTAAACACTAAGTTCAGTCCTTCAATTACAGCTCCCTACCTGCAGAGCAACACGCCAAAAAATTTGCAATCATTAGTTCAACAAACAAGTCTAAGTTTGCACTTAGGGGTGCAGATAAAAATGTTTAGACTCAAAAAGTGAGGTAAAAAAACACTGCAAGTGCTGTAATCTCAATTCTCCCAGATTTCCTGGAGAAATCTTGTTTAGAACACAGATTTTCATATCCCTGAGGGGAGGACATGCTGTTCCAAGCCCCTTCACCAGCTCTGATGAAGTTCCCAACTGCTGTTGTAAGATTTAGGCAAAGCTTCTCCTGAGAGTGTTTTTCCTGCAAGGATTTCCCCAGGATTGAGCTCATCAGCCAAGTAACCTACTACACCAGGAGAAAGTTCAGGATCTCTGTCAGATCTTGATCCCATTTAAATTAATGATAAGGAAGAGGGCATGGTCTGTAATACCTACCTGCTTTCTTCTCTTTGAGGAAGATGAAAAACATTGGCTAAAGTTATATCTACCTTGAAAGTCCGAGTACCAAGAAATTATAAATAAATAAATATGGTTTTAATTTTGAATAGAGCACATTAAATGTTAAATATCCCAATTCTGTGTATTAAAAAAGGACTTGTGCTGCTTTGGATTCTTCTGAAACGTTTGATGTAAAAATACTCTCCAGCTCCCACACTCTTCCATACCAAATCAGAGGTTTATCAGTTGTCCAGCTGGTCTGAGACCATCTGCCTTCAGCTGGTTTTCCTACAGAAACAAGGTTTGTGCACACAAGCTGTTTGCCTGTCTTATTTCAGTAACATTTGAAACAAGTTGCATGAGCTGTTTCTCAAAGAATTACTTTTAAAAGTTTCTTTCCCCCTAAGCTTGCAAAATATTAACATTTGAAATCATGTTACATAATATCGCTCTTTCAAGAAACTGCTGAAATGGTAAATTAAGTGCCATCTAGACTGGCTAAGGAGTTTTTGATAAGAGAGTGATTTTGAATGAAAAAATGGATACTTAATTCAAAGTCAATTAAAAATGGAATTATAAAGTATCTAGATGAGAATCACATAATTGATATCAGCAGCACAAAGTCTATAAAGAAAAATCTACCCTGAAATTCTTCCAAAGGGTCAGCGAAGTCTTGAAAACCATCTTCACCAAAAACTTTGACTTGTTTAAAGCCTTTCCTGAAGCTTTTCATAAGACTTCATTAATTAAACTAAGCAGTCATGGACTCAGAAGCAAGAATGAGTTCTGAATCTTAACTAAGATTCTAGCTTCCTAACTAAAACACAAGGTTTGAGAACTGGCCATTTTTCATTGTAGCATAATATTAATAGGAGTTGTCCCAATCTTCTGTAATAAGATTGGCTGGATATTACTTCTAGAATACCTGGTTTTACAGATCATATTCTGCTCTTTGTTTAACCGAATAAAGAGAAATGTTTAAGGACCTAAATCTGTTTACTCCCAAAATAATCAAGAATAAAATTAAAGCCAGCAGACCAATCAAGAGAAGTTGAAAGTTAGAAGCTCTTATCTCTTCAACGAGACAGAACTCTCAGGGTGACTGCAGAATAATGTGTGTATATGAAAACATTTTCTTTGAAACTACCAAAACCTATGTCAAACAGCGCTTGAGGTTATTGATAACTGACCATTTTCCCTTCCCCAGGACTGCATCCTCTGTTCTCAAAGAACCTCATCAGTTAATTAATCACGTCCAAAAATGCCCACCCACACAGACCACCTGCAAGGGACTGCAAAGGCATAAAGACACACAGCTCCTCTCTGTTACTTAACTGATCCACTAATGTCAGATCAAGCCCTTGTTCTTCCAGCTGATGGGAAGAAAAATGGTCCAAACTAATTTTCATTTAAATTTCTTAATGCAGCGCACCAGTTGTTTGTCACATCCTGACACGCTGTCATGTTGTTTTACAACGTGATGTATTGTAACTTGATTTGAAGTGAACATATTTCATTTAGAGAAATGCCCTAATGACTGTCGACTCAAAGAGTAGACAGGTGGCACCATCATTTCTTAGCACCTGATCCAGATTTGCCAGAATCCACTTCATGGCTTTCAAACTACTTTAGAAATTAGAGCTGTGTTTACCCTGTACACTCCAGAGATGCAGCACATTCACACCCACCCCACCAAATGCAAAAGGCATTTGGCCACAACAGGAATTGCACCAATGCAGAAGCAATTTCTGTTTAGAAGAATCAAAAAATAAACTTTACAAGAGATTTTGTAAGGTTTCTATCTCGCCTGCCTTACTGGAACAGAGGAAGGTTTATTTTGCCTGCACAAGCCTTTTTATGCATTTATAGTGGAAGGAGTTACTCATATTTATTATGGCAGAAGTATATTATACTGCAGACATTGTCATATTTTCAATTTAAAAAACTCCAAGAGAAGCCCCTAAACTTCAAGGAAAGGGGCCCATATTTTTCCAAGAATCCCCAAATAACTCCTGGAAGTTCAGGTGAATCTCCACAGCTCATCATCTACAATCTGTGTGATGACCAGAAGGGGCTGCCCTGTCTCTCTCAGTAACAAGCAGCTCACACCCTTCTCTTCTCCAGGGTTAGCTGCACTGAAAGCTGAATTTATTTTGCAGAGCTTGTTTTTAGTTACATCAGACTGATAAAACTCACTGCAAGATGGCATTAATATCAAAACTATAGGGAAAGGGAGACGAAATGCATGGCTGGCAGCAGGGGAAGGCAGGAGGACTTTGCTCTCATTGCTCTCTGCTGCAGAAACTGAATTTCATAAGCACAAGAGTGAAATCACACATATTTTATCCCCAAGTATTACCCAGGGAAAATGCATGCAATATATGCATTGTCCACACCTTGAAAGAGTGCAGTTGTGAAGGACAGTTCAAATTTCAGCCCCTTTCCAGTTCCTGTGATTCACTAACTGGACTCATCTCTCATCGGTGCTGCTCCTGTTATTCAGGACGCTGACAGGTAATGAAAGGATATTCTCTTACTCGTGCCACAAACGGTATTTAAGGCTTAAAAATAAGATTCTTAAAATATCCCCTGAGCTTTGACTGCATTCTGAGGAGAGCCATAGTACAAGCAGCACTCCTTAATTTGTACAGCCCACAACAGAGCTTCCCACTTAATCCAGGAAGATTAATTTCATAAAAGCTAATTGATTAACTAAATTGGTTACATGTGGTCCTGGGGATCTCTGGATCTATAAAGTTCAAGTTTCACTGAAGTAGGCAATAAGTGAATATCAAAGAGATTTGCTTCAACAATAACCCCCAGCCCTGCCAACAGTAATGTTTACAAAGGTGACCAGCACATAGAAAGCTTCTTGAAGTGCTGGATAAAACACCCCATCACTCTCCTGTTTCTAAACCAACCACAATGTAATCCAAAACAATTATTTCGATTGGCATGACCTACTATATATCTTGGAAAAGATTTCAAGCAATGCTGAAAAATACTGCCCATGCCTACAATCTAATCAGTGTCTGCTGCTGGACAGGAGATGAGCAGCACGTGCTAAAGGAGGACCTCCAAAGGCAAGAGGAGAGGCCTTCTATGTTAGCTGCACTGAGAAGCTAAAGTCATAGAATTGTGTAGGTTGGAAAAGTCCTTTAAAATCATCAAGTCCAACCCAGCCCCAGTAAACCACAAGTAAATCCAGGAGATTCCTTTGCAAGCAGGGACGATTTCATATTCAGGAGCCACAGAATCACAGAATGGTTTTTGCTATGAGGTTAAGGTGAAATACAGCAAAACTTCATCAGTAGAATATATTTAAGTTTTACCCATGCAAATAATTTTAGATATGGGCTCTGGAAGGAGCACAAGGCAGTGTCATGCCCAAGCCAGGGCCCTAAACACACACCCTGTGGGCTGACATTCAGTCAGCCACATGCCTGCCCCGCAGACTCTCTGAGATACAGAGCCCTGTTCTGTAACCTTCCAGATCAGTGTCTCATCTCCAAAAAAGTGTAACAGCATCACCAGAAAAGTTAACTGCATCTCTGAGACACAAAGCAAAGAAGAACTCTGTCTCCACCTCAGCTGCTCTCGCACGCTTGTCCCTTCCAATCCTGAAAGGCAGATTTCTCCGCCTGAGAGCACTTGACAGTGCCAGCCGCCCGGACCGTGCACAGCACTAGTTTGGTGACATATTCTTGCCATCACCTGCAGCAATGCCCTGTTCCTCCAGCAGCTGCAGGATTTGACTGTAGCTGACAGTAAACTGTAACATCTAATGGACTTGTGCGGAGCGTCTGAACGCCTGAGGAATTCTGTCATGTGTCAGTGCCGCTCACGTTAAGAGATCAATTAGGAGTGCAATGATCTGAGGAAAGGTCAGCTGTCACAGCTGGTGCCAGAAGTGTCACCTTTGTTTAAAAGGATTTTGCACCCAAGTCCCCAGCTGACTAGATGGCGCTGATATTCTTGTCCTAAAGCCAGGGATGTGTCACCTCAGACTGGGACACGTGTACCGATGTCATTTGCTGCAGCTAAGCCCTTTTCCAGTGGGCATTATCAAAGTCCAGTGGCAGTGTCACCATCCCTGACACTTCTTTTGGGAAGTGCTTGGACTTCTTCAGCCATGCACCAGAGCTGTGATAGCAGACAGCTCTGAATCTGAACCAGCAAAGCAGCACAGGAAGCATTTTGTGAGTTTTTAGATAGAAAAATCCTACTGCCCTGTCTCCCATTGCTGGGTCTCTGATAGGAAACAATAGCTCTGCCTGCACTCAGGACAGGGCAGCAGGATGCAATAAGCATAGAGAATTAAATCAGAAATAACCGCAAATAATAAAAAAAAAAAAAAAAAAAAAAAAAAAAAAAAAAAAAAAAGCTGAGTTACAGAATGGGAAACAGGATTAGAGGCAAGGCAGAATCACCATGGTGTAATTACTGTTCTGGTGGATGGGCTCGCATGGTAATCCGATTCAGCCCGAAGTTTGCTTCTCCAGGACTATGATGCCCCAGAAAACTGCTCTGAGCTTTGCAAAGAGCTAATGCAGAACTGATTCACTCTGAGCTGATGGAGCCAAGGTGTTAATGGCAAAACACAGCTCCTGTGCTAAACTTGCAGGGTAAAATTGCAGCCCCACTTTCTCAGCACAGGAACTGCGACTGCCCTCAACAAGGCAGCTGTCCCCTGGTCACTACCCCTTACATTCTTTTATATTATGCTTGTTATGAAAGCATTCATGTTTCAGAGTCATCTTGCATCTGTCTGCTACTCTAGAAACCTGGTATTTTTTTGAATACCTGAGACACAGTAAAATAATCAGCTACATGGGAGGAGAAGTTATTGCTTGTGTCTTGTTACTGCTCTACTTGGATTCTTTAGGCAGTAGCAGTTGTATAATAGCTAATGCTGCTCATCTGTTTGAGGAACAGTGAAATGAAGCCTCAAATAAGCTGTTTTAAACCACTGTAGTGGATTGTTAAGTAGCTAGGAAATGCTGACATACCACTTTTGTATTTTTCAGTCCTTTGAACTAATACTGTAAATTATAAAAATAAATTCAAGACTTGGGTGCCCTGTCAGAACGGGCTGCATCTGTAGTGAACTGCTCTGTAATAAGGATTGAATAGGGCTTAACCCGGTCAAAGTAAGTTTATTGTGCTGTGATCCAGACAAGTGACCTTGACACTCTTGAAATTGGCATAGTATTAACTGTGATTGTCACCCCACCACTGGCTCAGTGACACCAGAACTCAGATTTTCTTTACAAGAGTGTCAAAGTGAGAAGCTGACCTAGAGTTTATCGATGAGGGTATGTGCCAAAAGTTAAAAAAAAAAAAGTTGTGATTCTCAGGCACAAGGAAGGACATGCACGGTGACAAAACTGAAAATCTGGTTGGAACAAGAGTACAGAAACAGAAGTTAATGAAGGAAACACAAGAAAAGACCAATTATCTGGATAAATACAGGCTGATTTTCATGATAGTTCCACAAAGACACTTTAGTCCTTGTTTTCCTCTTTTGTCATCCACAATGAAGGCAAATTTTAATTCAGGGTGATAACATCTAACATGTAAGTAATGAAGTTTTTAGGGCCTTAAGCCTGGATTTGGTGGCTTCAAGACTCAGATTCTTTAACCTCATGACCCTGGACATGTAGAGGAGACATCTCAGTCTTGGCACACAGTCAGAAAGGTGAATGACCACATCTTCCTGGGAGCAGGAAAATAAGCTCCAAACTATTTTATCCCTGAGGAAATAAGTTTTGTACCTTTTATTTTAAAACTATGCATTTAGACAGTATGTTCTAGCAAAGCTGGACAGCTCAGTAAAACCAAACTACTTATTTCTGCCCAGCTCAGGGACAGAGGTTTCACTGCTTTGATAAGAAAGCATAAGTCCGTCAAACTGAATGTAAATAAAAAATCCCTCTAATATAAAACACCAAACATACAGGTGGAAAGTTTTGTGGTCCTAAATTTCAGACAGTTTTCCCACCAACAGGGGTTGGGAAGTTAAAAAACAGTAAAAATCTTTTCACTTTTATGTAGACACTTTTATTCACCACTAAACACATTCAATATCAACCTCTTCTACACATGCAGCTCTTCTCTATCAAAAAAATTATAGGGCAGTTGCTGAGAAGTGGTGGTATTTGATATTTTTGCTACTGGATGTGTGTATTTCATGAAACAGCCCCAAAAGGATTCTGTGAAAGTTCTCAATTCTTATTGAATTCTGTAATGCTTTTGAAAAGGCAAATTTCAGAGTCAGAAATCAATGCTTCTGAAGGTAGATCATTAAGGACTAGAAAATGTACACTTCTATTCACAAATGATCCGGAAAAAGAGATGAATAGTGAAAAGAAAAAGTTATGTGGGTGATACAAAATCATTCAGAATAATCAAATCTAAAGCAGACCATGAACTGTTGCATAAGGAACTTGCAGTACTCAGGAAGTGGATGATGAAATGGAAGAGGAAATGCAGTTTTGCTGATGAAAGGATTGAATGCTGGGAAAAGCACCTATTCATGCCGGTCAATAGGCTCTGCATTGGCTGCTGCCATTCACGGTATGGATGCTGCAGCCTCTGGTTAGCTCCCAGTGAAACTCAGACCAATCCTCAACAATAAGCCCAACGGCTAGAAAACCATGAGGGATTGTTAGGGAAGTTGAAAGAAACAAATGTAGGGCACCATCAGTGCACCTGGATGAGGCAAAAGAAGACAAGAAGTTTCCAAAGGGTGGTGTGCCTTTATGGGGGACAGGTCTAGCAGGACCAATAAATACAGTGATCCAAAAGCACTGAGCTTGGGCCCAGGCAGAAGCAGATGGGAGGAGGGGGATTACTTTACACACGCCCTGCTGCCTATTATCCCTTCCTAAAGATGTATTCTGGTTATTCTCTTCAGTGCTGCAGAGAAAACCTGTGGCCACATGGACCCTCCCTTCCCAGCAATGACAAAGGTCACAGTGCAAGGGAAACCTCAGAATGTGTCAGCAAACCATGGAAAGCACAAACCTGTAGTTCAAAGCCATCCAAGAAACCCTTTCTGAGCTGAGTAGAAGCTGTTGGTGCTTGGAACTTCTGAAATAAACCAATCCCTTCTCCATTGCTCCCTAAATGTGTTTTGTTGGAGGGGAGGGACAGGAGCAGTTTGTCTTTTCAGCTCCTCAGAGCTACACATTCAAATATATTTGAGGTCACTGGAACTGGAAAACCAAATTTCATTCTTGATTGATTTTTTTTCAGTAGATGGAAATGCTCATCTAATTGTTTTTTACTGTTTGACCTTTCTATTTCGTTTGGTTAATCTTCATGATGATGAAATAGCACTCATGATATTCACACAGAGTAACTGTTGAAGGCTAAAGCATGAATGCTGATTTTTACAATGTTCTGCTGCTGTAGAAACCCTAGAAGCAAAACCAGGTAGCAATAACAACTTCAGCTCTTGGTGCTTCTGAAAGACTAATTAAATTTAGTTTCCTTGTAGGTCATGATTAGTCAGGGGGTGCCTGAGGAGGATATGTATGGAAATCCACATTTTGGACCACACCAGCACCACTGAAGTTGAACAAAAAAAAAAAAAAAAAGGGAAAACCCTCAAAGTAATAATTTCCTTGGCAAATTATATCAAATCTTTCTGAACTCTCCCGGAAACATGGCAATTTAATAAACAATATCAAGGGACAGGGTGTAAAGGGCAGAACCTTCCCAGCACTAAAACTGGGACTGAACCATGTCCTCCACCCTCTGCCCAACAGCTTCTGGAGGTGTTTTTGCCTGGTCTCACATTCACTTCACACATGTGACATCACACCTGCTGTCACTATCTACTGCCTGTGCTTCCACATCATTCTGGGTCCCTCTGAAAAATAAAGGACATGCCTTGTCCTGGGAAGGTTT
The DNA here is from genome assembly GCF_031753505.1 of Anomalospiza imberbis. Lineage (NCBI taxonomy): Eukaryota > Metazoa > Chordata > Aves > Passeriformes > Viduidae > Anomalospiza > Anomalospiza imberbis. Next base: position 13,638,890 of record NC_089695.1, on the reverse strand, counting down.
CAAACTGAAAAATGGTGAATATTTCACTGGGTGTGAAAAAATCACCCACTCCAAAATAGGAAACATTTGCCAGGAACCCAGTGTACTCAAAGAGACACCTCTCTCAAAAAGTGCTTTGCAACAGATGCAGATTCTAACAGAAATCCTCCATTTTGCAGGGCAGCAGCATCACTCAGCAATCTGTTATTAATAGGTAGCTCAGAGCACCAAGAGCCACCATCCTGGTGGTCCTGTGTACCTGCATGTCCCTGACATGACCCTGGATTGTCCCACAGCCCAAAGATTTCCTTCATGTTTATAAGCTTCATGAAGAAGTACTTTACATCAAATGGAAATTTGGCTTATGTAGCATAAGTCACCAGCATGAAAACAAAAAAGCAAAATATTAGCCACTCCAGTCTTATCTGGGCTAAGAATTTCCTCACTGGTTATCAGACAACTCCTGGTATCCCACAGAGGTGGAATTTTAAGTTCTAAAGATCTTGTGCTATTTTTTAGGCTTTCCTGCAGCCTTTTGTGAAGAAATCAGCTTGGTTTCAGAGGAAACAATCCTCTTTGCTGCCTCTGCCCACAGAGAGGACAAAAAACAGGCTGCAGTCATTTGGCACCTTCTCTACTCCTTTGTGCAAAAGGTCAAAAACACTGCAGAAACATCAGTTGTCTGTGCTGGCCCTCAGAACCACCTTGTTGGGCTGAATAATGCTCCCACTGGAGCTCAATGCCCAGACCGCCACACATCAGCGTTTCCAGTTCATCACCTGCAACAATTCTGGGACAAAGTCACCTCCTGTCCATTTACTCCGCTGTGGTTTGCTCACAGTATGCAACAGGGTGGAGGTCCCACCTCAGGCACATGCCATGGTGAGATTGAGCCCTCCCACTCACCTTTTCCCCTTGGAACAGCAGAGCTCTGGGACTTGTTAAACCAAACTTGCAGAGTGGTTTGGCCCCATTATGCAAGGAAGATGCACAAGAACTAAAAAGAGGGAGAGAGGCAGAGTTCCTTAGGGACCAGCATGTTCAACGATCCCTTCAAACCACCACAAACCTCATTTACTAAGCCCCACAGGCTCTCATTAAATTTCTTTGTCCAAATATTTGCCTTTATAAATTCACCCAGGAGCTTTTTCTGCATTTCAGCCAGCCAGAATGCCACTGGGGCATTGAGCAAGTGCTGAGATTTTACTGGCACCCACTTTTAAGCACCTCTTGATCAGTTACTCTGCTCTGCATCTGTGAATAACCACCACAGAGCAACTCATTTCAACTACTAAGGTTATATTTCCCCCAGTTCCTTTTTTTCCTCAACTACTTAACAAATCAATTCTTTCTGAGAGACCTCAGTTCATACACAAGAGGAGAACAATTATGTGCCACTGTGCTTTGGCAGAATGGAGTCAGTCACAGTTGAGGTAGAAAATTACTTTCTGCACTTTCAAAACAGGGAAATTAAATAAGAGAAATGCGGAAGAAAGTGATATATTGCATAGATACCCACACCTATTTCTTTTAGACAAAGATCAAAGAGCAGATTTGCTGCAATAGTTCACCAATGCATTTGTCTTCCTGCAACCCTCGGGGTAACTTCAACCTCTGTGATCTCTGTGTGGCCAGGACACCCTTGTGCACAGAGCCCCAGTGCATTTCTTCTTGTTCTGAAAAGGACACCTAGGAAAGCCTGCAGCTCTGAAACTCATCGAGTACATGCTAACTGCTTGGGTTGGCTGGAGTCGTGTGTCCAATCCAGCCAGAATAGACAAAAAGGGCATTTCAACCACTTATTCCCCTTCCCTGAGCAATATTGACAGGGTAAAATTAGGTCAAAAGGCATTTGTTTTTGTCATTACTTCTCATTTTATCCTGAAGTGGTCTGGAGGCTACACGGGAAGAGATATGAAAGGAGGAAAAAGCCAGGCTTTACTTTCAGCTTCCTCTTCTTCGTGGAGGTGACAGCTCTGCAGTTTTCAGCAGACTCAATTTTTTGCCAGGGTAATGACAGTGTGGGAAGCTGGGTGGAAGTTATTTTTGGGTAAAAATCAGCTTCCCTGAGCAGAAGCAGCTAGAACACCTTAGTGTGCCCTGCTGAGCCCCCAGGCTCCCCCTGGAATCCCACCAGCATCTTTGGATCTTGGTCCAGCTGAAGGAGAAGACCATGAAATTCAGCTACCACAGAGAGGGAGACAGGGATTCCCTCAGAATTTGGAAACCTGAAGGAGTACAGAGCCAGCTGAAAGGCTGAGTAGTTCCCTCTCCACACAGAAATGACATTAGCTAGCACTGAGAAGGTGAAAACTGCACCATCTTCTCTCACAAGGAGCCTATGACGCTTTCCCCAGGTTTGTCAGAGGTGCAGGGATCTCATAAGTATTAAGTTCATCCAAATTTGTGGGGGAAAAAGGCATCCTGCTAATGGAATGACATGCAGAGCGAAGAAGGTATCAGTGTTGCAGCCCTCAGGCACCCCCATTTTTTTTGTGTGTGTATTCATACAATACCAGAAATTAAACAGGAAAGGATGGAAGGCATGCTTTAGCTCTATGTAGTGTACTAGAGAAACTGATAATGAAGTTTTTAAGTACAGAAAAGAAAAATAATCTTGCCATCGTCTGATATTTTTTTCCCTGCCCTATTCTCTTCTATATGCATCCCCTCTCCCCAGCACTCTTATCTAATCAATCCTGCTCTGCCAGTCTAATGCACATAATTTTCTCTTAGGGTGCATTTCTATCACTCAGGCATTGGAGACTCATAGAAAACAAACTGAGAGATGCCATGCATTTCAAAAAATGTCCCTTCGCACACTTCTTCAAAAGCCCAAGATAGTTAAATGCCCAAGAAATTGATAGAGTACCAGAAATCAGCTCTAATATGCTTGACTCATCTGTTGATTTTAATTGAATGGTCTGTATCTTCAGGCAATTTCATTATTCTCCCAAGAGCTGGGGAGCTAAATGAAAGACAAACCTCGTTAACCTCTGACCATGAAAATCAATAATTTTCAATAAAATTTGCTCATTTGTTTCCAAAGGATCCCACGTCTTGACTCTACTATCATGTGCTCCAGAGCTAATCAGCTATGGAACATCATATTTTCCCACATAATTTTTGCCAACTTAGCTAAAAAGTCTTTACCTAAAGCCACAGGAATCCTTGCATGTGTATGAAATACAATTTCTCTCTGGATCATGTGGTGGGTGAGCTGACAGTATCCAACCTGCACTGTATTCATAGCTACTCCAGAGTAACAGTGCAAACACTTCAAAGAGCACTACATTTATTTTTAGTTATCTTTAGGGTCATTGATTCTTCTTCACCCACAGAATTGATTCCTGCAAGTTCATGTTACACACTTTATCTCACCCAATTCTGCATCCACTGAATGCAAAAAGCACTTTCCTGTTTTGAATAAAAATGCCAGTTTTCCCAGCACAAAAAGCTGAATATAAGCGTGTTTCTGTGGATGCACCAAAAGCAAAGGGTGAAGAAAATCTTTAATATTTCTTCTAGTGCCCCTTCTGCCCACAGGAAACAGTAGCAACTCTGGTACTCTGCTAATGAACTGCTTCATCTATGAGATTCCTCCACGTGGCAGAACGAGGGTATTTGTGGAGATCCTGGCTATACAGCAAGAGGAGATCCATTCCTTACCTCAGTGGAGTGTAAAATACAGAATTTTCATACCAGAAGTTGGTGTTCTGCTGAAAGAGCAAATATAACATGGCTGGAGTGTGACGAATATTGATAAAAAAAGCAGATCAGTGAAGGGAAGAATCAAGCAGTCCCCCCAAACACAACGTACAAATCCCCACTGGAATTCTACCAATGCTACAGGAACAACACCAGCTCACAACAGAACTAACACACAAATACAAAAATTGGTGTTTCTAGCTCCTGGTCTGGGCTGAACACTAGATTAAACAACATTTATGAAGAAAATATTAGCAATAAGAACATTTCCAGGTCACTACAGAGCAAGACTCTTCAACTGCTTTCTTTAAGAAGGGAGCCCCTGGAAACTGGTGAAGCACATCAAGAAAAGGGAAGAAATTGTGAAGGAATAAAAAGTCTCAGTGGAATACCATCTCCACTGTCAGAGAAGCTGCTGTGCTCATGCAGAGCCAGCCTCCACTGGGGGTGAGTGAGCGCCCCAAGTGCACACTTGACATCTGCAGATGCTGGCAGGTCAGAAAGCAGCAAACCCAAAATGCATCTCACAGGACACCCCCCCACCACACTGAGCCACAGCATCCCCAAAGCAATGACTCCTCTGGATGGACTGAAATCTTTGTAAAGGAGCTGAAACAGTAAAGAAGCAAAAGGATAAATCAGTTCCACAAGGATAAATGTTAACAGGAAGGACAGCATTGATGGCTTTGCTCCTCTCTGAAGTCCCACTACAATTCTGGAGCACCCCTGCAGGCCAAGGCATCCAGCCCCAGCCTTCCTGGATGGAAAAGCAGTCCTTGCTGACCATGTCAGCCTTGGCTGCGCTGTGGAGAGCTCAGGGGAAGACACTGAATATGATAATATTCAGTCAAAGGAGATGTTTTGCGACAGAAGTTGGACTAAAATGCCTATTCCCATTAGAATTCACTTCACACCAGCCAGCCTTTGGCTGCTTCAATTCTGCCCAATTCCCTCTGCCAAAGAAGTCCCTCACCTAACTTACACCCTCATCTAAGTGAGACACTTCCTCAGGTTAATCAGCCCAGTAAGAATAGTTCTTTTGCTAACTGAGATCCTTGGTAGGAAGAAACCAAATAAATTATATTAAAGGTCAGGGAAAGTTGCAGCCACCTTACAGCAAATCCCTCCAAACACAGCTGAGCATTTTGCAGAACCCTAATGAGAAACAATCAGCTGGCTCCTCTGAGAGCTCAGTTTGGGCAGTAAAACACTGGATACCAGGTGGGTCAGTAAAGTAGACAGCAAAAGGTACACGATGAGATCCTGCTCCTGGTGACTCAGCACAGAGACTCGGGAAAGAGCAGAGTTTGCAGAACAGCAGGGAAACCATATCATGGCTCAGCTTTCTAAAAGTTACAAGAGGCACCTGACAACTGGTGCCTCTTCTTACTGTTTTTGAGGGGAAGTCATCAAAAAGCTATATCACACACACTAAAATTTATCATGAAGGGGTATCCCACAGGGAAGCATCATGGAGTAAATATTTATCACCAGGCAGAGAAAGCAATGAACTCTCAGAGCTAAAATTAAATACAATGGGACACTGTTCAATATTAGATAAGAAAAATCAAAAATATAAGACATTGGATTAAGATTAGATATAAAATTTTTCTGTGTTAGGTGAAAACTCAGAGAAAAGATTATCTGGACTTGCCAGGAATGTAATTTCCACAAACAAAAAGAAAAGACTGCATCTTTCAAGAAAAGGATAAGAATATTTCTCGAAAATTTGCCATGTAACAAGAAAAAAAATTACTGTATTTTGGACCTGGATTTTTTTGTTCCTTTTCCAAAAGAGCACAACCCATGGAGTCACCCAAAGGACAACAGGTTCTTGTTCCTTTCTAGATAACATGAATACTGGTAATTGCTTTCCAGCTTTCCACTCATTTTTCTTCTGAGAAGCTTCCCACTTTTCAAACTTGAAATGAAAATGACAACACCAGGCAGTGCACTCTATTGAATACCCACATCAAGTCAAATCAAACCAACTGACCTCACCTCATTTCCCCAAACACTTGTGATGTTTTCATTGCACTGTTCATAACGGGGTTTTTACTGCAAGATTCATAGCAACTGACTGAAATCTTCAGCAATGGAGCAGTGATTGCACAGCAATTACTCTACAAATATTATCCATAAATGCTCCATATCACAGGGAGCACTTCATTAATGCTGTGCTTGAGAAACTCAGGTGATACCAAATAATGTTTCCCACTGACAGCTGTACCTGCTGCTCAGCACAAAACAACTTTGAGTCTGGAAAGAAGCAGCTTGTCCTCCTAATCACTGTAAATCAGCAGATCTCTGGATTTACTGTGATTGGGATTTCCAAAACTGCTGCTCAAGGGGTCCTATGGGCAAAACAAGGTACTGAGGAGTCAGTCTGGCAGTTCCAGCAGCAATGCTATTGCCTGAGTATCTGAGATCTGTGTTCAGCTGATGCAAAGGTTAGCAGAACACATTAATGTTTATAAAACCATTTAACAAGCTACATCCACCTCAGCAGTAGTACCGTTACACTCAGTTTTGGGGAAGAGCAAGTCAAAGCACAGTTCTGAGCAGCAATAGAAATAACCATGTTGATTTAGCCTGATCCAGCACAGTGAGGGCTTCAGTGTGCATAGCCAAGGTTTTCAGTAGTGGGTAATGACTTTGGAACCTTCTTTATATGATAGGCAACGTCACACACGTACATGAGACCATTTTTCAAAGGCTGCTACACATCATTCTCTGGCTTTTTAAAAACCCTAAGCTGGCTGTGCATTTGCCCATGCTTATATAGACACTCTAAAATTGTTTACAAAACGATTTTGCTGAAACTCTTTTTCCACATAAACTGTAAAAATTTGTGCTGTCCAAAGCAGTAAGAAAATAAGTGTCTTATTTTAATAGGCCAAACATTGTGAAAACTGACTGGTTTCGTGCTGCTTGTTTTAGTAGAGAGGTATTGATGAAGAAAATGTAGGTAGCTAAATATATACCTGTGGATGTGCAGCACAACGCAGCAAAATTGTGTGTTAGTGTCAGCACACCTTGGTAGCAGCTTTTCCCAAATTAGATTAATTTAATTTTAAAGAACAAAGTAGATGGGCATTCATTTTATGACACCAGCCTTCCTTCTTACTTGCAAGGAGTCTATTCTGCTTACTGTGAGCTTTAGCTTTTAAAAAAAAAAAAAAAACAAAATTATACCTAGAAGTTTGTGATAGTGTATAGGAACAAAATGCCCTAAATATAATTTTTCATATGTCACTAATTTCTAAAACACAAGAGGGTTGTTTTTGCAGCAGCTCAGGGAAGTACTAAATATGTGCTTGAAGTGTAATCCCTTCAGGCATAGTAATTAAGGTGCTTAAGTGATTTCTTCAATGGGGATGGCCAATCAATTAGAACACAAGTGTACAAATCATGGGAGTTGTGATTTTCCATTGAAAATAAAATCAACGACGAGGGATTTTTCCTTCTAAACTTCACATAAAAATACAAATTTATTAGATGTTGTTTAAGGTTATTGAAGACTATCAAAAGAACATCATTCCAGCATTGATTCAAAACCATGGGGTGCACTATCAGCATAATTAAAATGAAAGTATATTGAGCTATTTTCCTTTCCTGCTTCCATATTATTGTCTAATTGTTCAGAATGCCTGTTTGTTACAGAGGCAAAGTAATTAAGCACAGCACGTTGCAACAAGGGGGATCATAAAGCCAGAGTTGGCTGCATTACCCACACAGATATCAGCATAGGAAAACATTAAGGAAAGGATCAGGATTGTAATTGAAAATAATTGGATTATCCAGTTCATTTGGCTGACATCAGGACCATTTGAGCACTCCAGCACTCTTTAGCCCTGGATGCTCACCATTCACCTGTGCTCTTAAAATGGATATTTCCAAGGGAAATTCTGAAGCAACATTAAAATCAGCTTGTGAGAAGGGCTGAGCACCACCATTCCCTGTGAATGGTCAGGGGCTGTGTTCAGGTCAGCACCAACAAAAGAGGTGGGACTAAAATGATATAAAATGCAGAAGATCCTTATGAAGCCAAATCCAGTGTCCCTTGACATCAATGCAGTTATTTCCTTTCCCAGTAGAGGACAAGGACTGAGGTGTCCTTTCTTCTACTTAGAAGAGAAGAGTTACACATCTAAAGGAAAGAATTTGTGGCTCCATGTTTTGTTAGCATAGCAATTATGCTGAGGCCTGTTTGGAAGCACATTTAAAAGCCTAAACAGAACAACTTTATCACTGTCTCTCAGAACCCCAAGCACCACGGATAATCTCCAGGTCTCAGCAAGTTGTGACTGCACAACTCGCTGTTTTTTGTAGGTCACAACTTGGCAAAACCAAAACTTATCGCTCAGCAAAACCCAAATTTGCAACTCAGCAATATGGAAACAGCCAAGTCACAACTTCCAAAATTACTGACTAGTACAACCTCCAAAAGAAACTATCACTTCCTAATGATCATCTCACAAAATTGATAGCTTAACATGGAGAGAAATGTACCTGTTAGCAGAAATCCCTTCACAGTCCTGAAAAACTGGAGCTTCATCACTTGCAGACTAGTGCTACCAGCCAAAACCCTGGGAAAGATGCAACAAAAATGCAAATTTAATTAAAAGAATTGCACACATGGGAAATTTAGAGCGCTGTGCAAATCTCTTCAGCAATGCAAATAATTGTGTCCATAATTGACATTTTTTAGTCAAAATATAACAAAAGGCCAGTGAGACAACAGCAGGTGTGAAATTACTGGTTTGGGACTAAATCAGGATAGTAGTATCAGCTCAGGGAGTACCAGGGGAAAAGGTAAAATAGGAAGAGGAAAAAAGAACAGGCAGAAGATTTTGTAAGTGAGTTCTCTTTAGAGCCTGAACTTGGGCTCCATGGGACCTGCACAATAACTCCTTGAGGGTCTTTTAGATTCAGATGAACTTGAGGACTGTTGGGTGGCCAGGTTGGAAGACTGAACCTGGCATCACTTGCTCTAAGAGAATCAGCTCATCTGGCCCCAAAAACTGCTGCTCCACCCAGGCAGGAGTCCTCCTTGCCAGCACGAACTGCAGCATGGAGCACATGGGGGACATCTCGAGTGGGGACCCTGGAGTGAGTCAGTCACAGCTGCTGACCTCTCCAAAGTCAGTTTATCAATCTGCAGTGCTCTCCTCAGATCACAAATGCTGTTTACTGCTAAATAATTTAGGTAGTTCCCAAGCAAGCTGCCTGCCCAGCTTGTATTTATGAAATGAGCTCTGCCGTGTGGAGGGGTTTAAACGCCCCACTGGGATCTCTTCACACCCAGCAGCCTCTGCAGTCATGCAAAGGTTACAGTAAGGTTAAGACAGAGCAGTTACACCGAATGAATTATTGACTCAAATGTCCTTGCCTGGAATTCTGCACCAGCCAGGAGAGTGGCAGGCTCGTCTCCTGGGCAAGCTGGGACCAGCAGGCTCCCAACTCCAACTCTGGGCTTCCTCAAACCTCTCTTAGTCCATGCCTGCCTTGAAAGCAGTTGGAGATGCTACCTTCAACTGAGACAACACAAACTTCCCTCTGTTCTGGATGGGAAAAGTTTATCCTTGTCCACTTTAACAGTGCTGAAGGCAGGACTGACCCTCCAGGGACCTTGAGACCTGCTGTTGGCTGGCAGGGAGAGGAATGAAACAGCTCTTCAGAAGGAGTTTTAACATCTTCTGAATTTTGTTAGGTGACAGGGAGGGTTACAGGGGGCAAGGCAAAGAGCCAGGAGGCACGAGGGGATTCAGAGCAGGAAGCAGGGTCAGAGGAGGTGGCTGGAGGTCACAGCAGAGCACAGACTGCACCAAGTGCTGCTGCCCACAGCACTGACCGATAGATACTGCAACTCTCCACACCAGGAGCATGGCAACAACAGCTCTGCAACAGCCCCAGGCAGAAGGATCAGTGTTTCCTGTAATGGCTGGAGTGTTTTCCCTGTAAAAGCTGTGTGGGGATCCACAGTGCACCACTGTCTGGGTGTTAGCAGCTATTCACCACTGACCACTGGGTCCAACAAACTCCCAGCCACCGCATCAGAGCCCAGCTGCTGCAAGAAGGATTCAAGGTCAGGGTTTATACACTGCCCTTGCTGTAAACGCAACTCTGTGTTGCTCAAGTCACTTAAGTTTGTCATATGTCACGAGCCATGCCACCAAACAAGTGCTATTTCTGCAGGGGTGGCGGAAATAAAGCAATCTGAAGGGTTGGGTTAGCAGTTTCCTGAGAAATCACTTATTCAGACATCCAGAAGAGTGACAGATTACTACATTTGCTGTTCTACATTTTCTCACAGAAGCATTTCAGACACCACAGCCAACACACACAGCTGCTCCCAGCTCTGGATCTCTAAGCTCAGAGCTCAGGCCAGCGGAGGCACCACCTCTCCTTTCACCCCAGCCAAGACAGGACAACGACACAGTAATAGTCAAACCACTTAGCCTTGCATGAATACAGAAAAACATCTCTTTTCCTGGGCTCTGTGCATGTGGAGTGATAACACAGGAATTTGACATTAGTAGCAACAACTTGGGTTTTCCAGTCCATCTTCCTCACTTGAGGGCTGTTTCTTATTATTAATATTTTAATATCTCACCTGGAATAGTTTTAATCACACCAGACACTGAACTACTGACACTTGCCCAAGAATCCTCACTGTCAGAAGTTTGGCTAATATTTGAAACAACTTTTCCTTTGTTTCATTACGTTATTCTCTTTAAACCTTCTACCTGTAAATAATTCCTCTGTTCCAAAGCTCATATTTCTTAGGTATTTTTAAGACCTTCTTTGCTGTTTCACTCCACTTAACCATTCTTTCTTCAGATACCACACTGTGTGATCTTAAATTTTCTGTGTAATTTCATTTACTTGAGCTCATAAGTACTTTGTTGCTTTCTTTGAGCTCTTTATCAGGAATATGTCAATGAAGATGGAGGGAGATATCTGAAATCAGAGGTGTTCTCCACATTACAGTGTCTCACTGGGAGAGTGCAGTTACACATAAAAAGTAATATGAATCCAGAATAATGGGACTTGTAAGGAATTTATTTTTAATATAAAAGGACAGTGGGCTTTTTATTAGAAGACTGATTCAAAATTTCTTGGAGACGAAATTTCTATCTTTTCAGGATAAAAAAGCCTTAATTAGAGAGATTTCCCATGTTCTATAGAGAGTCAATGGTCAAGCCAGTCAGATTTAACCACCCTGAAGTGGCCAAATGCGGATTTTCCACATTTATAAACCCGCTTCAGAGCAGAATTCCACTCAAGCGAGATATGACATTTAGACCCCCTCACCAAAAATACATCTCTATTGTGTAACTTTTTTAAAATTTACTTTATGTAAGTAAAGATTGCTTGGTCTAGCAGCGAGGTAACCTAGCCCAACACACTGTCCAGCCAAGGGGATATCTGAATTCATTTCTCCGCTCTGAATCAGACCCTCTGCCTGAACACAAATGTCAAAGGAGCATTGTCACTACCTGCACTTTGGCTAATTTGGCACTTTTGCACTTTGGGGTGAGGTTTGGTGCACAGCAAAAGGGTGCAAGATGACATCAGTGGGACTGGGTTCAAAACTCTGGCATTGGACACGAGCCCTGAGGAGCTGCTCGGAGCTGGTGGCAGCTGGGGTTTTATGAACAGTGGCACAGCAGACATTGCTCCTAAAGCAGAAATTAATAGATTGCTTCTCTAAAGATCTCATAGTGTTGTTGTTTCCCCAAAAGCTGTTGGAATTAACATGAGATTTTGAGACATTTTTGATAACAGCACCAGCAAATTCTTCCTGAAGGCCTTTTTCTGTTCAATTCAACCACTAAGGGTCATGAGTGTTTTCCTAAGAGGAAATCTGAAATTAGCAGAAATAACCTCAAATCCCTTGTTTATTTTTAGCTGACCAAGGTGCAGAAATTATAACATAAGTATTCAGAGATCAATTGCCAAAAATAGAAAGTAAGCTGAATATTTAAGAACACTCTATAAGCCATTGGCAAATACTTTGAGATAGTAAACCCTGAAAAGCCAGAAAAAGATTGTGGTAAGTTCCCCCCTCCCCAAGCAAAATTGCTGAAATCTCTGCTAATAATTCAGCAATGTCCTGCACTTTTCAAAGAACAAGGGTTTGTGGGTTTGTTTTTTTTTGTTTTTTTTTTTTTGCTTAACTTTTTTTCACTCTCTTGACTCCAGCTCATGTGATGGCCCACACCATCACAGCTACTTTAGCTACATTAGCTTACTTGTGCAATGTCACCTCCTGTCAGTACCAGGCAGAGGGGAAAAAACCCAACATGACGTGGTGTAATACCACACGGCCCTGCTGGATGTAATCTGGGCTGTCAGAGGATTGTACTGCAGGCTTTAAAGGGAAGAAGGAATGTCTGCTTGGGGATGCAGATAGTAGAGGACCATGCTTTAAATGCCTCAGAAGTTTATCTTTCAATAGTTCCCAAAGAACCAGACTCTTCATTGCTTATGTGAAACTTTTATGGTCTTCACTCTTCCATATTTCTTTTTTTTTTTTCTCTGAGCAAACTGAACACTACTTTCACCCAGCAACTTCTCACAAGGAATTCCACTCTCCAGCATCAATGTCGGAGGTTCAAAAGAGGCATTTCCATGGAATCTCCTCTCTAGGCCATTCAACTCAACCAGCAAGGCTTGTAACACAGTCTCAGCCACAGGGTGAGTTCTCAAAACACCTGTTTCTCCCTGCAGCAAAGACACATCAGGAAGTAAAACCAAAGCAATCTGAGGAGCAGCTCCTCTGCCTCTCCACAGGGCTGCTCTCACTCCAATGACACCTCATTTGGAGCAAGGTACTGCTCAAGAAGGGAAATGGCCAGGTCTGACTGCTTCCTAATTTGATGCCATATGCTGTACTGATCACCTGTGGAAAGGTTTGTTTATCCCACTGCGAGGAAACATGCTGAAGTGTAGCCACAGAAGAGAAAGGAAGATGTTTTAATAAACTGGAGACGCCCCTATGCTAATCAATGCCTTGAAAGTGCTGTATGTGGTGGTAATTTAACAAGGCAAATTGGGAAAATAGTTCTGTTAAATGCTGAGTAAAATCTCTCCCATTACTCTTCATACCATGGCCAGTCTGTTAATAGTAATGAAAACATTTCACCAAATTCTCATCCCAAGACTTTGGAATCAAAATAACAGCAAGAGAATTTCCAGTAAAAGTTGGGGAAAAAGAACATTTAAAAACATTCTTGAAAAAAAAAAGATTGAGAAACATGTTTGAATGCCAAAGCTTAGTCGTACATTTGGAAACCTTGTTAAAACCTGATGCCAAACATACAGGGAGGAATCCCCATGTGCCCCTTTTGCAGAGGATCCGTGGTACCCCTCAGGGCTGATGTGCTCTGCTCCCCATGTCCAGTTCCAGGGAAGTCACCTGGCCATGGTCAGGAACAATTAAAACATCTTCTAAATACACTTGAGAACACTGTATCCTTCAGCTTCAGTCTCATGTTCACCACCAAGGCTCAGACTCCTGATTTTTACACTGATCCCCTGGCCCATCCAACAAGTTGTTCACACTTAGAGCTGATCTGCAGAACTATAGACCAGAAATGGGAAAGAAGATTAATCAACTGCTTAATTCTGAGATGGCTTTACATTGTTAAAATGTTTGGGAGAGAAAATGGTAATCAAATGCTTTCTATATTCTTCACCCAATTTTCACAATCTGGAGAATAAAGGGCAAATAAATTTTTGTGCTATGGCCCAGGAAGTCTTCTCACTGCCAAAGGAATTTATAAACATTTATGAGCTTGAGGTGGTACCTCCTGCTGAGCAGCCTTTTAGTGTGATCAGTATTTTGTACCGTGATCATCAGGCCATAATGACACCCCTATTTTATGTGAACAACAGTAACTGAGAGCCAGGTAATGCTTGTAGGAATGGGTAACATAACTTTTAAGACAGCTCATACAGCTGGAAGTTACACACATACTCTCCTACAGAGTAGGCAAGTCAGAAGCAATTTGTCTGACTAGAGATATTGATTAGACCAAAAGAGAAGATAGTTGGGTAACTGAGGAGTAGGGGCAAGAAGTTAGCATGGGAAGAGATACTTCCCAATGAGAGGAAGTGATAGGTAATTTATCATCTATGGAACATGGGGAGATCAGTGGAGTGAAGAAGAGAAGTTGTGACTGATGGGTGTTTGCCTCCCTTCCAACTAATTTGGCTTTTATGCAAAAGTTCCATCCTGTCACTTCACCATGTTCATCTTCTTGCCAGCCTCAACTAAAAGGTTCATTAGTATAACTAACAAACAAACAGGAGATAGAAGTAGTTAGCACTCCAGCTAATGACAGCAGACTGACTGCTACCTATTCCCACCACACAAGATCTGGACTTTAAATTAAATAGTTCTCACATCGCTGATGAAGGTGATAGTAGCTGAAATGCTACTTTTTTAGGTCTTTTGTATTCTCATTTCATAACCCAGTTGCTGCGGTCAGATGTTACCTGGTGATCTGTCTTAATACAAAAGCCAAATGGACTAGAGTGTTTTTATGAGAACAAATTAGAGGCAAATAAAATTTTAAATAACTAACATCAGCTGTGACGCTTCCTTGATCTGTTAAAAACAGCTTATGGGTGTCTGGCATCAGCCTGGCAAGGTCCTGCACAGAGGCTGGGGCAATTCCGAGTGCAAACACAACCTGGGCAGGGAATGAATTCAGAGCAGCCCTGAGGAGAAGGACTTGGGAGTGTTGGCTGATGAGAAACTCAACATGACCTGCTGAAACAAGTCCTGAGGAGACCAAGAAGATGCTCTGAGGGCTGGAGCCCCCCTGCTCCTGGCTGGGAGAGCTGGGGGTGCTCACCTGGAGAAGAGAAGGCTCCAGGGAGAACTTAGAGCTCCTTCCAAGGGATCCAGGAGAGCTGGAGAGGGACTTGTTACACAGACATCTAGGGATAAAACAAGGGGAAATGGTTCAAACTGACAGAGGGCAGGTTTATTTAAGACATGAGGAGGAAATTCTTTACTGTGAGGTCCTGACACAAGTTGCCCAGAAAAGCTGGGGATGCCCCATCACTGAAAATGTTCAAGGTCAGGCTGGATGAGGTTCTGAGCAACCTGATCTAGTGGAAGGTGTCCCTAACCAAGGAATGGAGCTGGAATTAGATTATTTTTAAACCACTCTATGATAATATTAGTTTTGTCCAAATGATGCTAAATGTTATTTTTTCCAGTATAACACCCCACTTAAGAAAGAAAAAGGGTTTTTCATGGCTGAAATGTACAGCAGAGATCCATTTCCTGCCCTAGCTTGCACTTGTGTGCGTCTCATATTTATTTTCAATGTTATTTTGGATTGCTGGCAGTCACAGCAGTGTAGGAGGCAGCTGCTGCCCCAGGGTTGTGCGATGCAGGTATTTGCAAGACTTCTGTAAACTGCAGGCTGCACCAAGAAACCCTCAGACTGCAGTGTGCTGCCTCATGCAATAATCTGAATTGGAAATAAGAAGTACTCTGTAATGCATGGGTCAATGTTGGACTATTTAAATGCTGCACCCCGTTACAATTACAGAAATACCCACCAATGCCTCATGATAGTTTATCTATAAAGGATACAACATACCATGGCTTCCAATAGAGCAACAGTCATCTTACAAGATTAATTTAAAAATATAAATCATATATCAAAATGCTCTCTACATTTTTCTGGCTACTGCAGAGTTCCTATGTTAATATCGCAATAATGACAATGTCACCAGTGGTAAGATTTCTGAAGGAAAGCAGTGATTTTGTGTGCCTGACAGGAGTCCCTGAAAGAGGTGAACGACTTTTATGTGATGCAGTTCCTTCCTCTCTACAATTTGAGTCTGTTAAGCAAAAACATCTCAGGTCACCAATCACCCTTCAAAATCCAGGCTGTTCATCACCACAGCACATATGTCCATAAAAGGAGGAAGAGCTTTAGCATCAAAAATATGTAAATGGGCCCAATAAATTTGGTCCTAGGATTTGTTTTTTCAAAGTCAGAAAACTATTACTGCCAGCCTCTTTGCTGGGGCTATAAGAGAATGATCATTTTCCCTTGTAATGGTTCTGACATAAAGTGTGTATCAAAAACTGCATACACTTCATATCCATCCAGCTGTGTTGAGCAATAAACATGATAATTATGCAGATAAGGCTTAAATAAATTCCTATACCTAAGGGCAGCTGAATGTTTTTTAAGCAAAACAATAATTAACCCTCTATAGGGCTGAATGAGCACAGACCTTTGCTCTTTCCCAAGGTGGGAAACCTGAATGTTGGCACCTATCAGGCATCTTTCACAGATATAAATGGGTCAGGGTTCTGCAGGGGAAAGAGATCCAGGGCTGTTCCTTCTCAGGTTCCAAAAAAGGTCAAGTACAACATCTACTAGTTTTTATACCCTGATGCTGGAATTCGAGGTGTGTTTCAGACAAATGTCACAGGAATTGCAGGTAAAGGGAGAGAAGAGCATAACACACCAGTGGAACTGCTCACTGAAAGACAAAGAGGTCTGAGCTTGGCAGTGAATTGGTCCCTTGCAGGAAACTGGGAAGCTCAAGGGCTCACAAGAAGAACCAGACTGCTGCAGTGCAATGAATTCTCACACCTTGGTGATCTGCAGTAACTGCACACACGCACGTGCTCAGCTCACCACCAAGATGAAGATGTTTATTTTAAACTCTTTCATTAGGTTGAGGCTATTGTGTTTTACCCTGGATGTCTGACAAGCCAAGCCTCTCTAGAAACTGCTGCTTGAAGAAGCCTGAGATCCTTGCTGGCAGAGGCTTTGGGCTGGCAGGATAAGCAAGGCCATCTCCTCATCTTCCTCATGGCCAGTCACCAGCAGGCTGCAACGCCTTTGTGGCTGTTCTCACCACCATGTGTGATTACTTCAGTTATAAAATCCTTCAATACAGAGACTCCATGGTCACACAGAAGTTATTTTGCAATCTGAGTGCTGAACTAAATGGTTTGCCACACTGTTCCATAGCAAATGATGATAATAAATCCTTCATGCATATACTGTCCCTTCTCTCTTCATTCTTCTTGGTCATTTTTTGAACTAAGGTTGAATATCAAAAGAAGTCCAAAATCTTCTCAACCTACAAAGCTTCTGGCTTTAAAGCCAGCATAGGAAGCATACAAATTGTCAAACTGGTTTTTGTGCTCTTGAGTTCTAACACAGCACCTGCCAGCCATGGCAGAAAGGTCGAGTGAAGGCCTAAATTGACCCTTCCATGATGAGAAACTGGGAGGAGTTATCAACCTCAGACTTTCCTGCATTGCTGTAATTACCATACACTGCATTTCCCTTCCATAATGTCTCCTTATGGCTTTTGGAAGCCATCCAAACCTTTTATCCCCACCAAATCACATGGTAACAAACTCCACAGTTCAGTTATACATGATGTAGAAAAAATGCTTCTTCTGAATTTCTAACCTGCTGTAAGATTCAGGTGCTCCCCAGTTCCTTCATTGTGAAAAGCACTGAATAATCGCCCTTCTGCATTGCTTCTCCACTCACAGCCCTACAACTGGCTGCTGCAGCACTGTCCCACCACAGCTCTGCCTGGAGGGACAGTGCTGGTGACAAGTGACAGATGGCAGGAGCTCAAAGCTGAGTCTGCTCCTGAGTCATTGAGAATACAAAGCTGCGGCTCCTGTTTAACAAACCCCCATAAGAAGTCCTGCAGGAGGGGGTGAAAATTAAGAATTTCTCTCTGCTCTAAAGGAAAAGAGGAAAAAAAAAAAAAGAAAAAGAAGAAAAAAGAAAAATAAAACTGAGATCTGGCTGTGGCCACTGAGTCTCCACAAAGTTCACCCAAGACAGCTCTGCTGTGATCTGCTGCTCTTGTTTTCGTTTGTATTCCCCCAACAGAGATGAGCAGAGAAGGACTGAGACCTGACCAGACCCTCTGTCTGTATTTTAGAGCCTTACTTATAAATCTGAGCACAGATGTAATCATCTTAGATTCCAGAAAGGCAGGTTCAGATGGAAAATTAAATATGGAAAGTTTCCTCTTCCCTCTTGCATTCACTGACTCTTTCAAAAGCTCGTTTCTGCAGACCTCCCATTGACTTCATCTGTTCTAAGAAAGGACACCTCCAAAGCCATGTCACTCTGCATAAGGAGCTCAGGTCCCAGGGGAGGCTTGAAACCCAGCACAAACTTCTCTGAGAAGCGTGGGCACAGTTATGATGATTTCAGAGGGCTGGCTGTCCTGCAGAGTGCCATGTCAAGAAAGTGAAATCCCCTTGAAATCCATTTTTCAGAGCTGGATGGTTCTGGCTCAGCCTGAAGGAATAAATCAGACATCCCAGCTGGACCCTGGAGGCAAAAGGGAGAAGTGCCTCAGGTAGTCCCTGTGCCAGTCAGCCTAGACCTGTAACTATTGGCCAGAGAGATGCTTAGTATGAGTGTCATCTTTACAGTTGTTCTGGTTTTACCCTTAGAAAAATGTCCTGGGGCTTGCTGCTTCTCCCTGCCAGGTCTGTAAGGTTCACAGACTTTCTTCACTTACAGATAAGAATCTATAATTTAGACAATTCAGTCTGTGAGGAAACTAAAGTATCCAGAGAAAAAAATATTCAGTCTTTTATCAGCTTCCCCACAAGCAGAGAAGAGCATTTCCCTTGCATGGACAAACCAGGAATAGGACTCCTATGAACTTCATCAGTAGCAGAGCTGAGACATCTCTATGAACTCTTAAAAAAAGACCATTCAGGGGTCCAGGACCCATTTCAGAGGGAAAGGAAAGACTGGATGGAAAAATATCTCCAGGCAGAACTGATATTAGAGAACACACTATCAAGTCACTTCCTGCTGCATTGGGATCTACCAAAACTGCCCAGTTCTGTTCAGTAGAGTGCTTTGGGTTTATCTCCCCACCTGGAAACTGTTAAATTATATAAATCAGAAGCTTAACTAAAGGCCAGAAAGTCTCTTTTTTTTTTTTTTTTTCCTGTAGCCTCACTGGTTTCACACATCTCTCTTTGGGTTTCAATCCTCTGCTACAAAACCACTCTTGCCCTCCCACTGCCCCATATGATCTTATGGCACTCACACAGAGAATTTGCTGCCAAAACACATTACTCTGCAGTTTCCTGTATGGAGCTACCCCTGTGCTCATCTCCCTGGACTCAGGCCACCCTCAATGCCCCACAACAGCTTTGAGTCATATGCTCCCACCATCTGACCCCCTGGACTCCTCTCCTCCACTAGAGAGTCATGTTAAAACTGAAGCCAAGTGGAGTTGAACTCCAGCCCTTCCAAAGGGCTCAACTGCCCAGCAACAGATGGTGGAGTGCAACTTCTAACCAGCAGGAAAATGATGTTTTCCTCTCACAAACTGAAATATCAATAGAAAGCTGACTGTACATTCCAAATTCAGTCTGAAAGCCGATTCCATTTTTCAGTTCAGAGCCTCAGCCTTCATAATGCCACAGAGCAACTGAAGTCTAAGTAATACCACTCAGTTTCTCCTTTGGTGTCTGAGAGGGATTAGGGAAGACCATGCCAGGCGACTTCACAGTGTGTACAAAATTCCTGTTCTGGGAAGGAAGTGTTACTGCTTGTTCTCTTCACAGCAGTAATAATGAAATCCCCGTTGCAATAGGAGGAATAAAAACTTTTACTAGTAATTCAAAGAACTAAGTTTTCAGTAAGGAAATATAATTTATTCTGGAAATACGCTCTTTATGAAAGTTAATCTGAAAGTTTTTACTTCTAGTCACAATCATTCCTACATTTTCAAAGTATCATAGAGTGTCACACTATGACACGAAATAACTCACACATTTACTTAAGATGTAAAAGAAGGAAAAGAGAAATTTTATTTCTGACCTTGCGATATATAGAATTCTAAAAGTGACAGTAGATTGGAGGGTGAAATTGCCACCTCTCCAACCACACTAGTCAAACTAACAGTTCATCAATTCTCTCTTCCCACAAAGAAGAATCTAAAACAATTATTATTTACATGACAATGTGAGAAAATCTAGTAGAAATATGTAAACATTAGAAGGTAGAGAAAACTTTTAAAAGAACTTTAAGGCTTTTAAAAGAACAGGGTGACAATAGAGGGGTTTGAATTGGAAAGGACTTGACAGATCATCTAATTCTAACCCCTTTCCAGGGGCAGGGATGCCACTCTCCAAACCAGGATGCTCCAAGCTCCATCCAACGTGGCCTTGGACACTTCCAGGGCTGGGGCAGCCACAGCTTCTCTGGACAGCCTGTGCCAGGGCCTCACCACCCTCACAGTAAAGAATTTCTTCCTGAAATTTAATCTAAATATTCACTCTTTTAGTGTAAAACTGTTCCCCCTTGTCCTATCTGGCTGTGCAAAAAGTCACTGTTGTTTTCCAAGCCCTTTGGGCTACACTCTGTGAGTGACAGGCAGGTGCCGTCCAATCCAGCATCTCATCATTGCTGCTTGCTGCTTTTATAAAAAATTAAATAATGTGCACACCTGTAAGTGAAATGTGATGGTAGGAACTGTTTTTGTGTGAGACAAGTGTTTTTCAGGGCTGGTCTTTAGTCAGCATTCACAATCCTTCCTGTATTCCAGCCACTTCCAGAGCAGTTTCGGGAGTCCCTGGTACTGTGCTTGTTATACATTTAAAAATAACTTCTGCTTTATAAAGTAGGAGCCAGAAGCTACTGTAACTTAGCAACATGGCCAAGCACCAACAGTGCAAAAGAATCCCCTAGGACCCACCTGCTCCCTCGGTGTTCTTATTTATTTGCCAAGAGTTTGTTATTTACTGATAAGCAGAGCAAGCAACGTATTACCCCGACACGTATGTTCCACATTTACCCACCAAATTTATTGTTGACAAAGAAGTTCATAAGCAAACAAGAAATTAATAAAGCCCTGTATACATAAGTGAAAGCTGATAAGATCAGCAATATCATCTGTCAGGCAAGTTAATACAATCAACTTGCTAATTGCATGAGAAGTACAAGAAAGCCATTTGCTTTGAAGAAACTTAATTCCCTAAATTTGAGTATGGCTCTACCAGTCTAAACATTTCCTTTTTATGTGGTACATATCAGAACACATGACCTGCTTTCTTCTGATCATTTGATCTGCAAAAATACAACATAAGATGTCTTGTTCAGGGTTGCATCTTAAGTCCAGAAGAAATCAATGATAACTGTGAGAAAAAGACAGAGCTTTTTGCACACCAAATCTTTTTCTTCTACATTAATTAGTAATTATGCCTTGGACTTTTTTCAAGTGAGCTATTTCTCCTGCTGACTCTTACATTTCAGGCTATGGGAAACTGCATCTTCATTCTCAGGGGCGACATTGTTAAAAAATATGAACCCAGAGATAGAATTCTTAGATGAGGCTTTATTTTTTCTGATTTCTAAATGTGAAATACCATAAACTTACATTAAAATAATTAAAAACATCATGCAGACAGTAAAGCACAGAATTGGAAATTGAGGTTTTGGGTCCTTACTTTATTTCTTTTCTGTCTTTTTTCTTTAAACTTCCTCTTAAAAATGCCAATCTTGTACACAATTCCACCTACCAACCAAGAGGCCATTGAAGGCTGAAAAAGCAATCAAAGCTTGGGTAAGTGATAAATTGTCTTTTACACTGGTAATTAGGCTGGAGACAGCACTGACTTATTTCTCAAAAGACCACAAAAAATGACCATTAAGGCTGCTTAGAGAAAAGGCTTCTGCAGAGGAAGGGGAAGACTCTTCCAGGCTGTGCTCTCTCTAACAAATCTACCCCTCCATGTGCCACAGTCATGCATGATGCTGGTTATGATCCTGGCACACATTTTTCAGAGCATTTCATTTAAAGGCTGACCCTTCCCAGCTCTGGGCTCCCACGTTTGGATGGCACCAGCACAGCAAGGGCTCTGGGAGCCAGAGCTGCTGACCCCACCTGCGTGTGGCACCCTCAGCCAGCACAGACCTCATGGTTTTGGCTGCCATCCTGCCCTTCTTGCTCTGAATATCCCAAATCAGGGGAGAGATTAATTAGAGCAGCCCAGAGGCTACCTAGATCGGTGCTCAACCTTGGGAGCAGACACCATCCCTTTCCCATTTGGTTCTTGGGCTCAGGAATACGAAAGAATCTGTCTTAGGCCTGGAAATCAAATCAATCTTGCCTGCACTTGGCGATGTCGCCTCTCAGAAGCGTTTTGCTTTGTTGGATAACACACAACAACTCTACAGGAGGTTTTTTTGGTCTCACAGGATCTCAGTGAAGTCTGTGGCATGTTTAGTCTCCTCCTGAGGCAGTGCTGGGTCTATGCACTGTCTGTCACAGGACCAGACACCTTTTAAGACCGGCTCCTGCACGATGAACACTGCGAAGTACGACAGGTTCCTTTATCTCCGGCCTAACAGGTATCTTTATCTGGGCTGAGCTGACAGTGGTCTCTAGGCAGGCCTTTAGAAAAACCTCACCATTGTCTTTCACTCATTCACTCTGGTTTGGCATGAGCAAGCCCAGTTTCTTCTGAGAGAGAGAAGAAAGAGGAAGAAGCAGCATCCGTGGCTCAACCTTCTCCCTGGGGACCTCTGGTACTCCTGATCAGTTTGTGTTCCCTTCCCCTTGCTATCAGCCATTCCATGTAGGTTTCCTTGCTGCTGAGCTGATGCCCTCATTAGAAAACCAGAGAATATGTGGAAATGAGCTGCAGCCCATGAGGAGCTCTGCACGAGCAGCACCATCCTTGTCCTCCTGACATTCTCCAGCAGCAACACCCTGGCTGACCTCTGAACACAGCAATCTCCAGACCCCTCAGGGGGTGCTACAGCAGCCAAATTCACAGTAAAATATCTTTTCTATGGATGGCCTCATCTTCTTTCAGTGTTTAAGTTCCTCTCACTGAGAAGCAAGCAGGAACCCTTGTTTAGAGTGACCAGACCGATGGAGGCTCTGAAACAATCCTGCCTTTCTGAGCTGTTGTTATCCTCCCTTCAAAACACCCTCCCTGGGCACCACAGGAGTGCTCATAAAAATGCTGTGTAGCCAAAGGTTAGTCATTTAACCTCCCAAAAGAGGTTAAACACCTCAAGTTTAAAAACAAAACCCAGCTCAGGGTGTTAAATGACCAGCCAGTGGCTGCACAGCAAAGGTGAGTATGAGACATGCATCTTCTACCAGAAGCTTACTAGCAGAGAAAATTGGTCTTTAATAATTAAAACATGTAAATTTGCATCATGATTCCACTGGTTTATGACTGGAAAACACAGCACACCTACTTCTATGACCCATCATTAATTTAGATTCCCTGTGCACACAAAAATACTGTTTCACACGCACATTATGTTGCAGTTTTCTTGATCTAGTTTTGCTTCCCTTTACCCCTCCAGAGCAGGACACCTTAATAACATTCAGAATAAAGGACCTTAAACCTCCAGCAGAGAAGACACCTTTATCTTGCCTTAATTTGTACTGCTTGTATCAGAATGGCATTTTTAAGATTAAGATGAAGAGATATAAATGTAATCTCTCAGGAGTTAAACCAAGCTACCTGTGGGCCTGATGTTCTTATTGTTTGCCTGAGGAAAACAAATCTTTCATCCTTATCTATGTATTTCTTTGCTAATTAAAATGCATGGACTGATTTAAACACTATTTACCCAAGGGGCCTTCAGCAGTGCTCTTTTACCATTAAAAAAAAACTCAAAAAGAACATACAAGCAGTGGAAGGTTTTAAAGATGCCACATACAAAAGCCACTCATTAATATTCCTGAAGAGAGCTATTATCAAAGCAGGATATTAACACTACACGTCTAGCTATACAAAACAATTGCCAATCTAAACACATGGCAACAAGTGAAATCAGAAGCAGTCAGAGACAGACACAGAGAATGTTCTCAGATCTTGTCGGCTGTTGCAGAGAGCTGAGCAATTCAATGTCACCATTTGCATTTTTCCCTGGGTATTCCCAACACGATGCAGAAAACCCTGCAGCAGTGAGAGAAAATTATCCAGAGCAAATTGGGAAGGTTTGCAGTGCTGCTAGCAATGATTCTGTTATATTCCAAATTCAATTAGAAAGGGAGGCAGCTAAAACAGCAGCACCTTGCTGATGAGGCAAATCTTTCCCAGGCTGAAGGATAAAGCAGTATTTCCAAAGTCTGTTCATGCAAGAGATTTTACAAAACCTGACAATAACAAAGCCAAGTACAACAAGTTCTCCTAATCCTCTTTGCTTCTGCTTGCCTCAAATCAGCCCAGAAACATTAATTATGGGTGTGGACATGCAATTACAAACAAATGAGTGATCAGATCTCTGTGATTTTCTGCTTATCAGCCAGCCTGCCTTCATGGTATTTCAAGATAACGCATTTCAGTCTGTGTTTGCAATAGATTAGGGCCAGGCATGTGGTCAGTTCATCAGTACAGCAACAAGCAGGAAATTATGAGGCACAGGAGCTCACATACTTGGAATATCAGCAACTCTGAAAAAAGGTGAGTGCCATGAAAAGGTCAGCTTTTGCCCTTGATTATTCTTATTTTCACTCCTGTACCCATTTTACCAATGGGCAGGTCAAGGCAACAAGAGGTTACTGAATCAAGGCTACACAGTGTATGAGTACAGAGGCAGAGACTGAAAAGCTGCACTCCTGATATTTTCCCCTGGACTTTTCCCTATAAACAGAAATACTCCCACTTCTTTTAGCAGACAGCATTTTTAGCAGACTTGCTTTGCAGTCAACCAATTAGTAACTCTTCTATGGTAAGCCACCTTCAGAGGTGGGTAAGACTGGAAATAAAATTATGGTTAATTTAGAAGGGTCTATATTTAAGTGAAAAGAAGGAAGTACAATTATTTCTGAAATAATTCCTGAAGATCACATTCCTTTGAGATAAATACCCACTACATGTGTGGCTCTAAAATTAGTGGTATCGTCTACACTAAGATAAATCATCCTTATTACATTGTAGTGCCCTTATGCCTAGAATTCATACACCCTCTAGGAAAAGAGGGTGGTCAGGCACTGCCCAGGCTCCCCAGGGGATGGTCACAGCCCCAAGGCTGCCAGAGCTCCAGGAGTATTTGGATAATGCTCTCAGGCACAGGGTGGGATTGTTGGGGTGTCTGTGCAGGGTCAGGAGTTGGGCTCAATGATCCTTGTGAGTCCCTTCCCACTCAGGATATTCTGTCATTCTCAGACACTGAACAAATCCATCTCAGAAAGGCAAGTCTTGCCCCCAGACCTTCTATTCAAGGGTGCTACTCAAACTGAGGGAGTATGTCCATATTTTAGCACCCTACCTCTGTCTTGTGTCATGTTCTCCTTCTGGAAGGAAGAAAGGCAACCTTGGACCACTTTGGGATCCTGCAAACCTGAGAGGAAACCAGCCAGTAACTGGAACCTTCTGCCTAGACATGGGGAACATGAAAAGGCTAGAATGAAAATCATCCCATGTGCAAGCAACGGGACAGCAGAGATCTGATAGGACCCAACTTTCAAAAACTGGAATCCATTTTAGCAGCCAGAATTAACTGGCAGCATAAATGCAACCACTTCAGCTGTTTACCAAGTGACTGGTGCATACAAATCAAGGATGCTCAGTGTCTAAATGCTAATGTCTTCACAGATTCTGCAAACACGAATTTGCACCTACAACAAGTGGAAGCCACTTCCTTTAAACCCTTACAAACGTGACTGAGAGAAAGGAAAATGAGAAAGGCAACATGAATATTTCAGGGTGTGCATCCCGAAAGCTTTGGTGCAGCTGCACAGCTCCAATGAAATTCAAGTGGAAACTCACATCTAAAACCCTGAACAATGCATTGGTAAGTCTAAGGGTTTGATGTCAGAGGATGACTCTCAGAGTCAACTGCTTTTGTTCAGCAGAAGCCTTCACAGAAGAATGAAGCACAGTCTCTCATCTTACAGAAAGTGGAGGCTGAAGAGAGCAGGAAGGGAAGAAGGAAATTCAGAAAAAAACATTGGTATAATTCTGTCCAGCTCAGTATCTAAGGAATCACCCTGACATTATTTGTAATGGAAATGATACAAAGAGGCCATGCTTTGGCTTTTCCATTACCCATCATCAGAGAGGATTCAGAGCAATTTCCATTTTATTTGAACCAGTAAGTCCAATCGGATGGAGGTAGCTCCTGGATGAAAGGATCAACCACTGATCCAATTCTAATCAGCACAATGATAATTCTCTTACCTCCAGCAGGATTAATCTGATTGTTTGAATAAACAATTTGGTTCATCTTTTGGAAGCAGTCAGAAAGCCCAGATGTCTTTGGACATGTGTCAGTGCTTTACTGTGGAGCAGGGTGTGCTTTTCAAAACACTCCCATGGCTATCTCCTTTTCCTGGGCTTTGGTTCCCATCCCAGCCTGTGTTGGAACACCCCATTTTATCCTGGGATAAAATCAGACTGGAAGATCCAGTCCAGGAGCTCACCTACTGCCCTCCAGCAAACTCCTCATGCTACAGCTACCTGAAATAAATCCTCTGGAATGTGTGGAGTGGGGTCTGAACCTGCAGCACCGTTTTGCTCTACAGCTGTGTCCCCCTTGGGACCACTGCTCATTAATATGTGCAGAGCCTTCATGGCCTCCTGAGCATGGTCACACCTGTGCCCATAGTCACAAAGAGTTTGTATTAAAAAGCATTGCAGATGCTGGAAAATCATCTTTCTTTCGTATATGACAAGTTGGAGTCTACTAATGTTGATTTGCAAAATTCCAATTATAAAGGACCATTTAGGCTAAGCTGTTTCTAGCACGAATCACAAACTGCCATGTTCCCCTCAGATGTGATAAGTGACAATTTTTTGTTTCAATATTTTTGCCCTGAAGATGTTTTCTCTTTCCATAATTTTTAGTAATTTTGTGTTATTTTGTGACATGTCTGTGGCATCATATCTACATATCATTACTTCAAGTTGTCATGTCACATTCCACAAGACTACGGCTGCCATGTCAAATCCTCACAGAGCAGAGTTCTTGCTTTTCTTTATCATTAAGGGCAGCTGCTACTCTGTACAAATTGAAACATCAATATACTGCAGAAAGGTTCCAGGCTGCTGGAAACAGTTGCTCATGAAATTAGTACACCAAATGCTTATCTTTTTTTTTTTTTTCCTTGTTCAAAGTGTTAACCTGTATCGCTTCAACACAAACAGGAGGCATTTTGTTCAAAGAAACAAAGTGAAGGGGGTTCAAACATCCAGAGTCTGGTTTTGAATGCCTAAATAGACAAAAAGAATGTGAGAGAAGGTCATATTTTTAGATACCTTTTGTACCTAACAGTACGTGCAGAGATCACAGACATATCAATTGTAGTCATAGAGGAAGCTTTTGACATATCTGGAAATTTAAGCTTGCATCATTTGCATCCCACTGCAGTGCTTTAACCATAAACCATTCATCCTGGCACAGCAATGAGTTAGATGAAGATAAAAGAGGAAAAGAGAGAAGTCAGTAAGATTACGCACCCCAGAGTAATTGTTTATATTTCAATTTTTCCCTGTCAATTGCTCAAGTGGAGTTGAATAAAATAGGATTCAGAAAATAAATCTCTTCTTAGATATTGTCAAAAGGGTCATAAATTCCAGTACCCTTAGAAATCTCATTCTTGGGGCCTTAATTCAGGTCTAGGAGCATTCCAGACACCAAACATTGTAGATTAGCCCCAGTTCAACTTTTGAGTGAATAAAGATGTCAGAAGAGATCAAATCCATTATGTTATGCTGTAGAGGCAACACAATGGTGGAGCCACTGTGCAAAATCATCTGTGCAGGGACCTCGAGAGTACAAGTCCCATTTGACAGTGTGCACACAACTTCTTCTGAAGTGTTACAGGCTTTAGAGTGACTGCAGGATGGAGGAAAAGCTTTAATTCCTTCCACCAACATCCCATTCAAAATTCAAGCAATAGCAGCATCTGTGACTGGAAGACGAGAGTTACAAAAGCTGCAGACAGAAGAAAAATTAGTAAAAAAAAAAATAAATTGCATTTGCTTGCAGAAGCAAACAGGTTAGGAGGGCATAGCTTAAATTTAGGTTTGCTCTCTTACTTTTCCATGCCAAAGATATGCAAAGAATGGAGGATGGGGAAAAGCAAATTTATGGGCACGGTCTCCCTCCAACAGCTTCTCAAAAGAAGTCAAATTTAGTTTTACATTAAGTGCTCTGCAGTACTTGGATCACAAGTTCACAAGGGCATGGAAGTAGTTTGCATATAAAATAAACAAGCAAATAAAGCAGGGGGAAACTCATGAAAAGAGAAATTTGAGAAAACAAAGGCAGAATAATCAGGCAGTAGAAAAGTATCTTCCACAAATAGCTTCACCTCTCCCTTTTTCCTCTCCCTTTCCAAGTCCAAAATATGGACCAAGCACCATCAAAGTAACAGACACTAATCCCTCATCAAACATTCCTTTTGATTGCTGGCAGGGAAAAGCAAGGACCTGCAGTTTCCTCTGCAGGCAGGATTCAAAGGCACCCTCTGAAGGAGCAGTGGCACAGAGCAGGCTTTGCTCCCCATCAGGGTCCCTGGTGCCAGCTCTCCTCTGCCCAGGGCCTGGGACATCCCAGTGGCACCAGTGTGGGAGCAGCCATTCTCAAATGGGGAACATGCCAACCTGTTTGATCCTAAACCTACTGGGAAATAGTTTGGGAACATTACCAGGAGTTTCTTTTACTAGCAAAGAAATTCAAAAGTTACACAGTGTGGGTAGCAAGACAACCCTGCTTCAGCCTTTTTTTTTTTTTACTGGATTAGAAAAACACTGATTAAAAGTCAGTCTTACATGTCAGTTTAAGGTAACCTTCTTTTGCACTCTCTTTCTCAGCAGACAGCAACACTACCTTTGAAGATAACCATTCATGCATAAAATTACTAATAGAGACCATCTATCTGACAAATGTCTGTTCCTTAATAATTTATATCACTTGATCTATTTTCAAAGGTTAGTCTTACATTTAAAATTACAGTTCTGAATAGGTCAGCCTGTTACTTAAAGATAAATTACTCCACCTCTCCGTGTTACTGTGTTGTGTTTTGATAATGACAGGCTTTTTATTCCCATGCTTTCCTCTTCCTTCTCAGAATCGGCATAGCAAAGTAGCAGCACAACCCACCTTGCCCACACCTTCCAGCAGTCCCATTTTGATTCTTTTTGACTAAGGCAGTCTGAGCATCAGCTTACAGTCCTTTACCTGCTTTTAGCCAAGGCTTAGGAACGACTCAGCACTCCAGGGTGAAAAGATGAATCAATGATGTGTGATGGGACTAAGCTTAGTCCTGCTGTGTGGGAGCTAAAATGCTGTATAACCAATGCTATTACATTCATAGCAATTAAAGGATAATTTCTGCTCTCCTCTAGATAGATAAAGCTATAAAATGACAATGTTTAAAGAGGAAATGCCAGTGTAATGTTCATGCATTTAACAACTACCCAGGAGATATGCATTGTAAATATACTCATAACAGAGAAGTTCCTACTGTTTTATATAAGGAAGCATTTTGTGCTGGTAATTTCATACCACTGAGTAGTCTGGAAAGTTACTGGACCACAGACAACTTACTTTTTTCTTTTTGGAACACATGGTATTGGTATTTTTCTATGATTGTGAAGAACTGTCAGGTTATAACAGTTTGTCACATATCTTATTACAAATACATTTCTGAACTACTGAGGGTGAAAAGCTCTTCTCAGGCAACCCAGACATCTGCACACAGATTAGAGCACCCGTCTGTTAGCTCAGCAGTAGCAGGAGGGAAGGAAAAAGCAGTGTTTGGAGTCTGTGGACATTCTGGGTGAGCTGCAGGAGGAGAGGTCTCCAGGAACAGTGTCCAGCAGCAGGAGTGCCAGGAGAGCAGTGACATCCTTCCAGCACAGAGCTGCTCCTAGGTCTGAGACAGGACAGAGTCCCACCCTGCACAGACACCATCTGGACAGGGAAATTGAGATGGAAAGCAGTCCCAGGGAACTGCTGGATCTTGTGCAGCAGCCCTGCGGAATTTCTCTACGTTGTGCTCCTGATGTAATAGCTCAAGTGGAATAACTGGCCTTTGCTTTGCAGATAAAAACAAAATGAGAATCTGCATGACCCCTTGAAAACAGACTCAGAGGTTCAGTCTGTCTGCCACGAAGCCAGTGCAGCTGATGGAATTGTCTCTACTGTTCCTGGGTGTGCACCACATTCTCCCCAGAGTTAATCAGAAGAAATTTAGAAATAATACATCCATTTCAAATGTGATTTCCTGAGGCCCCTTCTGAAGTAACTGCACGTATACAATATATGTATATGAAGAGCAAGAAGCCAGCACCTGCAACACAGATACTAGACAAACAAGCATCAGGTTCCAGGCACGAATACCAGCAGTTACCCAGAGGCAAATTATTCACAATGTTTTGTGATAAACAAATCAGTGACACATAAAAAGACCCACCAACCCCAGCTACAAAGATTCCAAATCCCTTTTGCAGATGGCAGCCAGGAGAGAAGAACCCAGCCCAGCATATGAGCAGCTACCAGGGTCTCAGGACAGAGGAGCTCTTGTCAGTGTAGCCCACTGAATGTGCAAAATGCCACAAGGTACTTGTAGAAAATTTTGACACTGCTGTGGGTATTAACAGGACAACTCCTCTAGTGCTCAGGCAGCCTGTCCTTTACCTATCTAGGATGTAAATGCTGATTTTCCTGAAGCATTTGGCTCCTGTGTATCACCTCACCCTGCAGCTGCCACTTGGATGTTACACTGCTCGGGGTGTAGCCAGTACCCCAGGAACAAAGTGCTTCCCACTTCACTGAGAGCAAACACAGTTAAGGCAGAGCTACAGATCTGCTATTTCAGACCCTGGGCAATAAATGATTCACAAAGAAACAAAGCAGACTTCAGATGGCCCTAGGGAGACTACCAAAGGTAGAGTAAGATAATGAATGGATGAAATGCATAGTTTTTTTGGGTTTTTTTTAGCTAACTAGATATGAAGGGCTGCAAAACTTGGTATATTCCATTGCCAGCTCTTCTCTGTATCAGCAGAGCCTCTGTTTACTCTAAGGGGATCTACCCAAATGTAGGGGCTCAGGAGAGGCCAGATTGGTGTAGGAAGCTGCAGCCCCCAGGGCAGGACTGCACCAGTGCAAGAGATGCTTTTACTCCACTGGCAAATGTGAATTGTCATATTCAGTCCATCCATTATTATTCCCTTGTACGTGGTTGTGACATCTAATTCTCTCAGGGCTTGTAAAGCATGAAAAACCCTATATCTTCACCACAATCTAAAACATTTAAAATGTTTTAAACTGTATGGGTTACCCCAGATCACCTTCCCCAGCGAGAAACTAATTCAGACTGCCTTAAGTACAATCTTTTTAGCAAACTGTGACCAATGAATTCACCTTTCTTACTTCAGAGTGTAGTTCTGTTCTTGACATGGAAGGATATAGTAGCTACAGTTTAAAAAAAAATCAAAGCAAACCCATACAAACAAAAAAAAAAAATCCCACCCCAAAAACCATTCCATTATACATCAAGCAGCATGTCTACACATCTGTACAGACAAGGGAGTTCTGACTCCAGCCATGCTCCAGCTTCTTTTTGCTAATCTATTTTAGCAAGAGCTGGGCAAGACAAAGCCTGATGCCTGCAATCCTCCCAGTCCAGGTGGAGTCTCATTTTTTCAGCCAGCAATCCCATATTTCCTGTATCTAGAGCCTATTCTGATTCTCCCAGCTTGAGGCCCCGTTGGCCTTTCCTTTGCCATGACTCTCACTGTGTGATTATCTACATTTGCTCACTTGTTCAGTGATCATCCAGAGGCCACACTGCAGGATCTTTGTTGCTTTAACATGCACCAAATCCCATCAGTTCCAGTGCTGTAGCTGGCAGGGCAGGCTCTCATTCCTTAGTCACCCTCTCAAATGCCAAGGCACTGAGTTGCCAGCACTGTCTGATTGCACCCAGAGCCAATTACATCAGCCTTCTGCCAACCTGGGGCTTATCTGCTCCCCAGAATTAATTCCTGTTTTGCTGCAATGCACAACCAAAGTTTTAAGTTCCTTGGCCAATTTATTACAATTAGTCTTTCTGCAGTGCATTTGGTCTTCTTTATAATTATCCCACAGAGGCTGGGGTTCTGAGAATTACTCTGTGCACACCTCTGCTTCCCCAGATCCCACACTTTGATGGAGAGGCAAATACTTACTTTTCCACCCCCATTCCCTCCTGTGCATGTAAATCAAGCAAATTGAAGCAAGTGAGGCAGCGCTCAGTAGCATGGCACTGAGGCTGGGAGATGAACTGACAGGTGGCAAACGTGCAGCTCAGTTCCCCACTTTGGGAAATTTATTCACAATACATTTCCTCTGATCGAATCACCTTGAGTTGGTCTGTCTGTTCATTTTCTCTTTGTCACCTCACATAACAGAGCAGCCCAGTGCTGTTCTGTTCTGAGGGGCAGGTAGGAAAACAACCACACCAGGTGTTTTCCAGAGTGCCCCTCCCCAGGTAATCCTCTCCAAGAGGAGTGGGAACCCATCTGGAGGATGGCCTGACATCACCATCAGAGGAAGAAATTCACCTTTCACATCTTCTTCATAAATTCTTCTTTTCAAATCTATTAGCATCTAAATTTACTTTCTATGAAAAATTTTAGGGCATCAGTCCTGCCAGGAGACATGTAGAAAGAAGGAATTTATAGTGCTTAAAGAAGGGAAAAGACTTCAAGGGATGTCTCTTGAGGCTGAAAGTTGGGGAGGCTGCCTCAGGGCTGCCAGTTAAGGATTTGTGAGAACCAAACTCCCATTAATTCCCAGGCTGGAAATCCCTTTTTCTTTCTCTGCAGAAGACAAAAGATGGGATGGATTCTGAGGTAGTCCTCAGCAGGAACCCCATAGTAGACATCAAGGCCATCTGCCCTGAAGACAAGACTGAGAAATCTACTTGCCCTGAAGTTTCACCAAAAGCTGATGAGCTGAACCATGCAAAATCCTGATGCTGATCTAATTCTACCAAGTACAAACTTTCATTGCCTCTGGTACAGAAGTATTATTTGCCTAAATTACTTATGTCAAGATTTATAAAGTACCCAAAATTCTCTGAGGGACTGCCAAGCATTGAATTTATTTATGCATAAATTATACATGCTAAAGGTATTTTGGCTGTACCTCTTCCCCTTCCTGAGCTTTTTCTCAACCTCTTATTTACTAGCTTCACCAATATGTTATGTGGCAAGCTCACCAAGAATAAGAGTTATTTCCCCTGTGGCATTTGAAGTTGCAGACCTAACTCTGTGAAGTCTATAGTAACCCTAAGCATTTTCACAGAGAACCATATGGCCATGCCAGGCAGGTGTTCCTCAAAGTCCTCAAACAATTATCAGTGTGAGTCATGCCTGTTGCCTTTATTTCCTGGAACGTTTCACTTCGTGACTGCACATCACGTACGAGTGGTTGGGGAAAGGACCACGCTCACATTTGGGATCTGTTTGCTTCTCCGAGGATGTTTTGATGCTACTGTCTCAGCCATATCACCTTCAACTGGTCCCCTTTCCACAGATGACCAGTCATCCAAAACACCAGAGATTTTCAGCCTCCTTGATCTAAGGGAAGCGGATGAGAAAAGACATGATGCAGGCAAATGTCACATTTGTGTCACTGACCGAAACCCTGCTGCCATGATACATTATTCAGTACCTAACAGACCTCCTGATATAACCCTGAGCTGAACTCTCCTCGAAAGATCAGCCATCCGTGGCTTCCCCACAGCAGGTGGGAAGATTTGCTGCCACAGCCCTGGGGCCAGAGAGAGGAATACCCACGCCTGCATGCCCACACAGCCCATGGAAATGCTTTATATGACAAGCAATGTGTCCACTTTTTCTTCATGGAGAATTCTCTGCTCTGTATCTGTATCTATACAGATAAGGGAGTGCTGACTCCAGGCACTGAAGATAAGTTGGTTTCCTACTCTGCTTGGAGTTCTATGCCAATGAACAATATGAAAACATACTGGTTCTGTTCTCTCAAACATTATTAATGCTAAAATATTTGATGCTAACAAGGAGAGAGCAGATACAGATCTATCAGCTCACACCTTCACTCCCAGCCTTAATTCACATCCTCACATAGGGTTGGAAAGAGAACCAGGGCAGAAGCTGTCCCCTGAGCAGCCCTTCCCTGTGCTCTGGGTCTGCAGGTACAGAGAGAGCAGGACACAGTCATCTCCTGTCCCGTGCACAGCCTCACCTCCCATCAGGCAGGGAGAAAAGATACTGGCACGTTCTGATCAGGTTCTGCCCTCCTTGTTTCTCTTAACTGGCTCTCTGCTAGAATCTGTTTTGGGGGTAATGGAAAGGAAAATTGAGTTAGACCTTTTTAAAGGGTTTGCTAATGAATTTATTCATGAAAGACTGCAAGGCCTGAATTTTCCATCAAACACCACCACAGGCTTAGTTAACCAACACTCACCTATGACTTCTGCTAGAAAAGCCAGGATGCTGCTTTCCTATTGCTTCAGTACTTTTTACATTTCTTGGCCATGTACTGCCCCTGGAGAGCATCAGCCCACCTCCTGCAGTAATGAGATCAGATCAGAGAAGACCCTGCCACAGCTTATGTAAATCCTAACCTTCTCATATTCAAGACATCTCCTTTGCAACTGCAAGACAGCCCATGCCAAAAAGCCAAAGTTCTCCATTCCATTCCATTCCATTCCATTCCATTCCATTCCATTCCATTCCATTCCATTCCATTCCCTCACAGTTTTCAAGGGTGTCCAGAGATACAGAAATATCCACTGTTGCTAGCTGTTTTTGAAAGTTAAATTAAAAGCTATGCCAGCCAGTCTGTATTGGGCATAAGAAATATATTTCAAATATGTACCAGAACAAAGACCGGTAACTTGGGGCTGGCGGGCCACACAATCTGTTGTAGAGACCTTTGGGGACTGCAAACTCAACCCCTGTGTCACAGTGAGGCCAAAAGGCAAAAACCAGGTCATAAAGGCACAGAAAGCCATACAACAGGCATATGGCTCCTGAGATCAGAGCCAGCAGACCTTTTACTTCTAAAATCTCTCATAGTGTTACAGCTGGAGCTCCCAGCATACAAAAAGCTGTATTACCAGATCATCAGCCCAAACCCTTCTGGGTGTGCTGCAGCCACAAAGTGCTGGAGAGGGAAATTTTCTTTTTGCTTGTGTGTTCCGTCTGTCCTGCTACACAGACAAGGTGCTGGCCAGGCACAGCCCAGAGGAACTTCTATTCCTCTTAGATCCTAAGGCCACCCTCATAAAGCACACTCGTTAAGCAATAAAATTGTAAAAGTGTGATGGGGTGACCCTGGCTGAACTCCTGGTGCCCATCAAAGCTGCTCGATCGCTCCCTTCCTCAGCTGGACAGGGGAGAGAAAATAAAATGAAAGGCTCATGGGTCAAACCATTCTCTTACTCCTCTCTCCCAGCTGCAGCTGTGCAGGTTTTTTCCCCCTCTTCTTCAAAACACAGAGCCAGACAGAGTCTCCTAAGTTACCTTTGCTGCCATAGGACCCGTCCACCGTGTGATCAGAGCGTATGACACACGCAGATGATTAATGATAGCAGTAATTAAGAAGGTGGCTGATTTTCACATGTAAAGTCTTGGCTGTTCCCCTCTGGACCTCAGCTTCTGCAGTCAGGTAACTCCTGACAATCCAAGCAGCAGTGATTTATCTTTCTATCAGAGAATGCATGGGATGTCTCACTTCTCACTGCCTGGGGATTGCAGCCCTCCATCCTAATCAAGAACTCACAAGGTAGATAAGGTGCTCTGCTTTAATGAAACTCTGGAGTTGTTGGGGAAAAGGTTTGGTACACAGTGTAGAAACATCAGGGCAGATTGAAATGAGATGAACTTTTGCAAACCTTTTCTTTAGTGATTGCTAGAATATTCTAAATAATTACAGTTATGACCAACCCAAGCCATTACCTTTAGCAGTATTTTTTTGTTTTAATTATGATATTGTTTGGGTGTTCCTAAATACTTTTTGTTCTCCCTTTTAAATTAGAAGATAATACTTCAAATGTATCCAAGATTTACTCTAATCTTGTTAGAAATAAAGTAAATTTCAGAGACTTGTTGAAACCAACAGTGAAGTCACAGAGTAGTCCAGAGCGGTTGCAATGCCTGGAGGAGTGGGGCAAGCAGCAGGGAATGGCAGGAGGTCCAGGGAGAGGGGGTGGGATAGTGTTTGCTGCTCAACAGCCCTTCAGAGGGATTCTGCTGAGCTCTCCCCATGCCCTTTCTTCCCAGAGACTCATCCATGGCCACTGGCAGAACCAAACCTGGAATGAGGAGCCAGGCAACGAGCTGATGCCTCAAAGTCTTCCAAGACTGAAAAAGGCTGGATGGCCACAAGACCTCATGTCATGTAGAGCACAGCCAATAACACCAAGATGTAAAAGATGCAAGAAGAAAAATCTGAAAGCTTTGGCAACTTTTCCTCCATTAGGCAAACAGATATTGGCATCTGTGTCTGCTCAGGCTTTGTCTGGTGAATAATTGATGCATTTCCATGTGTTTTTATTCAAAGCTGACTTTAAAGTTCCAGTATTTCCTGATATTCTTAAAGATTAGAAGTTGATAATTGTGATTTTTGTAATCAACAGAGACTTGGAATTTTTAAAAAGAGAAAGAAAGAGTGAAAGGAAAAACTAAAGGCATTTCTAATAACTGTGGCAGGAACTAGACAGACATTTCCTTCACACTGAGCTGTCAGTAAGTAAAAACATATTGTGGCAGGCTGTAGTTTACCTATGCTTGTGTGCAGGTATCGAAGGCTCAGTGGGACTAATTACGAAAATATGATTATAATGGATTAGTAATTCTGTCAATCAGACACATGCATATGGTAACAAAAGAGCAATGGGTAAAAAATGCCACAGGACAGGAGATTTTAATGCTGTGGGTTAGTACCAAAAGCATGTCTCATGGGAGAAAAAAGATTTGAGTTATGCTGGGGGAGAATTGCTGGGATTGTATATTAATAAGAAATCATGTATCAGATCTATGGCTCAGAAACACATTAAAACCAGCAGCAAAGCGATTTTTACCCCTTCTCTCTAAAAGTGGTTTTGACAGACTTAGAAAGGGTGTGATTTCAAACTGCACTAAAAGTTTGCAGGCAGAGCTGGTAAACCTCAGCATTAGATGGGCCTGCTCAATCAAAAGAGAGGGTGACACCCCAACCACCAAGGACATTTCATTCATCTTTGAAATCACATTCTCGAATCAAAGAAAAGAAAATCTGTGGAAACCGTTGTCATTTAAAATTGGAGAAGAAGAAAGTGTCTTTGAATCTGTTTCCTTAATGGATATTCTTCCTTTTCCTCCTCGCCCACGCCTGGTTTGCTATTCAGAACCCTGCAGGAGAGATGGACTATGGTGATGATGTCTCAGGGAAGGCAGCTGAGGACTCGTCCCCTTCCTTCTTTTGTATATAAAACCACCATGAAGTAATTTATTTTGTAAAACAATGTAATTTTTGTAAATAACTGCAAGCACTTCAAACTCCATTCTCTGCTTTGCAGCTCTGCCAATGTGTGCCCCAGTGGCCTGGCCAGTTCTTGGCATATCAGCATGGGTTTTTCACTCTTTCTGTTCCTTGCTAGCTCGGGGAGTCTGAGGCAGCTCCCGTGTTCATGGGCCAGTCTGGAAGGCACTGTTGCTCCAGGGGAAGCAGCCACCTCCTGGCTCAGCCTCCACAAGCCAAGGGCAGCCAAATGCAGCAGGGATCAGATCTGTCTGCAGCTCCCTGGGAGGCTTGGGAGCACTGGAATCTGGAAAATTAGGATGTTTCAGCTTCCCTGGCTTTCTCCTTTATACTGGGGAGGGTGGGGATGGAGGGGGCTGGGAGAATAATGGGGACCAGCCTGGGACTGTGTAGAACCAGGCAACTGCCAGAGTATTGTTGATGATAAAAGTATCTCTCTCTTTCTTGATGTAAAGCCAGCCAGTTAAAGCCCTTCTGATCCCAGCTGGTTCCTCAGGTACTGGCACCAAAGTTGAAGGATAAGGAGTTTCTACATAAACATTGACCATAGAGCAGGGCTCTGACAAGACACTGGAAACAGATCAAGTGAAGACAAAAATATTTGCATATTCTTGATCTTTTCCTTTCACCTGCCACTTCGTAGGTGCTTCAGGAGGCACTGGACCACTGACTGAGGGGACAGGAAAGGAAAACCCTACACTGAAACACAGAGAACAACTCAGAATAGTTTCACACTTGGAAAGCCTCTGTTGCCAGTGGACGCACCTGCAGTAGCTGCAGAGGGGTCTTATATCCACTGAACAAGTCGTTCTGAAGGCAGCAGATTTGCAGCTGACTTTAATAACCTGTGTGGCTTAAAGCCTTGTCATTTTTGTGCACCATGCAAACGTGCTCATGACTTTTACCCAATGCAAACAGAGAAAGAAATTTAGTCCTTGTGGGAGCTGATGAGGCAGGTCCATGAAAGAAACAGGATCATGTTCCTGGCTGGGAATCCTCCTCTTTAGAAAGTGCAGGGAACTCCTAAATAGGTAACTAAGGGCTAATCTCTGATATTAGGAACACTTTGATCACAATGGGCCACCACAGGATCTAAATTTTAGATAGCAGATTAAAATTATCAGTTTTCATGAGACTTTCAGAAAAGAGGATTCTCAACACTTCAGCTTCCCTCTCTCCACTGGCAATATGCCTGTGTGCACTTAGAACTGGACTATTTAGCCAAATCCAGTACCCTGAAATGATGGAGCAGTAGGATGTAAATAGTTCAGATGTTGATAATATCACATATTTCATTGTCCTGATGCAAAGATGAATTCACTGGGCTCCTTGCACAGACCTTCCCATGTGTCTAACAGACAATTTTCATGTACTTGGTGGCAGACACAAGAGAGGTGATGGAGGGAGCCAGTTTTGGGAAGGACATTGGAGATCAATCAGCAGGTGCTCTCCCTCTGTGTATCTGTTCTCTGCTGAAGGGCACGAGCCCACTCAGAGCCCTGCTGTACAAAATCCCTGCAGGCTATTGCAAAATGCAAGCCAGAGGCCAGCTGATTAGAAAGGCACTACAGCAGAATTGATTTTGGGTCTACATCTTACATTTCAAGTGAGCAGAGTTCAAAACCAAGCTTTAAAGGGAAACCAGCTCAGACATCAGGGAGCAGGCGCAAGGCAGGAATTGTGTGGCAATGGACTCTGCTGTGGAGCTGGGGCTGGGCTCTGCCAGGTGGGCTCAGAAACCACAGGCACGTGCCCCAGCTGTGGGCCAGCACCTCCATCAGCTCTGAAATCCAGGCTGGGAACACGATGCTCCACCCCAGGGTTCAAATCAGGCAAGGTAACACTTGTCACCACTGCAGAATTTCCCCCTCTGAAGTCAATAAGAAATTCCCATCAACATTAAAGGATTCTTGAAAGAGTCCCAAAGCTGTCATCTCGACTTTTTGTTCACATCTGACTGTGTTAGAAAGGACCAGTTAACCAGGCACAAGGATAAAAATGTACCTGAGAGCAATGGTGTTCATCCACTAAACACAGAACTAAAGGGTTCCACTACATCAAGAATATTGGAATATTGTTTTTCATAATTACACTGGTTCAACTACCTCCATGTTTTTTAGGAGAGAACAATCTTAACAGCATCTGATCTTGAATTTCTCAATGGAAAATGGCATTAGCAAAAAATAAATATTCTAGTGCAGAGATAAAGTAGGAAATATTACAAGGAAAAAATCACTGGAAATCAATAAATAATCCCCAACCTCTCACTATGCTTTTTTCTCTAAAACTGTGTCACCATACTTTTACTGTTTTCCTCTATATCACATTTCTTTAGCTCAGCAAACTGGAGCATTTCTGATATTTCATTACCCTGTGAACACAGCTACTGCTTTATTAATGACAACAATAGTGTTTCTCAAGGACAAATAGATGTGTTTTGATGATATCTGGAACAGAAGGGAGGAAATAACCTTTGGTCTGAGATAAAGGAAAGAAAGTAGCATAAAAGAAAGGTGCATAACTAGCACAGGAGTCAAGAGTTTTATATGATGAAAGAGGTTTTATTAGAAAGGGCTTTTCTTGAAGAAGGTTTTGTGTGCCAAAGTCAATCTGGTTTTCCTGTGCTGTGCACTCTACTCAAACCTATCCCTTCCCCTATAAGCTCTCCCAGCATCGTTCACTTTCTGAAGTGAATGCCAGCATTTACCTCCCTGCCCTGTCCTCAGATTCCTGGATTCCCCATTTAAAGGTAAAGTTTCCACTTGCTCCTCGTCACAAGACTCATTCTCCTGAGGCAGTATCTTTCACATCCTCTCTCCCCTATTTCCTGTGTAACTAATTCCTACAGATCTTACAGGGACTCCTCAGTTCAAGCACCAACTGTGCCAAGGTCAGAGCCCTCCTACGCTCAGCAGTGCCAGATGCAGATCCTTTTTCATCCCCTCCTCTCCCACTAGAAATGAGAATCGGGGAAAAACCCTTCTCTCTCATTTTTAAAACAGTTTTGTTCAGCTAGAGCTCTGCTACCACCTTTCAAATGATGGCAACTACTGGTAATTGAAAAAAAAAAAAAAAAGGTGGAGACATTTATGACTACAATTGAGAGCAACAGCCCCTTATTTACAGGGCTACAGGTTCTGCTCTAGCCACACACCATGAGCAGCATTCCCCTCTTCCCTTTCCCCCAGGAAAATGGGACCACTCACAGACTAAAGGAGAACCCTTCATAAGATGCATGGCAAAGTGTTCCTGCAGTTTGTCAAGGCAAAGTAAGAAATAGATTTTATTGGTATCATTTTATTTCCACTTAAGTCCCATAAAATCAATCTCTGGGAAGTTCCAGAGGTTGATGTCTGCATTTACAGGCTAATGCAGCGAGCAGGCATAGCTGGAAATAGATAGCTGTAAAAAGAGACAGCAGCAATGCAAATTGGACTGAATCAGAAAATTATGCCCTGAATGGTACAACTGTAAAAACAGCAGAGGCAGAGCAAGTAAAACTGAGATATCCCTGCGTGCACCAAGGTTTGTAAATTCTGTGTGGGAGCAGGTGTAGGGCCAGGGCAGCACTGGAGAGCAGCAGCCTTTCCTCTAGGAAATTGTTACACACTTCTGGAACTTCCAAAGACTGCAGAAGCCCCAAACGATACAAAAATGCTTATGTATTCAAAGCTCCAACTGCATGTAAAAAACTCTAAACTTAAAATTTTTTTTAGATGAGTCCTGCTGTGTTTTTGAAGTCATGTACAAAAAAAAAAAAAAAAAAAAAAAAAGAGAAATCAGGTCTTTTCAAGTCTCCAGGTACAATTTACTATGCATTGCACAAATTCACTCGTTCCATTCAAATTGGACCTCAATCCTTTTGCTTTCTTTGTGGCTACAGAGCAGGATCCAAACACCCTACAAGTTTCAATGGACCATCCCCACTGAGTAGGCATCACTACAAAGTGTTGATAACTCAACCTTTCCCTTTAAACATGAAACAGCGTTTTGAGTCAGGACCTGTGGGCTTTTTCTTAGTTTGGATCCCATTTTAGCTGCTGCCTAAAGCAGAATGCCTGGAGCATAAATGAGAGGGCAAAAATCTAAGTCAGAGGTATTCTGCTAACTCTAATTTATATTTCAACTAACTAAAATCAAAACACAGGGAATTTGAAATAAAAGCTGTGATTGTCAGGACAGCCCACGGCCCAAAAAGGAGATGTAGCAGGGAGGCTGTGCCTGCTGCTGCCATGGGGCTGAGTGGACCTCAGTCAGTCAGTGAGGCTGCACAGAAGACAAGCATATGTTTGGCCTTTGAAATAATTCCCTCCTTGTGGAAGCAAAATCTGACTTCATACCCACAGAAAGTGTTCATCCAAATAGATAACTACCAGTTTCAGGAGCAGAAATTGGAAACACACGTAAAAGGGAAATTGTTGAAAGCCACTCTCTCCCTAAATGCAAACTATTAGAAACATCCCATGGCCATTTAGCTGTCCTTTCTTTTGTGTGCTTTGGGTATAAAAGACAGATCCCATTGCAAACTCATTCTATGGGAAGTCCTTGCCTGTGGGGAGAAGGAAATCATGGCTTTTTCCTCCACAAGACTCCAAAGTTTCTCAGAATATTTTTATTCTGATGTTCTCTGTGCACTTTCTTCCTTGAGGTTGTTTAGAAGCTCTAAGCAGATTTATGATGTGGTTTTTAGTCGGGGTCGTTTTAAAGGGATTATTAACTGTAAGTTATTGTAACTTACAGCAGAGATGGTTTCTGTGGGTCAGGAACAGGGAAAATTCACTCACAAAAAAAGCTGTTGTTCTGTTTTCCTTTCTCTCCAGCCCTTTCCCGTTCATGAGGGCTTGGAGGCTTGGTGCCCTGCTCCAAAGTTGCTCTGAAATAAACTCTGTCCTGATCCCAACCCTCATCCCTCCCAGAGAAGCAGCTGCCTGCACATGTCACACCACAGAGAGGAAGTTCTTGCCTCCATATAAATACAGCCCTTCCTAACAGTGGAAGAGGTGAATCAACATCCCACCATTCCTGGTTCTTAGGGAATCTCAGGATGCTCTTCTTTCCTGCACAAGTTAACAGGCAGGTGTCACCAGCTTTAGAAATCACCTTTCAGAGCTTACTCTATGCAGTTCTTGAGTTTTTTTCCGTCCCTTAAAATCTTGCTTTTTAGCCCCTCATTTCATTCACCAGCTGCCTCTCTTTTAGCAGGAATAATATAATTTTCAAACTTTTCCAAACAGCTCCATTTTTTATCCTCTTCCCAATTATACTGACCACCACGGGTTTTATTTATTTCTCTAATATCTCTCCAGTACTGCAGCATGCAGAAATACAAACTTTACTTCAGCTCTTTCCACAGTACCACATTAATCTCCCTCAAAACTCATTTCACCATCCACATAGATTCTTTTAAAAAATTCAGTTAGAGGAACAATTCTGGAGTTTTATTTAATATTGGACACATCATTTCATGGCTTATTTTTTTAATGGTAAGACTTTTTTAACTAGCATCTGGCAGAGGAGGATACCTCAGCAAACATCTGTACTCAAAACACAGCAGACATTGAAAGTGCCACTGATGATGTGCATGTGGCTCTGTTGCCAGCAATCAGAAAATAAAGGAATAAATGCCACTCGCTGCATTTTTTTATGTCAATCTAAACCTGTATTTTGTCACCAAGACAGAAAGGCTCTCTGCCTTTGGTGCTGCACCTGGTCCAAGCCATCAGCACAGGCACAAGGACATGCTGGGGGTAACTGAGGCTGGGACAAGGAGGTCCCCACTGTGCTGATACAGCTGCTTTGTCCTCCCAGATAAAAAAAATAAAACCAAAGCCATCTTCTGACTGAGTTTGCAAAAGCAGGGTTAAGCTTTTTCCAAGGCAAAGACCAGCTGCTATTACTCAGCACACAGCTTCTTTCTGAGCCCTCACAAAACCTTAGCTCCTTCTCTAAGGTCTGCTGCTCTTAACACAGAGACTTCAGGAGTTCCAGCTGCCCAGCCATCCATAACAGGCTGGGAAAGGAAAAAAGAGAGGGAAAATTCATCATAGGCCCTGCGGTATTCATTTGCTATAAAGTTGGGAAAAGTTGAGTACTTGTGACTACTGAATGCTCCAAGTTTATCAATGTATTTTCTCTTGCAATATTTAGCAGGATGAATTTTTAACCACAGAAAACACTCCCTACAAAATGAGCTTATCCCTAATGACTCACAGCTTGCAGAGGTGAGCAAAGAACAATCTTTTACTACTGAAATTTTAACATTCCTTTGGGGGCTCGCAACAAATTGTTTTCCAGGTCAATTCATGCCCCTGCCCTGTGTAATCCATAAAGAGTCCCATTGCTAACAGATGACTGCAATAATGTTACCTTTCTAATCAGGTCAGAGGAGGCAAAATAATCCCTTTAAAATGACCCCGACTAAAAACCACATCATAAATCTGCTTAGAGCTTCTAAACAACCTCAAGGAAGAAAGTGCACAGAGAGCATCAGAATAAAAATATTCTGAGAAACTTTGGAGTCTTGTGGAGGAAAAAGCCATGATTTCCTTCTCCCCACAGGCAAGGACTTCCCATAGAATGAGTTTGCAATGAGATCTGTCTTTTATACCCAAAGCACACAAAAGAAAGGACAGCTAAATGGCCATGGGATGTTTCTAATAGTTTGCATTTAGGGAGAGAGTGGCTTTCAACAATTTCCCTTTTCTTGGGTGTATGAGGAAGAGGTGAAGCAGAAAACTAGAAAGGAAGAGCAAATGCATTGAGTGATTTGACATTTATTCTGAATATTCATAATGCAGAGGCACCCACGTCCTGCATTGCTGCACTCACAGCTGCAAATAAAGGAGATTTTCAAATGCACAAGTGCAGCTGCCTTCAGCACCACAGAGTACAAAGCACTCAGCACGCACCCTCCTTCTGGCCTGTTCAAGAAAATACACATCATGAAATAATAGATCAGCTTCTAAGGAGATAAATGCACACATTTGCTTTTATACCAGTTCCAAGAAATTGCATCACATCCTGCCTGGGCTAAATCAGGGCACATAATATATGAACAGATAGGGCTTGTGCAAACAAACATGACAAATAAATAGTTATATATAGAGACAACATCACTGTGAGGATTTAGTAGACAAACCAAAGTTGTAAACACTTCTGAAAAATAATTAGCTCAGCAGTTTACTTGGGTCCTTGTGTCTTTTCACAAGTCTGTAGTAAAATGAAGTAATCTCACCTCAAGCTACTTTTGGTTGTCTATCACTCTGAGAAGCCTTTTTGAATTTGTTAATATTTATATTCCTGCCTTGAGCAGCAGCTCCATTATGGAGCTCCATTGGGCTGGCTGGTCTCCACAT
This sequence comes from Anomalospiza imberbis, assembly GCF_031753505.1. Taxonomy (NCBI): domain Eukaryota; kingdom Metazoa; phylum Chordata; class Aves; order Passeriformes; family Viduidae; genus Anomalospiza; species Anomalospiza imberbis. The sequence continues at coordinate 13,594,321 of NC_089695.1, read as the reverse complement.
GGATACCCATGAAAGGAACAGCCTGTGCTAAAGTGCTGATTTTGATTTATTTACAGCTATTTTCTCTGGTCAGAAGGGGAAACAATTGTCTGAGCTGAATGCATGGTCAGCAAAAAACAACTCTCAGTCACATTAAGATGTTTTTACTCCTCAGCTAAATGTTAAAAGTGCATGTTTTAAAGGAAACAGTGAATGTTGCTGCTGAAACGATTGAGCAGTGGAGGTGCCAAAAGTGACATTAATGTCTCAGGAAAGAGGGGTCTGTCAGATGTGCAGCTCTAGCAAACACATCCTGCTTCCAGAGAGAGGCCCCCACGCAGCCCAACTATTCAGGTGAGAGCTCACAAACCCTGGACACCAAGTGCATATTTAGTCCTCTTCTGGCCAAGCCAGACCCGAAGCCAGCTGGAAAATGCCTTTTTACTGGCTAAACAGCCATAGAAGGTACCACAAAATGTCTCTCCATTAACAAACTTCATTTCAGTCACTCTGCTGCAATGGATTTTTATTCCATTAAGCTCAGTGTACTCTCTCCACCCCTAGAAAGAAGAGAATGTGGTAATGTTTAGTACAGCAGCCATTAATCTACATTTCTGGCACTGCTCTGGAGGTCTGAGCAGCAGAGATCCCAGTCATTCATTTACAGTGGTTTCCTAAAGCCTCCAGCAAAGCCAGTTGCACTTGGTTTTGTGGCTTTTGGCTGGGTTAACTCTTATTTGCTGTCCCTACTGCTCATTTCCCTGAGCTCTAAAACTGCTATGGTAAGCAACCAAAGAAGCAGCAGGGTCCAAATGATAACTGGCCTTCATCTGCTGTCTTGTCTGTGCAAAGGCATTACACAGAGAAGCCTCAGGCACGTAAATCCAGCATTGCTAAGTCAGAGACAGCCTTTCATTGGCTGCAAGCAAGGATAACCAAATCTCAGATGGAAGGATCAGACTTTGATTCAAGAAACAAATCGATGCATGAGCAAATGAAGAAGCAAACCAACTGGGATGATGTTAGAGAGGTGACTCATTCAACCAACAGCCCTTTAGCAAGGCAGAAGACCTCCCTGTAAAATGAATTCCCTTCTGGATTATTGCCTCCCAAAGCAATAACATAAATCCATCTAACATTTAAGCAAAGGGATATTGGATTTGACAGATCAACAATGATCGTGTTTGTCTACAGAGTTATAAGGTCACTAACTGAAGACCCAGCTGAGAAAAGCAGGTGCTTGTGGAAAGGAGCCAGATATCACAGGGTAGCTAAAGGAGATTAACCTTTGAAGGAAACAAAAGATATTAAGAAATCATCAAGGCAGAAGCAGACCCAGAGGAACCAGCAGTTAGTTCTCTTTCCATTGCTAATAAGAGATACAGCAAAACCTGTGTCATTCCACAGTTCTTTGTCAGGATTTGGTTTTCTGGATATTTGTTTCCTCAAGGTGAAGATCAACTGATAGATCACACAGTCCAAACACCATGAAGCATTTGCCATACAAAATAAGCCCTCCTTCAAAGCAGAAATCAAGAAAACAGTTCAGGTTCAAGAACCTCCAAAACCCTTTCTCCAATCTCCAAATTATGAATTTGTTTAAATTCATTTGAACCTCTAGGGGTATATTTTTTTGCCTGATACTCCTATCATATTGTGTTTTGAATTCCATATTAATGGGGAATGTGGCTATAGTAAATACATGTATTTTTAACCTCTCTTTGGATGACAAGAGGAATATAGCAGCAGGAGTGTAGAGGATGGGAACAGCACTTTGGTCATTTTTTGAAAAACAAGTCATTGGTCTCCAGGTTAATCACACTGACTGGTAAAACCTGCCACTGGTGCAGGCAATTTCTAACCATAAAAAATGGTCATGTTAGGAAGCTGAATTGGTCTCAGAGGACAGCTGAAATCACTGCATCCAAGTTGGATACTTGAAATTATCATCAGACCTTAAAACTATGCTGAAAAACTCCATAAATGCTGCCAGGACCTCCAGCCTTCCAGACCACCTGATGTCTGCTGTGATAGAGAGAAACACAGCAGAAGTTTCCATCGCAGACTGTCAGCACCGGTGCACTTTGAAAAGAACAACCCGGTACCTAAACCTAAACCACCCCGTGTGCTCACACAGCGTCTGGTGCACAGCACACTGCCCTGTTCTTAACAGAAGCAACAGACACAGGTGAAGTTTTGAGTTCTGCAAATGCTATAAACACATGAAAGCAGCCCATTTCCTCTGCTGCTTTCACTTTGAGCACTCCAGGTTTGGAGAAGATCATCCTCTGTCTGCAGCTCAGCCACCACGGCACTCCTGCTGCAGTGGCTAATCCCAAACTAACACTGCCAGCATCACCCAGCACCTCACAAGCCTCATGCAAACATTGCTTCACCTTCTCAGGTAACTGCAGGACCTCCAGCCCCAAGCTGAAAAAAGTGAATTATCTAGCCCTGTGCAGACCTGAGAGCAAAGCTTAGGAAATTCCTGCATCACCAGCTGCTGCTCAGTTTATTTTTTTCCCCTCCTCCAGCCTGGAAGGACTGAATGAAGAATTGCAATAGTGCCCACAGCTTTCTCAAAGAGGCTCTAAGAAAAAGGGAGCAAGCATTAAGTAGGCAAGCAAGGATTAGTTATGCTCATTTGGGGAGACTTAATCCTGAGAAGAGGTAGCAGAGCTGCACAAAGAAGCAGACAAAAGACTCAAAATGCAATTCTAATGGATAAATAAAGAGCACCTTTCACCTGCAAACTCAGCCCATTTGAACATGATTTCACTAAACTCTTTTCTACTCAAATTTTGCTTTTCACCCCTTTTCAGTTGTATTCCTTTTATTCTATGTCAGCTGCCTTCATTTTTTATTTATTGCACTTCACCCCCATTATGATTTTCCTCTGTAAAGTTTTTAGCCGATTGCAGCAACTCACATCTCTCCTGACTTTCTGCTAGGAATTGATGGACAGCAGTGCTCATTATTTCACAGGTGCCCTTCTTTTGGAGAAGCTGCACCATTTACAACACAAGGGAGAGTGTGGTAATGGCAAAGGGATTTTTCTGTCTGAGCCAGAATCTAGTGCTAAAATTTTCAATATTTAATGCATGCCCTCTGTGTGGGAAGATCACGGTGATCTCCTTGTATACATGCCTACATCCATGCAGAAAAACCCATTAGACCACAGTGTCTGCTGGTGTAAAAGATGTAAGCCCCTCATGACAATGGTTTCTGCCCCAGGATTGTTTTTGAGTGTATCCACTGCACCAGAGTTACAGCAGTGCTGAATTCAAGTCCACAGTTTTACACCTGGGATGCATCTAGCCCAATTGGCTGCATTTTCAAAAAGGTTTTGAGCCAGTTTCTAAAGCTCCGAGCTTTATTCTTTCCATCTGCACGTATTTTGCTCATGCCATCCTATTTCATGCTTCCCTTCCTGACAAAACCTGCCCTTCAGAGCACAGGCTGCACCCACATACATGCAATAGGGGGCACAGCCACTGGCCCAGAGCCTGGCAGGGCAGAAACCTGGGCACACATCACAGCAGGAAGGGCCACAGAGCTGTGCAGCACCGGGATAACATTGTTCCCACAGTGCTGTAGGGTTTCAAAAACAAATTCGATGCATTTCAGAGCTGGAAGCAAAGTGCCAATAAAAAGATCAGTCAGACCTGTTTTACCAGGAGCTTGGCATCCACTGAAGAGGAGAGCAACAAAGGTAAAGAGAGAAATAGAGAAAGATGGATCCCCAGAGACTGGGAGGACTAAAGGAAATAATGAGGCATTTGCTTTGGAGCCTGAAAACTGTATGATAAAGCATTTCCTTAAATGAGCAGATTGCAAGTAAAATAGAGCTTGGTACCCTCATTCATGTATGGCAGGGGCTTGCAGGAAACTGCTGCCTGCCTTCAGCTGGTCACGAGCAGAAGGAGCACTGGCAGATAATTTTAGAATAAAAAGGGTAAATAATGAGGAGTCCAGCTGCACTGTATAAAGCAGCACAGTGAGATACCCATTAGAGAGCACGAATCGCCCCCCAGACAGAAGCAAAACATAACATCACACACTGATGTTCAGAACTAGTCCTTACTACCCCACTGCTAGTGTATTAAATATACATCCCCGTGTCACAGCAGAAACAGGCTCAAACAGGAGTGTGGCAATACTTCAGCAGGATGTTCCAAGTTTAAAAGTCACTTACAGTAGAATGAAACCTATTCAGTATTTATTTTCCACAGGTTCAAGTCAACAGTCCTAAGCAGATGGCTGCCGTTAGCATAAAATGAGCACCTGAGGAGGAAAGGGGAAGCGAGTAATTCCAACCAGCCATCTGCTTCTTAATTTTCAAGCAAAGGGCACACAGAACTAGGAGGCAGCAGCAGCTCTCCCCGCGCTGTGCCACGCCTGCCCCATCACTGTATTGTCAGCATCAGTTAATTCCCCCGTTGTTGCGGCGGGCGCGTTCCCACGCAGCGCCTGGGAGCCAGCAATGATTGTGCCATGTGTCACTGCTTGCTTTTCCAGAGAAAGTCTTCCCCCCAGCCAAAATACTTCATTTGCAAATCACACCTGAGCAGAAGTTGGTAGGGAAAGCTGGCTCCATCTGTACTTACAGTATCTCCCTGGCTTCAGCAGGACATAAGCAAGTACTTAAACGCCTCGCAAACCAAACCCTTGGAGCAGCGTGTACCTTTCTTTCAAACAAATGTATGAATTAATCTTGCTCCAGACGGTAAATGTTTATACATTACCAGTTATTTATGAAAGCTCTTGCACTGCATAATTTAAAAATGACAAAACAAAACTGTCTACTTCCAAGCCACAGACACTTGCTTTTCCTTTTCAAATATTCATGTCTCCTTTTGTAGGGAATCACACATGACTTCAAATATGGGTGCTCTGTAGCACCCATAGCCTACTGCAGCCCAAAACTGCTGACAGAAAAATGAAGAATGATTTGGAAAGTTGATAAATATAAGACATGCAATCTGTTCAGAGTAAGTGTCAAAAAGTCAGTGAAACTCAAAGGACAAGAAATTATGGCATTGAATGAGAGTAATGAAAGAACAAGGTAAAGAAGCAACTTTCAAGTTTCTTATTATGTAAATAAAATGCTGAGAATCAAAATGCCACAACTAAAACCCATAAAATCAAAATAAGATACATTTCAATTATTTAAGAGAGAGATAATCCCATGTAGCCTGAAAAATCCCAAGTGCTAATTAGTAACAAGGGGAGATACGTGTTGTGCATGTGAAATTCATAGAAAAGTGACAGCAGGGATCAAACATGCAGCAATTTGAATGACAGAGATTCCCTTGCTCAACTCTCCACAGTCCTGTTGTCATCGCCCACCTGACAAGATCAGAAAGGAAGACAATGGTGACCATGGGGGGCTTGGATTTGCCTTCTGTCAAGGCAAATGTTCCCCAGAGAATACATCAAAACATGAAATTCATCTTTAATCTTCTGAGGGGAAAGAAAAGCCTGTCAAGAGGTAAAACAAGCAAACAAGTTAAAATTCAACTGAGTAATTTCTCCTCTTAGCCAGGAAAGACCCTGCTGTCCATGGATAATTTAAGTTAACTGACAGATAGTTTTATCAAAGCCTTGTCTACAGGAAGAAGAAAGGAATAATACAACTTTAAATGCTGCTAAATGCTAGAAGGTCATAAAGATTTATGGTTTACCCTCCTGTAAATACCATTCTTTATAACTGATCCCCATGAGATTTACTGAATGCTCAATAACCTTTCTCTGGTGGATGCAAGAAAATCATCGGCCCACCTGGAAACTCAGTCTATTCACAGGCTAAAAGCACTGTGCCTGCAAATCCACCTCAAAAGTGCTGCTCCTTCTCCCCCCATTTCTGCAAGCTGGTAGTAATGAAGATGCTGTTGTGCTGGAGAATCCTCCCAGACAAGGCTGAACTTTAAATGTAAACTTGGAAAGAGTTCTCTGAGCCAAACTTGACCAATCTGGCCAGCACAGAAGATGAAATGTGTACACTGGGCTCTGCAGGATTACTGCTAGAGAGACTCCTTCACCTGCAGGTCCAAGAAAAACTAAATGTTTGCATTGAACCAGGCAGTGACTTGGTAAATGAAAACAGGAGCCACATCTGCTGTTGAATCACTTGAATTTTTCTTGACTTCTGAGTCACGGGGGATCCTATTAAGTGGCTGCACACACTGCCAGGAGGAGCTGGGTAGAGCATGAGTGTGCTTCAGACCTCTGACCCACCCAACCTGTGCCAGGGGTTTCCTTTTGTCATCCTCCTACTCTCCAGATTTCGTATTTTCAACAAGCTTATAAAAAAAGCAGAAATTATCACCCCCCACACAGCATCCAAACAACTCCCTAATTTCACAGCAGTTTTAAGCAGAAGGTTGGGAACATTCCCTCAGCCCTGGAATGTCCCAGTGCTGAAGATGACTCTGATCTGGAGTTACAGCTGTTACCCACTTAATGCAAGTCTAATGCCCCACAAAATTCCCAAGACAAATGCAAATAGACCCAAAGCTTTAGGGGGATGAGATCTGGTATTCTGGTTTCTAACCCACTGCTAACTTAGAGCAAAATTAAATCCCACCTGTAAGCAACCATCTGTTATTTCCAGTCACCCAGGACAAAATAGAATATTTAAGAAGTGATTTATGGTTCCATTTATTTTACATACCTCAAAATGAAGCATGCAAATAGCTAAATATTTTAAACCAACCAGTAAGCAGTTCCCAAGTGTCTGAAAACATCTGCATCTCCCTCACCCACACACCAGAGATTTCAGGGTTTTAAGTGAGAAAATTAGGTTTTAAATTATTCTATTCTCAGAGAAATTATATCTTAAAGGAGTTAACTTGGCCTTTGCAAAGAAACAGCTCCCCGTGGTGACTCTTGGAAAGACTGGAAGAAGAATTCTTCTTCCACCCGCCCTCCAAAACCACTAAATCACACAGATTAAAAAAAAAAAAAAAAAAAGAGGTAAGAATTATTTGAAGTTTAGCCAAACATAAATACCATCTGTGACAAGCAGTGGCCCTGGGGAGGGGGATACCAGTGATCTTTTGCAACCCAAGAGTCAACAAGCAGCACCTAATGCCAGGGGAGGTATTACAAAGGTCTCCAAGCATGAAAATATGCATGCCTTCACTAATTAACGTGTGCATCCATTGATCAACCTGCACATCCACCCACACTGGTTCATTCTCTCCACCACAGGACCAGGAGAAATCCCTGGTGTTGCTGATGATCTGGTTCATGCATTGAATGAGTCAGTCTGGATCAGGGCAGCAAAGATTAATGGAGTCCTTGCTGTGGGAGTTTTACCTCTGTTCATAAGAGATGCTGAAAACTTTCCCAACAGTGACTTCACACAAACAAAAATGATCCCTATCCTCCTGAGCCAAACAAAAAGTTCCTTGCTTGATTCACACCCATGACAAAGGAAGCCAGAAGACTACAAAAGCTCTTTCCTTGCCAGTTATGCTTACAGTGGATCTTTTAATGAGAGGAAAATGTTTCTTCCTTTCAAGATTCTTTTCTTATTCCTGTCTTCCCAAGAGAGAGTACACGGGAAGGTCAGTGTAGAACCAGAGGGTCTGTGTTCCTTGAACTGGCAGAAAAGGTCAGAGCAGTACATAAATGCCTACCCTGATGGACTCCAGGCAGTAATAAGGAAGGCCAGAAGAAGGCCTATAAATAACTGCTGTGTTTGCCCTTTCCTGGCATATTTCCTGGAATAAGGTGTTGAATGTGTTCTCAAAGACTTGATGGAAAGTGAGCAGCGAGCAGCGCTGCTCCCCTCCTGCAGCAGCACACAGACAGGCTCCAGCTGCCACAGGCTCCCAAAATCTGAGGTTTCACACTGTGATCATGTGCTAGACACCCTGTGTCCTGTGATTCCAGGTGGCCCTAGAGGTCATCAGGCTCCTTGGCACAAACCCACATGGAGGCTTTGAGGAGCTCTGTGTCCTTATGGCTTTGGCCAGATTTCACATCCTCCAAGCATTTGCTACATCCTCTTGTTCTGTCCCAGAAAAGAGTTATGACACACACACATCAGGAGTGAAGCCTTTTAAAAGTTACAATATGGAGCACCAGGCTCTCCTGGCTTGTTATAATTTCTAATTTTTTGTAATTCCTAAAGGTGTCACCAATGGCAGAGCAGCGTGTTGCTTGAGAGGCTTTGTCAGCTTCAAAGGTGTGACTTCTTCCAGAAGGTACCATCTGAGTCTCTCTAATCCAGCAGTGAAACATAAACTTTAAGAAATTTAGAGATTTTAGAAGAGCTAAGATTTTAGTTAGAAATAAGCTTTATTGGAATTAATTAAAATAAATGGGTAAGCCTTGCTTGATGAAGTTAAGAGTTAGTAGTTAACTAATAATTGATTGCTTGTCAACACAATGTTTAGTTAGCTGGGTTTGTAATGAAGAATATAGAAACTGACAAATAGCTTTTAAAAACATAAGACAATTGTAGGCCTCTTCTGTTCCAAAACCAATTACAGATAAGAAATGGGAGCTCTACCAAGGTTTCATTTGTCACATTTGCATTGAAAAGGTAGAAAGGTCAGAATGAGGAAGACTTCATTTACTTCCTCATTTTGGGACCCCTCCCCATGAAAGGGACCACCGACCCCTTTCAAGGAACAAACTACGCATGCTTAACAGCTTTTGAACTGATTAGCATACAAAGTGAGGAATGGGATGTACCAAAATGATGAATATGTATTTGTATTTTGGGTATTCAATACTTGTATGGATAAAAGGACTCTGAAATCACCTGAGGGGCGCGGTGTGTATTCGGGAGCTATCCCGCATGCCACCCGGCGCCGCAATAAACATACACTTTCTAACTTTAAACTGTTAGAGAGTTTTTGTCCGTCACAGGTGGATATCGGTGCTAGATCAATATCCATATTTCTTTAATAAATCAGCAGCAGCACCCCCACGTGCTGTGATCACACAGCTGTGTGCTGTAGCCTGGTAGGTAACATCAAATCCCCCACAGCAAAGCTGCTGGAGGTCTCCAGGCTGCGCTGTCTCTGTGATCTGTGCTGCATCCCAGTGCCCCAGCAGATGCTCCCTTGCAGAGGAGTCACAGCACACCCCGGGTTACTTGATCCCAACTCAAGAGCAGCAACAGTGAGACAGAGCTGACCTCACGAGCTTTGTTATGCCCAGCATCACATCTGCAGGAGATGTGATTTGAAAGGAGAATGCTCAGCCCAGCTCTGCTGTGTACCCTGAGATGATCAAGAGAACTTGTGGAAAAAAAATATTGATTCCATGTTATTAAAAAAAAAGAGAGATACAAGATTTCTGTTAGGAAGCAGGCAGAGATAGAGAAGTGAGCACAAGGAGAGAGCGTGGCTTCTTTTCTGCCTTTTGTTTCAGCTTTTCTGAACTCCAGAGGAATGAGAGGAGCCACTTTGCATTCTGCTGGGACTGGGACTTCACAAAGCTAAATTATATCACCCAGCTACACTGGTTGTTACTAAAGAAGGATGGTAAACAAAAAATATCCTGAGAGAACTTGAGAATAGAGCGGCTGGTGCTATTGTTCAGAGAGATGGAACAGAAAACGTGAGAAAAGCAACAAGGAGAGAAGCCATTATTCTGTGTGAGCCCACTGAATGCTTAATAAAAATAGTATTTTCATTTGCTCAGATGGTTTGTCCAGTTCTAACACACTGAGTTTCTGAGGGTCAGTCCTGATCTTCATGAAATGCAGCAAATTGTAGCCATTTGTGTACATCAAGAGGCTTCTAGAGGGCTAATTAAACCCATCATCTTTAATGTTTCCTGAGTACCAAGAACTGATAAAGTGTGGTTTTGAATGGACTGTGCTTGGCTTGCAGCACTCCATAGATGCTAGCAGCTAGGAAGGAGGACAGCACAGCGGAAGATTGTGTTTCAGCCTGAATCCAGCCTGTCAGTGCTAAACAGGAAATCTGGGTCTGGGGTGGATTCTCAGGACAGCCATCTGGAGCACACATCTGGAAAGAAGTTAACCAGTGGCTGCATGCCACTATAATCATTCCTCCCTCAAGTGCTGCAAATGGAGCAGCAAAGCAGAAAGCAGGTGCTTCTTCCAGGAGGTAAATGAACCACAGAGAGGGGTCAGAAAGTGAGACAGGCGTTTGATGAGGGGTTTTTTTCCTGCTCATAAAAATTGTCAGAACAAATTACCCATTGGATGTTACACCAGATAACTACATGCCCAACATCTCCATACTTGTTGCTTTTCAGAGACTGGAAGATCAGTGAAAAGTTTCCTCAAATAACATTAATGCAAATGTATAAACCAACATTTAGTTTCTCACATGAGTAGAGGTCTACTGTACTACAATATTGAGAGACTTCATCTCATGCCCTGGACATAATCACTATTTTGGGGGCATCAAACTCAGGAACTTGTAAAATTCTGAAGGATTTAGAAATTTTTCTTATTCTGCATCGGGGCAATTTTGAAACTCCCAATATAAAGGGAGAACACCTGCATGGAATGAAAGAAATGTGAGTCAAGCTCCTGTTCTGATCCCCCTTAACTCCCCTGCTGGCTGCTGCCTGTTTCAGGAGGACCCCACATGTCCCCTGGCAGTGATCTGACATTGAATAAATAATATTAATGCAGAGCAGGAGTTTGAAATGAGCCTTTATCATGCAAAAACCCTGACACAAAAGCAAGCTGCTGTTGTTAATTAGATCTGGTTGAAACCTTGGTCAAAAAAGAGATTAGAACTGAGAAATCTTTTTCACAGGAAAACCATGGAACTTTGGTGAATGCTGAAGCAGTTTCTCTAAAACTTTTCATTTTATTTTTATTCTCTCAAACATTACTTATAATGTAAAATGAAATGTTTTCTCAGGAAACCATTGCAGCTGGAGCCTCAATACTTGAAGAAGATATTCAGTCTTGAATCTCAAAATGTTTGAACCTCCCCTATGTCTGAAGACAAGTAATGTCTATACTTCTTCAGCATCATACACAGAGTGAAGTTGGAGAAGAGGAACCAGATGGAGAATCTCAAATCCCACAGCTCAGCCAGAAAACCCATTACAGATGCGTAAAACCCTCATAGATGGCATGGATATTTTTTCAAAACTTCACAGACCACCTTAGCCTGGTGTGTAGCACTTGTCCCAGGCTGTCTCTGAGGAAGTGATACCCTCTCCTTTGGAAAATAAGCCAAAGGAAAGGGCTCCATCTCCTATTTTCTGTCCCAGAGCATGAAACTTTACAACCCTCTCTCAAATCTTATTCTTCTAGATCCAAGCTACGGGAATAAAGATCATATCTTAGTAACTATGAAAAGATTGAATGGGTCTTGAGTTCATCCTGCTATGAAAAATGGCTTGAAAAATCATTGCTGTGAGGACTTTGACAGGTAGGTGACCTTTCAGCTTAAACTGTAAGTGATTCCAGTCTGGGGAGCTCTCTCCTCACAAGAGCTCCTGCCCATATTCCGTACCAGGATAAACTGCAGCTCAAACTGCTCTGCTGGCCAGCATTTACAGAAACCACTGCTGCACATGGGCAGAATGAATAAACCAAAGAGACAGCCAGAAATTCTGAATTTTTAATGGGAACACTTCCTCAGAGGTGTGCAGGAATCAGAAACAGGTTGTCCACGGCTATACTTTTTTTTTTTTTTTTTTTTGTAGTAGATATTAAAAATGCACCCATGAGATTTTGGGGATTCACAGTGAGACATGAAGTTCCCTCCTTATCAGGTCATCCCTGGCCGAGAGAGTTTAGGAAATTGCTACCATTTCATGCTCAACTCCAAAGAAGGTGAAGTCTCCACGAGTTTCTCAGCAGACAGTCCCCACACAACTTTGGAAATCAAACCAGCAGATCTGCACCCAGTATCAATGTCAAGAACATTCCTGCCCAAGCAGGGGAGCCCCAGGGCATGAGCGGCTCTCTCTGCCCACTGCTCTCTCAGAAACACTCATGTGCTTTCTTGGCACACCACGACTCCTTATTTACACATTGACAGCAATGAGTTTTGTGTCTAGTCAGGACTGATTCCTGCTCCTAAACAGGCTGCTGAAAAGCTGCTGGCTATTTTTGTGCTACGCTGCATGCACTGCCCAAGTGGTTTGGGTGAAACTTCAGCAACTACTGCATTTGGGGTCATCTTTCACTTTTAGCCCAGCACCAATTGCCTGGGGGGTTTTAAGAGGCTCTTTCACACAGCCTGCTGTGCAAGTCAATGCTTTTATTAAAGGAGTACTCCTTGTCCAGGAAAAAAAAGACCCAAACAAACCAAAAGAGAATGAAGAGGAGAGGATAGAAGTTCAAACCTCCCACTTGCAGGGAGATCTGCACCACCAAAATCAGGCATTTGGGTTTGCTTATCTCAGACTGAGTCCCCTGCATTAACCTAAGTTAAGCATAATACCAGTGGCTGGGTATTAAGGTCTTGGATTTTGGGTTTTCTTTTTGTTTTCTCCCATTTCTCTAAATCCACTTAAAAAAAAGAAAAGAAAAAGAGTTTATTCTTCTGAAATTGCTAAAGAATTGAAATGCAAAAGGGATTAAGAGAGGCAGGACTCCTGCCTGCACTGCACTCACCCACACAGACACAATAATGACTAAAGCAGGCACTGTCAGACACACTGCCTGGGCAGAGCCCCCTGAGAGGCAGACGCCAGCAGAGGTAGCAAACAGCTCCTGCTGCAGTACTTCCACTGTTCTTAAACTGAAAAGCTTCTGTTCAAACTCCTTCTTTTTATTTTTTTTTCCCCCAGCCTCTAAACTCCCTGGCCTGCTCAGGCAACAATGCTATTTGATGCTTGAATATGTGATTCTATTCCACTTACACCCCCAAATTGTACACCTAGGTCTCTCCACTCATGTCCTTTCAGACACAGCCACCTTTGAGCTCCAATATAAATGATTTTCCAGTTATATCACTGCACAATCAGGGCTACAGAATGTGCAGATCACAGCCAACATTTCCTGAATGTCACATCTGAACAAATATAAGTGGGTTTTACCTCCCACCTGCTCTTGTATTTGCATATTTTTCTCCTCAAGTGGACCCAAAATTATTAAACTCGTATCTCAGTTGTGTTACTGGACCAGTTATGAAAATCTGGCCACTGTGGGAAGCTGTATAAACAGGAAGTGAGTTTGGGAGAAATTCTGGTCTTGAAATATTTACACAAGGTCCTACAGGGAAGCAAATTCAACTCTCACTAGAGCTAAACTCAAATCTCCAGAGCACTTTCACTCTAGCCACCAAAACAACTTCTCTTTTCCTGAAATTCTCCTCTTTCAAAAGCAGCTCCCTAAGGCATCTTCTACAACACATAAACCATCCTGACAAATGCCATCAATTTAATTCATATTAATGGTAATGAAAGTTAAATAATAGATGTCACCCACAGTATTTGCACATCTGTAAATTCTGCCACACTGCTAGGGGAAAAAAAAAAAAAAACAGAAAAAGAAAGCCCTGCATTTCTCATACAGAAGAGATGGACAATTAGCTCTTCAGGGCAAAAAAACTCACTTCATTAACTGGAGACAGGGCCATTTTTTGACATTTATGTAGTGCAATTCTCTGGAGAAGAATGATGAAGGCACCACAACAGAGGCTGCTCGTGCCCAGCCGTGTACCTGGGAGGCCCAGCAGACTCAGATGCTGCAGCTGGATCTGCCAGCAGCTCCCAGGGACAGCAGCCTCCCTCCCTCCCTCCCTCCCTGCCAGGGAACACCAGCTCCATCGCCGTGTTTTATGGGAGCACCTGTGTGCTCACCGACAGGCCACACAGAGCCAGGACAAAATGTTCCCTGCCCTGCACCGAGCAGATGGCAGCGCTGGCACAGCCAGGATCCAGGAGGGGCTGACAGCAGCATGGAGCATCAGCACCACGGCCAGCAAACACCTGGAAACCTGGTGGCACAGTCCTGATGCCTTAGGATTTTGGCTTTTTGTATTTTTCATGTATTTGTAATCCTGCAATTCCTCAGTGTGTAACTCTAAATTCCATATAGAGTGTTAGCTACTGCCTTCCCATTTTGGTCAGATGAACAATTCCTCTCTAGGCCCGGGAATCAAGGATACCTCACTGTCTCAAACCCCAAGAAATGTAGAAAGTCAGCTGGGGGGGAGCAAACTTGGGGTAAATTACTTCATTACCTGAAGCTATAATTGGAAGATTAACTCCCAATATACAAATGGACCAAACTCATAAAAGTATGAAAACCTGTGACCCATCGTCCATATTTTGGGTGTAGCCCCTGGTGGGGGGAAAATGTACCTAAAAGCTCTTCAATAAATATAACCACTTTTTATTCCCTTAATTTTGTCTGGCCTCTGCTTTCAGGTAGTCCCAACAAGGCATCAGCCCTGTCTGGAACCAGGTGCTGGACTGAGAGAGAGCAGGCCAGCCCCTGGGAGATCAGTCTACCTTGGTGCTCCCCTCCAGCAGGCTGCCATGAGAGCTGGGAAAGTTTATCTCTGTTTTCAGAGGTGAAGCAGACAGTTGTGGAAGGCAGGAAATAAAATAACCCTTCCAACACAACGGTTCCCCCTCTTTTCTGTTGCTCCTGGATTTCACACTTTTACAGGTGGTACCCAGAGGGTATTAAGACCACAGAGCTGCACAGCACATTTCCCACTTTCCAGAGAGTGGCCACTGAGCAAAGTGCCAAGGCCAATTCATCACTTCAGAGCTGCTCCAATCCTCCCCTTCCCGCTGCCAGCTGGGGCTGAGCTCTGATAACATGCCAGCAGTTGAAAGGTTAACAGCAATGGGACTGCAATTCAAGCTTGCTGAGATAAATGAAAGTAGAGTGCAAGGAAAAGAGGTGAGGAGGATCCTTGATGTGATTTCATGGCAGTCTTTTTCTTCTATCATCATCATCTGAAGCGTGCGCTCATCGAATCCCCTCTCCATCCGGCCCATGGCAGGGAAGACAAAATGTCCCTAAAGCCCAGCCAGGGAAAAGAGTCTGGCAAAAAGCAGCACCGTGTCTGTTGCTGTAACACCTCAGCACCCACAAGCACATCTTTAGCTGAGGCTCACAGCACTGACTTGGCTTTGCTGGAGAAACTGAACAACTCTCTGCGTGCTGGAGACCGTGAACGTTATCCTGGTGCTGCGTGCAGGGACACACCACTGTGGGCTCCACAGTGCTTCTTATACTATTTATAATATTTATACCATTTATATATTTATAATATTTATAAAAGTATAGATGATTCTCTGCCAGAGGCTCAGCAGAGCTGCAGAGAGCTCAGACTGCATCCAGACACTCCAAAATCCCCAAACCAGCCCTGATGCCTCCCATCTTTAACATGGACATGAGTTATTCTAAGTAACCTCAAAGCTGCAAGCACAAGGAGATGCTGCAGGAGTTGTCACAACAACAATTGGGGATATTTAAATACAAACTCAACAGGCAGTTTAAAACCAACCGAAATAATAAAAAAACCCACAATCCAATCCTCACTCTAGTTGCTGATGTTCAAGGAGATATTTTTCACTCTTGTTTTCATTTAATCATTTCACAGCCCATGTTCATACTTATCTGAAACAAGACATTTTTTATTTTGATAAACTCCCATGCCTGAGCCAAGCAGTCAAAAGTGGCAATGAAGAATAAAAGAGAAATGGAAACAAATATGCAATGCCAAAAGGAACAAGAAGGATGGTCTTCAAATGTAATACTTGAATAATTCAGAGAGCTGTGAACATATGTATTTTTCTGAACAAAATATTTTATTGAAAATTAACACATAATGAAGAATTATGATCAGTTTTACTTCAGTTATTAAATAATAAAGCTAGGAAGAATGTATTTAGACCCTCATCACTCAAGACTGTACAATCTGTGTTGCAATTCAACAAAATATTTAAAAGAATAATATGAACTACATGACTAATTCTATTCATTTCAGGCCAGAATATTTTTTTTTTGTCAGATGCCTTTGGGTTCTCTTCTATCAGCTTCTCATTTTGAAAAGCATCAGCAGGTTTTTGCAGGGGGAGGCAGATATGGCTTCAGTCTCACTAAATATTACCAGCAGATCTAACTCTTGAATTGAGGAGATGTGTACTTACACTTAAGGATGCAATTCCTAAAACACTGCTGGAAAACATCTTTAAAACAAAAATATGAAACTTAATTTTTTATTATTTGTGAGTAATGATAAATTACAACACTAAATGAATTATTTATGGTATCCTAGGTATAAGAAATGAACTTTGTTGCTTCACTGATTTCAAAACCAGACCTGCACTACAAATCCTGCAGAAAACATTTATTTCCACACTCCTAGCAAAAGGTTTATATGTCAAGTTTCTAATTTTTTCTGCAATTAAAGTTATTTTTAAAGCATACTTTTCATCTCTAACAGGAAAAACGAGGCAACACCAGAATGGCATTTTGGAATATAAGCAGTTTTTAAGACAAAGGATTTAAATTAAACCAAACCAAACAAAAAGAGGAGTGTGTCTATGAACAGTTCTGCACACTCAGTCACACACATTATTGCATGCCACAAGCCAAGCAAAAATACTCTTTTCTTCCATTCTTCCTGCTGTTTCTTTTTGAAAAATTTTCATTTACTACCACATGAGCATCCGTTTGCATTATTTATAACAGCAACTTGCAACCACAAATGAGGGCACATAATTCATTTATATTTCACACCATTAAGAGGGGTATTATAACTGCAAACAGTAAATAGGAAATATAATAGTGTTCAGCTTCTTCATGCTCTGTGAAATAACAAGTATTGAAACTTGGGGAAAGTCTAAGTAAATGAGAAACTCTTCTTTTTTGTTATGGATGTGAAGCGTGAGGAAAACATGACTTACACAAACCAAAAAGAATTGGAAAAGGATGCATGCACCAAGCACATCAATTCTATTTAAATGTCCCCCAAAAAGCTAATGTTTTTTAAAAATTGACATAACTTTCTTTGTGAAACTCCAGAATTAAGTACCTGGACTCCAGCCTAAGCTAAGCAGGGCAAAACCCCAGAAATGCAAAAACCCTGCAAGAAATAACCATCTCTGCTTGCAGTCAGAGAGATGTAGGAGCTGAGCATTGGACTGGGTCAAACTCACTTTTGATAAAGTGAACAGCTGCAAAATTGAGTTTTTAAGTACCTCCACTATGTGTAAAAGTTTCGGAAATTGCTGGCCCCAAATCCTGCAGACTGTTCCCTTTTATGCAAGTGTGATTATAATGAGTACCAGCCTTTTATTCTAGATTAGGCAACATTTAGCAGTCCAAGGTCTTAGGAGACCCATCCAGATCTGAAAAAATTTAATTCCATCTACTTCAAATTTCTGCCTGCTTCTAGAAATGCCAGGAACTGCAAATTCACAGCTAAGAAACAATAGAAAATATTAGTTCCTTGTCATGTTTTATTACCTGAACCTGGAAAACTCACAGCAGATCTCAAAAGGAAACCCAAATCAGCCAAACCCACCAGCAGACACCACTGATGCGCAGATACCACTGCAACATCTGCCCAGCCCGGATGGAACTGGCTTTTCAAAGATTTAGAAGGCAATAAAACGTGTAGAAAAACCTGACTTCTTTGGGAGACCTCTGGGAAAATGGAGAGGCAGTCTGTGAAAAGCCCACAGTCCTCAGGAAGTCCTGAAGAACTGAACTCATCTGACTGTGGCTCCCATGGATGTATTTATGACAGAACAGCAACACACAAAAACAGTATCAGGACGTACCTGATAGGATGGTGAAGAGACACAAGAAATTACTTCAGAAAGCCACCCCACCTAGCTTGGCACAGATGGTTCTGCTGAGATTAAAAACTGTCAGAGCACAAACCAAGTTTTATTATAAAGAGCAAACAGAAACAGGGAGACACATCCTGGGTTTCTGGTTTTCAAAAGAGTCACAGCACCACAAACACCACCAAGGCAGAGTTTTGCAATTATGCCAAAGTCCAGCAAATGTCCTAGGATTTGGGTGCCTAATTCCAAGTTGTCACTTCAAAAGGCTCAGCCTGTGGTTGAATGCACTGCAGACATGGAGGGCAAGAGCCTTGGCAGATAAGGTGACAAGTATGTTGGGACATGCAGCAGAGACAGCAGGGAGGACGCAGAAAGGGAGAACAGAGTGGTCTCTTGAAATGCCTTTTAGCTCCCTCTTTGCAAAGGAACAGTCTTGCATAATCACAGGACTCTCAAACATTACCAAACATCCCAAGACATTTGGTAAAATCAGGAGTGCTGCCAGCTGTGATTATGGTCACTTCAACCTGCCTCCCTGACTTCTTTGCCTTCCCTCCATTAGATGTCAAGTATATTAGGTACCACACAGTACAACAGCTGCTAAATCAATCCAGATGCCTATTTTCTAAGCAACCACACTAAATCTCTCTGAGGAGGAAGAAGCACTTTGAGCAGCACTGAAATTTCCTGCTGTCTCCAGCCTCGCCTCTGCCCAGCTGTGTCTGGAGGATGCCTTTGCAGAGAGCAGGGATGGAAAGGATTGCAAAAACAGCACTGCCTCTGTGCTTCTGCATTCTCCTAATCCTATCCCAGGTGTCTGGGACCTGTTCTTTTGGGATGACTAGTGAAGTCTGAAGGCTGCTGTCTCATTTGTGCTGTGACATCCCAAAGCTGCTGCCAGGGATTAGCCTTGTATCAGCTGTACTGCATGGTTACATTTTTTTTTCCTTTCACCCTACCTACTTTGCCCTGTTTCATATGTAGGAGGGAAAAATTATACTCACACAAGCTCGTATTTAACTCTGACACCCGAGAGACGTTTGGGGGTGACTTAACACCACCATTTGGGCCAAATTGCATCTGCAGTGCAGGTAACAACAGCGGTACCATCTGGCCCATAGCACGCACAGTAGCATATAAACATTGATATAATCAAAAGTAATTATAAACTGAAGTTTTGAAAGCCAGTTAGCAATGTCCAGAAAGGCTCAGTAGAAATGAATTCTTAGGATCTTCTCTGAAAAGGCACAAATCTGATCACTGGAGGCTGAACAGGATGTATACAAGGCTAGGGATGGCTGCATGAAAATGCCATAAAAGCAGCACATCAACATCCCAAGAAGCCTGGGAAACAGTGCTTCCAGTTCCATTCAGCATTACCTGGCATGTTTGCCTCACAAGTCTTCCATGCTCCACTCATCTCTACTTGTTAACAAAACAGCCTTGGATCTACCTCTTCTTCTCGTGGATACAGGAAAGGCTCGGCTGCAATTCATTACGAAGCAAGAAGTGTCCCAATTTTATATTAAGACAAGGAGTACAAATCTGCCTTGTTGTCAGTTTTTCTATTTGGTGTAACTGGCAGTGGGAGCTGAAGTCATGCAAAGAAGGCCAAATCACAAATAGTTTTCTAGTCATTTACTGGAAAATCCACAAGCCAAATTCATTGATGTGGAAAAGGGAAAAAAAAGGCCCCTATTTACTCAACTGTTTTGGCAGACTGAGGCAAAGCAGTGAGCTTTCCCTCTAGCAGCCTGAGAAAGGGCTGTTATGAGATATTAACAAGTCTCCTTCCTCCCAGACTTTTCCAGTCTGGAATACACCATGCACAGCCTAGCAGGACACAGCAGCCATGAACTAGAACTGGAAGTTTGTTTCTAAGATGCTCCTGACATTTTTTGTCTCCAAAACTTAAAGCAAGGTTTTATCTTCAGTTTTATCAGCAGGCACCAAGAACAGAGAGAGGATGGGCAGAGGAAAGAAAAAATGAATTGAAATCTTGCTGAGTCCCAGAGAATATATCTAGCCCTGGGTTTAAATGTAAGAAATATCCAGAGGGCCAAATTTGTTTCTGCCTTATACCCCATGGAGTAAGAGACATAAACACATGTCCCAGTGCCAAGTGGAAGTAAAATCCTGCCAAATCAGATGGAAAAGAACATTTTGAGCCTTCTGGCTTTGGTGTTGAATGATAAACCAAGGTGCAAAACAGTGTTAAAAAAAAAATGCTCTGGGAGCCTTCTTTAGATGCACAACGAATTCACCAGAAGGGAAAAGGTTTAAAACGTTAAGCACAGAGCTCCTGGGAATGCAGCTGTTTTGTCTATAGAAGAACAGAGCTGTCAGAAGTTAATATGTTTTCAATTTGTGAAATCCAAGCTATTGGAGCAATCCTTGCTGGGTACTTTTTATTTACTCCTTCCTTGGCAAAGCCCAATTACTGAGATGCTCCAAGAGTGATGCTCCTGGCCATCCCAGCTGACAGCCAGCTCTGCTAGTGAAAGCAGAAGCTTTTGAGGCTTTTGTGGATGGATACACCTTACCCTTGTATGTTTGTCCCAAGAAAAGAGAAACACTAAACATTCTGGGAGAAATCATGCTTAAATAAGCTTTCTTCACAGTCAAACTGCAACAGAGCTATTATTTAGAAACATTTCCTTAACAATATGCCCACAAACATTGAGATTGCTAATGTGCCCCAGGAGGGCTCATGCTCTGGTGCAGTCTCCCAGGTTTTCCTGGAGCTGCCTGCTCCTTCCCTTTCTCTTTTTCTCTCTCTTTTCTTGTACAGCAGAAAAGACTGACACAGAAAGGGACTCACACCACTCACAGCTGCTCAGAGCATTAGTGATTTGGCACCAGGAGCACAGTGGCTCCTTGACCCCCGTGGCAATCATCAGGCTACCTCAGCATCAGCAGCCTCATTTTGTAATTTGGGTTGTTCAGATAAATGACTAGGAGGAGAAAAAACAAAAAAAAAAAAAAAAAAAAAAAGATCTCAGCCTTACCAGCCCACTGAGCTGACTCTCTTTCCTCCCAAACACCTTGCTTTGTTCACAGCTTATCCTGCCAGTGGAGATGTGTTCAGAAACAGAATCGAGGCTTGGCAGTGCTAACAATTCACAGCTGCTGAGCAGAAACTTCTGCCACAGCTCCTCTGATCTCAGCGAGGTTGTGTCAGCTGTGTGCCTGTAAACCATTTAACAAGAGGATTTCTCTCACAGAGCATTCCCAGTTGTCCCAGTGTGACCTGGGTCATATCTAGGAGCTCTCCCTGAAGAGATCCACAGGGGTCAAGATATGTCCCTTATTTATCTGGGGCAGCCAGAGACACCCTGTCCTGCTAAAATGGGGAACAAAGAAATTTAAGAAGTCCCTGGGAAGACTGAAACTGGCTGCGGAGCCCCAGCATTGATCTTGGACTGCAGGGACCAATCTGAGTCCCTCTGTAGCCCTGAGCCTTGCAGACAGCTCTCCAACAATGACTTTCCACAAGAACCCCCATCAGAACTGATTTCCCCAAGCTGGGATGGCTGTGCAAGGATCAGCAGGACAGCAGGGTGGGCAGGGCCAGCTGTTGCCACTTTTTCCTTCTCTCTTGGCAGACCTGGGGATCTGCTGTGCAGGGGAGGTTCATTGTCTGGAGCACACATGAGGGGATCCCATTGCAGGAGTAAAGGGAATCCCCAGCCACAGCAGGTGCTAAGCACATCCCCTCTTCATTTGTGAGGAAGAAAGGCCAATGCTGAGAAACTCGAGGTGTGAAGTGTCTGTTGCCTACTGGACACAGATGATCCAGCCCAAAGATCAATCAGCTGAAATGTTCCTCCTCTCCCTGACAAGCACAAATGAACAGGAGCATTTGGTCTTCAGCTCATCATCTCCTGCCCTGAAACCCCTTTTTTAGAGATAACCATCTTTATATCTTCCCTCTAGTCAAAGCTATATTAAAAATACACACACACAACATCTGGTGCCTTTTGGAGCACTTGCACTTCAGAAGGGTGCTTTTTGAGAAATCACAACATTGGCTTTATTCCCAGCTATCACTCTTTTATCCCCTTTTTACTTTCAATAGTCCTGTCATATAGACAGGATTTTTTGATCTCTAGATGCAAGGAGAGCTGCATGCTAACAGGGACCAGCCAGAAACAGGGGTGAGAAAAAAAGAAATAAATACTCCTGGAATGAAAGAGAGGCACGATGAACTCCAGTGCTACCTGAGATTTTTAAAACTGAACTGTGGTTGAACACAAATATTTGATTTTTCAAGAGAAAGTCTGGCATATCAAAGGCTACTCCTCAAAGGCAAATTCACTCAGCACGTGAAGTCACTCCTGTGACAGCAGCTTGCTCAAAGTGTCCCCCTCTCGCACTGAAACCTTCAGTTTGGACATAGGCAGGACCTGGTGTTTCTGAGCCACCTTCCTGAGCAGCTGCCACCAGCACACCCCTGCTCTCCAGAGCTGCTGTGTCTCTTTCTCAGCTGTTTTAGTGATAAGGATCCTGATAAGGGAGCGAAGGAAATGCAGCTGGGGGACCCCAGTCCTGTCCCTTTCCATGCCTGCACATGTACTGAGTTCTGCTGAGCTCCCCACAGAGATCCAGGGTATTACTCAATAATTCCTGCTTACCTATTTGATGAAAACATAAATGAGATCATTTCAGATGCTATTTGATGCAAGTGAAATTTGAATCCAAAGAGACAAACATTTATGTTTAAATTTCACTTTTGAGGACTCTCTGCTGCTGCCTAAGGAGGGAGAGGATAGCATGGGACCCATAAATGTATGGGAAATGAGTCCATATGATCAACATTCTGAATACAAAGCACATCTTGCAGCTGATGAGACTTTATTTCAAGGCACTATTTGAGACTAAGTTTTGCTGTGGTAGCATTCAGAGCTAGTAGCTTATTTTGGAGATCATCCCACTGCCATAAGAGACAAACTAAGGACTGAGCCACAGATTGCATCTTCAAATCCAAAATACATCTACATATTTAAATGTACGTATTTTAATGCATCCCTTTTTCATTTCAGCAAGTCTGGGGAAGGAAAGAGAGCAGAGTAAAAGCTTTGGAATCCTTCACTAGAGTTTGCAACAAACTCATCTTGAGCATCAGCAATTCAAACTTCATCAAGTCAAAATGCCAGTGAGATTGCAATGACTCCAGGGCAACTCCCTCAGTGTTGGGGGACTGGAGATGGCACAGCATCTTACTGCTCCCAATTCCCACTTTTCCCTGCCACTAAAGGCAGTTAGTGCTATTTCTGTTAGAAATGCATTTAGAAATCCTGAATTGCTGGCTGTATTACACAGCTGCACAAGTGTTATTAGCTTGGTTGTTATTTGCTCTAACAGGAAGCTGGTGGGACTGTCGCTCTCTGAACAGGGGACAGGGATGGAACAGTGCTGCCAAAGTTCATTCCAGCACAAGCCACGTCCAAAAGCTTCAACCTGCATTTCATGTCCTCACCATGCACATGCAGCAATCCATCTACTTAAGAAAAAATAGTGGTTTTTATCAAATCCATAATTATCCCATTCTTCTATACTGTTTTGTGAAAGGAAGATAGCTATGTACTTCTAAAAAACTCAAACTTTTAGTGATTTAATATTTAAAATTTGGGATATTTTTGTTGCACAGGTGGATGGGAAAGCCATTAACAATTCTGCATACACCTTATTAGAGAGGCTGCCCACATCCCAGCTCAGACAGAGCATAGACTGATAAAAAGGTTTAATACATAAATGCTTGTTTGTGTTTGGAAAGTTCCTGGAGCTTAGCCAAACATTCAGTGTACTGAGGAAATACAGAGAGACAAGGGCCTGCTTTTAGAGCAATGCTTGTCTGCAGCTCTGTATGATCCTGAGTGACATTTAGTCCAAGCACAGTAATAACACACATCCCTGCCTGCTGCTGAAAGCAAAAGCCAGATTTTAATACCTGATGGAAACATTCTTGCTTTTGGGAGCAACCAGAACTGGGGGGAAAAAAACCCCCAACATTCAGCTTATAAAAATATTGATTTCTTCACATAAAAATAAGCCAGTTTTCAGCAACAAAAGCCTCTCAGATGGTGGGTGTAACCTCCAAGCTGCTGCCACAGCAGTCTTTTAGTAACACTGGTGAGTTATACAGAGATGCTTCAGCACAGATTACAAGGAGGCAGAGGACTTAGTGCTCCAGATGACACCCAAGGAGCCTGGAAGCAGGCACTGACCTTTACCCCAGCAAGTCAGGATCAGGGGAACCACGGTTACAGCTGAGCCACAGCAAGGAGATCACTCTCATCCTGATCCACGGAGAAGCCAGAAGCTCATGGTTTATGTGTGTTTGGCTTTTACTGAAGTCACTGAGATGCCAGCACAGGAGGGTTTGACCGACCTGCTGAGCTGAGTTCACACTCACACCTAAATGATGGACCAGGCAATCTCACTGAAATACAGCATCTATTCTTCATCCTGCTCCCTTTCCTCCTCTGGTCAAAGGATGCTGAGGTTTAGGGGTAGGTCAAGAGAAGAGCCAGCAAGACACAATTCTTAGGAGAAACCCAGAGTTGGGATTAGTCATCAATCACAGCCCCGCTATCAATAAACTCACAAAAAGTAATGATTTTCTCCCTAGGATGGCAGGCAGATGACAACAAACTCTGATTCCAGCTACAAAAAAGCCACCCTAAAAGCCATGCTAAAGCCTCCTGGACAGCTGTGGGGACAGGTCCTTCCATGGGAGTGCTACACACACTGATAGAGTGCTGCCTTTGAGGGCCAGAGCACTGCCTGCTGACTCTGACCCTGAGGAGCAGCTCCAAGCTGGCCTCCCCAATTAACAGGTCTGAATTCCATAAGGACTCTCTCTAGAGCATGGAAGGAGAGTGATGGAAGGGGAGTAACAGGCCTGCAAAATCCAGAGTGGAAAGGCAATGAGAGGGCACCTATCACCAACTTAATAAATGGGAGTGAGGAGTGGAATTTGATGAAATGATCAGGCAGCATGTCTAACACAAATTAAATAAAGTGCTTTTTTACACAGTTAATTTATGGAACTCCTTGACACAAGTTATTGCACGAGACAAAGAGTTTTAAAAGGATTCAGTAAAGGACTAGACAAAGTCATGAAGACTTAGTACCTAAAGGCATGGCTTGAAAGCCCCTAAGACAGCAATTGCCAGAAACTGGAAAGATTTGTCTGAGACAGGTTCAATGTCTGTTCATTCTGCACATCTGCCACTAGACAGGCTGGCCAGGTGATGGCTATTTCCATATTGCCCTTGGCACTGGGCAGGGGACAGTGTGGAATGAGCCACTGCAGCAGTTGGCCCTTCATTTTCTCCTGGGTCACCACTGAGGAGCTTTCTCTGCTTCTCAAAGAGATGGGCTTTAATCCTGCCTGCCCCTGGAGTCACTTTCTCACATGCCCAAAGGCCAGTCCCATCATGGCTTGCAATGTGACTAGCACAGGCCAGAGCTCTCCTCCTGTGGTTTTCCTACCACTGCTCAGATTACCCTTATTAAGTGAAAGGAGATATTTTAAGGTCTTTTTCTCTTTTCATTAAAGCCTCTGTCACAGGAATTACTTGTTGCCACAGGTTTAATCTTCTGCAGAGTCCAGTTTCCACGTGCTTGCATTCATGAGATGAGGGACAGAACACGAGGAGGAAATTGGACCAAATTAACCTGCTCCCATGACAATCCACAATAATAACAAAAGTGGAAAATGGCAGAGAATTAAACTGCTCTTGACAAAAACTGTAATGACCTCCAAGAATGCCTCTAAAGTAACTGTCCAAGTAGTAGTTTCCCAGTGTAATTTCAAGGATGTGCTATGCAAACCCGCCTGCAGTATTTTAAGCTGCTGGTTAAGAAGCCAAAAAATTAAAAAAATTAATGAGGGGAGGAGGTAATCAATATTATAATTAACAAAACAGTAATCTGAAACAGGGTGATTGGGTTAAATAAGTACAGGTAGATTGGATCAGAGAAAACTCTAAAATAAAGAGGAGACTTTAAATCTGATTTGGTTTTAATGCTGGGAAACAAAACACTTTAAAAGAAGTTGTGCAACAGGATGTCCTGCTCCATTTCAAACTCAAAGTAGTTGAGTAGAAAAAAACCCACCAAAACAAAAAACCAATGAAAACCAAAGAAAACTGATTTTAGATAGCATAGCCTTAATTAGTCAATCTCCAAACAGAGAGATATCATCAATCAAAGTCAGGGCAGAATTGGATCAAAAGGCCATCTGAGATTTGGGCAATCTGCTGAATAAAAAGGATATCCAAAATAAAAGTATTTCCACTGAGTGAAGACCAGGAGTCTGCATGCTGCATTTTCCTTTTTAAAGCTGACTAAGGCAGCCAGGGCTATGTTTTCCAGGGATTAACAAAGGAGAGAGAAAGAAAAACCGTGTTATTCTCCTCAGAACAATGGCTGTGGCACTACCTAAATGCTCCTGTTTAGAATCAATATTTCTGAAAATGGTGTCAGTTGCCATCAGGTCAAAGAAGAAATTCAAGAGTTTGTCCCTGAATCATAAAAAGAGACTGAGACATCATCTTCAGGATAATGCTGTGCTCTGACACACCAGGCACAGGCCACATCTAGGTACCATGAAAGGACCGTGGCCTTATCAATGCACAGCTGACAGTGAATGGTTCAGGGACAGTAGAAATTAAAGTTACTCCTTCAGCTAAAGCCCAGGTGTGACACAGCACTGTCATAATACACCTCCTTAATCTAGTCAAACTCTACAAGAAGAAAGCAAGCAATCCTTGGAGGATTTCCACTAAGTATAAACAATAATATATTACCTAAGGACTTAATACTGCTCTACTGACAAAACCTCTGAAAAGTTGTGCAGCTGAGACTCCCAAATTCCAACTCTGTACAGGGAGCACTTCATTTGGGATTCATCTGTCCAACTTCAAAAGCATGCAACATTAATATTTACATATGAAAATTCATTTAGACTCCATATGTGAAGATCTAGGCATTTCTGGAGTCCATTACTGATGGATAGAGCCAAGAAGCATTGCAGATAAGTAATGTGAAAAATGAACACTATTTCTTTAGTCAAATATATCTGAAAACTCTCTTGGCTCCGTGGCCAAGACGGAGTTTTCTTCCACTTTGAATAAAACAAAAAGCTAGGAAAGCCTTGGTGCCAATAAAAAAATCTTTAAAAGGAAGAAAAAACAGCAACAGAAATCCCAGCATTGTGTTGCTCACAAAGTCGCTCTTATCACATACTGTGAACCAAATCCTTCTTCCAGGCAATATCCTCCAACATAAGAAGTGAGACCAAGGGCATTGGCCAAACTTCAGCTTCTTTCTTTAGCTACATCTCAGTCCCCCACATGGACAATTAATCTCTGCTTTAGGAGTCAGTCTGTGGAGCACAGTTGCAGTCAAAGTTATCATTGCCAAATGAAAGCAGCAGGTAAGTGACTTTGTGCTATATCTCTGGCTTTATATGCTTCCTCTGATAAAAGTTGGCTTTGAGGCAAAAAACCAACTTGGTATGAAGATACACGAGCCAGCAAAGGTCTGGAAGTCTTTTGGATCTTGGTATTATCATCTCAAGATGAGCCCTTGGACAAAAATCATACCATAAAATACAGGAAAGGGAGAGGTGCAAATCCAGTTAGAACTTAAAAATTGTTTAACTTGCCATGTTCAGTATCTGTTTCTATACTCTTCCCAATTTACTGAAGCAGATTTTGGTAGGAGTGCAAGAGAGAGAAGCTCTGCAATTTAAATAGACCTTTCTGACTGTCAGTTAGATTGATTACAGTTTTCTGCAAACAATACATTTTAAAATATTTCTTTATGGAGTTTATTTTACTCCCAACATTTTCTCTATTATACAAACCCCATAACGAATGCAATCACACTTCTATTCACTGCCTCTCCAAAGTCTTCCTCCCTCCCTTTTCTCTAGCCACCTGTTAGCTCTTTCTTTTCTAAATTTAACTCCCTTAGCTTTGTTTAGTAACCTTTTCCTCATGCCCTCATTATCTAAATTCTGCTCCTGCTGTGGTATAGCTGGTGGGGAGCTGGATCTGGGTTGTTATTTTGGAAATGGGCGGGGGAGGAGGTAATGAATCAGTCCACCAGTAGAGGGTTATTTATGGCTGTTTATCCTTAATAAATAAATTTTTTTAAATAATCCAAGGTCTCTACCACATCATACAAAAACTGACAGTATAAGCACTGGAATTTATTTAGAATATCTCAAGATATGTCTTACTTCTGGTTATTACATTGGCAGGGTAGTAAAAAGGCAGTGGATAGTCCTTTACAGCTGTGAAAAGTAAATATAAGCTGGAATTCTAACTAATTTGTTCACTACTCAGTGTTAGCACAGGTGACCCTGGAGAAACTGATCAGCACAGAGGGACAGAGTCCTGGCTGCTCCACAGGGCAGGGAGCAGAGCCCTGCCCTCAGCCAGCTGCTGCTCATCCCCAGCTCCCTGTCAGTGCAGGAGGCACCTCCAGCAGCAATTCCCACCTGTCAGGATGTGGCATTTGGGAAGTTGTCTCCTTGAGGGTGCAGGTAACTGCCCTTTTTCATCCCGCCCACCACAAAGGTTCCTCACCCAGCCTTGGGCAGAGCTGAATGCTGCCTTCAGAGTCTCTCCATGAGCTGGTGATGGTACCCAGCCACCCACTGAGAGGCACAAATATGGAAACAGATTGTTCTGAGGAAAAAAACAAAGACCTGCAGCATGAAGAGACAGAAGCTAGGACAAGGCAGGGCTAAATGGTCATCAGTGACTTCCCAAAGAGGACAACAGAGTAAATCCACATCACTGAACAAAGAATACATTGCTCTAACTATTACAGTGTGTCTTGCACTTCATTTGCAGCAGTTTTGCCCAACCTTTAATGCATAAATTGCAGCTGTATTTGGAGTTTCCCATTGACTCATCACACACAAAACACCTACAGCCCTTTGGAGATGAAGAGAAGCTCCAGGCAGAGCATGGCTCATCCATCTTGACTATCAGGGATGCAGGAGAAAGCTGCAGGGAGCACAATCTTAGCTGAGGGTATAACTGCAGCCTTTCCCAACATGTTCCATGTATCCTGCCCAACACACCCTTCTACAAACTCCTTGACTGCTCCAATAAATCCAGCCTTGAGCTACTGCACTTTAAATACTCTATGGAAACAGGTTGATGGACATAAAAACCACACAACTAATACACAGTGAGGTTACTAAATGAATGAATTTGGATGCAAGTAGGAAAATAAAAGCTGTATTTCACCTACAGAGAGAGCCTGGAAACCCCTGTTCCCACAAAGCACATACTGATTTTGAAAATATAGTGAGCTTGGGTTGGGACACAGAGGGGAGATATTTTAAAAATGCCAAAGTCACTGGCATGGCACCAGGAGTTGGTTTAATTTCACTCTCATGCTTGCTCAGAGCCAAAATGAGTCATCTTCCCCATGAAATAGGAATCTGTACACAACGCTGGCTGTTAATTACCTTTCCTGTCTCCATTAAAGAGGGAAGTGACAACTTCAACCTCTCCCTGGGCGAGCATTGTGTTCTCTCGCTGTCTCCTCTGCTCGCCAACAAATCTGCTGCTACAGCTCAAGTGGCACTTGAGGTATTCAGCCTAGCATTTCAACAACAGTATAATAACTGATAATTTGACAACAAGAAGCCATCCTCAAAAAACTCAAGCCACTTATAGCCCCAGGAGAAACAAAGAGAGGTATTTCTTCATCAGGCCTGCCCACAGAGCAGCTCATTTTGGCCCTGGGCAGCACCAAGCGCTCCAGAACTGGGAGCAGAAATCTCAAAAATATTGCTGGTTTAGCACATTGACTCCATGACATGAAGGGGGGAGGTCTATCCCTCATTTATTTGTGAGCATAAAGTTTTGAGAGTAGCAGGAGTCAAAGGAGATGGTGCCTGGCTCAGAGTGATTGCTCTGAGCATCCCCAGCTCTGGGCAAGTCACCACTGCAGCTGCATTGTCACCCCAGGGACCAGGATGAAGGTGACAAAAGGTGTCTCCCAGCTCTGCTGGAAGCTGGTGGTCCACCAAAATATCACAAGTTCCTTAGATACCTTTTTACCTTTGCACAGAACACTAAGTGGAAGGAATGCAAAGTGTTACAGCAGTAGCCACCAATTAACTGTCAAAAAACCTGAATCTGCCCTGTTCCAAAAATTACAGCGGCAAGATGTGACAAGAAAAACTTAGTTCTGTTTGTTCCCTGGGCTTTCACTTATATGAGAGACTCTGACTGAAGGGCAGAAATAATTTCTTTCTATGCAAAAGCCTGCTCTTTTTAAAGACCCTTTTGAAGAGCTTTATTTATGAAGTAAAATAACATAAGATTTAGAATATAATCATAAGGGGGAAAATGGGGGAAGAAATAAAAAGGCAACACTGAAATTGCTACTCATTTATGGTTGTGACAAAAATTCACTCCTATTCAAAGGTGAATCAAGATCCATACAAGGCTTCTTTCAGCAGGCCCTTGGGATTCAAATAGATTAATGTATTTGTGCTGAGCTTCCCAGAAGGACAAATCTCACCTTTGTGTGCATTGCAGCAATTAAAGAAACAAAAATTTTCCAGAAATGAAAACACTGAAAACCTTCAAATGCAGCAGAGAAAAAAAGTCATACTCACTTCCATTTCTTTTCATACGCTCGATGTTTTACCCAGAAATAAAACAACCTCCAAACAAAAGCTCATAGCAACTTGCTAGCCCTCCTGAGGTCTCTCTGGACACCTCTAAATTAGATAACACCACTGATGAGTCTTTAATCCTTTGTGTCACTACAGGAGAAGATTGATGTGCTCACAGCAAGGTGTTGGATCATTTGCCTGGACCATGGCACAGGTCATTCTCCTAGTTCAGCCTGAATGCCACTATAATTTATTTCTTTTCTTACACCAGTTGCATCTGATTTATTTACTTATTCACCTGAAGAAGTAAATACAAAGACCAGGGTTGATATCTTTATAGCATCCTTCCCCCTGAAGAACCAGGTTCTCACTATATCAGGACACCCACTACTGAGATAAACCCTTTTTGTGGTGAATTTATTACTTTGTCACAGCATGTTCTGTATTGAGTAGAACAGCTCCAAGTGAAACCAGTTCATTAGTCATCTACTCTGTGGCTTATGGGGGAAAGCTCTGGAATTGCTGAAAGTAAATACACACACGGAATAGCATTATTTCTCAGAGGCAGAGAAATTTCTGTTACCACACATCTTGTCTGAGAAGATAAAGAATACAGCTAAATAATAAAGGAAATTCTTGATCATTAGAGTATTTTCATGAGAGTATCTAAAAATCAAAGCACAAGACTGAATTTCAGCCTTGCAAGGTTAGTCATAGAAAACTCATCTGCATGAAACACACTGCCTGGTTTACTGCTGCTTTTTTTTTTTCCATAAAATAGTTTAAAGCTAGTTATTCATTTCATTGAACTTTTCATGGGGCTGTTCATCACATTTTTACCATCGTGGCAAGTGACTAATGACCTTGAAAAAAATAAAAAGTAGCCATATGAGCATTAGCAGAATAATATATACTCCAGATAAAGGAGGGAATGTTCAGCTTTTGCTCAGTGAGGTATGCAGCTTGTTCGACAAAGTATGATTTATAGGGAAAGCAACAGGAAATCTCATGATGGTTTTGAGATACAGAGCAGGCATAAGCAAAGCTGTGACTCAATGCAAGCAGAATCCCAGCCAGCCACCATGGAAATAGAGGTAATTAATATGTGCTTGTGCTTGAGCTCACCCAACCTCTACCCTCTTACTTAATTCCTTGAACTCAGGGCCATCCATGAATAACAGACTCTGCTGTGCCTTCTTCCCACGGACTGGGAAGAAATGGGAAGAGAGTCACAACTGCACAGGATAAAACTAGAGACTGCTATTTTCCTTCCAGATGAAGGAGGAATTATTCCGCAGGGTGTAGCTGAAGGTGCAAGATTCAGTTCTACAGGCTCCCAGTGCTGTGGCCTGTGCATGGACACTAGCACAGAACTCTCACTATTTAGCAATTTTTCCCCCTGAAATAAAAAATCCCAATGTGTGAAGGAGCCATCTCCCAATCTCTTTCAAAGATTCAATGCTTCTAATGCTAGTTATTCCATTCCAGATATTCTTATTCACAAAAAGAACAACGTTCCCTTCCTGAAATCTTGGTTGTGTGCAAAGGAGGCTCTAGCAATGGGTTCCTACAAGTACATGAGAGTTGTGCGCAGAAAAGGGGAAAAAAGGGTGGAAAAAAAGCCACAAAAAAGCCACTAAAAGCAATGGCAGAATGGCTCTGTTTTCATTCTGTCAAGCCTCATCTCGACCACGCTTTAAAGCAATTTAAGTGTTGCTTGATTCCCTATGCAGCCCCAGCAGATGACAACATGAAAACCTGAGACACCACACGCAGCTGAAAGTGCCCGAGCACTGTCCGGACAGAGACACCCTGGTCAGGAGAACCCAATGGCTGGATTCAGGGAAAGGGAAACAAACAGAAACAGAAAGAAATGGAATTTTTAAGGATGTCTCTTTTAATCTTGTTTCTATTCACTTCAATATAGGAGCAAGAAAAACTTTCTCTTTTAATTTTACAAGATTTCATAGGCAGATTAAAGTTTCTCTGTAGTTATTTCCCCTGCATTTGATCTGGCTTATTTATTTTAATATCAATGGAGTTAAAAGAGGATGCGTGTCATCTATTTTATTGGGTTTAGTTTTTCCCAGTGCAACTTTTTCAAGAGCAATCAGCTCAAAGATAAAAGGCAACACTGCAGTTCTGACCTGGGAAAGTTTCACATTTACTTAGCAATCCTAGAGGTTATTTCATTTGTAGACTTCAGCTTCAGGCAAACTCTATATTTTTGGTTGCAATCACAAAAATGCCACATGCAAAAGGAGTCTTTCCAGGTAAAAGCGTTTTGATGGGCACACGTGGAACCAGTGCACCCTGAAACGCCTTTGGAAATACAGGACACCATGCCAAGAGGTTGGGCACATATAGATTACTGAGCTGGAAAATTATTTTGGACCCAAAGTCTCTGTACTTCAATTTTATGGGTAATTAAACCTAATGTGTTGTCATTCAGAAAGCAATTAAGTCCAATATCTAGAATGCAGTGTCCCCTTCCAGTGAGTGATAGGGAGGAAGTGACAGCATTCACTGTGCTGATGGATCATTTCTGGGAACCTCCCTCATGACCTTCGGTCCCCCCCTGAAAGGGAAACTGAGCAAAACACAGAGGGTGTCCCTGGGGCTACACCTTGCCCTCATTGTCAGCTGCACGTCCTGGGAAGTGCATGGGCTGACTCGGGGAGAGCCTGGAAAGGAGATTTCCCAAGCAATCAGACAGCTTTATCTGGATATTGCTCTACTAAGGAGACAGAAATGGCCAGAGATAAGAGAGATCAGGGATGCAGCAATGATTTCCGTACTTTGGGAATTTCACATCAACCACACTGGGCACACTAGAGGTCTTTTCCCTTTTTCTGTTGGCAAAAGACACCAATTCAATCAGGCTAAACGCACCAAAACCATCAATAGGGGTAACTTAGTCATGGCAAAATCACCTTGGCTGAGAGCCACGCTCAGCATGAAGCTGTGAATTCTTACACACCACCAACTGCCCAACCCTGGGCAGCAGCACTGCACTCCTGGTGTGGCTGGGAGCAGATCCCAGGCCATGCCCACGGCCCCAGGTGGATGTGAACCAAAGCAGTCCACAGCAGGGTGCCCCTGGGCCCCCAGATACCCTGCACAGCCCAAGTGCACCAGTGCTGCAGGAGCTGTGGTGTCCTCTCCAAGCAGAGGCATTGCCTTGGGTTCCCTGAGCCCCATGAGCTGCACACACCCTGCAGTCCTCGGCCATACAAAAGGTCAGCTGTCCCTAAGCTCAGTGAAAGCCCTGAGTTGACATCTTCAGAAAAAAAAAAATAATAGAGGCAGGCTTATGTCAGAGTCCCCATTAATAACACAACATTTGTTTTAAATTCTGTGTTTAAGTATCATTAGGTTTAATAACAATGGTGCGCTGAGACATAATTGTGATCAAAAGGTTCACTCAAGGTTAGAAAGAAAGTTGGTTGCAAAGTCACAAAAGCAATCTAATCTCCTGCTGTGCAGACCTGTACTTTGGGAGGAAGATAATTGTTACTAAAGCTCAAGTGGGTAGTCGCCATAAAGAAAAACTTAATAATTTAGAGTGTGTATAATGCCAATTTTTTTCAGTGTAACTATGGAATGGGGAATGAGATTGGTAGGGAAAAAAATAAATAAATTTAGCAAACAATACCTTCACAAATATAGCATCACACCACATCTCAGAAATTCTGTTACAATCATGCTGACCCAGCCAAAACATTGGTCTTTTTGACAGGAAAAGCTAACACCACAGTGGGATTTCTTAAAACATTTTTCTCTTCCTCTGTTATTTTTTATACTATTATTTGAATGCCCCAGCTTTCTGCTTCTTTTATGACTGGGCAGCTTAGTGATAAGCCAGAGTATTACAAATGTTTTCTCCATCTTTGAGAGCAGTGTGTAATATCATTAGATTTACATGGTTTGCTTTGGCAGTGACATGCTCAGTGGACGGGCTGGTCCCCCACCACAGAGACAGGGTCAGCTCTGAGCAAGCAAGATAGAAGAGCAGCATTAGCACAAACCTATTATCTCTGTTCAGTTTTCCCAAAGAGTAACCAAGGCCTCATCTGCAACAGAGAATAAATGAAAATATTTATTGTCTGAGAAAAATTAGTAAGCTGCTCTAACACATGACTGTTCTGGCACGTTTTCTCACCAATTACAGCACAAGGTAGCTTCAGGTGATGAGCAGAGAAGGACTGGTGACAGCCTCAGCAAGACACTCCCAACACCCAAGGACCTGGCTTGAAGAACAAGAGGGCAAAGCTACAAACCCTGGCATTGCTAGTGGAGGATTCAATATTTAGTGTGCAACTCACATTTCCACAAACAAAACAGGAAAAAACCAGTCCTGTTCCTATGCCTGCCTACAAGCTCACCTCCCCCGTTTGAGCTGGCAATGCCACATTGTCCCTGCCCCAGCTGGTTTGGGCCAATTGTTTCTGAAAGAGAAAGGCAGCACACTGAAAGGAACATCACCCCATCCTGGGCACTTTTGGAAGGTGAACTTTCCTGAAATGCCAGGCTTGCAGTCTGTTGTACTGCCTGGCTAATTTTATACCCTGGCCCATCCATAAGGATATGGACAACATATGAGGTCTGTTAATGCCTCATATTTCTGCATCAGATCCTCGTGAGCTGCTCCACAGGCTGGCAGTGATGTGTGACACGTCAGGAATTTCCCAATGTGTTGACTGTCACAGGTTTGCTTTCACCTCCCTGGAAAATCAGTCCCAGGAGCTGAAAGCCAGATTTTCACTCTCTACTTCAATGCCTCTGTTCAGCATGTGCAGGTTAATGATGGTGTGTAATAATCAATAAACAGCTCCTGGCTTTCAGCTGATGGTGCATTACTGCCAGGTCGGAACAGGAAGGTGAGCCGTGCAATTGCTGCTCGCTGGGGAAGGCTCTCTCGGGGCAAACACAACCCCTCACAGCTCCCTTGCTTGTCCTGCTGATGTCATTGCCACTCTCCTCAGTCTTTGCTGTCAGCACATTGCTGTGCTCTGGAATTAGGAGGCTGACAGTGATGGTTTTAATGACATGCAAACAGGCAGTTTCGGTGATTTCCAATAACCACGTGCCAGCATAAAAGCTGCAACTCCTAAGTGAGGGAGGCAGATCCCAGAAAGCTTTATGCTTACAAAACCAGTGTCCACACGAATTTGAGTCAGGACCAAGCTGGAGCCTGTGGCAGGAGAGCATTGCTTCACCCAGCACAAGTCTGTGGTGCTTATGCTGCAGGGTTCAGAGGCTCCTTTCTGCTCGTGTCCTGCCAACCTCATTCGACCTGATAATATCAAAGGTTAAGAATGAAAGAGAAATGCCTTTTGGTAAAAGAAGGAACCACACATCAAAATAAAACATCCTCCCAGCTTCAGAAGACAGCAAAGGAAATTACTTAAGATTTCATTATGCTTTTCTCAGCCATTTCATATCTGCTCCTGATAGCAAGTGACATCTATCCACACTGTCTGACTTCTTTCCATCATGCAGAAGGACAGAAGAAATCACTCACTGACACCTTGAGATTGTAAGGACAGAAAGAAAAGGGACATCAAGGGGTTTAGCACTGAATGAGCCAAGTTCCTAAATCCATTTAACTCATAACTTCCAAAAAACTTCCACTTGACTCAAGCAAGGAAGCGGGAAAACAAAAAGCAAAAAAACTTCCAGGCTTTAGCTCCTCATCACTCAGTACCTACATAATCCATCTCATCTAGTTTGCTTTCACCAGGTGTGCTCTAGAGGTGGCATGAGCACCCAGCTCATCTGAAATGAGCTCCCTGCAAGGACAGACGGACAGAGCCTTTGCAAGGTTCAGAGGTGCACCCAGGAACAATGCATGCTCCATGCTCCAAGGGGTAGGTTTAAGCTCTGAGACAGGCAGGATCCTGCAACCCCTCTTCAGGAAGGCAGCCAGCAATAGCCCCCTTTAAGAGTAAAGTAGTTCCCATCTCCCTGCAGTGCTGGTCAGAGGAGCAGCAGACCCCCAATCCCATTGGGTTGTGCACTGCCCACACTCTGGTGGTCAATCGTTCATGAGCTGGTTTGTGCTGAGGAGCTCTCCGGGGCTCCTCTGCCTCTGGCAGGGCCTCTGCTGTGGCTGTCACTGGCTGTGATGGGACCAGCTGGGTGACAAACCCAATTGCAGCTGTCACATCTGCTTCAAGGACCTGCCACTTGGAGCCTGGTCCGAGACAGACTGAGGCATTTGCTTCTGGAAATTGCAGAACTTTGGGGAAAGAGCCCAAGGAAAAGGAGATAAGCAGCTGGGGCAGTGGAGGTTGGTTTTATTTTACACCTTCACCCACTGACAACAGGTCCAGGCACCGCAAAGAGTGACCATGTCAGGAAGAGCCAGGTGGAGCAGCAGGGCCTGCAAAGCACTCTGGACGAAACAACAGCACGAGCTCTGTGCCTGAGGATGCAGCTCTGAGACAGGCAGAGGAAACACCAGTCCAAATCTGCTACTTATTTGCTTTGGGCTCCAGAGGTTTTTACTCTTAACTGAAAACACCTGGTCTTACTTGAAGAGCAGCACCATGCTTGAAATTATCCTCCTGCTATAAGTTAAATTGTCAATATTCAGTGTGTCAGTGGGCTGAGCGTTTTTCCTTTCCCCCCCTTTTTTAATGAAAATGAACAAAATCAAAACAACAACAAAACCAAATCCAAACAAACCAACCCCACACCACTCTGAAATTCCCATACAATTTTACAGCTTCTGCCAGGCTTTGTAGAGCAGATGATGGGATGCAACTAGAGAAGGTGAGGGAACACAGAGGATTCCCATACTGTTTACTCTCACACAGTAAGGAACAATCACAGCAACTCAGTAGCTTAGATAAAATGAATTTCACACCTCAGGTCAGCATGGAGTGAATGGCTGCTCCCAGGTCTCTCACACCAGTGCAATGAACCTGGGATGAAGAGGCATTGCTGTGATACACAGAGACAAGGAGAATTTGTGTTGCAGCTTCTGCTAAAAGAATTAGCAGAAATAGCCTGCAAATGCTACAGAATAGGTCCAACACTTCCTGCATTTATTTTACCTTCAGAAAAAAAAACAAAAACAAAACAAAACAAAAAAAAAAAACCTATTGAAATACATCTCAACATTTCCTCTCTTACTAAGGCTTCTTCTCCAAACTAGATTCAGCAAGTGACATTAAGCCCATTCCAGAGCAGATAACTGCACTACAAACCATTACCCTGGAGGTGAGAAAAGCCACAGTCCATTGCAGAGGGCTGTTAGCTGCCCTGTGCTGAACAGTCCCACAGCCGTTAAAGTGTCATGTTATGGAACACACAATATTCTCCTACAAGAGTTATGCCATGTCATGTTTCTTTAAAATGCCACAGAAAGACACACCAAAAAAAAAGAAAAAATTGAAGGCTCCATCCTTGGAGGGGAATACAGTCAGACTGACTGCAGGGCAGAAGCAGAGCAAGCAGCAAGCCACCTTCCTGATCACTAATTCTGGATTAAACTTCTGTCTGTCATTTGTGGATGTGGCTCTCCAGTCCATCCAACCACCACCACCAGTTGCTTTAAGACAAAGTGAAGAATTCAGGGGAAATACTAAATTTGATTAAAAAAAAAAATGCATAGCAAGAGCTGAACTACTCCCTCAGCAGTTCCCCAGTTTCTCTGGACCTGCCAGGTGAGAGGGGGGCCTGGTGACTTCACTGACCCAGCAACCAGGATCCTTTCACCCTGTGCAATACCCCAAGCTTTGCTGCAGCCAGAATGGTCTCACTGGGAGCACCAGGACACGGGATTACTCAATTTTAGGGTTCACGATTCTGGACTCAGCTCAGGAGATCCACTACAAGGTCTGTGTGCAGAGGGATCATGTATGATGTGCTGGTTAGAGTGCATTTGAATGTGACAGGACAGAAGCAAGCCCTGACCTATTAATGGGGCTAAAGTGATCAAAACAAGGCTCTGTAACCCATACTCCATGGACAGACAACTCTCCAAAGGGCTTGTTGCATCCTTTGTTTCCTCCATCGACAGAAATCCCTCCTAGCAAAGCTTCCGATGAGGAAGACTTCTGAAAGATGGAAATGGGTCATCTTCTCTCCCAAACACTCACATCTTTCCTGCCCTGGGGAACCACATAAAAGCATTAGGTGACAAATGTTTTGTTGCCAAGCACTGCAGAGGCCCCATGGAACTTGTCTTCTGACACCTCTGCTGGTAAGCGAGCGAGTGGCACAACAACATGACAAGGGATTTAAAAAATTAAGTCTCCCCAGACACTCCCTGGGGGTGCTTGTGATACAACATGCAGACTGGCAGCACTGCTGCCCGTGAGATGCCACGTTCCCACATTTCCTTGTTTTACAAGAAATGGATTTCTCCTCTCAGTGAAATTTTAATGTGACAAAATGAAGGGGCACTGCAGTAGTGCTGGGATGCTTTTTTTGTTTTTGGACACCACCACGCACAAGGCTGCCCGTGGTAGGGCATTCCCCTTGCTCCTTGACTTGCCTTTGCATGACCAATCATTAGATCAGAAATAAAATCCCTTTGAGAAGGAATAGACAGAGTGTGAAGGTTTTGGCTGTGAACTTTTCATGCTGGAAAGTGCTAGGAGGAGAAACAAAATTAGAGAGGGTGGACAAGACAGGCCATTGGAGCAGAATGGGACAGGCCATGTTTCAAACACCTGGTTTCTTCCCTCCCAGGGGTTTGAGACATGGCAAGACTGCTCAAGACATGTGGGAGCCCTTCAGTGACAGCCCACAGCTCGTCTCA
Organism: Anomalospiza imberbis; assembly: GCF_031753505.1. NCBI lineage: Eukaryota > Metazoa > Chordata > Aves > Passeriformes > Viduidae > Anomalospiza > Anomalospiza imberbis. Next base: position 13,555,184 of record NC_089695.1, on the reverse strand, counting down.
GCCTCCACCAGCCAAAGCTGTGTTATCAATGGCTTTTTCCTCACTTCCAGTACCTGCTGCTGTAAATCATAGCCCAGAGCAATGCTTAAGAGAAAGCATCTAAATCACAAAATAAAACAGGTCAGAGCTGCAATTATGATCAGTGAAGCAGGCATCAGTATGTTGTGCATAATTAAAATGACTGTAGGACTTCTCTATAAATATCAGCCAGAAAAGTGTCTCTTTGTGTGTGGGCATAAAAATGAGATGCAGGAAACAGCCTGCTCTGATGTGACAACACGACCTTGGAACAACTTTGTTGCCTCCACACCAGACTAATTACACTGTTGAAATGTCTGATTGTGTCCCTCTTGCCATCAGCCCCAACCAAGGCTTTGCAGCAATAGATGTGGAGTGAGTAACAGTTCAGTAAAGATCCACAGACAGACTCGTTCTGCAGGGGCTGCTGCTCCCTGAAGTTCTCTGAAGCTGCAGCTCCAAGAGCAGAGGCTCTCGTTTTCTCCTTTAAAAGTCTGAACTCAGCTTGGAGATGAAATCTGCTCAAGATGATAAATGGATACCATGCAAAGCTTGTCTTACACACGTCTTTAAATATTTTACTTACTGCTCATCAATCTTCCCCATCTATGCAGCATTCTTAACTACTTTGCAGTAAGAAATCCGATCCCTCCGGGGAATTTGGGAAGCAAAATACATTCCCAGTCTTCTCAATGCTCTGATGACAGGAAATATGGAAATATTAAATGGAGAGTGGTGCTAAAGCAGAGAGTTGCTCCAGACAGCTTTGTTATTGCCAGACTGAGCCGTGGGGCAAGGGCTGGCCCTGGCTGGACCCACGGGTCAGGGGCAAACCCAGACGGTGCATTTTGGACCTTGTGAGTCCCAATATTCCCAGCTTCACTGGCAACAACTCAGAACTGCAAATCAAGTCTGAAAGGCTGTAGAGGGCAGGCTCCACAACTGAGCAGGGGAATAACATCTCTGGTAATGAGCAGCACAAAAGGACTCTTCCCATTAGCACAGAGAAAAACCAGAAGTTTGGCAAGTAACAACACGTGAGGTATGTTTTTATTCAGAGCTATTTCAAAACACAAATACTTCAATCAATAATCACTCACCTCCCATTCAATACCCCAGTAATCCCCTTTTGTCCAGCATAATGCCTAGACACAATTTTATTGACCCAGCAGTATTCTCCTAGGACGCACCATTCTTTGACTGCTAATGACCAGGTGGGTACATTTCTCCCTGCAGCCAAGTATTTATCAGGCAGAAGGCAAATATGGGATTCATTGATGCATAAAACATTGCAGATAAATAATAATGAAAGACCTATGCATCATTCTTGTCAATGTGCTGAGAAGATTTGCTGAATGCACAGAGGCTGGGGGGGAAGAAACAAAAAAAAAAAAAAAATTGTTCATCTGTGAGAACAGATATTGAGGCAAAAGCTCATTCAGGGGGTAAAGGGACTCTTCCACCAAGACCGCACTATTAGCACTGGAAAATACACAGCTTGGTCTTGTGTCCAAAAGTGCAACATCACCACATGCCCCAAAAAGAAATGCTCTAAACTATCTCACAGTGGTTATAAAATGTATATTGAGCTGGGGGATAAATGATGGAATTTATTAAATCAAAGTGGGTTTTTTTTTAATATTTCACAAGCTGAATGAGTAGAAGAGTACTGGATAAATTAATTCATATAAATTATTTTCCATATGAAATATTAATATGCTGGACAGCAATCAAAAGTCACAAACTAAACAAAATAAAAGCCTGCAATGAAATGAACTGGAATATTGTGAAAAACAGGAAAAATAAGCAAGGAGGAACCAGTTGTCATTCTCAAAACACTCAAATATAGATCTTCCTTAAAAAGAATAATGGTGCATCCAAAACGGTTATTTCCTTAAAATAACCTATATAAAGTACTAAAGGAGAGGCACATAATACATGGCACTGTTGCAGCTGTCAGGTCACCACTTTCTTTTTAAGGTGCTATAGTGCTCGAGCTTCTGCTGGGAATTCTCCCTAATAAATTTCCTTTATATGTCACTTTTCAGGACTGACATTTGAGGGATGCTATGAAAAGATTTGGAGATCTTCTGGAATAACTCTGTGGAGCCAGTAACCCTCAGCAGGCAGGAGCACAGCAGCTCCCTGGGACATCCCCACTTACACATCAGTGGGTTTGGTGCAGGACAGGAGTCAGGGAGTCTCACGAGCCACTGGGACACAAATGAACTCCAGGTCCAGATCCTCTTGAGCTCTGGGAAGCCACACATGGAGCAGGCAGTTCTAGCACAACCTGTGTGCAGCATCTCAACCCCACTTGTGTGGGGACAGAGGGGGAAAAAACACCTTGCAAAACATCAGGCCAAAGCCCCTGTAACACAGTGCTGTGCTAAATAAAGTGGAAGAAGTGCTCTGAAATCCCAGCCTTGGTACAGCTCATGGAACAGCCTGGTCCAGCTGGCAGCACTTTCTGCATTTTACCAGGTAACCCATCTCCTGTTGCTCAAACTCAGGGAAAACTGACATCTGTCTGTTAATTCATTCCTCTGTCAGAGCCTGTTAAGTGCCCAACTGCCCTTCTCCATATCCCTCACCCTTGCAGGAGACAAACTCTATTCAAGGCAAGTAACATAAAGGAAGCTCATTTCCTTTGAACTTATTTACAAGTTTTACCATTAAACTTGCCCACATTATGCAAGCAGCTTGCAATCTTCCCTAATTCTCTGACTTTAATTATATAATTGAACAACCTAAAAACTCATTTTTTCCAGGAAACATTAAACATTACCATCTTAATGAAATTCTTAATGAAACCGTCCTCCCTGCATGCAAATGACTGGCACTGGATTTGCTTATCACATTGATAGACAAAAGGACAAATGCCCTTCCTTTTGTCAATCATCAAGAGTGACAGCCCTTCCTAAGGACACTCCTCCTCGATGGATGGATAAGGCTGACACAATCCCAGGCAGGAGGAAGGCATCATCCCAGGGAAGGGTGAGGAAGCAGCCAGGAAAGGCCAGTAAGAGGGAATAAACCAACAACAGATGCACAGTCAAGGCAAACTTTTTTCCTTAAGCTCAGCTGAGTTCCAAGGGGCTTTGCATCAGCTGAGTTGTGACACACAGGGTGGGAAGAGCTGGAGAGGTGAGTCAGGGGTCTCAGCAGGGTCCTGCTGCAGCCATGTACTGTCCATAAGGAGAAAACTGCGGGGCACTTCAGACACTTGACTCTTATAACCTGTTTCAAGAGACTTGGCTCAGCCTTCCCACCTCAAACACCCTCCTTGTGTTTGTGTTTCCCTCTGTCTCAGGGACACTCTTGGCTCCAGCTCCACGGCTGCAGACATGATACACTCACCAAAAACCAAGAAAGCACCTGGGAAGGAGCCCTGCCAGTGGCATGGCTGTGCTGGGAACACCTGTCCTTCCCCATGCAGCTGGACATGCCCATCATGTCACAGCACAGGGAACCAAGACATCTGCAGGGGTGAAACCTACAGGAAAAGCTGCAAGAGAGCAGGGGAAAATAGAAACCAGCACTAAACTCCCATTGCCTCTCACCCCACCCACCAACTTGCCAGTTCTTTGTACCAAAGCAGCTGCAGAGAGGAGCATCTGTCCCCCACCAAATGTGTGGAGGTACCTTTTTGGAACCAGGTCCTGTTTTGGTCCCTGGCTGCTGCTGCTCTCCACAGCAGATTTTGAGGCACTGGCCCAACCATCACTCCAAACAATTTGATTTGCAGGCTACAGCACTGTTTTCCCAAAGCAGACCCATTCTGCTCCCTTCCAGCCTTTTTGTGCAGGGTATTTTTATGCAGCCAAGGTCTTGTGCAGTACCAAGCTCTACCCAGCTGAAGAAATTTTTGTCATGAATATTTTGGGTGCATCCTCTCCTTCACTGTCACTTTGTGACCTCCAGCTCTTGTTTTTGATACCGGTTCAAAGACACCACAAATGTCTTTCATTTTTATTCCCATCAAAAACATGTGTAGTTCAAAGACACGACCTTGGTGTCTGCTTCTGCAAACAACGCTGGCCTCAGTGCTACACCGAAATCCATGTCACTGAATCAGCTTGCTCGAGCCTCTTCTAAATCTAATTCTTTCTAAATCCAATTCCCACAGATAAAGAGCAGAATAGTTTTATTCAATAAGCATTAATTAGTTCTTTTTTCTCCTCTCCCCTTCTTCACTGCAGTTACAGCGTCCTACCCCTTTGGCCTACAGGTACCCCTCACCCTGCTGCAGCTCCCAGATTGTCCTGATGATTTATTGACAATAAAACTCAGGCCCCAGGTGCCTTTCCCGATTTACACTCAGATCTACAGTTAGGTGGTAGGTGGTCATAGCAAACTTCAAAATAAACAGAGATAGATGTGATGAGTAATTGAGAGGGAAAGAAGGAAAAAACAAAGAGGTGTCAGTGTCCTGGCACTACCCTAACCAGAAGGTCTGGGAGGGAACGTTGCAAGATTTAAATATCCAGCAGAGCTTTGGAGATGGGGATCTGAACCTGACCCCTGTGTGGCCTCCACTAAGGGCATTCTGCTCCTCAGATTCCTGCTGCTGTCAGCTGAATGTCTGGCAGTTTAAAAGACATTAGGGCAAAATGGTCTTTTCCATTTCAAGTCCAAAAAGATATAAATATTTTTGAGTCAGCTACAAGTATCTGACAAGCTAATTGCTTGGTATCATTAGGAGATTAAAGAATTAATTTTACTTGGATCATGCATCTAATCCAGGTGAATTTCTTATGCTGGTTTGAAGAAAATGTTTAGGGAGCCTTGATTTGACAAGCTCCCACCACCAGTCTTGATTTCTCAGCTAAAACAATCTGACAAGTTCTCTCCACAGTTGCAAATAAATTCTATTTTCTAGCTCTCTATCTTTCCTTAAAGTACTACAGCCCTGCCAGCACCAGAACATTCCCTGTGTCCAGAGCAGAAATGCTTTTTAAAGCTCTGGTAGGGAAAGAGGTTCTTGATCCCATGACAGCTCATGATCCTAAACAACAACAGGAATAACCTAACTCTCAATTAACAGTCTTGGTGCTCGAACTGTCCAGCTGATATATTTGTCCAGTAGAGTAAGAAAGCATCCACAAAGCACAGGGGATCAAAACATGGCCACTGAGGCCCAAATCAACTCATTAAAAAAATAAATGGGAGCAATTCCATTGGCCTCAGTGGGAATTCAATCCAGTGTACAGTTTATAAAGCACTTTCACCAAGTGCCTTTCATTCGAGGCTCTTTACAGCAGAGGTGCATCATTATTTGCTATAATCCCAGAACCTTCCCCTGGTCTGGCTTGTTTTTCACTCTGTGATTCATTCCAGTCTCTCAGAGTATTCCCTTGCTGTGCATTTTTGTCCCTGGCATTGTTTGCTGTCCTTAGCATCCCAAGTGCTGTATTCCTGAGCAATTATTTATAGAAGGGACTCATCCAGCCCCAGATCCATGCCCCCAGCCTCATGGCAGTGCAGCTCCAGCTGTTTGTCTCCCAGGAATTCCGTCACCTTTCTGCTCACAGGCTGCAGCTCAACATTCCTGACAGCTCATCCTCTCTGCAGAGCAGAGCTCCATCCTCCCACATGGAAGCATGGAAGATTTCCATTTAGCCTCCCCAACAGCCATTTGCACATGGAAGCATGAATTCTAAAACAGGGGTTCTCAAAAATCTACTTTTTCAGGCCAGCAAATCTAGAACAACACTGAAATCCTATTTTACTCTAATATAAAATTTGGCCCTTTATTCATCCCAATAGAAAGGCCTCTTGTTTTTTTATCACCTATATCATGGTAGCATTTGTGACGACAAAAAGCAACTCAACATGCTCAAATCACACATGCTGGGACATATGAGCCCAAAACCAAAACTCTGTCCCATTTGCTACACAGACTTCTGTTTGACTTGGTTTTCTCTATCACCTTTTCTCTTCCCTTTCCTCTCTATTCTTCTCTACCTTTTCTCTTCCCTTTCCTCTCTATTCTTCTCCATTTGTAAAAGAAGAAACAACTTTTGCCTTTCCAAGCAGGAAATCTGCAGTGACAGGGTGGGGAAGGGACCCTTCAGCAGTGGAAAGGGGCTGACAGCCAAATGCCTTGGAGATGCACCGTAAGTGCTGACTCTGCTCCTGAAAAAACAGGAGCAGCCTCATGGTCATGCTCCATGGCTTGGACCAGCAAGGATGCCCTTTCCAAGGGAGGGATATTGATTGCAAGGAACCATCCCACCACCACCCCCTGGCAAGAGGTCACTGCAAAACTACCCCTCCTCTCCTTCACATCCATCTTGTTGGCTCTGTGGAGATTCTGCAGATTGCAGCAGAGCAACTGAATTATTCCAGCTATTGAGAACGTAATGTTTCATTGCCAACTTCCACAGTCACTTAAATCTATCCTTATCTAATTAATTTTGCAAAACAAAAAGTGACTAGGCAAATAAACTCCACAATGTGACAGCTGTAGTATTATGAGTTACTGTTCAGTCAGCAAACAGAGCAAAAGAGTGTAAGGGGGCCAAAGAGAAAAGGATGAAGAAATTACTCAATGAATGATTGACTTTAAACCAGTGCAAAATTTGAGGGCAAAAAAACCCCACTAGTGAATCATTTTAGCTCTGTAAAAGTGTCCCCACTGCCATCCTGCTACTGAAAGGCACAGAGGCTTGTGAGAGGCAAATTAAATAGAGCTGAGCTACGCAGAGGTAAGGCAGCCAGAGCCCATCTCAGAAAAGCAAAATTAAACAACATTAGCAATGACCCATTTCCTCACTCAGCAGGGGCCAGCCGAGCTAATCTGGCACTGGAGGAAACATGCTGAGGGTTTTCCCACACAGAGATTGCTCTCTGCCAACATTTCCACTAATCCACCTTGCCCCAAAATGGTTGACCATTTCTGTTTAAAGAAATAAGTGGGGATTAAGAGGAAGAAGCCTGAAATCCAACTGTATTGAAATTAAACTGGCAGGGAAGGTAAACTGCTGAGAAAGAGGGATTTGCTCTGGAAAGAGATACAGAGCTGCTGTGGGATGGGGGGCTGTAAAGAGGGTGTAGCTGTCACACCCCACTGATGCCCACACTGGCACAGGGGGGATGTTGATTTCTGGGGGTTTACACTTGCTTTTTCCTAAGTACAAAAATGAATTCTCTGCCTGTTGACCTCCAAGGGAACAAGCTCAAACTTAACTTTAGCCACACAGACAGACCTTTCACTTGTGCTGCAGGTAAATGTTTGCACTTAAACTGCAGTGACAGTACCGTTGGACTCGATGATCTTAAAGGTCTTTTGCAACCTAAATGATTTTATGATTCTGTGACAGCTGCTTCAAGTGTTTGCTCTCATCTTCTCCCCCTCACTTCCCCCTCCACACTTTTACTTTCTTTGCCTATATCCACAGACATTTGTATCCTCTTTGCTACCAGTTCCATTTGCCCACTTTTTCCCTTAAAAAAAAAGAAGGCAGCCCCATCTGCTGATGCCTCCTGGCAGAGATCTTTGCCTGCAATCAGAGCAATCCTCATTTATTCCAGCTGAAGATCTGACCTCAGGACTTCCAGTGCTTGAGCTGTAATAGAAGTAGAATCAGACCAGGCCATTACATGTTTGGGAGAAGTCCAAGACACTTTCAGGTGCTGCAGAAAGCAGTGCCAGCAATTCTGCAATTTGTAAGGATTCTTTTCCCCCCATCTGAATCAAACAGAGATGATCAGTGCGATGGGTAGGGCACACAGAGATCTCATCCAGGCACTCTTTTGATTATCAAGCATGCCAAGATCTGCCACAAGGTTTAGTTGCAGGCTGAGGAGTCCAGGAACATGCACCAGCCCATTTTACAATTCAAGGCTTGCTTACATTCCTGGCTTTTTTTTTGTTTGTTTGTTTTCAGCCCAAAAAGCAAGACAGACCCCATAAGTCAGACAGTCTGATGTGGTTGCTGCAAGGGACACGACCCTCAATATGTGCCACTTCTGGCAAACAGCCATCCTCACCTCCAAATTGGTTAAATTTGAAAGGAAGCTCAAGCTACACAAAAAATCCAATCAAAGCAAACAACTGACACAAGACACTGGTCACATTTTACACCCAAGCATCCAAAGAGAAGTGGATTTTCATTCTCCCTTTCTTCCTTCAGATTGAACAATTTTATTGTGGTTTTTCCTACTTCTCCACAGGAAAGACAGCCCAAGATGAGACAAAGGACAGACACCAGACACTACCAGGTCATATCTTGAACCACCACGTTTTCAACAAGAACTTGTAGTAGTTCTAACAAATACATTCAAGACCCTAAAGGGCTGCCTTCCTCAGTACACATGAGCCAATCCACAGGAGACTATTGTACAATCTTTGGGGATAATAATGATAATCCTCCCCAAATCTCCCCCAGTTATGCCTGGATAAGGGACAGGGCACATTCTGCTTAACCTGGGATACTAAAACAGAACTACCAGCTCCTCTCTACCTGACCACTCTCACTAGAACAGGCCACTGCTATTTGCTTAATAAAGTGTTTTGCAAGACAAACCAAGAGCACCACAGGGTGACAGCAACACAAAAAAACCACCCTCAGCCCAAGAGCAGTATCAATATGTCACTGCACACATGGAGCAGCAAAGAGCCTGACCCTGCACACACCGACAGCAGCTCCTCCTTGCAGGAGGAGAACTCAGCCAAAGCCTGACAAATACAATTAACAGGTGAGGAGAGACACGTCCAAGAACAAACATGTTTATTTGTATGGTTATTTTTACACTAGGATGATGCATTCTGGCATAACTTTCCATGCCCTCCATTTCTGCCCCTCTAGCACTCTGCCAGTCTCCCAGGAAGGCCAAGAGTGAGAACATGGCTCTTTTTCTAAGCAATCTCATTTATTTCTTGGTTTGTCTTTCTCTACTAATGTCTTGGGTTAACTAATTGAATTCAAGTTGCTTAATTGAAACATCTTGAGTTAACTAATTGAATTCAAGTTGAGACATGTCAAGTGCAGTGCCTGTTTCTGATGCAGCAGGAAGGGGGGGGAAAACCCCAGACAATGAAAGTTAGAGCCCTCTGCATTTGTTGGCAGCATTTTTTTTTTTTTTTTCACTTTGACATGGATTAGGATCATCAGAACAATATTATGGAGACTATTTAAATTTCTAGCCAAGAACGAGAGAGAAGATATTCCTTTTGTACAACAACATTTCTGTAAATTTTGTTTAGCTTGCGTGGGATACAGTTAATTACAGTAATCTATCAAAGTGGCACAAGGTAGTATTCACATACAAAGTTTTTCCTGCAGTCAGAATCCTTAGTTTTATATGAGACTGGTTTGTGCTAATTGAATTTTCACTTGGGTAGATAAAATCTTTAACAACTCTGGAATAACTAAGTGCTCTTTGTTCAATGATGTGGATCAGAATGATTTACAGCACCTTTCACATAATCATGCTAATTTTGCTTTCATATGATTAATTAAAACAATATGTTCTTTCTTTGTAAAATAGAATTAGTGCACCCAAGGAGACAGGTTTTATTGCAAACTTCTTTTTCTGGTAATAAAAGCAATTTTCACACATCACCTTTTTGGCAAAGCTAAATAAACACGCTTAAGTGGGCAAGGAAACTGCAGCTGAGGTCAGATCCCTCCGTGGAGGGCCACCACCAGGATTTGCAGATTGCACCAGGGGTGGCCCAGCCCCAGTGCTGTGAAGCAGAGCATGGCCAGCAGGAAGATTTTGGGATCTCCAGGCCAAAGCCCCACTGCCAGTTTCCTGTAGACCATCTCTGTCTCATCACATCTAGAGCCAAACTGAAGGACGCTCCTGTAACAGCACAGAAACTCAAGTGCTGAAATGGATGGTGCTTGTGGTGCAAGCTCTGGATTCAGCACATCCCTCTGGACCAGGATGTCTGACTGGGATCTGACTCTGCCCCGTGGGAAGGGTGGGAGGGAATCACACAGGGCATTGCTCTGCGTGTTGGGTGCCAACTTTATACTGTCCCAGTTTTGTTACTGTGCCTTGGCAGGATCATTTAGTTCTCCTTGAAGTAGATACTGATGAAATACCCCAGATAATGAGGATGGTGAAGTGGATCCCATGGGGGACTCTGGAGGGGAGGCAGGTGCTCTGGCTGATGGCAAAAAGTGAAGAGGGAACTTCAAGAGGTGCTCTAATGGCACCAAAGGGTAATTGTGCAACCTGGTCCATGAGAACGTAGATGCACAACCATCATTACAATTAACAGCAACCATGTGGATGGCTAAACTCCCCACACAGAGCACTCAGTATTTACCTCCAAGGGCTCCCTCCTGCCTTATTTCACTTCAAGTCTGGATAAAAGCTGGTCCAGAAAGGTTACCCAACCCAAAGTTCAAACACACCAAGGTATCACAACTCTGACTACATGCCTGGGTCTAAATGTTCTTTACTGCATGAAACACTGAAGGAAATCATATGGTGCTGGGATTCATAAGCCAATTTTAAAAATTCACAATAAGAAGTTTATTTTCATCTGTCAACCCAAGATCTCAAGTCATTTTGCCTGAAACATCCATGTGTACCAGCAAAAAGAAACCCCTCAACTGTCAAATGTCACATTCCAAGTAGTTAACCCACCAACCAAACCATACAGAGAAATCTGCATAGGGGCATAAATACAAGGAGAGTGAAGATCAGTCAAGGCAATCATTTGTGTGGCAAAAAAAAAAAATCAACACTGGACAGATCAAAATGGAATATAACCAGCACTTGAATCTAATTCCAATGCTAAAATGTGCTGGGCAGAAAACAGAATACCTTTAGGAAAGCAACTGTGAAAAATTTAGGCACCAAAAAGAAACAGCCCTACATCAGCAGGTAAAAGAACTCTAGAAATCAATCCAGTTTAGGACAAGCTGAGTATAGATGAAACAAGCACATCCACTGGTGCAAGGAAAAATGAGCTCTCCCAAAGAGCCTAGAAAAGGCACCCTGTCAGGAAAGCAGTGCAGCTGATATGGACACTGAAATGGAGATTCTTAACCCCAGTCCTGACTCCTAGAAAAGACTGATGCAGAACAAGCCAGGAAAAAGAAATAAAAGGAAAAGGTTTTGCAGCCATGTTTTTGTGTCCCTATCAAAGAGTTTCCAAGGGCTGTCTGAAAGGGCCTTCACTGCCCCCTCTGCTGTAACTATCCCCACGTCCCAGCTTGCTTTCTCCAGCAGGCAGGAAGGTGTATGGTTATTGGGAGAATTCCTGCTGCTGCAAACAGCTCCTTGTGCACATGGTTGTCTCCAGGGCAGGGGATGAGCAAACCAGCAAACTGCAAGTGACAGGCCACTTACTGCACTTCATGGCAATGCTCAGGATGTGGTTTGACTACAGCCCTACCAGGCTCTAATTTAGATGTCACGACTACTTCTCTTCAGTGCCTGATGCACAAAGAGGAGCCCTGGCTTGTTCCTGGTCTTAACCTCTCTGTGCTCCCTGCAGCTGATGGGAATAAACAGCTGTGGCAGCCAAGGGAGCTGCCCTTTGGTCATGTATCTTCAGTGCCATTGTAGAAAATAAAATAAAAATTCCATCTAGAACAGCAAGGAGAGAACAGACTAATGGGCTGCTCCTGGCTCTGGGTGGTCTGGACACCACCAGTGGTCAGACAGCATGGTCAGTCTGTCCATCCTCTCTCTGCATCCATCAGTCTTGTTGGAGCCTGAGCAGGTGGGAGCCTCATTCTGCTGCCACCTCCTCTAGTGATTGGCATTTCCTGCTTCTGTAAAATTAATTTGATGACTGAATTAAACTAATAATTGTTTCAGTTACAAATATGGTCTCTGAGTGCGTTTGACTTCAAGCACATTTCTCTTGGGAGGTGCCAGGGAGATCCAGTTGTATTACTCATGGAATCTGGGCTAATTTAATTACTTTTTGATGGAAAGTGCATGATTTTGCAGACGGTAGCTGTCTGCAGGGCCACACACAGTTGCTGATATCTTTTCACTTTCCTCTGTGATGCAAGAGATGATAAAAAGCCCAATTAATAAAGTCACCTTGAGAAGGAGACCTTCTGTTAATGGGAGAGCCAGAAGTGATTCACCATTTGGGAAAATTCTATTTTCCTTATTTCCATCCTATCAAACACTCACCCACTCACAATATGCCTCTTGAAAACAACTGAATGCTAAGGGAGTCCATATGTCCACACTTTTCCAAAGTCTTTCAAAGCAAGGTAACAATTAGAAGCATATTTATAAATGACATCCTGAATTTGTGCCCTTTCCTTCTGTCACTCCAGTTCCATGTGCTCCCACTGGACCCTGCCCACTCCACACAAGGGTTCTCATCCCATATCAAAAGTTTGAGGACTTGAGTGCTGACAGTGCAGAAATAGCACCAGAGAAAATGACAATAAACAGTTGTTTCAAAAGTATTCTGTGCTGTTCATACAATTTAATCCCATTTTCCACTCATCCCCAAGCAAGGGAAGAGTCACAGACCTCCACCCAAGAGCACCACACGTGCTTCTTTTGCTGCCACCAACATCCAGAGCAGCCTCAAAGTCATTGCTAGGGCTTCTAGCAAGCTTCTAGGGAAGGCTGCTCCTCTCCACTCCCTGCCTTAAATTCCCCATGGAAAAGGGAAAATATTTTTGTTTCTTGGCTGCCCAGATCACTTCTTCCTACAGGTCCAACCACTGCTCACTGTAAGTACACACAGAATCCAGTCCTGCAAAAGGAGCGAGGTCTCTGATTTTCCGATTTCACAGGGATTGAGATGCCAACATGACACAAGCAAAATGAAATTGAGCCAATCAGCATTTCATGGTAAGTGCCCTGTCAGCAGGCAGAAGAGAGGTGGAGAGTATCAGCTCACCCCCAGAGCTCACAGGAAATCCTGACAGGCACCTCAGCCTGCAGAGCATGAAACGCAATGCTTAAGAGGCATCTTGGAGTTTGAGATTTACTCTCAAGGGCAAAGCGTTTGAGTTCTGCTGAACCATGCCCAGCTTTAAACAGCATGGAGAATAAGGACCATCAGCTCAGCTGCGTTCTCCAGAAAAGATGCACATGATCTAGGTCATCATCTGTCAGCTGTGAGCAGGAAACTTCCCCAGAGAAAAATAGCCAGAGGAGGAAGAGGAAGTTCAGGAGTGAAGGTAGAATAGTTTTGCAGAAAATGAGGAGGTAAGAATAATCTCTCCAGAGCTCTGAATCATCCTACAGATGAAGAAAGTGGTGGATTTTAGTGGTACTGTGAGATGCTGAGTGGTCTTAACCCCTCTCCTAAATGTGGATCATTTTCTATCATAACTTACAAAACTATTATTTCCATTTAAATGTTTATTCTACAGGGGCAAAACCACAATTTGTAAGGTTTTATCCCTCAGACTCTCTCAAAGCACTAAAGAAAGGAGTTGACAGAAAGCAAATGGCACACACAGAACCATGTCCATGCCGTGGAAACTCAGATGCCCTTTCCTGAGGCCCTGTGATCTGCCAAGGACTGCACACACATCAGCAGAGGGAGCTGAGGGTATCTCCATGGGGCTTGGTGCCTCCCCAGCAGAGGCTCTCACCATGAAACCCTGGCAGTGACAGATCCTTTTCACACACAGTTCTTTCCTATTTATTACAGAGTCACAGAATGGTTGGGGTGGGAAGGGACCTTTAAAAGCCATCTAGTTCAAGTCCTCCCCACACCCAAATTCTTGAGATAAGCTTTCACCCTGGACATTCATTTCTATTAATGAGGCTCAGAGCCTGAAAAATCCAAAGGCAGCAGAGTGAGCACACACTCCCAGCAGCATCCACACACACTGGGAGCAGCCAGGCTGGTACCTCGTGACCCCCCTTGGGACAGAGGAGGGCTCCAAAGAGAAAACCTCGACCCGGCAGCGCTGACGTTATCAGGCCTGCAGTACAACATTAAATTAGAGGCTTGGTAGTCCCTCTAGGACCACATACTTTTATTTGTAATACAGCTGAGCTACACTTAGAATGAGGACTTGTGAAAGGAGTAGACTACTGTAAAAAGAATTAATTTTCTGTACTCCAGATCAGAGCTGTAGCACTGAAGTGAGGCTTTTGGAAACAAATTACCCAAAAGCAATAAACCTATTAAGAACAAACTGCAGCTGCACAAAAAGGGTGAAATAGTGACCTGTCAAAGGTATGGTGCAGTTAAATGAACAGGTTTTCTGTTTTGCAAATCAAAGCAAATTTCCCTGAGAAATGGATTTTTTTTAAACAAATTTTTTTTTTTTAGGATGGGGCACGTTGGAACTGCAGCTTGACTTTACAGCATGGCTGTGCATTAAGAAGACTTTTACTAAAGAAAAGAAGTTATGGACGTAGTTAAGCCAGGAAAAAATTAAAGGATTCTTTTCAGAATAGTTAGGCATTCAAGACCTTGAGAGAGATTGCCTGGCATGGAGAATGCTGTGGAGCTGCAGATTTCAGTGCACGGTGATGACCATGCCTTGAGCAGAGGCACAGATCCTGCTCAAAGGTGAGTGTCCCTTTTCCCAGTCCGTTCTTTGCCACTGACAGCTGTGGTTTGCACCTCTGGCAGGTTGCAGCAAGGGCACATCCAGTTTATTCCAACCTCTGGCCCCTGCTCCCTGAATTTGATGACACAGACCAACCACTTTCATGTCCTGTCACAGGGACCTCCATCACGTTCCATAGGTCCTGTGCATCACCTATTCTCAGCCCCATTGCTCCAAAAATATGTATACTTTGATAAAATTCCTAGGGTTTGATGACCAAAAAGGTCTGGCTTTTCTCTCAGCCTGATGCAGACAAGTCAGAGATTCATGATACACCATGCAGATGACGGTAAGAGTTTTGTACCTTTGAAAACAAACCAATCAGACATTTCCAGGAGCTGCAATTCTTCAGAAAAACATCAGGCAAGGACTTAAAATTAAAACGGCAGAACCATCAATGGTTATGTGCAACCAAAACACATCCATAATGGTGAGGGGGAAACTGCCTCACCCTCAGGCCTTGGAAAAATTCATCCAGTCCCTGCGGTTTTCCAAAGTGACAAGGTTTTATTTACCTAAAAGAGATGTATCCGGACTTTGATGAGCTCTTGCTGCTTTTTAATCTATCACTCAGGGAGCTGCTCTTGCAGGGAGCATTTGACACTGAGTGAGAGGCAGCAGTGCCTGGCAAAACCTGACTTGCCTGTTTTCACAGAGGCTGTGTTTGAGCATCCATCAGGTGTGCTGTGCACACAGCCCAGCCAGACTCTGCTCTCTGGCAAGTTTGGCAGACATCACAGCACTGTCTCTCACTCAGAGAGAGTGTTTTTTCTTCTCTCACTACACAGATGAAGGAGAAATTCGAGGAGACAGCCATCCTTCCTCCTCACACCACTTTTGCACTTCACAGTAACAGCATTGCTGAGCTCTACAAAGTCTCCATCTTTTTCTTGCTCTGAAGGTGGTAGGATGAAGCAATTTTATTCCACCTTTAATAACACACAAACTGGCATTTAATTTTTAATGCTAGCTTAAAACCCAGGAGGTTGCTGGGCTTTACAGGTGAAATCAATCTCCTCTTGGGTCATTTAGAGAGTTCAGGAGTCCAACACCACTGCTGGCAACTAATCCCTTCCTCCCTCAAACACCCTTTGAATTTTGCTGGACTAAAGGCAGGGGTAAGGCCAGGCTCCTGCAGGGGCCACAAACCAACAGGAATTAAAGCAGGATATCCATGCCAGGTTATTGAGCCCATTTCCTGGCCAGTGCAGTTTAGTGGCCCACGACACATCCCCTTTATCTACAGCTCTTGAACAGAGCTTGCTGCTGTCCCTTTCTGGTCACTTGGACTCTGCAGCTCTTAGGATGACCTGCAGTCTGGTTTGATCCTACCTGAAAAGGCTGTCTTGTCTAAGAAGAAATAAAAATCTAATGTATAAAGAAATAGATAATAATATATTCCTGCAGAGATGAGTCCCTGAGGTTTTAGGGTTTCATGCACCCCCAGCAAGTTCACCAGACTCGTGACATGGGCCCACACCTCCAGTGTTTTAAAACTTACTTTAGAGAACAGACTGCCTTTTCTACTCCTTGGATTTTCTAAAGGGAAAGATCAAGAGACTAGAATGGAAGAGGGGAGAAAAGCCACAAATAGGACCAGTTCCAAGAATATCAGCTACTTGTCAGCTCTGCAAAATAGCTGTTAATTTACAGAGGAGAAGTGTGCAGGTTCTTTCAGAGCCATACGTCAAAGCTTTCTCACTATGATACCTGCCTTTACTTGGCCTTCATATTATGGACCAAAATGGATTTCTCTGGTTCTGGATAAACTGCACAAGGGTGATGTACACTGTGATTTATGGCTGCAAGTGCTTAAAACGCCTCCCACTAAATTTGTAGTGACCTTATCACACTATTAAAACCTGAAGTAAATAAGTGCACTGAGTAAAGGTTAACAACACCTCCAATAAAACAAACAGCAAGCAGAGGGGATAGGAGATTCTCAATCCCATCACCAGCACAAACCAGGGAAAGAAATTGCTGGATGTCCTGGCAGCACCAGGGAGGATGCAGAGCCATGCAGAGATAAGGAATGTGGTTTAACACCTCAGCCCAGCAGCCCACTGAGCACGGCAGCTTTGCTGTGACATGTTTTCACCTCGGGGAGCCCCTGATCAGGATCCATAATGAGCCCAGGCTGGGCAAACACAGCAGCACAGAGGCTCCCAGGGCTCCCCCATGCACAGAGCCTGCATCGAGCTTCAAAGCCCAGAACCCACTGAAGAGGACAGAGCTGTAACTTCTTATGGCTCTGCAGCCATAAGAAAATCCCTTTGAGAAAAAAAAAAAAAGCATTATTCTGTGGTCTGAAGAGAGAGTCATCACCAAATCTATCTCAGAGTCTTAATAAAGAGCTGAGTATTTTCCTTACAGTAACTGGTTTATTTTCTAAAAGACCATGCCCAGGTCATGCCTTCTATTGTCTCTGACAAAGATTTATAAGCTAGCAGATACCTAAACAAAATTAGTATCAGGACATAGAGGAGCACTTGAAGGTGAACAAATGCAGACACTGATCCAGAGAAAGAAAAAGAAACTTTTAAACAACTGATTTGAACATTCTCATCTCCAGGTGCCCCTTGTTACAGCCAGATAAAAATAAAGTTTTCTGCAACTCAGAGCATCAGAACACACCTTGCCCAACAGAACTCTAATAAAAACAATTTATGGAGGGGAAAACATTTTTCACTAGAGATCCTCAAAAAAGGTGTTTTAAGTTTAATAGGAGGAAACGAACCAATTTCTCAATGAAAGCTGAAGAAGTTTTTTTTTCTATTTGGCTTCTGCAGTTAGAAGTGTTTTTTAATTCCAAAATAAATTCTCATTTCCCATTTCATGTAAGTGTGAAGTTCTGAAAGTTTCGTTCCATACACTAAACAGCTTGAATATAACATTTGGTACTTCCAGCCTCATTTTCTCTCTGATACATCAGCAAAGGTGAGTCAGGTCATTAGAATTTCCTTCCTTTTTATTCCAACAGCAGTTGTGATCATAAATTCATTATTTTCATAATTGCTCTGTTATAATTTAGTAATAGATTCATATTAATTTCAAAAGTCCTACAATGAGGCATTATCCAAACAAAATAAGAAACAATTAAAAATAAATTTATCTAAACTCCTATTTAGAAGGCATTATCCAAACAAAACAAGTAATATGTAGCATGAAATTTATCTAACATCCTATTAAAAGTGATAACTTTGAGGCCAAAGAAAGTATTTTACTTAAAAGCACACAAGATAATTGACTTTTTCTGCTGTGCTATTGAAGCACAAAAGACAGCCAGTACCAGTGCTAGATCAGACATGCTGAGCAGCCACAGGGGTTTGACACCCCCAGGGCAGATCCCAGCAGCCCGCCCAAGACCCCTCCTCTCATCCAGGCTGTCTCACCCTCCCCAGTAATTTTCCTTTAGGAATTCAGAGATTTATTACACCAGTAAGAAACTCACTTTTGCCAGGACAGCCAGGACTCCTTGGGAAACTTCTTCCTGCTGCCTCCACATCTCCAGGTTAAGAAATTCCTGCTGTGGAGCTGCAGGGAAGCTCCACGGGTGGTGTTTCCTCCTGCCAGCCACAGCAGGTACCCACAGCCTCACCTGGGCAGCTCCACACCCCCAAAGCTCCCAGCAACAGCTGTGGGGAGAAGCTCTGAGCACTTAACCACAAACCCTTTTCACCTGGTCTGACCTGGGTCATTCACTCAGGAGCAGAGTATTTCAAGGAGAAAATACTCTTAAAGCCAAGGCACCTGATGCTCCTGCCTGCCTGTCCAGTGTTCCTGCACTCTCCTTGCAGAAAGCACAGCAGATTATTGTTTGTCCCCTAAGGCTCCCAGACCTTTGTCTCACCACCTACTATCTTGAATCATAATCTGCTTTATTGTTTGCCACTCCAGGGAGCAGCACATAGCTGAGCCTTGCCTTGGGCTGCTCTTTTCAATGTCCCTCCATTGGGTTGTAGCCACTTTTAATTTAAAACTCTCATAATTTTTTTTTTGTTTTGTTTTTTGTTTTTTTTTTGTTTTAGCATGTGTTGAACTGTTCTTGCTGGAGAGATGCATTTTCTCAGCAGTAATGGAACTTGTATTGATGCAAAGCCTTCTGTGTAACAAATGCATGGTAACCTTAACATGTTTCTGTGTGTCTCAATAACTGGTCGTGTTCAGCATTAAGAAAAAAATGCTGCAGATCAGACTGCTGACTGCCATGCCCCACAAGAGGAACTCACAGCATCATTTTATATGATTAACTTGATCTCAGTGTCCAGTTTTACATTTGAGGATGTATGTCCATGGTCAGAAACATATTAAAGCAAACACTTAACTCCACCCATCAGTTATCTCCTGCCTCAGCCTTCCTGAAATGAGTCATTAGCTGTATTTCATCTCTTCAGTTCCAAAATCCTCAAATTCAGCTGCAAAAATGGAACCCCTTTGATCTTAGATTGCCACTAATTCATAATTGATAACCCAGTCTGGAAGGAAAGGAAAAATTCGTCCCCATTAGTTGTTCCACTTAATATGTTCTGGTGCTTCAATTATGCAAAACCCAACTCTCAGGGCCTGACTGCTTTCCAAAATGTGAGCCAATGGAGGGAAGAGAAAAACCCAGATCGAATTATTCCAGCTGTAAATCTTTGTAATAGTATAGATGTCACGGGAGCAATACTCAACATTGAACAATGCTGTTTGTTTTCCAAGCTGTTCCTTTGTAGAATTCCCAAGGCAGCCATAAATGACTCCAGAGAGCTCAGTGGAGGACTCAGGACTTGGTTCTCCCTCACTTACATTTTTTTGGTCAGGCCATTAGGCTGTGAGTTGTAATGCCCCTTTTTGGCCCAAGGCACTAAAAGCCTTGGAGTAATATATAGAGCTGGTAAGTGAGTAAGCAAGGAGGAATAATTAACACAAGTCATTATGCTCTTTATTTTGTAGAAGAGAAACTGTCACTTCTTTCTGAAGACCTCTGAATTATAAATGATCAGAATATGAGCACGGTGAAGCAAACAGCAGTGCAGACATCACTGGGCCAAAGTGTGTTGTTTTACTGGGAGACTGACAGAAGCAGGACTACACAGCAGGGAACTCAGCTGAAAAGGCACAGATGCCTGCAGCACCTCATGAATAACCAGAAATCAGAGATGTGGATGTGTCTGTACCTGTGTTCCAGCAGGTTGCTGGGCTTAAAGAAGAATCTTTGGGCTTGCATTTCTCTCAGACAAAACTGTACAACCGCGCAGCAAACTCCCAGGAATCAGGGGAAATTAAAGCCTGAAATTGCACAGGTGCTGGTCAAGATCAGGAGGATCACCTGTTCAGGACATTTTGGTTCCATAGTTCTATAGAATTCACCCACATTAGCAAAAAAAAAAATAAAATAAAAAAGTAATTTAATTTTCTACTGGCTCGTGTCAAGTGACTGATGGACTCTTCATGCTTTAGGAAGGTGGGAGTTTTCCTGGAGTAGGACCAGGATAAGGTCTCTTTTCTGGAAGGCATCACGGCTCTTCTTTTTCAGGCACTTCCAGGATCTCCCCTCTTCCTGTTACTGATTTCTATAAACTTCAATCTCTTCCACACTGATTTCTATAAACTTCAATCTCTTCCACACTTGTCCTTAAACCTGGTGAGCAGCTCCTGACACTGCTGGGAAGCCTGGGAGGTTCAGAGTATGAATGCAAGATCTTCCTTCCTGGAGTGAGCTGTGCTAAAGAAAAACACAATTATTTTGCAACAGAAATTCACATCTGCGCTTTTTTCTTATGTCCACTGAGTTTCCTACAGTGGCAGAGTAAAGTCAAAGGCTTAAGGCAAATGGAGAGAGCATCTTCACATTGCATTTATTGCCAGAATGTGTCAAAGCCATCACATAAACCTCCTTGCATTTTCTGGTACATTTCAAGGGCTAAGCTATTAACCTCTTACAAGAATAAATCTGTCGGGTTCTCCAGGCTTCCCTTGCTCTGTTATTACTTCCAGGTCTAAATCCTTCTGGTACATGGAAATTGAGGGGTACACCATGCCTTTTACAGACTGACAGATGCCACTTGTCCTCACAGACCACTCCCTTCCCCCTCTTCCTTTGCCATGTGCTGCAACACACCTGCTCTTACCTTTGCACTCCAGGTATTCTCATTCCCACCCAAATTTCCTCTCATTTCTCAAGAGAAATATATGCCTCAGCCTTGCACAAGTCTGTGAGAACAAGGAACTCTCAGCTGGCTTCCTCGGTCAGTGCAGACCCTTCCCCACCCCTGTCCTGCAGGGGACAGAGCTCTGGCTTTGCTGGCACACTTTGGGGATCCTGGCTCATGGCCAGCAGGACTGGGACCATTGATCCAGGGCCAGTTCTTGCCTTACATTTTGCTTCTCCTGCTGTATGCTTTCCTGTTGTTTTTATTTTTCACAGACACCTGGCAAAAGAAAAACAACCCTGCACCTCACAGACATATTAATAATTCATATTCAACTTCAGTCACTGGAAGTTTAATAAACAAGTACTTATTAGAATACAAGAACTTCTTAAAGCGGGCAGTTTTTAGGAATGAAATCACAATAATAACCTGTAAGAATATGTATGAATAACAAACATTCAGTCCTCCTGTTTTCATTGTTTTGTTCATTTGCATGAAAGACTTCCCCACTGTTCCCCTTGCCTCTGTTTTAGCAAAGACTTTGCTTTTAATGGGACTGAATATTCAACTGGGTTCAAACCCAAATTTTAATGTAAAAAAGCTACTCATAGCAACCAGCTCATCCTGGAATCCATTAAAAATAACAAGAGGGATTGGAACGAGATTATTTCAAGAGCTCTCTTGCATTCACAGGAAAACAGATTTATTGCACTTGCAGAGAAGCTCTCCCAGGCAAGGGAGATGCAGGTGATAACACTGAGTCCTCCTGGTTTTTCCTCTTGTCCACAAAGCAAAACCATGAGGATTTCTGAGCTAATTTCATCCCTGAAAACCAGCTTGCCATGCACTGAGAGCCTGTTATCAGCACTGCCCGCTCCTGCAGCCTCCTTCCTTCAGCCCTCCCTCGGGATGCATTGCAGGTCCCTGTGAAATTCCACCTGCACTAAATGGAATCAATGGAGAATACTCCACAAAACTAAAGTAAACCAGATGCTGCTAAGTGGCAACTACAGTAAAAACACCTGCAAGAGCCAGGAAAGCTGACTGACATCCTCAGAGCAGGTAAGCCCAGCAGCCTCAATATCATGCTGCTACAAGGGGTGAGCACATCCTGACCACCCACCCTTGACCCAGTCACCTTCTCACAGGGCTCCAGTGAAATTTGGGCTCACCAAATAAAAAGCAGAGTGTTGCCCTAAGAGCAGAGCACAGTGCCAAATTGCAGCCTGCCACCTCAGCTGCCACCCCTCTGGGAGGATGCAGGCTGTGTTTTCATTCCAGGGGAGGTTTTTTATATTTCTCTCACTTAAAAATAGCTATTTTCATAAAAAGCATCTTTCCCGCACTCCCACTCACAGCAAGAAAATGGAAAGTGATCCAGAGACTTTAGGTTTCTCCTTCTAGCTCTTGACAGGGGAGATTTTCAGGAAGAAAAAGAAACCCTGCTTTAACAAGATAATGAATTGTTTTGGGGGACATATGTTGTGGAACTCCTGAATGGAAGAGAACATGGGGATAGGAAAATGTTGACTTTCTCAACAGGGAAAAATAAAACTTTTCTAAATCAGAGACACACACCCTGAGGCTGTAGCTGAATTTTTGAAGGGCAAGTCCTCAACCAAGGCTTTCCTCACTGGCTGCCCTGCAGTGACCTCATGCAGCAGCCCCTGTAGGAGCCTTGAAGTCACCATCTCCAAAGGCACAGGCTGGGAGGTGCCTCCTGAGCAGGATGCACATTTAACTCCAGGGCTACAAACACAGGCCAGGTGAAGGAGCAGCATGCTCTCCTGTGTCAGGTAACACGTGGCCTTTCAAGCTGCTCTTCAAAGCAGAACATCTTCCTTTGGACCACAGAGCCACAGGCAGCTCCAGCTTAGGGTTCTGGGGAAAGGTTTGTGATAGAGGAGCCCTGATTAGAAGCCAAATGAAACAGGGTAAATTTGTAGAGGTTTTAAGAACAAGTTTTACTGACTGCCATGCACCCTTAAGTGCTGAAAGTCTGTTGATCCCAAAGGTCTGGGCTGCCAAACAAAAGTCACGGCAGCCAAGGAGGTTTTCTTTGAAGTCTTGCTTCTAGTTGCTTACAACTTGCATTCCTCAAACTAAATGAGCTGCAGTTTGGCTCTCTGTAGATAAAGGTCTCACTTTTGCACCATACCCAAAGAGCTCCCAGAGCTCAGTCATTGCTCTGCACCATGCAGAGTTCCTGCAGGAGTTCATCCTTCTAAAGCACAGTGAGGTCTTCTGGTGAAAGGCACTAAGTCCCATGTTTTCCTGCACTTCCCACACCTCAAGTTTGTTGGTTTTTTTTCTCTAAGAGCAAACTAAAATGAACTGAACATTAGTGTGGCTTAGTTCTGTAGCAGATCTTTAGCTGATATAAATTAACAGAGCTCTGACCCATATTCCTCATTCACATTTCTTGCCAACCCAGGAATGGGGACTGAAACACAACCAGGAGGAGTATAGTTAACAAGAGCCTTGGCTTCAACAAGGTCAAGGACTCATCTTCCACCTTCTTTTTATAACCCTCATGCCAAAACCAGAAGAGGAAAGAGGCATCTATTTCATTGTCCTGGAGTTCATTCATTATGTGTTTTAACTTTGTGTTTTCTGCCAACTCATTTTCCCTGATGCACTGGCAGAGAAGCACACATTTTTTGTGTTTTGAGCAAACACAAAAATCCCAACAAAAATATTGACCATGTTTGGTTCTAACCTACTTTGGGAATCTGGGATGCAGAGGAAGTTGAACTGGCTACCCAGTTCCAGCTGTTAAGAGTGCCCTGGCTTATTTTAAAGCTTATTTATGTACAGATCAAACAAATAGACTTCCAAGCACTTTCATTTAACTTTGATGCCAACTTTGATGTCTTCACCATTTACAGTAATCACTTTTATGTGCATTTAATATTTTTTTTTTAGTCCAAAATACTATACATAAAAAGACCAACTTCATTTAAAATATGCAGCATTTTTACTATTTGAAAACTCTGCATTTTTAATTTGTTTCTTATCAGCAGAGTACTTCTGGGGCAAGGAGAACATCAAGTTTTTAATGCCTTTCAGTTGATTTAGATTAATATTTTATGTTTTTATTCAAAAGAGCTGACTGATAGAAGGGTGCTGACATTTTTTTCACACTCTTTCTCTGGCATGTGTTATATGCAAAGTAATGGTGATTTCTTAAATGTTTGGTGCTTTATTCCATGATGAGTACCCAGAAGATAACACTTCCACACAGTTTAATGCACTTGGATCACTGCTCAAATGCCCAGGCTGGGTAGGAAAGGGTCCCCAGTGTCTCAAGGTTAAGAATTGTTATCTCAATATATCAAACAATTGTTTTAGAGGCAAACACTACCTTTGTGTGCTTGGAAGCCCCATCCCCTCAAAACAAAGCAGACAAGACACTCCTTGGCTCTGTGTCTCTGCTGAGCTCTTTTTGAAAAACATAGCCAGAAAGAGAAGAGTGAAACTTTTAATCAAAAGGGCCCTGAATGATTTCTATTGCATTTAATAACCACTGTCTCTGGATGAAAGTGCTGTATTGGATTCCATAGCTGACAGGAGTGGTGAGGCAGAGGACAGTCTTCAATTGGGAAGCTGCACCCCTCTCCTTTTAAAATCAATGGAGGAGGAGTATCTGAAGTTACCTTTTCACTGCTGAATGCTTCCCCTTCCTTTAACCCAGGTAGCTCAGGGGCTGGTAGAAATCTGGTACCTGCAGGATGGAGCTCAGAGAGGATTCACTGGTGATACAAACTCAGACCATCCCTGCTACAGCTACCACAGTCACAGACAGGACCTAGAAATGTCTGGAAAACAGGGGGTGTGGCAGGCACGTTCTTCTGCATCTCAGGATTTTTTCATAGAGGAGCACAGAGGAAAGAAAGAGAAAACAATTTCTGTTTCTGCTCCTTGTTTTTCCCATGTGGAATGTGTTTGGAGAATTGTTTACCTGGGGTGATTGCTTGCTTGGATTCTGGTGAGGATTGTTTGAGCCTGATGGCCAATCCAACCCACCTGTGGCTGGACTCTCACGAACAGGGTCACGAGTTGTGAGTGAGTTAGATATGCTAGTTAGGAAAATTAGGTCTGTAGTTTTAGGATCTCCTTTAAATAGTATATTAATGTATTATAGCATAGTTATAATAAAGAAATCATTCAGCCTTCTGAACTGGAGTCAGATATCATCATTTCTTCCCATCAGGTTCACCTGCACTTACAATAGGGGGGGAACTTAGAGGAGGACTGTAATCACACAGCCAAGTCCCACACAGCACAGGTTACTGCAGTATTAGCACCACATCTTTACAGAAAGAAAATATTATTGCCATTATCCATGAGGGCAAAGTACAGGGGAGAAAGTTTTTCTCTCTAGGGCAGATGGAGGAGGAGGAGAGCAGTGAGAAGAAATCATTAGTAAAATAATTTGCTGCCTGCTTTGCACAGTTGCCACAAAATGTTTATGCTGTCAGTGCCATGAGGGTATTGACTTGCCAAAGTCACAGCTGTGCCAAGGAACTGTCAACCACGAGGGTTGTTGTTGCTTTTCCCCTTGTGGGTATATGAAGCACCCCTGGGCCATCACCCCCTTTGCCCTGCTTTCCCAAGAACCGTATCAGAAAGATTTATTATCAGCCTCCTTCTGAAACCTAGGACTTTGGCCCCCGCGATTGCAATCAGGAACAACCATAACATCTGAAAATATCTCTGAAAAATAAGGATAGGATGCTGTGTGATAAAGGATCTGAATTAAGTTTGTGGAGGTTTTTTTTTTTTTTAAGTGAGTAATAAGTTGGAAGCTTCTGTGTCAGAGAACAAAAGACCTGTTGTTTTTCCCTGCTGTAGATAGAAAGAAATGTTAATATCTTACATTCAGGCAAAATGATACTGAGTTTATTTCAGTAGTGTGCTGGAGTGGGGCAGAAATGTCACTTTATTAAAGCAGTTTTTTGCCTTTCCACCTCACTTTTTCCAACTAACTTTAACAAAACACAACTTGAAGAAGGAAGGATGCCTTTGTTTTGTATCAAAGCAGATGGATGTAAAAAAGAACTCCTAAGATAGCCAGAAGTGGTTAACTGAACACAGGCAATCATTGCAAAAATTCCATCTAGAAGCCTCCCTTATCAGCAAGAAATCATATTAAAGAAGGAAAGACGTGCACCACACAGTAACTTACTCATACATTCCATGTGTAAAGAAAGCTTCTAAGAGCACCACCCTGAGAGCAGCTGCAGCTCCCTGCAAGTCCCTGCTGCTCTGGGGGTGGTGAGCACACTCAGCACATGGCAGGGTTTGCCTCTCATGGCTATCTCAGCCCAAAGCCAAACTGTTAAATGAGTAAAATCCCTGCATACTAGATCAGGACATGAGAAGATTGCCCGTGTTGCTGAGAGATTATCAAGTGAATAAATCTAGCATGTGACAGATAAAACAAATACCCATTAAAAATACAAATCTCTCAACACTAGGAAGAGAAATGCATTCCCAGCACAGACTCTGAAAGCCTTCAAAAAGACAAGCATATCCAGCATCAAAACAGATGGAGAAGATGAACAATAATTGCTTTCCAAGCATCCATCCCCACATAACCAGTGAGTAAGGCCCCCTAAAGAGACAGATAATAAGAGTAAAAGAAAAATAAAGAGTATCTCTGAAACACCTTGGACTTGATGAGAACAGCTGGGAATTTCTGCTATGAAGTGTGACATACTAGAAACAAATGCAGACACTTCCTGCTACTCAGCCAATAGTTCAGTTGGTATTGCTTTGATCTCAGAAATTTCCACTGACTTTTGGAGGTAAGAGAGGTGTAGCTGCACCAGACTTCTGATTGCTGCTCTTGACCTCAGTCAGCCCAAAGTAAATCCAAGTCTCAAATAATTTTGCCCCTTCCCTTCGCTGACTTTGGAATCCACCTTCCCCTCCTAAGGGCACCTCAGTTCTGGATGTTTCACACTCAAATTTCTCTAGATACACCTTGGTCTAGAAAATGAAAAGTGTCTTGCCACATTCACCTGTCAAGAGAGAGGGCAGCAGCACAAGGCTTATTATTAATTATTTAATCAGCCACTTGTGGGGGTTTCTGGGCTCGTGCCAGCTCCCCCTTCAGAGTTTTTGGACAAACACTGTGAGGGGCAGGACTCCTGTGCACTCTCCCAAGCTGTTTCACTTCACCTGATTTATAGCATGACACTACTTGTTCTAGCCCATAACCTTGAGCTTGTAAACTACACAGGGGAAAATTTACTAACTACTGAGTTCATCTTAATGCACTGTTAGGAATCTTAAGTGGGGAAAAAAGAAGGGAAGGAATTGGGCATCTAGAGGAGCTGGTTTTGAACAGCAATCCTCTACTTGCCCAGTGCAGTGCATCTCACTCTGCTTCCATTTAAATAAAGGTTTAATTTACACAGCCAGCATACAGTAAAGACCCATGTTTATCTTGCTCTAAAGGTAATAATCAATAGGAGAGTTGTAGACACATTTCCCAGCTTATTAGCTGCACACATGGATGGAGTTGCCCACAACAGCATGTACAAATGCCTTTACTCTTAGCTGGCATCAGAGTTTGATTAATAACAGAAGACAGAAAACTGGTTTGCAACTTTTCTATTAGGATAGAAAACTGTCACCCACATAGCAGACAAATTCCTAGCAGTAAAGGAGTGTAAACAGGCCAGCACTGAGAGCTGGATCATGGGTGCCACAGGTCCTTTACCACACAACCCTTGATGGCTGCACTGCTGTGCAATACACTCAGATGTATTGCCCCACATTTTGTCATTGTTTTCAAGTGTAGACTTTTAGGTTAATTTCCTCAGCTAATACTCTTGAGGTGAATGTCTAATTTGCCCAAGGTAGAGTTAGGCTCTCCTTGGCTCATTCCCTTCAATGGTAGCCTGCCCTCTGTACCAATTTACAACTTCCTTGAAACACACAGAGAGTGCTGATGTTACAGAGTAAATACAAAATGAACTCTGCATTCACTGACTATTCCCAAGAGATATCTTGCTCCTTACTTCAGTCTAAGTATTCAAAAGTCAGACCCTGAAACTTTCTCCTCAAGTTATTTTTGCCATGTAAGGCTCCAGCAAAGAGCAACTTGTGTGATTATTTCTGCCATTACAGTCTCTTACTTTGTTCAGCTTTTAATTATTTTAAATTACATGGCTGAAGTGCTGCTGGAGAGATGTCATTCAGCAATAAAGGCTTGTTCCTTGAAGAGCCTGAACTAGGGGCCTTTTCAGCAGGACTGTAGCTCATATGCTGGGGAATGTCACACTGTTTCTGTGGTTCACTGAGGACATTAGGAGTAACCTTATTTCCATTCAAAGCAGAATTGTGTTTGCAAATTACTTTCCAGCATCCCAGCAGTGGATTCTCAGAGGGACTGGGAGGAAGCAGTGATTCCTGTTGTTCCTTCACTCCAGTGACTGAAGGATTTCCCAAGTGACAGCACATTGCAGAGACAGGACTGTCACACAGCTCCTGTGTGTGCCAACAAGGAATCACAGGATTTGTAGTGCACAACCTTGCTCGAGCCAAGTTCACACCAGGTACAGCAACACAGCTGAAGCACTGGGCAGAACACACCTGTCAGTGCCCAGGTACCAGCTGAGCCCAAATGCAACCCACCAGAGCAGCTCCCAGCACACACCTGGCCAGAACCAGCAGTACCCAACTGTGCAGTCACTGACTCTCACACTCTCATTTATCTTCCATGTTTAAAAAAGGATGATGATCACTTTATAACTACAATCAGGACCCTTTCTTACTCTACTTTTGATGAACCACCTCATTAACAACTGCCCAGAAGTCTTAAAAAGGAAAAAAAACAACCAACCACACACATCCATAAAGATATCAGGCTGCCTGACTAAAGTACTACTTTCTCAATGGATACTTCAAAATGTTTATGAACAAGCCCAACAGCAGGTTTACAAGTTTCTCCTCAGTTAAATCTCACATTGCTGAGCAGAGCTCACAGTTCTGCTCTCTTCAGATTTCCCTGAAGCCTCACTACACCTTCACAAGTACTTGCTCCTTCTACTGTTTCTGTACCACCAGCACAAACACACGCCAGTGGTGAGTTTACAGTGCCCCCAGATGTTACTCATGAAATCAGCACCAAGTAGAGGCCTCACTGCCTCTCCGTCCCTTCTGGTGGCAGTTCATTTTAAAACATTCGTTTTTAATAAATGATCTGCTAAAGGCCTATTGCAGTTAGCATGGAATTTTGTGTCTGAATCTGTACCAAACATCTGAGGTGCAGATGTACTATAATTACCATGAAAGCACATTAGAACCAAACCTCTAAAATTTATAAATATACAATTATATATAAAAATTACCAGTATAAAGCTGTGTCACTAGATCTTACTGAAATGGAAAAGGTTCAGGTTCCCAGCATTCTGATGGACCTACCACAGAAACCACTCCAGACATTCTTACCACCCTACCAGGGAAAGGCAGGGACCAAGCCAGTTCCTCACCTCACCCCACCCAATCTCCCATCACTCCTGTCACAGACATAGCTGTGGAGCTTCGTTAGCCAGCACCATAAAGATCAGCTCTGGGTTATGCATGTTTAAGACAGCAGAAAATGCTACTGAGGCAGAGGAGAATACTAAAAACATGCCAAAAAAGAGTTTTCCCACTTACTGTCTTGAGGAAGAAAACAAGAACAAGCAACGACCTTGCTTTTTAACTGAAAAACTTTTAAAGTCCAGGTCTGTTTGTTTAAAGGACTTTCAGGGCCACCTGCAAATCATAAAGAAGCTGGAAAATATATCAGTCACATTCTCACTTCTCTCTCTGTCTGTGGATTCACAACCAGAGTAATGATATCTCTAAGGATACAGCCTTCTCTGGAGGTCCAGAAAGATCTGAAGCAAAATCTACAGCATGCAGGACAAATAGGTACTGGAATAAAATACCTAGGAGCCAGATTTTAGATATTTACATGTGTCTAAGTGTAATATATGTGAGTGCTTATTAAATTTGGATTATTTTGCAATTCTTTAATCTTCTCCCAGATCAGTGATCCCCAAAAAGATTATAAACAATTTAAGTTTGCTACAACTTGTAAGAGATTCACTCTGACAGAGAAGTGTAAGGGCAGCTGGCAGAGCCCAGCACAGCTGTTTATCACAGTACAACAGAAACAGTTCTTCAAACACACATCAGGGACTGCAGAGATAGAGAGTTTTATCAGAAAACACCTTTCAGGCAAGTTACTAAATCGTGGCTTTACAGCAAGAAATGTGTTTGAAAGTGCACTGCAGAGAACCAGACTGCAATAGACTCCCATTAATGGTACTGAGCTCTCAATGTGCTTCTTGTGTAACTTCACTGTCCCCTAATACCCTAAACATCATGAAACCCTTTCTTCAATAGCCAAAAGAAATCACTCTGTAGCAACCTTTGTTAAGACAATAAAAATAACTTGTTTCCTTAGAAGAACTGTCCCTTCCCCATTATCCAATACTGATCAAAGTAAACACATGTAAGAAAAGCTACCATGAGTTGTTGCAGTAAAAAGACCCAAGTGAGGTAAGCAAGCTATCTCCCCCTCCAATGTTCCCAGAATGGAAAAGAAAGCTCTACATATCAGACATTTGCATGTACAAGCAGCTGCTCATTCTGTTTTTATGCTGATGTTCAACTCTGACCATCTTGATTTGAAAATCTGACTGAGCAAAATGAGATTCCCCCTATCAATCTGTCTTCTTCTCTTCAAAGAAGTAATGATAAAAATGGGATTGTTTTCAGAGAACTGAAAGCCTGATTTGTATATGCAACAAGCCATTCTATATTAAATCCATGGAGTGTTTCATTTCCCTCAATGTTACAAAAGCAATTTGTTTCCAGACAATGCAGAATTAGTTCACTCTTCACCAAAAAAGCTTTTCTCCATATTTTGCCTGTTACCCACAATGAATTTCCAGAGAGAACAGCCTGAACTCCATGCCTGTATCAGATCATTAATGCCACGGGCAAAATCCAAAAGAGTTTGATCATTCTGGAAGTTTTCACTGCTACCTCTTCTCTGACAAACTAAATATTGCCACCTACTGACTGCCAAAACCTGAACTTCCAAGGATTTTTTTATTTCCCTCTCCCAGACACAATGCCCAAGACACGCGAAGGCTGTTACAGCCCAGATAAACAAAAAATTGATGTCTGATATTCTGAAATACTATTGTTACATGGTTTTGTCCACTGTTACTTGTTTACTTCCAATGTTGTAACTATTTTAAGATGTCAAATTTTAGTCTGAGGTTTGATCTTACAGCATGACTGTCATGCAGACAGTTTTACAATAAAAGGCCCACCATACATAGCAGAATCACCAAGCTTTATAAAAGCACCATATGTTTTAGATTTGACAGTCCAGAGTTGAGCTTGAATGCTGTGGTCCAAGTAACTCAGAAAAAGTAACATCTGCTGCTCCAAGATTTCTCCATACCCTTGACTTGACAAATAAGGAAAAACCCCTGATTTTTCTCACATCATCCAGCTCCAGCAGCACCAAAGATGTAACTAAACCATGACTTTAATGATTCCTTTATATAATTACATTGCCCAACACGAGATACCTATACAGCCACTAAAGCGTGTCACAGCGTGTGAACAAGGGTTCTGTTTCGCAGCTGCTGCACATATTCCTTTGCTTGGTCATAGCCAGTCCTTGGTGGCTCTGGGGGAGGAGGAGGACCTTCCACCAGCTTCACAAAGTAGTGGCACCTGCTGATTTTCATCATGCCATACATGCCCTTGCCGTGGCACCGCAGCCGCTTCACGTAACGGCCCCTACCCGTCTGCGACTCCGCTGAAGGAAAAAGGACAGGGGAGAGAAGATTATTCAGTCAAGAACAAACTGCTACAGCTGCAATAAAACACCTGTCTTGCCAGGGTATTTTTCATGGCTGCTTCTAGAAAGTTAATTCTACTCGGGATTCTCCCCTCCATCTTTCTTCTGTTACATTTAGCAGATCACTGCTACAGAGGAACCCGTGAGCTGCATTAACACTCTTCAGGAGCACCAAAAAGGAGAATTTAGAAAGCAGGCACACAAAGATAAATATGTGGTGAAGGACAAATCACACTGAGCACTTAGTAGATTATACAGCTCTTCTGAAGGTGGTATTTGTTTCACTGCCTTTCAGTAGTTTGTCTCATGAATTCCTGTAAAGCCTTACAGACTTCATTTTCCCTCCTTTCTCCCTTTATTGCATTCATCACAGGTATTTTCATTACCTGCACATCCAGTCCTGCACTACAGCTGATCCTTCTTGTAGCAGAGGTGTGGAAAGCTCCAAAGAATTCTAATCAAATCTCTCTACAGTCCAGGTGACTTTAAGCTTATGAGGTCAGTTGAGTAAAATTTATCCCCTATTAGACAAAATGGTAATTTTTTTTCTTTGGGCCTCAAAACACCTAAGAGTAAACATTTCTCTAACATTTTCTAGGCTAAAAAGCACTTTAGTTATTACAAGCTAATCCTGCAAACCATCTACAGACAAGTCTTTTTATTAAGAACTTTGCTGTCATTACCCATTTACTTTTATACTGTGTCTGATGGAAGTTTAACTTTGATCCTGCAAATCAAGTTGTACTAGCCACAGACAAAGCTTCCAGCATCTCTGTCTGGCAACATTAAAAACTGGAAACCATTTGCTTCTTGTTGTTCAATCTTTCAGATTTGTGTCAAGCATCTTCCTCTTCAGGACGTCCTGTTCAACAGGGAGCAGAAATTCCACTCTCAGATGGATACACGTATCTTAGAAATGCTGCAAACTTGTGCCATTCATGTTTTGATAAAGTTAAGTTTAGCAGAAACTGTCCTCTATTCACTTCTGGTGATTTCAAGCATCAAAATCTTATTAAATATAACACATTTCCACGGGGTAGGATAGAGTAGCATGACATTTTTTTTAATGCACTAAATGTTAAAAATGTACCTATGTGTAAGTTTGATTTGAATTCCACATTGTGCTTTCTTACAGCCAATTCCTGTGCTTCTAACAGAACCTGTAACAAAAGGAAAAGAAATGGAAATATTGAGGAGGAATTTAAAGAATGCTATTTCTTATCTCTAGATAATATGAAAGAAATTGCAAGTTTAAGTCAGCTATAGAATAAGTATTTTATAAAGATAAAAACTGTTAAAAGACAAGCATCTTTTACATAAAGAAGTTCCCTGCATAGAATGAAAAAGCCTCAGGACAATTTTATTACATTTTTGGGGAGGAAAGGGAGTGGAAAAGATGTTTTCCACCAGCATTTATCAGCCTTCCCTCCATAGACCTTTGTGTAATTAGACATCTGACTACAAATAAATTCCAAGGTGGGCAAAATTAACTTGGTCTATTCAATATTTTCAGCTAATACAGGACATTTCTTTGCCATAATTATACCAGAAAACAACGCTTCAGCCAAGAAAATGACTAATTTGAGAATCCAAACTACCACAGTGTATTCAAAGCTTTTGTGCCTTTACAGAATTTAGTCCTCTCCTTCATCTCTCACAGTTTAAGAACCAAAGCACACAGATGTAGCAGCCATTAGTGACCAGGATTCTGCACCTTTTACCATGAACTTAACACCAAGCACTGCTAGAGAGGACACCCACGTGGAATTTATCACCATGACAAGTTAGAACACCCAGCACAAGTGACCCCAACATATTCATAAGTCACAACATCACCTGACTGCAACAAAAATATGTTGATAGAATGTGCTCCCAACAGGCTTACTTGAAACACAAAAACCCACAGAAGCAGAAATGCCTCCAAACTTCTGGTGACAGATGTTGATTTTCTGGAAACCAGGAGTGTTAAAGAATACTGCTATTTACCTCTTTGATCACCTTTGCTCCCTTTTTGTCACTGAATTCCAGCTGAGCGAGAGCCTGATCAATGGACATTCCTTTTATCTGCAATCAAAGTGGTAAAATTAACTTCTGCACTTACAAGTATTTCCTTTCTCTTATTCAGAAGACAATACTTGAATTATACCGCTATTATAAAAACAAAAATACTGTCATTTCCTTAATTACCATTTCTTCAGTGTAATACCTTACAGCTAAACCAACTACAAACAGCCATTCCCTGTCCAGATCCATGCTCATCCCCAGGACTCTGCTATAAAGATGCTGATTAAACTGTGATTGAATGAGGCTCTTAAGACAAATACAGTAATTAAATTTTGCATTCTCTCAAGTACAGCACAAAGTACTCTTTGCTTACCAGTTTTGCCAGATACCACATCTTATCTTTGCTGTATTTTATTTCCCTCCTACAGTGATATATTTCCTAGGGGCAAAAAAAAGTTAAAGGATGAGTAATTTTGCTGTGAAAACTGGAATGGAGCATCCATGTCTGCTCCACAATCTATTTTCTTACTAGGAATAAAATAAGAATGGCTCTGCCTACTATGAGAACAGCACATCAGGCATAGCTTTGACATTTGAAACTGAAAGCACTAAAAAAAGGTGCTGGCACACAGGGAATTTTAATTTAATCTTATGACACTTAGCAGAAGTCCCAGAAAAGGATAATCAGAAGGTTTATCACCATCTTTTCCTCTCATTCTCCCGACTTTAGAAGCAAAGATTGACATGCCCATTCAGCCTTAAAAATATAACCCTGCTGTCAACTCAACTTACTGGGAGAGCAAATAAACAATATTACCAGAATGAACTCAAATTAGCCCTTGAGAAGTGAAGAGGGTTTCAAGTTTGATTAGCACAAAGAGCTGCCTCCACAGACCCATTTAACATTACTGCTAACAGGGACCAGCAGCAGCTGGTAGCATCTAACATCAATGCAAATTTGAAAGAGATGGAACTCTTGATAAACAGGTAAAACACCGATTTAATAAAGAAGTCTGTCAATAGCTGCATTTTCATACACACTGCATCACTCCACAGCAGGGATTTCTATGTCCTAGGCCACAATGTTCACAAAAGCAATCAAAAAATGCTCATGGCCCACAAAATACTTGCTTAAAAAAACCCATTTCTTTTCAGATGTAAATGCTTTTACTTTGCTGAGCAGTGTGTCTAACAGAAGCCACAACACATCCATTCCTAATGAAGAAAAATGCTAACAATGGAATTCCAGAATATCAGTTCTTGACAGTACAATTTCTACCTCCTTGTAGTTCAGAAACTTCTACAGACAGAGGATGGGCCCCTTACAGCTTGAACCACACACTGAGTAGGTGATCAGCTCCCAGGAACTCAAGGCTCCAATATAATTTAGAGATGGAAAGCATTCCAAGTGATATCAACTTCTACAACACAGCCAAACTGAATACAATCCTAAATAATGAGCAAACAAGCTTTCAAACTAGTGCCCTGTGCAGACAGTGACAATCTGCTCAGAAATTGCTAAACATTCTCAGGTGAGGACATTCACAGGTGCATCCTTACAGCTGGTCTGCGAGGCTCTCCAGGCAGCTGGGGAGGGTAAACAATCCTGTTCTTCTTCTCCCACTTCCCAATTTTCTGCAGAGATGTGCTGGTGTGGATGCATGACAGAGGAAAAAGGCTGCCAGATGCCAGCCACCTGCAAGGCAAGACCACAGCCTCAGCTGCTGAACACAGGAGTTCTTTGTCCCTGCCCAGTTTATCTGGAAAACTGTGAACTTGCTGTCTTGAAAAAGAGAACCAGCACATTTGTATACTCAAAAAACCAAACTATTGAATCCTTTATAGTTGATGCTGAAAGGGCTTTTTAATTCAGCAAGAAGACTCAAGCTTCCTAAAGCAAGCCATGAATGTTGGTGTGAGATTCCACATTAAGTGTCCTCAGACTGTCACACACAGTCACAGCCACCTCTGTTCTGATGCTCTTGTGGGGCTCAGAACTCACACAAACCACTTGTACCTTTTCCATACTTATTTAACTTTTACCAACGACATATTTAGCAGTGAAAATTTCTAGCTTTTCAAGGGGCTGAGTATCTCAGAGCATTAGAGGTTTATAAACATCGTGACATTTGAAAAGAGAGGTGTTCTAAACTACTTCCAAAACACAATCAAGTCAATGCAAAAACCAGACAGCTGATAGCAATGAAATCCATTTTCAGGCAGTTTGCTCAGCTCAGATTCTGAAAAACCAAGCTACATTTTGCCCCCTGCTGCCTGGATAAAGCAGCAGTGGGCAGCCACTGGTGACTACAAGAAACAGATGAGTTCAAGACCAAACACTGTGAGTTTTACTGAGCCTTGAACGTCTTTGTGTGTGTGGCCAACGTGTGCAAAGCATCTTAAAAACAACAGGCAAACAGAGCATGCCAAAAGGGCGGTGTACAGCATTGCTCACAATAACATGTGAGCAGAAATTAGCATAATACACATATTTCAATATCATGGAATACTTTTTCAGGTATTTGCAGGGATGCAAGTGGAAGTTCCAGTGCTCCTACAGTGTGGATTTCTCTCTCTCTCGGGGTTCCTACAGGTCAGGGTGACCCCAAGAGAGATCCAAAAAGAGTCTTTGCTTCTCTTAGCCCAAATGCAGCTAAAGAAGGAGTCTGGAATGCTTCCAGTTGCTCTTTCAAGGTTGTTTATTTCTTCTTATCTGTAATATTTTCTCTCTGACCTGCCGAGCTCTGGCTAGCAAGGAGGTCATAACATTCTGCTGTGCCCTCTCGGGCAGTGTTTACCTCTTATATCAAAAGTTACCTACACTATGTTTACAATTTATTACCAATACCTAACATTTATGTTGGACAGTGTGTCCCTACCTTAAACCAACAGAAAAGTGTCACTATCACAGCAAGACATGGAGGGCAAGAAGGAGGTCAGGACATGCCCAAATCCCTCCATCTTGTCCCCTGAACCCCTTATCTTAAAAACCCCAAAATGCTACATTTCCACCCTGTGTTAGTTTAAATATCACATTACTCAAACCCTTGTGACTTGTAATCCCTCATATAAAATTGACAGCTTTTTCCACGGGCTAAAATCAAAGCCACAGGTGTTTTTGACTTCATGCCAGGGTCTCCAGACAGCCAGGGCAGCCAGAGGGATGTGCTGGACTCTGACACTACAGCACAACTAAGAGATTCCTCCAGAATGAGGGGAAGCTTCAGCAGAGAAAAGCAGTGACTTTAGGAAAGCAGTGACTGGGGACAGCACAGATACCACATTACTGTGACCTGAACTATGAAGTCAGAGAGAACACGGATGTCCAAAAGAAAGAAATGAGGAGAGAGACACCTCCATCATGGCACAAGCTCTGAATACACAGAAACACACCACAGGGGCAGAGAGTGACCCACAGCTCCAGGGCTGGGTGGGATGGCCAAGCCAGGGGCCCCCAGAGCCCAGCCCCAGGTAGCCAAGCAGGGCAATGCCTGTCCCACTGCCCGGGGCACGGGTGGCAGAGCCAGACTCACCTCTCTGGCCGTGCCCAGCTGAGGAGACCCCGTGCCCAGGCAGCACCTGAAGGGAAGGGAAAGGGAGGGAGGCATGAACAGAATGGTAAAATCACAGCATGGTTTGGGTTGGAAGGGACCTTGAAGACCACCCAGTCCCACCCCCTGCCATGGCCAGGACACCTCCCAGTGTCCCAGGTTGCTCCGAGCCCCATCCAGCCTGGCCTTGGACACTGGCAGGGATCCAGGGGCAGCCACAGCTGCTCCAGGAAACCCGTGCCAGGGCCTGCCCACCTCACAGGGAAGAATTTTTTCATAGTGTCTAACCTAAACCTACTCGCTGCCAGTTTGAAGCCATCCCCCTCATCCTGTCACTCCAGGCGCTTATAAATACCCTCACTCCATCATTCCTGGACGCTCCCTTCAGACACTGTAAGGCTGCAACTGGGTCACCCCGAAGCCTCTCTTCTCCAGGATGAACAATCCCAATTCTCCCAGCCTTTCCTCACACGAGAGCTGCTCCATCCCTCCGATCAACCCGCCGGCCTCCTCTGCAGCGAGACCCTCCCAAAGCAGCGCCGCTTCCCCTCAGCCTCACCCGCGCCCAGCGCCCAGCGCGCCGCCATCTTCCCGGCCTCGCTTTGCGGCAGCGCCCCGGGCGGGCGCACGGGCAGGAGCGCGGTTTGCGACAGTTTGCGGCGGCGCGCGCGGCGCTCGGCGGCAACACCGGGAGCACGTGGGGCGGCGCGGGGGGACCCGGGGCGATGGCGGCGGGGACGGCAACGGGGACGGGAACGGGAGCGGGAGCGGGGGTGCGGGCGCTGCCCGCCTCCCCCAACTGGTACAGCAGCCGCTGCAGCGATGCCAGCAGCGACGGCCGCCTCTTCGGCTTCGCGGCGAGGCACCGCGTCTGCCTGCTGGATGTCGCCGCCGCCGCGCCCGCGTTTTACGGTACCGTCACAACCTCCCCTGGCCCCCGCGCTGTGCAGGGGCTGCGGGGCCTCCCCGCCACCGCGAGCCCAGGGTGGGCAGGCCCCGGGTGGCCCGTGACGATTCCTCCTCCTCGCGGCAGGGGAGCTCATCGGGCACACGGACAGGATCTCCGGCTTCGCCTTCTGCCACTGCCCCGGGCAGAGCAGCCTCTGCGCCAGCAGCTCGGATGACGGAAGCGTCAAGATCTGGGACAGCGCGACGCTGTCGCCGGTGCTGGAGTACGGCCTGCACCAGGTGGGGACACGGGCACGGGCCGCGGTGCTGCAGGGCTCGCACTCAGAGCACGGCCGCGCTGCTTTGCCCAAAAGCGAATTTCAAACCCGTGTGGTGGAACCGGTCCGCGCTCCTGGGCGGCTCTTTGTTCGTAGCCTGCAGCGCTGCTCCTCCCCGTAATTAGCTGCTGCTTGCCAGCCGAGCGAGCCGGGCTCTGGGCTCGCTGCCGCTCAATCCCGTGGCCGTTCTGAAAATCACCAGGTTTTGGACAAGTTGCAAAAGGCAGGCCTCAGAGACAGCAGAACTGCGATTAGAGCTAAGCAGCAGACATAGGATTTGTCAGCGGAAAAATTATACAAGAAGTAGAAATAAGGACAAACAGAACAATGGTCAGTGTATTAATGCTCGGCTAGAATAACTCCCTCAGTTACAGAAAAGTACATTTAGCGAGATATTAGGAAGTTTTAATCTTAATAATGGAGCTCTGTGCCTTGTATCTTAAGGCTTACAAGCAGGTGTTGTATTGGAAATAAGCGAGCATTGTTTTAACCAAAGGTTATATGCTTATAGTAGTTGGACAGAACTACTGTCAATATGCTCTTGCTTTGTGTGATTGGTCAAAAAGCTTTTAAAGTGAGCTGAAACATTAAGTTCTTGGTCTGCTGCCGGGGATGTGAGCTGCTGGCATCTTCCCATTGTCGTATCCATGTAATGAGACTGAGGCTGGAAAACAAAGAGCTGGAGGCACAGACCCCAGTGCCTAAATGATCTCAGTCAGTTGCCGTGGGACAGACTGAAGGTGGGACAGACTGAAGGTGGGACAGACTGAAGGTGTGTTTAAAGAGCTCCTGCGGCTCAGGAGTGCCCATCTCCTCCATCCTCTAAAGCCGGAATGAAGGGAGCACTGGGGGACAAAGCACAGTGCTGCTGGGCACTGCTCACAGATGGTGGCCTGCTGTTTCTCTGCGTTAGGTGACAGTAAAGCAGCTTTAAACCTTCCCAATGCTCTTTCTTCAGAACGCCATCTCAGCACTGCACTGGTCCCCTCTTGTGAAAGATCTGATTGTGTCTGGCGATGAGAAAGGTGTCATTGTTTGTTACTGGCACAACAGAAGTGACAGCCAGCAGTTCTTCCCAGAGCCCAGGACAGTTTTCTGCCTCACCTGTTCTCCTCATCATGAAAACCTGGTGGCCATTGGGTAAATGCTCATTACTTAACGTTTTGTTTTCCTTGTGCTTTGTTTTCCTCTCTTCTTCTGCAATAATTTAATTGTGAGGTTTTGGTGCATGGTTGAAAAGTAAATTTTAAGAGGTCTTGGTGGCTGTTCTTTTAGTTTTGGAGTAAAACAAATTAGAAATGACATTTATATTTGATAAACCTGCAAAGGCAAAGAATTCTATAAAAATGTAATTGTCCAGCCTGGGTTCTCTGTAATAGAGTGATAGTGACCCTGGAAAGAGCATGTAAATCACCTTGGATACTATTCCACAAGCATCCAAGAATCCCCTCATTAAATTAAATCTCTGCTTTCAGCTACAGGGATGGCATGGTGGTGATAATTGATATCAGCAGGAAGAGAGAAGTTGTGCACCGGCTGAGGGGCCACGAGGACGAAATCCATTGTCTGGCCTGGTGCCCCGTGCCTGGGGAAGAAAGGTTACCTGCTTGGCAGGATGAGCTCCAGGGTATGTGAACATGATTAACAACTTGTGGAGTAATTTTTAATTCATGTAAGTGTCCTTCTAGAGGACTGAATTTTTTTACAGAAGGTTAGTAATTAGCCTAGCAACTGGTAAGTTCAATAAACTATGTTTTGATAGAAATCAACATAATTTTCAGCTCATTTTTATGAAGCTTTGATTTTTAAAGCATAATAACATGACTTCCATGCTATTCAGCAGCTCCTTCAGAAGAAGGCAAGGTTCCAAATGGGGAGCTGACACAGGACACAGCCACGAGGAAAGGTTGTTACCTGGCTTCTGGAAGCAAGGATCAAACCATACGGATATGGAGCTCTACCAGAGGCAGGAGTAAGTAAGAGATAAACACTAACAAGGTGTGGAGTAGCTCCTGAAATGCAAATTGCCTTTAGTAAGTAAGAGATAAACACTAACAAGGTGTGGAGTAGCTCCTGAAATGCAAATTGCCTTTGGCCAAATACTAAGCATGGAAGACTTTGGCCCAAAATACCAATATTTTATGAGGTTAATGTATTATCATGGAAATTACTGGATAACCAGTGGTAAGATCATAATGATGTCAGCTGTCACATGCCTGTGTCACAGGTGGGATGGGGAGCACCATCTGGCTGCCTCCCATTTTCCCATGAGAAGACCTTGCTTTTCTTTTCCTTGCTTTATAATGTTGTTGAACTCAGACAGTTTAGGCTGAAATTTTCCATGTCAAGTGTCTGCCCAAAGCTGATTATTTTGGAAAACTCAGTTCAACCTTTGTTTGTGCTGAAAGCATGGGGAATGCAATTAAAGCTGCAGATTCCCAGGACTCCTCTGTCTGTTTGAGAATTTGGATGTGTGAGGTGCAGTGATGCCTCCTGGTCCTGCAGGTGTGATGACTCTGAAGCTGCCACCCACCAAGAGGAGAGGTGGAGCCGTGGACCCGGCGGTCAAGGAGCGCATCTGGCTGACTGTCCACTGGCCTGCTGGCCACCCCTCAGACCTCGTGTCCAGTGGCTTTGGGTAAGTGGGGCACCCAGCAGCAGCTGCAGAGTCATTTGTTCCTACTGGAGGAAGTGTTGAGTAGAAAAGACACCCCCTTCTTCCTTCCTTCCCAGTGTTACAGGAGAAAACAGGCCAAGAGTTAGAGTTCAGAGTGGAGAGAATTACTGTTTGTCACATAATTAGTCTAACAATCTGAGTATTGACTGCTAATAGCACTAATTGTGGTTTTGCCCATCTACTGGGAAAAAATGGCAGTTTTCAGCTGGAGTTTGGGTGTGTAGCTTTTTACAGGTGTCTGCAGAATCAATTACTCCTGTGTACTTGCAGTATATTTGTCATATAGTCTATATAGGGCCTGTGTTGTTCTTCTGAAGTGAAAAATTTAAATAAATTTCAATTTTGCAGAGGAGAACTGCTCCTTTGGAATTTGACCCAGCCTGGCAAACGCAAGTGGACTCTTCTGGGATCTTCAGAAGGACAAAACCACTCCAGAATTGTGTTCAATCTCAGTTCTGTGAAGCACCAAGACAGAGAGCTCCTTTTTTCCATTTCAATGGACAGAGATGTAAGAACCATTTAAAAATTAGCATAAGAATGCCTCTTCAATGCAGTTTGAGTGAGACTAGCCCTTTTAGGGCCACAGTTTTTCTCTAGAAGTGGGTTTATTTTAGCACTTTATAACATCACTTCTTGCCAGTTGTTCTGAGCACAGGTTGGGTATGTTTCTGTTAGTTTATAAACTCAGTCTCTTACCACGGTGCAGTGAATGCTTATGACATTCTGGACTTGAATAGTAAGCATTTAATGAAAGGGGTTTTCCAGTTCTTTTCCTCTGTATTTCACTTTTAAAGGCCTGGTTTTCCTTCTTAAATTCATTTCATTGTACAAATTAATGCATCTGTTTTTATGGGTCTTTTTTTTTTCAATCTTTGGTCTTTTACAGGCAGCAGAGTGTCTCCTGTTTTGAAATTGGAAGAGAATCTTAGTTAAATGCATTATGTCCATTCCAGTCTTGCAGCTATTGCAGCCCTGTGACATGGAATCCTCTGGGTGCAGATCACATCCTGCCATGCCTTGCATTTAACCCTTTGATTCTTCATTTCACTTCTGCTTTGTTTTTTCTTGTCCTGTCAGTCACTCTGTATTCAACCATTCCTTGTTCCTCAAATATTCTTCAGGTGAAATGCTGGGATCTGTCAACTCTGGACTGCAGCTGGACCATGCCCTCCCTTGGAGGGTTTGTCTACAGCCTTGCCTTCTCCCCTGTGGACACAGGCTGCCTCGCCATCGGGGTTGGGGACAGCATGATCCGAGTGTGGAATACTTTGTCCATCAACAACATTTATGATGTTAAAACCTTCTGGCAAAGCATAAAGTCCAAGGTTACAGCAGTAAGTGTGCTTTGGATTCCTGTTTTTTTGCCCCCTTATCTTTTTTTTTTCCTGGTATGTTTTTCTCTCTCTTTCACTCTGAAGGTTTGTCCCAACTAAAATGAGATAAAGCCACATCGTTCATTTTATACTCAATTCTTTCTGTATACAATACATTTTAGAATCTGGCAACAAGTTTTTAGAGCTATTTACAATCCTAGAAGCTTATATTTACATTTAGTGGAAATAAGCTGAAGTCCAGCTGGCTGTTATGTTACTTTTCCACTTTTATTCTCCTTCATGATTCTTCCTTACTTCGCCCATGGTTTGCCCTTGCTCTGCTAGGAAGTTTGACGGGTACAAAAAGCCAATACAACCAACACAGGTGTCTTCAGTTGGGGTTTAACCACTGGTTGGTCAAAAGCTACTGCCTGGTGAAATAGCTGGCAGCTATTTCTGTTTTGTAATGTAAGTATCAAATAGCATTTTAATGATTTTAGTCCCTTGCATCTTATCCCATCATAACTGGAAGGGAGAAAGCCTTTGATACTCAGAGCAGAGTGAACAAATCAAGTGGCTGTGGTTGGAAGGGTGGTATGAGTCCTTCCTCATCAGTTTCAGCATTTTCCTTTTGTTTATTATTTAGCAATAAAGTGTTTGTAACTTAGGTCATTTTGTATCTCTTTATATTTTTCTTGCAGTTATCCTGGCATCCCACTAAGGAAGGCTCCTTGGCTTTTGGAACAGATGATGGAAAAGTTGGCATATTTGACACCTTGTCCAGCAGGTGAAAAAGTAGCTTTCAAATTCATTAGTGTCAGATCCTGCTGGTGTATTACCAGTCTGGAGTGGTGTGGTCTTTCCTAAGGGATATCTTTGCTGTTAGATGAGTGAGATTAAATTCAAATTAGTCAAACAGTTGGATTTTCAGTGCATTTTTTCATTTTCATCATGTCTGTGAGCTCCTGAGGTGAACTGGCTTTAAGGTAGACTTAAAATGGCATGAGCAGAGATCACCTATGGGAGGACATCAGTTCAGGAAGACTTTACCCAGAAAGACATTTTCTGGGAAGGAGGAGCAGCAGGGAGGGGAAGCTCACCAGGACAATTGTGTTACAATTTTAGTAGTGTCCTACAGAAGGTGTTAAAGAAAGCTTGGTTGAGCCATGGCTTTAGAGTCTTAAAGCACCTGTTGTCCCAAGTATGTTGCTTTGATTTTATCTTCTTTTCATTTCCATTTGCTGAAATCTGACTGCCCCTGCTTCCTTATCTTCCTGCCCAGTGCTAAGAACAAGCCACCTCAGATCTCCAGCACTTACCACAAGAAGACAGTGTACACATTAGCCTGGGGTCCTCCAACTCCTCCTCTGATTTCTGGTGAGTCTTCCAGCACCTTGTGACAAAGCAGGATGTCCATGCAGAGCACACAGATGCCAGGAAGCTGCTATTCCCTCCCTTCTTAGGAGAAGGAGCCCCATTTGCTTGGTGGCAATCCTTTAGGGCAGCTAAGAATGTGTTCTGCTTGAGGAGCTGCTAACAGTTCTGCAAGGCCACAAACTCTTTTAGTTTGTGAATTCTGGTACCTTCAGCAAATAGGTTTGAGTAGTGCCCCACACCTCTGGGATTGCTTCAGGATGTTAATGGCCAGGAACTTCACAGGCTTCCTGCAGCAACTGCATCAAATCAAATACTGGTTCCAGAGTTTCTGCCATTTGAACTTTAGCCCTTCTTACATAACCTGGGATTTTTTTCTTTTAAGGACTAAAATTTAAAGGGGATTTTATTGTTTTTGTGCTATGAGGGATCTGTTGATAAGAATTTTAGAGGTTGTACTGTGAGAATTTCCTGCTGCTGGACCACAGGCAATTGAAGGATGTATATAGCCTTTTTGAAATAATGCTTTGATTTATATTGGGAGAGATTAGTTCTGTGAAGAGTGATGAAGAACAGAGTGTAATTGCTCTTTTTCTCTGTTGGATAGGAGAAGAAAGTGAACAGCCCTCTGTAACTTTATATAGTTGTGCTGGAGAAGGAATTGTTTTTCAGCACAATCCCTGGAAGCTTAATGGAGAAGCAAATGACATCAACAAAGTCATCAGAGACACCAATTCAATTAAAGTGAGTATGAATTTGAGGGGTTTTATGGATTCATAGTAACCATGCCAGAGTTTCCATGGCCTTGTAAGTTTCTGATTTTGCCTTTTTGATGTATCTTTAACAAAAAACTTGAACCCCTCAGTGTCCACAGATGAACTTCAGTGACACTGACTCAAA
The DNA here is from genome assembly GCF_031753505.1 of Anomalospiza imberbis. Classification (NCBI taxonomy): domain Eukaryota; kingdom Metazoa; phylum Chordata; class Aves; order Passeriformes; family Viduidae; genus Anomalospiza; species Anomalospiza imberbis. The sequence continues at coordinate 13,510,583 of NC_089695.1, read as the reverse complement.
CTATTTAAAGAGTTTATATATTTGTGTCTGAAGAGGGTGGTTGGTATTTATTTTCTCCTGTGTCAACATGGCACATTTTTTTCTGGCATCAGTTGCTTAATTTCCTACACTGTGATTTACTTGGGGAAGGTAAATGGAGGATAGAGTTTGTGTTTAAAACTGTGACTGTTTCAAATAGTAAGATATTTCCAGATTCAAAGCACTCGAAATGATATCCTGAATATATTCTGGCTTAAACTGTGTGGTAGGCATGCATGAGTTATTTACCTCAATTCCTTTAATTCCCTTGCTTCGACCATGAACTTTTTAAAACAAATTTTTCATTAAAAACAATCATGATTTTGCAGGAGGCTGTTTCCATTGATACTGCAGCCAGTGCAGAGTGGCTGGTGATCACTGAGTACCTTCTCAAATGTGATCAGTCATTTCTTAGCTGAATGTATAAAATAAGTGAAGTGGGTTGGATCTTCAGTTCTTTCAAGTCAGCTGAAGTCAGTCCAAGGGTATTGATTTGTATCAGCTGGGTTTTGGCTTCTTCCTTGAGTTAAGACTCTCTGGGGGTTAAGAGAGTAATGTCAGAGGCATTGAAATGATCATATTTAGGCATCTGAGTTGTAAATTGTAAGTTGCTTTTGTCTGAATTCAAATGAATAGGGATAATTAAATGTAAACTTTGGTTTTCTTTGAAGTGTGAAAAAATTTGCTTGCAATGTCTGGTGCTTTCCAAGGAGTGTAAGGATATGAAACATCAATGCCCTACTGGAATCCAGACAAAACTTCTAAATATTTCTCAGAACTAAACAAATCACTGGTTCTTGCATCAGTTATTTCAGTCTTAATTGCTCAGGTTTATGTCACTGCTACAAAAGCAACAGACACTTTTATGACTCTTCATTTTGCAGACTAATTGCAGCTCTGTCCAGTTGCCAGCCTCGCTCTGTTAAATGTATGTGAGAGAGATTTAAGAGTTTTTGGCAATAACTGTGTCTTCTTTCTGCAGCACAAGCTGCCTGCACGTACAGAGGTCAGCTGGAAACCAGATGGCAAACTCCTGGCTCTTGGCAATGAGGATGGGTATGTCCCACTTTGTGGGCTGAGGTGGTGCCTGTGCTGATCTTGACTGCAGTCACTGTGGTGGAGCAAAAGTACTTTTTGTTGTCCTGGTTTGTCTCTGTTCTTTCAGTGCTGATGTATTTGAATCATGATAATATAGAGTTCCCTGCTGTTATTTGTTGTAGCTGCTCTTGCCATGGAGGATCCTCATTATCACATTAAATTCTATTCCAAGGATCCACTCATGGTAGAAATGCACTTTTGATCAGTGAAACCAGGGTGTGAGTTGAATCCAGAAAGCAGAAACTCAGTTACTCTAATTCACATGCTCCAATTCTGCTCGAGCAAGATAACAAAAAAAGTTCCCATTTTCACCAACTTCTGAAATTCTTACACTGTTGTTCTTACATTTCAGCTCAATTGAAATATTTCAGGCACCAAACTTGAAGTTGCTCTGCACTATCCAGCAGCATCACAAACTGATCAATGCCATTCGTTGGCACCATGAGCACGGGACCCAGCCAGAGCTGAGTTACTTGATAGCTTCAGGCTCCATCAATGCCACCATTTATGTGCATAATCTGAAGAATGTTGTAGGTAACAGTGCAGATTATATTCCAAATCTTGGCATCTTTTTTTTTTTTTTTTTTTGTTTATTTCTGTTTTGTCTTTCTAACTGTCCTTAATAATTTTTCTTTTTTGTTTCAGAGAACTCTTCAGAAAATCCTTTGACAATAACAGAGCCTTTTCGAACTTTGGCTGGGCACACAGCTAAAATCACAAGTCTTTCTTGGAGCCCCCACCACGAGGGAAGATTGGTGTCTGCTTGCTATGATGGCACTGCAGAGGTATTGTCCAAAGCACCTCAGAATTGTATTTCAAACCATCCATTCCATAGCTGATCAAAGAGCAAAACCTGGTTTTGTGAGATAAACTGTTGAAGCACTTTAAGTTTACCCTTGCTAACCATCTGCTCATTCTGGATACCTGATATGCAGATTATTGTGATTTGTGAATTGATTTCACAAGGTCATTAAGGTTTTCATATTAGCATTTTTGGATCCTTAGAGAAGAAAGATGTTGTGCAGCTGTATCAGTGCAAACAAAGGAAGCCCTGCATTTTCTCCTTTTGCATGTTGGTGTTTGAAGTACCCCTGCAAAATCCCAAAAGAGCGGTTCCTGCCTGTGCAAATCATGAGAAAATGCAGAGTATTAGGTGCAGAAGTGACTTTGAGTGATTGCATTTCTTTCCTGTTGCCAAGGTGTGGGATGTGATGAAGGAAGAGCCACTCTGCAACTACCGAGGGCACCAGGGCCGCCTGCTGAGTGTCCAGTGGTCACCAGTGGATCCAGATTGTGTTTATACAGGAGCAGATGATTTTTCTGTTCACAAGTGGCACATCTCCAAGCAGGAACACACACGGCCTCCTCAGGGTGAGTGTTTTCAAACAGAAGATCTTCCCTGAAGGTGATGTTGGAGCTGGGAAATGGGGAGTTGCCATGTTGAAATGATGCACGTTCTTGTGCTGAGTACCAACCCTGCCTCTTCCTCTTCAGGAATAAACTGTGTCTAGGTTTAAATTGAGTGTACTTATTTGGAAACTAAATGTTGATCCTGAGATATGGACAGTTAATACACTAAAACTTGCACCTTTTACAGGCAAAAAGAGTATAGAATTAGAGAAGAAAAGAAGTATACAGCCAAAAGTCAAAGCCAAGAAGAAGAAAAAGCCTGTAGGCAAGAGCCCCGGCAAGCAGGATGCAAATGATGCCATGAATGGAGATGACAGCATGAAGGAAATGCTGCTGGAGGAAAATGGAGTGTCAGACCACGAAGGAGAAAAGGAAGCTCAGGAGGCAGAGTTAGCTGATAAAGTCTCTGTGACTGGTAATAATCAGATCATCTTAGTTCAATGTTTCCCAGACTGTTGAGCCCTCAGACCATCACCAAGTTTAATTTTCATGCAGATTTTCTCATTGTTTGGTTTTATTGAAATTGTCCACTTGAAGGAAAAAGGCTCTAGAATGCCTTTTATAATTTTCTAAACTAGTTTGGGACTGTCTTTATATAACAAGATTCTGGCCTCAAGGTCAGAGTTACTTTGTTTGGCTTGAAACAATGTCATTTTTGATCAGCACTGATAAATCTTGTAATACTGATGTGTATTGGTGTTTTGTGACATCTCATTTAGCCTTCTGACAGTTCTCTGTTTTCTTGGTATTTCCTTTCCCTAAAAAGCTGTGAAGTTCTATGGCAAAACAAAGCTTGTTTTCTGTCTATTTCAAAATTAATGTAACAGAATGTGAATTATTCTGTGTGCATTTCCATTCATTGCTTTTCCTTTTTTTAAATCACAGTGTCCAAGGATACATCTTCATCTGCATGTGATTATTCTTCATTCAGCTTGCCAAAGCCTTTTGTGACCCAGAAAGCTGCTCCTGTGAAAAAGGACCCACCTAAAGAGAAACCAAGTTAGTGTGTTTCAGGGATTTTTAACAGTCCTGTATCAAGGCAGAGTTTCCCCGTTCTAGACTTGTTTGACTGCAGCTTCCCTTCCTAATGTGACACCAAATGAATGCCAGAGAAAGAAAAGGGTGCTTTTGAAAGAGTTTGAGGGGTTCTGGTGTAACTGCAGCAGCAGTGACTAAAATGTGTCTGATTTTTCAGCTCCTGATGCATCTCTGAAGAAGAGGAAGCCTCGTTCTATTCTGCCCTTCACCACATTAATGGATCACAGATCAAAAGAAGAATTGCATCAGGACTGCTTGAGGCTGGCTGCATGTCTGAAAACTAAAGGTATCAGTATAAAAGTTAAAATACTTAAGAGTCAGGTAATCAAAATCAAGTGTCCAGGGACTTGACTTCAACCACAGCACATTTTTTAAATCCTCACCTTTATCAAAGAGTGTGACTTGGTGTGATATCAAACTTAGATCTGAGTGTTGACCAGCAAATTATTAAATCTGCTGTACAGGAAAGAAAGTAGAAGACAGAAGTATTTGCCAGCACTTGAGTGGTACAGTGACTTGGGACATTCCAGTTCCCAGTTTTGTGTTAAATCCTAAATATTCATTCTTCTTATCTGGTTTAGATAATAACGAAGATGTGTCCCCTGACCTCAAGGATTGCATCCACCTGGGGCTGTTCACAGACAGGGATTCTCTGCACAAGATGATTGATATGGAAGGCAAGTGGCATAAAGAGTATGTCCCCTGTAACTGTTATATTGAAGTAGAAAACAAGTGGGAAAAATGCTTGAGTTTTCTTTACTGTGGATTGCAGTCTAGGATTAAGAATGCAGCTCTCTGTGAGAAGAATATACATCTTTTTCCCAGATGGTTTTTACACCTTTCAGATGCAGACCTGCCTTATCTTAAGCTTGAATGATTTCCCTTTTGCCAAGCTATTTTCCTGTGACAAATGATGCTGTTGCACTCATGCTGATGGGAAGTGTGTTTGCTTCCAACAGGAAAGCATCACTTGGAGAATGGACACGCAGAACTCTTCCAGCAGCTCATGCTGTGGAAAGGAGACATGAAGGGTGTCCTCCAGGCAGCTGCTGAGAGAGGGGAGCTCACAGACCAGCTCGTAGCCATGTCACCCATGGGTATGTTTGCTCTTGCACCACATGTACTGGTGGGATTGGCTGCCAAGGGTCCCCTCATTCTGGTGATTCTGGACAGAAATCCAGGAATTAGTCCTTTGTGACACGATCAGCAGTCCTTACAGCTTGCTGCTGGTTTAAATATGCTTCTAAGTTTCTTTACTGGCAGTGAAGTCCTGCAGTCATGTTCAAGCCTTAGTTTTGTCCTATTTCATTGATTTGTGTTAGGATGGTTTAGAAATAAAAACTAACCTGGGGCAGAGAGGTACATGTTGAAGAAACCAGTGATGATATCACAGAGGAATTAATCCAGTTATAAAACTGCCTCCAATAGTATTGTATTCTCTTTTGCAGTTGGCTACCAGGCCTGGGTTTGGACAGTGGAAGCCTTTGCCAAGCAGCTGTGTTTTCAGGAGCAATATGTGAAGGCTGCCACCCATCTCCTGTCCATCCATAAAGTCTACGAGGCTATCGAGCTCCTGAAAGTGAACAATTTTTACAGGTTGCTGTATATTTATGTTTAGCACTTTATCTTGTGTTTTTTGTGGGGTAAATTGAGCATTTTGGTTCACTCTTTACACACAGATTAACTTTTCTGTCTGGTTTCTCTTATGTGCATTAGGGAAGCAATTGTAATGGCTAAGGCCAGGCTGCGACCAGAAGATCCAGTTCTGAAGGACCTGTACACCAGCTGGGCAGCTCTGCTGGAGAAAGATGGTCATTATTCCATGGCTGCCAAATGGTGAGTGCTGCTGGGGAGAAGACAGAATTGGTTCCGTGCCTCAAACAAAGAAGGTTCTTGGTTTTGTATCAGTTGAAATCTGTTAACTGCCCTTGGTTGTTGGTTGTCTGAGGTGCTTTCTGAGCCTGATCTCACTAAATTTCCTCTAATGTAGGTGGGAAGAGAAGCTCCAGAGAGCAGTTCAGAGCAGAAAGTCCAAATGCCACATTACAGTAGAGCCATCTCTTTCCACAGACCTTACTGGAAGTTTTTGAAAGCAAGTTTAGCAAGTCTAAGATTAGGTTGTCTACAAAAAGACCACGTGAGATTTCCAACATTTCCACTAAAACATTCAGTGCAGCAGTTCATCTTGAGTTTCTTGAAGCCTTAGCTAATATCCTGGTCATTTGGTTGTCCTGCTCCAGCTGGGGTGTTTTAACTTCATGACTACCAAAATTACCAATACCTCTTGAACTATTTTGTCTGGAGTAGTGTCCCCTGCTTGATGCTGATTTTAGTTCTGGCATTTTTGTGGGTATCACACTTGTGAAAGGATTTGAACGAAACCCAGTTGGGGTTTGTCCCCCAGTAGGGACAAACAGCTGCATATAACCTTTGTCTCCTGAATCTGTTTAGCTTTATTGCTCATCCAAGCCATGTGTGGCATGCAGACCACCAGAGATTTCAGTCCTGACTTTAAGGCTGTGTGACTTCCCCTTTTGGCTTTGCATCAGATTTTTCACCATATGTCTGTAGTAAACTTTGATAAGAAAAAGTGGTGAGAGCTCTGAGAACCTGTGGAAAATCCAGGCTCATCTTCATTTGTGTATTTGTGCTACTGTGTTGCAATACAATTTAAAAGCTACTTTAGTACCAATCAACTTGTTTTGCTTTTATCTTTTTCAGTTATTTGGGAGCTTCCTCACCCTATGATGCAGTCAAAGTGTTGTCAAAAAAGGGAGATGTGGCATCTCTTAAAACTGCTGCTGAGCTTGCTCTGATATCTGGGGAGGAGGAGTTGTCAGCAACTTTGTCTTTGAGATGTGCCCAAGACCTGCTGTTATCCAGGAACTGGGTGGGAGCTCAGGAAGTCCTTCAGCAGCATAAAACTTTATTTGTGAGTCTGATCCTTTCCTTTCCACCTCCTTCAGTGTTGTCTCTCTGCAGATTGACATAACTTGGCACCACTTCCCATTTTTTAATAGTCCACTAGTGGTCCTTTGGGCTGGTTTTGCCTCAAAATATTTTTCTGGGAGTATATTGGAATGGTCATGGTGGGGAGGTGTGTAGACTCTGCTTGTTCTTATATGGGAGGTTGTAGAGAAAAGTGGGATTCTTCTTTTAATTGTAATACTGATCATAAGAAGAAAGAAGAATTTGCTGTTTACATTAAAGGAACAAATGAGCCAACTGGAACTGCAGCTGCTGGAGGCTTAAATTTGAAATCTTTTTGTGGACTGAGAAGCAGGTGGCTACCTTGGCTTGCTCTGAGGTTTCCTTCTGACTTCCCTTAGGCTCTGTCACCAAGCAGCTGCTACCAGGCATGATGTTCTGAAGTCACTCTACCTGCTGGGGTCAGCAAGGGATTGTTTTTCTTGTTGCAACAGCTCAGTGCTTTTTTTTCCCCTCCTTGTTAAAGGGACAAAGACTGGTTTTCTGCCTGAACGAACTGCTCTGCAGCTGCCTCAGTGAGAGGAATCCCTGTGAGCGAAAGAGCCCCGTGCCCCCCTGTTACCACAGCTGGGAGCTGAACAGAGAGGCCCCGTTTTTTGACATGGTGACAGAAGTGTGGCAGAATGTGCTGGGCATGGACACCACTGAAAAAGCCACGTGTGCACAGGAGCAGCTTCGCACGATTGAGCATCCTCCTTCAACCAGCAACACACACCCAAAGCAGGTAAATGGATTTTGATCTGTGCAGGCACAAATCCTTACTTGGGGGTGGGCAGTAAACCCAGCCACTCTGTGGAGTTGCAGCAGCCATTCCCAGGGAACTGATGTCTGCACCCTGCTGCAGGATGGAGTTTTAGTTTGGGAGAGAGATGATCAGCTACTGGGACAGCTTTGTGTAGCCACCAGTTTGTGTCTGTGCAGGGTAAAAACTGACATAGGGTGTTGGGGGTCAGCACTGAGGTCACTGAGATGTGCTGGCTGGGAGTGATGGACAGAGCTGAGTAGTCTCAGCACTGATTCAGGAGTTTGTAATGGACTGTTAGGGGGAGGTAGGGCTGCTTGTTGTCAAATTAGTTTGTAAGGTCTGTCCATCGACTGGTTCTCCTGCAGCTCTTCTCTGTGACCACAGTGAGTCACTGCTCCCACTTCTCATCTGTTTACTAAGACACAGGCAAGCACAGTGGCTGACTGTACAGCTCCAGGTGATGTAGAAATGTTCTGTGTCCTGCATGAAGGAGACAGTGTAAATTGCATTGTCACAAAAATTGCTTTTGGTCAAGTCATGTGCTTCTGGGCTCTTCCACAGTTGCCATAAGCTCACACTTTGCAGTAAAACTGTTAACTGTGCTCTCTGGTGCTCCCTTTAGGTGCTTTTCCATATCTCCCATGACCTGGCCCTCGCAGCCCTGAGCTGTCACTTGGGTACGTGGGATGAGGCAGTGAAAAGTATTCTTGGGGCTGTGACCCGCAGTTTTGATGCTGGGAATTTCACTCTGATGCAGGAGATTTGCAGTATCATCCTTCCTGAGGGTGAGTCTCTCCTTATGTCTCTTCTGGCACTGACAGGGCTCTTTCCTGCCAGCACAGCTGTGTCCATTAATGTTCTTAGGCTAAATAATGCTTGGAAGCAGCAAGACATAGGCATAGCTGTGGAAGCTTGTGGAATTGGGCTAGTGCAAAGGCCACTGGGCAATGAAAATTCCTGACACTGGAAGGAAGCTCAGCTGTGTCACTTGGTGTGAGTGATGTAGGAAACAGAGTGAATTCTCTTCTGTGAGGGAGACATTAGAATGCTGTATTCATTTCACAGCAACACATACTCCAACTTGTCCTCCATTCTCTTTAGGTTACGCAGTGCATTTAGTTTGTGGCTTGTGATTATGTGACTCTTGTGTTTTGCAGTTTGAAACCAAGGAAATTTGCTGTAGCTGCTAAGAACATTTTAGCTAGAACAGAGTATTGTGTTCACAAAGATGCCAAAGATGTTTTTACTTTCATAGTTTGTGCACTGCTCTGGCAGCATCTGAGTAGATCCCTGATTTGGGTTTCCAGGGTTTCCTGGTTCATTTACCAGATCTGCTTATTGTCTTTGGAAAGTTCTATGAACTATTTATAATCCTTTTCTCATTATTAGGCTGTGATGACCTGAGAGACAAACTGGACAGCACCAATTCTCAGAGCATGGATGCCTGCAGGAGTCTGGAGGGCTTTGTGGCTTACAGACTGCTCTATGACCTGTGGTGGAACCCACCCAAAGACTCCCTTGGCCTGCAGAAGGCTGTGTTGGGTGCTGTGCCGTGTCCCAGTGAGCAGACAGCTCTTGAGAAGGGCTGTATTTCAGGTGACCCATCTCCTGAGGAAACGGTTCAAACTGCAGCTGAGATGGGTGAAAACCTCTGCAGTACAACTGAAGTTCCTAAGAGTGAGACACAGAGTGACTCAAGAACTGATTCAGTTGATGTGGCAGACAGACAGTCAAAACTGAAGGGTTGCCAAGTGCTCCTTTCAGAAGAGATGGCTGCCTTGCAGAACACCCAGAGAGACATAGCTGAGGTCCAGGAGACTTTAGCAGAAATGATCCGCCAGCATCAGCAGCAGAGGAACAATCTCCAGGAAAACACAAATGGAAACACCCAGGGAAGCAACCTGGAACAGAGTTCAGAGACTGAATCAGACAAACCATGCTCTGACAGCAACCAGATGAATTGGTAAGACTCGGCACAGGAATGAGTGTGTTGAAAAGTGTTGCATTTTTGTGTGTTTGTGCAGGAAATTTCTTGTTTTGCCTAGACTGCCTCTAATCTCCAGCCCATCACCCAGGAACACTTGGATATACAGCTCAGAAATCTTGCATTTCCCCGGGGCTGAACCACCACATGCATAAGCTCAGTGCAGCTGAATAGTTCTGTGATGCATGAGGTGTTGTTACAGTAAATAAACAGGGCAGCTTGAAAAAGGGAGGGTAATGAAAAGGCTAAGCATGATCTAAGGGTTTTCTTTGTTGAACATTGGTTTGGGACTTTGGCAAGAAAGAGTTAGAGCATAAAACACTCAGCCAGTTCTCCTCTGTGCTCCTTGTCCAGGGGGGAGGCTACAGTCACCTAACAAAGTTACTCATGACACCTGCTCTTCTCTTGACAGCAAAGATGAAGCAAAGCAACCGATTACACTCCCTGAGCTCACAAAGCAGCTTCTGAAAGCGAAGCAGAAATTAGCTGAATTCCCAGACAATTTAAAGGTAAGTTTTCAGAAGAGCCATTGCAGTCCTGAAAAAAGTCATTCTGTAAGGGCAGCCTTATCACAGAATCCCTTTCAAACAGAAAGGACCAGTGGTGTTCCTTGTGATCCTGTGGCAGTTTTGAGAGAGAACTGACACATGGCAGCAGGGTGGTGGTTTTCTTTCAAGTATCATTTTCCCCATGCAATTGGAATGCCTAGCTAAACTACTGTGTGGGAGAACTCACTGAGATATCCTGTATGGATCATCCCATGCATTTTAAGAGTAATCCCTTGCTACTTATGTATGGGAAAAAAATAGGAACAGTGAAATCAAAAATTTAATCTATAAAATGGCCTTTGTAGATTAGGAACTGTAGAAAGTACACATCACACATTCAAACATATGTAACCATGGTGATTGGGCAAGAGGGGGCAAACCTGGATAAATGTGAATAGAAAATGCTGTAGCATTCTGAGAATGCTACAAAGCAGTGTCTTTACAGAGCTGCCTGATAATGTTGAACACCTGTAATATACACTGTAGACATCACCTGGTGGTCCTTTTTTTGCAGGTCTTCCCGTTCCCTGATGTGCTGGAGTGCTGCCTCGTGCTCCTTCACCTTGGATCCCAGTGTCCTCCTGAGCTGCAGGAAGAGGCTCTGGCTCTCCTTAGGAAACACGGTGGTGCTGGTGTTTACAAAAAGGCTGGCAGGAGCTTCTTGACATGACATTTGGAGACCAAACTGTCTCCCTTGAGCTGCCTCCAGCTACTTAACACTAAGGCTGCTCTTTCTTCAAGTGACGGCTTCTTTTGATGGCTGTGGCTGTTACTGATCCAAAATGTCAAGTTTATACACATCCACTTGTGCTCATCCACTGATACTTATTTAAGGAGACTGTTAGAAAACTGAAAAGCAGTAGAGTGAACTGTTATAACTGATTTTTGTATAGTTTTTTATTTGTTGGACACTCTGCTAATGAAAGCTCTTGCTATTTACATGCAAGAGAAAGTTTTGAGCAGCTGTGTAGTCTTTCAGCAGAGGAGGAAGAATAGCTGCCCTCAGGAAAATCAATGGTTTCTGTAAGCAAACTGACCCTTAGGCCAGTATTGTTATAAAAAGCATTGTGAGTTTATTTTCTCTCCTTTAAATAAAGTCTTCTACCACCATGACTTGGTATTTAATTTGATGTACAGAAATAAGTTCTCCAGAACGGTGCTGTTCTAGAAAGTGTCAAAACCAGTCCTGGATTTTGCAGTCTTGAACGTGCAGTATTTTGACCATTCTTACAGCTTACTTAAGAGGCTTTGTTAGAAAAAGTAACTTCTATGAAAAGCACAAGCATGCATAAGCCTTGGTGAACACAGCATCTTAGTCATTTTTAAAGCAAGGTTTTAAGTGTAGCAAGAAAAGTTGATGGGGAAGAGTATGCATCATGAATTTAGAAAGTTTCAAGTACAGTAAAGATTATTGTTTAAGAATTAAAAGGATGGATTTTTTACATCAAAAGCTGTTCCCCATTCTTCCAGCCAAAATGCAAACTCAATGCTGATAGATTTCCTGCTTCAAGCTGAGTAAAGCCTCAGAACAACTTCAAGAGCAGCAGGTGAAAAGCCAGGGGTTAGACTGAAACAAGATCCTGCTGTAGATGTGTTCAATCAGCGAAGTGTTGCCACCAATTTGCATTTGCTGAAGTCGGTACAAAGCATCTGAAAACCAGGCGGGGGAGCCAGTGCTTAACCAAACTGCCTTCCTGCACTTACAACAGCAATCACTGGAGTTTAGATGGAGCAGAAAACTTCACACAAAAGTTTGTCCCTTTAAGTGGCCACTCTGCAGTGCAGGAATACTGCACCAGACTGTGAGCTGTGCTGAGAGACCAGGAGGGAGAGAATACAACTCTGCCAGAGCTCTTCAGCTCAGCTTTCCTCAGCTACTGTACAATAAGCTCAAAAGACATTTTACTAAGAGCTACCCCAGGAGCACATCATAAATGGTAAAGGAAACAAACTTGAGCATCTTCAGGCACGTATCTTCCAAATTCAGATTCCAAAGCCTCAACTGTGGAAATTCTAGTGCTTGATGGAAAATCCAAAACAAAGCCTGGTTTAAAAATTTATTTTACAAAAAATAAAAACTAGTCTTTACAAACATTTAAAATACCAGCTCTAAACCTCAACTCTTTAATACTGGATTAAGCTTGTTCAAAATGCCAGACGAAGTCTTAAAAATTTTTGATATGTCCAAAAGGGTTTGTTCTTTTAAGAAATGTCATTACAGAGCTGTTAAAAAAATAACTATAGAATGGTTTTCAAAGTCAGAATCCCAAGTTCTTCATCCTCTTAACTACTTTTCAGGTGTTTATAATGCAAGAAACCCAGAAAGGCAGGAAAAAACAGTCAGAAACTCTGGTTTACCTGTTAAGCATATTGTAAAATTAGGGGCTGTAGAAGCAGGAGGGAGAAGAGGAGCAAATATTTGTCCATGCTGACCTAGTTGTATTGCATGAGAAGAATAAAATGTGTAGGTTTAAGATGAAGAAAACTGAAGTCATAGTATTGGTCCAATCCCTGTCACAGATGAATTTTTGGGCTTCTGAATGTATTTCCAGAACAGTTCCTTAATATCCATAAGAACAAAGCTGAGGTTTAGCATGGGTCAAAGCAGTAACACACAGAATTAGAAACTAAGGAGTGCTGATCAAATTAATCTCCATTCCCTCTGTTGGTAAAGCAAATCTCTGAGTATTTTTAGCTGCAAGGATAATTTTTAATGTCATCCGTTCCCAAACCTCTGCAGTGATCAAAGGGAGCAATTTCCACAGACAGAGATAAAATAAGCAACACTCGAAGTTGTCACCCTCACAACATGCAGAAGTTTTAAAACAAGCTTTATAAAATACAAATGGCAAATCTGCGTGTGTCTGTGTCCATTTTCACTGCATTTCCCAACCCTCAGCTCTACCCGATATTCTACAGGTAAATCTTCCTTGCAGATTCTGTACAGTAAAAAGAGGAAAAAACCAGAGGTATACACAATAGATTCTGTCCTTTGCCCTTGGTATTAAAAATATAGCAAACCACAAATGCTGGCATTAGGAATTCAGTCAACTCTTCTGGGTTTCAAAGGAAAATGCAGCTCTTCAGCCAAACTGCAAGGCTTGGTGCAGCCTGTGTACTGGAGATGCGTTTTGTTTGAGACACTGTTTAGGGAAAATGGTTGAGGACAGCAGCTGCCAATATGGTAAACGTTCTGCTGAGGGGCACCGCTCATCACGGCTGCATGTTGTTGATAATGGCCAAAATGCTCATTTTCTCTTGGGCCGAGTCCACATCTTCATTTTGTTTCTGAGCCACTCCTGTGCCAAGGCCATACAGTCGTCCGCAATACTTTGCATCATCAATTGTATCGTCAAAAAATAACTGCAGATTAAAAAAATAAAAAAGAGAAACAGGTATTGTTTAACTGTGGCTCTAAATCAGAAAACATCCAATGTTAATTAACAGCGCATTTGAAATCTGTCACCTCCAAGATGGAGTGCACAAATTAAAATAATCACACAAAAGGCCAGTAAACAGAACAAGTCTGTGCCAGTATCAGCAATTCCTATTCCTGATAGTCTGAAGTGTGATGGCTTCAAAAATCCCAAACCAAAACAAACAACACGTTATACATGTTGACATTTATGGACAGAAAGTGGAGAAGGAAGAACATTGCAGTACCTCTTTCATTCTGAAAAATGCCATTCCTGTGAGAAGAGAGTCTGATCCTGCTTGGTGTTGTCGTCCAATTCGCTGCAAATCCAGCTGATCTGCCACTTCCTGAAGGCCACCCTGCAAAGAGAACAAAAGAGGTTTTACTTTGGAAGATTCATCTCTTGCCAAAATTGCCACCTTTCTCCAAAACATGAGGGCAAACAGGGTATGATGAACCAATGCAGATCCCAGCAGTACACACCAGCTGTGAGTGAAACACAGTGGAAAATGGTGTTCAAGAGTGCAGAAATAACTCTTGTCAAGTTTAGGTGCCTTCTTTTCCTGCAGCAGATACTTGAGATAACTGTGGGTACATTCATAGGTTACACATGCTGGGCCTTTCCCTCCCTTTACTCAAGGCTGTGATTCAGTAGATAAATTACTTTCAACCCTCTTACCAGTTAATCAAGTCATGGAGTATTTCATGTAAAAGAAATACCCTTGCACAGGAAACATAAATATGCTGAATTATAATTAGCATCTGATACACACACCAGTAGGCTGTGGCAGTGTGCCCTTTACAATAAACACATTGGTTAAGTCTGGAACTGGGGAGGGCAGTATCCATTAGACACAAACTGTGTCTCAGGTGCTTCTGTGTCACTACTGACTTTTATACACATTCCATTTTAAAACAACAGATGCAGCAGTTCTGCCACTTGTATTCCTGTACGTGCACAGTGCTGATACCCATCATCTGCTTGCTGGGGAGATAAAAGTACCTTGAGGTTTTTGCAGCTCTTCATTAAGTACTTCACATCATAGACAGATGGGAAGAAAAGGTTTAAGATATGGAAAAAATCATGTTCCTCTTCTGGTAACCTGGAATCTGTCAACAACTTCACCATGTAGCCAAAGTCATAACCACTGAAAACAAAACCACAGAGAAACCAGGTAAGCAGGCAGCACCTATAACCCAAGGTACTAGTACCTTCTTTTTCAACAGAATTTTACTTGACTGTGCCTTTCAAGCATTAACATTTTCTGACATTCATAAAACTAGATCTCAGCTAGAACTCATCCTGATTTTCTATGTCAACACAGGACTTTGGGATGCTCCCCAAGTGCCCTCACTAGCCTTTTGTGGAACAGCTAAGCCATTGGGAAGAACACACATTTCTTCCCACCTCTGTATATTTCTGTAGCTAAGGGCAATACAGAAAAGAAGGAAACCCTGCAAGTATCTGTTGAAACAGAAGGAGGTGGTGGCAAGTCCTTTCATTTGTGATACCATGTTGAACCAGAGGCTTCCTGATCAAGTTGGCTGAAAGGCTACAAGAAAGATATCTTAACCACACAGGTGGAAGTTCAGAGCACCACCAACACTGTAAGGAAGAAGAAAGAAAATCCTCTACAATGCATTTACTAAGTGCAGAAATCACATTTCAACTTGTTAGTAGTTTCTTCAACAGAAGGAGACTGCAACAGCAAAAGGATTCACAAGCAGTCAGGAAGTCAGACCGTGAAGTGTCCTTACTTCTTTAACGTGGTCTTCATATCTTGAAGCTTATTTTAAGAACTGCAGGGCTGCTAATTTTTCTCCTTAAAATCTGTCCATCTCCATGGAAAATGCAGAGAATTAAGAAGAGATTTAACATGGTCAGTGAGCACCACCTGGGTCAGTGGACCCACCTGTGGAAGGACAGCCATTTCACACTGTCACTGAGGACGACCCCTGACGTCATCAGCAACTCAGCAAAATGCAGGGTATCAATTCCTTCTTCTTCATGCTTCTGGAACTGCAGCCCAGAGCTGGCAAGGAGGTCTATGGAATCCTGAGAGTACATGTCTTCCCTGAAGGAAAAAAAAACCAAGCTTGCACTCAGGGTGCTGCAAGACAAGCTCATTTTAGAAATAATTCTCCCCACACTATGTCAAGAATTGGACTAACCAGTAGGATAACTCTGGGTTCCAGTTTGTCTCTCTAGAAAATTCAAACTGGCTCAGTTTCAATGCCACTACTGCAGCCTCCTACATCTGTAACAAGCTGTTCTGTGATCATACCTAGCTAGTGCAAATTCCAAAGATTCCACCTCCATAGGACTGAAACTGACTGTTTTGAACAATGTCCCTTCTGCAAGGTGAAGGGAAGCACCACAGATGAGGCCCAGAGGAAAGGGGAGTTCTCCCCAACAGGAAGATGTGCAGCTCTAAAGCATTGGCCATTTTTCCTTTTCACTCCACAGCATATACCACCTTATCAGCACTTCCACTTCCATCTCTGGGAGTAAACAGAATTGCATCATCCTTGACTCAAGAAGGACAAGAATCATGTGCTTGGTGGAGAGGTGAGCAGGAACCTGACTTCTTTACTGGTTTGTGTCATTTGTGGGAGAGAAAACACATAGAGCCAAGTTCTATCAATATGATAACTCATTTAAATGAAGTGATCACAAAGCAAAAACCACTTCGCTCTGATTTCAATACTTGTATGAGGCTCACAAATTTGTGGAGTAAATAGTGCAACTTTTGGGGTCAAGAACTGGATGATCTGCACATAGTAGCTACAAATTTTTGTAATTCTTTCCAATGACAGTTTCATAAAAATAGCTTGATTTCCTCTACATATGTGGTTTTGCCAGATAAACCCTTTCTTTATTTCCAGACAGCTCTAGTGGTAATTATGCTGAGTTTATCTTTATAATTACAGGGGAAGGGATAATGAAACTTGTTTCAGCTGCAGCCCAGGATATTACAGTATGGAGGAGACAAGAACTGCCACACTCCATTTAACAAGATTCATTCTCCTGAACAGATGTGATGATTACACCAACATGTTTTTAGATCCCAGCTTATACTTAAGCATAGATGTGTAAAGAGGTATTTTTCTTTTTGATGAGACCAGCATATCCATTTATTTTTAGCAGAAAGAGATGGAGTTTTACATATATATATATATATAGATGGGGTTTCAAACATTGTTCCAGAAAAAAAAAGGCACAAAGAATTGTTAAGAGAAAGGATAATAAGGATAGAATTTTAGCATGGCTTTGACTTCCAGATACACTGTTAACTCCTGGCACTCCAAACTAGGTTCCCACAGAGTCTGTACTAGAATCTGAATCCTTATTGCTCAGAAGCAGCCAGCAGTGATGAGCACATGGACACCGGTATTTGCCAAAGGAAAGCGTCACTCCAGCAGAAGGAACAGGAAATTAATGGCAAGCCCAAAGACTCACATGAGGTTGAATTTGAAGTTGAACTGCCAGGTGGTAATGCCAGAAGGATATTCCCCCTTGTCATTTGTGAAAGTCAGGCCCAGCTGGATGATTTTCAGCAGGTCAACGTTACAGCGAAGGAGCTGGTACTGATAATCTATGGAGCTGCGGAATTCACCGATCGGCCTGACGACGACTCCGGGGAACTCCGTGTCCTGCCAGAGAAGGGAAAACTGAGTTTCACCATGGATTCTGTTAGCAGCCATTACCACCACTCTGTTATGACAGCCCAGACAGTGAAAATCTTCACAGCTTCTGAGGAACAGTCAATGCCTACATTAACAAAACCTACTGTCAGTCAAACCCACCTGAACGACAGCAGCCATCTACTGGATAAAAACCATCTGTCAGGTGAAAAACCTCTTACTCAGCCAGTGACTGTGTGTTGTCTTTGCTGAACACCAAACTGCCATACTGTTTCTACCCTCAGACTGGGTCACTGAGCTTCTACTGACTACACACAGAATCTTTCACAATGAAGCCAGTGCTGTGCACCTGACACAATCTCTCCCTTGCCCAAGAGGTTTATCTGTCTACTCTTACAGCACAGTCACTCAAACAAACCCTAAGAACACTTTCAGTGAGACTGAAAAGAAGAAAAAAGTTCATTTCCCATTGACAAATGTTAACAAAAAAAAAATCATATTCACTTCCACAGCTGAATTTGACACCAAAATCCCCCACACTCTGCAAAGGCACCTGTGTTTTGCCACACTTTTAATGAGGACTTTTCCTATCTTGAGGTTCAGTGCTCCTAAGAAAAGCTGGCAGAACTTACAGTATCAAAGCTAAAACCAGTTCTTTATCTAACACACTGGGGTGCTGCCAAGCAGTTACAGACTTGTAAGAGCAGGAGGAGATTCCTCCCACCCGGGGGAGATTATGCTCTTCTTAAATAAAGCTTTCTGAACATATTGTCTTATCTACAGACAGAATATTTTTTCTCCCTAAGAATCAACATCTGCCCTCATTTGAAAGGAGGCAGCCCAGCTGGCTAGCAGTGACTTGCAGGTCTTTTGACCTCCAGTCCCATGGCATCTTCTATAATCAAATGGAGAAAAACATTCAAAGGACAAACACACTGGTGGAAAAACAAGGATTTTAAACCAATTGTTACTTGTTTCATTTTCCCGTTGCACAAGTGAGTACACTATGAATAGCTAAATATTAAATAAATTCATGTTTTTAAGTTGGTCTCCCTCTTCCCCTTCTTTCAATCAACCCATACTCAGCACTGCTTGTATTAAATTCTGGAAAGCTAACAAACAGCTTTCTATTTTTCCACCTCTTCTAGTTCAGTTTGGGGGCAGGGAGGAATTGCTTCTCACTCAAGAATCAACTTAGTCCACAACCCCAAAAAATCCCTTGACTAAGGCAACTAGGTCAAGTATAAAACATTTACCATGGCAATGTAGCTGTAACTCAGAACAATCTCCCGAATTTTCCTCATCTCTTCCTCCAGGTTGTTGGCCCATACTTCACAGATAACCTGGCTGTTCTCTGCAAGGGCTGCTGGCATCTTGCAGGGACCAGAAAAAAGGCAGCTGACGCTGAACTCAAATGACAGTGCAGGATCACAAGCTGTGCAATCTTATCAGTGTGCTGCATTAAAAAGATAAATAAATAATGCTTTAAGTGAAGGAACAATGACATGTGAATAAATGCTCTGAAGGAGTCAGTCACACTTCCATTTTCACCTTCAAATAACCCATTTAAAGTTTACACCAAGTTTTCTTGCTTTATCACTTTCTGTAAACATGCTGAATGAAACCGAGAGCATCTGATCACAATATGAGGGCAGATACACAATCAACAGTCCAGTTATTGATGTAAAGAACCATTCTTCCTATCTTCCTTTTCCTGGCATAAACTTTGACACTTTGGGCACAAGATGTACAGGCAGTGAATCCTCATCTGTAACCCTCAACCCTCACTTCCAGGTATATTTCCCCATCCCTGGAAGTGTTCAGGGCCAGGCTGGATGGAGCTCTGAGCACCCTGGTCTAGTGGAAGGCATCCCTGCCCACAGCAGGGGGGTGGAATGAGATGATCTTGAAGGTCGTCTCCAATCCAAACCCCTCTGTGATTCTACGATGAAGACAATTGTTTAAACGCAATAACAGAATGCATTAGAGAGAACACTCATTGGCACGAGTTTCAGTGGGTAGGAATATCTAAAGAGGGGTGACAAGAACACGGGGCCAGGCTCATCTTCGTGATGCCAAGCGGCAGGACAAGAGTCAATGGGCAGAAAGTGATGCACAGGAAAGCTTCCCCTGAACATGAGGGAGAACACGAGCAAAAACTGTGCAGGGACCGGGCACGGGAACAGACTGCCCAGAGAGGTTTTGGAGCCTGCCTCAATGGAGATATTCCAGAACCGCCTGGACACAATCCTGTGCCACATGCTCTGGGATGACCCTGCTGGAGCAGGGAGGCTGGACCAGGTAACCCACTGTGGTCCCTCCCACCCCGCTCTGGGATCCTGTGCCCCTCGGATGTAACTCGGGACACACTGCAGCGGGCTGCTTCAGCTGGAACCACCGGCAGCGTCAGCAGCGCTGCAGCTCGGGCGAGAAACCAGCTGGTGCCCCTTTCCCGCAGTAACACCGGCGAACCGCTGCCAGGCGTCCGCAAGAGGGCTCCGGCTCAGCCCGGCCGGGCCCTGCGCCACCAGTTACCGGGGGGACGAGCGCCCCGCCGCAGCCCGGCCGGGGTCACCTCAGGGCACCCCTCACAGCCTGGGGGCGGCCGGACGCGGCTCACCGCGGGAGGGCCGCTGTCCGCGCCGCCGCCCCCTCAAGCCCAGCCGCAGGCGCAGCCCTGCAGCCGCGGTGCGTGTCGCGGTGCCCGCCCCGCTCCCCGGTACCTCCCGGCAGCCGCGGCCGGGCCGGGACGCGCCGCTCTCGGCCCGCGCACCCGCGATGGCTCCGAGCGTCCCCCGCCGCGAGGGGCGGCGCTTCCGGCTCTCGCGCCGCTTTGGCTCTCGCGAGAGCGAGCGAGAGGCGGCGGAGCCGGCGGCGCGCGCGCGACGGGGCGGGGCAGGGGGCGGGCACCTCATGCGCGCCGCCGCGGCGGCCGCGCTGCGCATGCGCGCGGCTCTGGCCGGTCTGCCCCCCCCCCCGGTTCAGCTCTTGGGCTCGCCCGGGCTCCCCGCGCTGCCAGCGGCGGGCGAGTCCAAACTCCGCGGGCGGGGGGGGGAGGGATGAGGGAGCTGGCTGCCGCCGCTCCCCGAGGGAGGCGTCGCCATAACGCCCACCGGGGCTGGGGTGGGCTCCCAGCATGGGGAGCCCCCAGCGCCCCGATCCCCTGGGACACGGGCTGCGCCGGGCCCTGGCTGAGCGTCCCCGAAAGAAGCAGCGGCCGCCCCTCCCTCACCGAGGGGAGGTGAGGGGGTCCCCGGGTCGGGGTTAGGCCCGAGCCCCCCCGGGCTCCCAGGCCGCGGGCGCGCAGGGTGGGAGTGGGACGAGGGTTTGTTTTCCAGGGGGATTTCCTAAAGC
Source organism: Anomalospiza imberbis (assembly GCF_031753505.1). Lineage (NCBI taxonomy): Eukaryota > Metazoa > Chordata > Aves > Passeriformes > Viduidae > Anomalospiza > Anomalospiza imberbis. Next base: position 13,490,340 of record NC_089695.1, on the reverse strand, counting down.
CCAGAGAGCAAACGCCGCTGTCCTGGCACGCGTTGCCCCTGCGGTGTGGTGCGTATCAAGCTCATTAATGGAGCAAGTTCTGCTTCTTCCTGCAGGGGTTTAGGAGTTATTTAAGTCCCTACTACACCTGCAGACTTTTAGTCTGACTTCTCCTGTTCCAGGGATGGAATTTAAATTACGTTAGCAACAGAAGGTTGTAGCTGGTGAAGCAGCTACTGCTTGTGCAACACGGCTGCCAACACTTGCTTTGCTGGCTGATGCTGATGGCAGATAGGCAGTTCATTTGGAAGCTCGTCTACTAATTAAACTTAGATTGTATTTCCTTTATTTTAGACTGCCGTCCTTCTGGACGGGGTTGCATCTGTTGTAAAATATCTATGCATCTATAAAATATCTATAAAATATGTGCCTCTATAAATATATATGTTCTGGTACTGGATTGTCTGCCCACCATATGGGAGTCTTTCCCTGAATCTCGGCTACTTGCCCAGCATTTTGATCAAAGTATCTGCAAAAGCAGATATTGGTATCTTTCACACGTCAGACACCGTTCAGTGTCTCAGTTTTAATGTTCATGCCTCAGCAGAAATGTTGCCTTTAGAAAAGAAGAGGGTTTTTCAAGTGTCGCTGTGTTGAGTAACCTTGCTGCTGTCAGCATCTTGGTACATTCCCTTTATTGAGCATTATTTTGATTCAGAGTTTATCTTCAGGGATGATAGAGAGTTACTGTTTTGCCTTATCTCTGCAGTCTCTGGTGTTGTGCAATTTATACAACATGCAATATGCTACACTGCCAGAAAGTAACCACCTTTCTTCCTGTGGTCAGTTGAGTCTGGGGTTTTGTACAAGGAAATCTGTGTTGTTGGCAGGTAAATTCAGCAGGCTGGATTACGGCACCCTGTAAATATAAGGTGAAATTTTTATTTCCCAAAAGAATTCAGAGTCGTTTTTCTTGCTCGTAAACCCGGCGCTCAAAGGGATGCTGAATCCAGGGGAAAAGGGAGGATGCATCTCCTCAGGCCACTGTAAATATCTGTGCCTTGGTACTGTAATAAAAATGTGTTGCAGGCAATAATCACCTGTGATAAATTACATTTGTAGTGTGTAAAAATTTGTCTGTAAAAAAAAAAGCTGTTCAAGGATGTTTGCAAGCACTGGAGACACGTTTTGCTTGATGAGACCAGAATTTTTTTCAAACATGACATGGCTAATAAAAATTCAGAATAGCTGGAAGAGGGACCCTGCTCTTTAAAAAGTCCCATCATTTCTGTATTTGGAGGTTACCAAGGTTGCCTCCAGCTCCAGCACTCCAAAGCAAGTCTTGAAGAGTCCTCACATCTACACATGAGTGTAGAGCTGCATTATAAGGTGGAATAAAGGTCTTTAGCTCAATGTTTTCACACTGGGCAGCTTGAGCTGCATGTCCTGTTGTGCCTTTTCTTTAGAGCTTACAGCACCACAAGAAAACTTACTTTGGGGAATCCTGAAAGGTGAATTTACGTTTTCCTCACCCTTCTGTTGTTCCACAGGTGCTCCCAAAGCAGCCACTGCAGTGCTAGGTGGTGGCACACGTGCCCTGGCAGAGGCTGAGCAATCTGGTTCAGAATGCAGGGAATTAGGCAGTGGGTGATGTGTGCCAAGGTCAGATTCCTCTTCAGCCTTAGAGGAACTATCAGTATGGGCTTGTCCAGTCCCCTGAAAGATACTTCATAGATTTTCCCCTGATGTTCCTCTCAAACAGTGAAACAACCAGTGACTATTACAAAAACTCTGGGGAGTGAACAAAGTTGTGTTAGGAAGTGTCTGATCAAAAAGCTTTTTTTGCTGAGAAGAAATGAGACTTCTTGCATGGCTCAGCAAAGATTGCAGCAGCATTGGAGCGTCTGTGGTGGAGACACCAGCACAGGACAGCCAGCAGGCAGAAGCAGCAGTTTGATTAGTGACAACCTGTGCTAGACACAAAATTGCAGCAGAAGTTAAATGGCATTTACAACCCTATGACTAATGTGCTGAGCTGTCCCCATGGGTATGAATATTTCAGAGATCACCCATGTTGGAATTGAGCAGTGGTTCAAAAGGAACACTGAGGTCTGAAATTATCACCTACTATTGGCTGTTGGATGCACAGCCCTCCCCCTGCAAGCTCAAATCCAAAGATCAGCTGAGGACATTATCCTTATGGCACCCCTCTCTTGAGATGCTCATTTCCACTTCCTCCTCTGCACCTGAGTAAATAGTTTGAAGGAATCACATTCCTCTCTGTTGAGCCTGCTCTGTCTGATAAATACCCATTAGTAGCAACAGCTAAGAACTACAACTTCTGTCCCTACCAGGGAATAGTTGGAATTAGGCAAGAGAAAGTGACGATGGAAACAGTAACAGTGTTAAACGCTGTTCACTCTTGCAGAGCTCTCTGCAGTTGCAGCTCTGCTGGCACGAGGTGTTACTGAGAAAGAGCATGTGTTGCTTCACCTGTGAAGGGCAAACAAGGCTAACTGTGAGACAGAGGTAGTATTCCCTGTTTTTCCTCCTGTGGAAAAATAGATCTGGAAAGTTATGATAGTAACACCCTCAGTTCTCAGAGCTTAGTTCGTAATAGGGCACTATTTATGGGCTAAGTAACAGATTGGGGCCACATTTGCATAAGAAAGATCGATGCTGCTGTAAATTGCATCTTGCTTTCTGCAATACCATAATTACACACTGTATGGTCTGTAAACATCATGTTTAAAGACAAATGAGCCCAAGCACATGCTAGCCTATGTGTGTCTTCACCTTACCCATGCAAGCAAAGCCTGTTACTGGTTGAAGGCACTGTGTAGCAACAGAGTTGGAGTTATTTTTAGATTTAGTACAACAGCATTAAAACTGGACTGCTGGTCTTTTGCCAAATTCCACAGTAACCCTTATTGCTTTTAACAAATACACCTTTGACCCATTCAGTTGCACTGGCAGTAGCTATGTTGTGCTCCAACCATGAGTTAGTGAATTATAAAAACTACTTACCTTTAGGGTGTTGGTGGCTTTTTTGTTCTCAGGTACAACGATGAAAAACTTACCTGCAGAAACAATGTATTCCACGTGCTTAACTGAGTAACAGCATGCACATACACACGGGGAGCACTGCCAGCACTAACAGTGACATGGCACTGGCTTCACATGACTTGTCTGGGAGGGGACAGGCAGCTCCTGCTTGGAAACACACCCCCATTGCCCTTGCCTAAACCCTCATAAAGTTTCGACAGCAGTTGTGAAAAGTGAGGAGTTGAACTCTGCTCTGAACAGACAAAAAGGACCTCTCCTAGGCTACCATCAGCAGGTGGTGAGCAAAGAACAGGCAGCCAGAGTTCAAGGGTGCTTGAAAAGATATGATAGAGACTTTGAGGAAGTCATTAAAAGGCAATGTCATGTCTGTGTGAAGTCCACTGTCAGCTTTTCTAGGAACAGGGGTTCCCCCAAAACCGTGCAGTGCTTGGTAGGACATCAAACACCACGTCTGGTCCTGTGTCTGTCCACACAGAGTGGCTGATATGCAGCTGTTCAGGTGACCAGGTAAGTGGTCCTGCGTTTTTTTGTTCTATATGTTCTCTACTTCTGTGGATAGTCACAGCCTTTGTTCTCCCAGGAGCGGTTTTCCACTGCCTGTGCCGTATAAAGGTTGATTTCAGTGAAGTAAGACCTACACCAGAGGCTTCAGGAGGAAGGCACGAGGAATCCCAAGGAGCTGGGGTGGGCAGCCAGTCCATCACCGCAGATGGAGCTGTTCTGAGCTGTGCCTGCCGTGCAGGTCTGTGGTGGCAGAAGGATGCAGTACAGGAAAAGGGCACCTGTGCTGCCTCAGCTTGAGGCTGTCTGGGCACCAGAAGTACAAGAGAACAGCAGGCATGGGGCATAAATAATAATTCGCATGTAAAAAAGAAAAAGTAAAAAAGTACAGCAGGTTTGGTTTTTTTTCAGATTATACTCAGATTGTATTGAGCATTATATTATGTATTATAATGAACATTTTAAAACAGGACTTAGACAAGCTAGCTTTTTTTCAGTACCAGAAGTGAAAAATTCAGTGAAAACAAGATCTGTGACTTAATGAACAGTTTTTGGGCAAATTAAGATCTGTGATTTAATGAACAGTTTTTGGGCAAATTAAGGTCTGTGATTTAATGAACAGTTTTTGGGCAAATTAAGTTATATGTGGAAATAATAATATTAAAAAATGTATTAGAATTCTTGTTTGACTAGTGTATGTTTCCCCTTTAATGTCAAGAGACTGATTGGAAAAGTAATTACTTTTACTCTAGGGTAGAGAATTTGCTTTGGATCAAATTTTGTGTTATCTAATTCGAAATAACTGGAAAGGAACTTTTTTTTTTTTAATGCAGTAGTAGTTCTAGCTGATATTTGGAAATAGCTGCAGGCAGCTGAGAGCTTCAGTGGTTGGTTTGGGGCTGTAAAATATGCCAACATGATAGCAGTGCCAAGCAGCTGAATGGCTTTTTTGTTTGCTGAAACAGCCATGGTTACATGAATGTTTTTTTAATGAATTTGGTGTATTCTGAATCAGGAGAGACATTACACAATAAAAAAAGAGTAGGCAATGAGATGTTGGGGAAAATCTACTCTATCCAATTTTTTCTGGGTTTAATGTAAATAATGTAAAATTTTACCCTGAAAAGAAGCTTAATAAAGGCAGTGTTCTGAAACAGGGTAAAGCAGATGTGGCAGCTCTGCTTTGAACTGGAAACCTTTGCCCAAGCCAGCCTTCTGTCATAAATTGATTATTTTAAAAAGGGTACTAGAAATGTGATTGTAATTTTGACTCTTTCCTAAATGCACAGAATATGTGACTCAATGAAGTAATAGCTCCTTCTCCTAAAAACTCAAAGCAGAGTCACATTTTCTATAGTGCTCTGCTCTGGAGCTCTTCACATGCAAAGGTTCAGCAGGTTTGAGTCAGCTCTGCTGGATGGAGGAACCTCTGGAGCATCAGCCTTCCAGCTCAGTGAGGTTCCCCTTTCACATCTGCCTCTCCTAATCTAATGTTGTCTGCTGCAAAGTCATCAGAGCAGAATAATCTCTTCAACCACAGAAAACTATGGCCAGCACTATTTACTTTACTGTCCCAGCAGAATAATTGGATATTGCTCTTTTCAGCTCCCTACTGGGTGGTTGTAAAGATAGAGATGTGCACAGCTTACGAGCAAATAACAGGAGTTATAATCAAAAAAATTCCAAGTGGAAAAAACTTACAGTGAAGGCTGTCAAATACTGGAACTGATTTCCCAGAGAAGCTGTGAAATCTCCCTCTGTGCAGACACTCAACTGTTCAAAGCTCTGAACAACCTGTTAAGAAAGCTGGAACAGAGCAAAGCCTCAAAGGAATGGATTATTCAAGCCTGACATATTTCAAGCTTTAGTAGTGTTTTCTTGGAGGCAGTGGGCACACCTGCCCTGAGAGGACGTGTGTGACAAGATGGGCATGTAGTGGATGTTATGTAACAGACGTGATTAGAAGGTCTTTTAAAAATTAAGATCAATTTAAATTTGGCCTGTGGCCTTTTATTTACGCTGTTCTCTTCAGGCTAGCAGGTTATTTTTGGTTGTTCCTTATGTGTATTCTTCATCAGATGTGTTAGAGTTCAGCTGTATTTTATCAATAAAATGTGGTTGGCAAGCAATATATGAGAGGAAAAGCAAATCCCACAGACTGGCTGTGGTAGCTCACGAAGTGCAGTAGTGAGGAGCTCTGTGTCTGGGGAAGGACAGGAAGCCCTGGGACACTGCAGGTTCCCCAGTACATTCTCATTTTAAGGAATAGCACTTTAGGGCACCTCTCACACTACCTTTTTTGGCCAAGGGAGACAAAATGAAATTGGATTTGGTTTCTTTTTAGGACTGCTACCAAATTTTAGCATTTCCCATAGGCGTACCTCCAGCCCTAGTGTTGAAATACAGAGCTGGGAGTTGGCCTCAGAGTTTCAAGTTTCAAATCCCTTTTTGCCTTATTTTTCTTTTTTCCTTCTCAGAACTGTCTAGCATCAGTTTCTTCCACTAAAGTGTGTGGTATGGTGGGCTGGTCTTGCTCTTTTGTGTCTGTGAGTAAGCAGGAAGGTGTCTAATATCTCATGCCCTTTGACCTGCATACTAATATGTAAAGTAACAGAGCTGGGAACACCTGTAAATAAACAGAGTTGTATTTGTAAGAACATACCCAGAAGCCTATAATTTCAAATCTAAACCTCCTGCCTAATACAGGATTTCTTTTTGACAGTTTATTCCTCCTTTCTGAAACGCTGCAAGCCTCCCAAGAGGCTTCCCTCCATCATCAAGGTAATAGAATATCATCTTCCTAATGAGTAATTTTCCAACTGTTTGTACCCTAGACAAGAACGCTTGAACCTTCTCTGTGCCTTTGTATTTTAGGTAACAGTTTGCCTGTGCTTGAATATTCTGCTGAGTAGGGAAAGCAAAATGGATTCAGTTCTGCAATCCTCAGTAATCTGGCTGTCATGTTATTAGAAGTTGTGTGTTTGTTCTTAAAGACCATGTGAAACCAAGAAAATATTAAGGAATGTTTTGTTAACTTTTGCTAATTATATTTGATTATAAGACTGCAGAAATATAAAAACAATTATGCAATAATCCCTAGGACAGCCAGAACATGGCCTGAAATACAGAACCCTTTATGGCTATGGCCAGCAGTGAAGTTCCAGCAGCTACTCAAACCTTGGGTTTGATATATTCTTAAAATTTCTTTTAACAAAACCATCAACAAAGGGTCAAGCCAGAGCCAAATGCAGGGAGATTCATTATGAGATGGCCACATGCCCATTTAGGACTTTAACTCTCTAAGTGACCATAGCAGGACTTGAAGCAAAGATTATTTTCTTACTTATCATGTTCTTAAACTGTAACTCAGTTTGAGTGAAGGCAGTGGGACTCTATTGTGTTAACTCTCTGTGGCCCAAACTCACTTTGTCTTCATCCCTGTTTGTTTAATTGCATGTTGTAATTATGGAAGAACATGTGTCCCACATTATTATCATTTTCTTACAGCCTGGGAAGGGCTGGAGTAGCTACTGGGTGCTGCAGTGTATTCCTGGGCCAGATCAAGGGAGGAAGTCTTACCACAACGCACCACTGACACAAGCAAAAGCTTTGGTTTTGGCTATTCTCCCATTTTTCCTTGTTATCCTTGCATCCCTGTTAATCTTCTGGGACACTGCTAACTCCTCAAGAAATAAGGGCATTTTTCTTCTCAAGAACTCAGCTTTGCTCCGTGGCCAACACACAAAGGATGGAGCAGGACAGGACATGGCACAGAGAGTAAATATTTTACACTTTTAGCACTGAACAGCAAGTGGAGGTGATTTGCTGTTGTCTGCATCATATTCTGCCACTCTCCAGCTGGCCAAGGTTCACTTACCTAGATCACCTTTTATTTCAGATGGAAGCAGACTCTGGATATTCCTCCACAGCTGGGCTGCAGAAGCAGGTAAAGGCTCAAGCTCATCGTTTGTCATGCAGGTGCTTTGGAAGGCTGAATGTGTTGAATCATCTTCTAAGAGAAGTGACAGACACATCCTCATTCCGAACATTTTTGCATAACTAGGAGCTCATCTCTTATCACTAAAGCAACACTTCCCCAGCATTTTTCCCTTCCAGTGGACTGCAGATCCAGCAGCAAGTGGGGAAGGACCTGTTATCTATGCATTCCTGGCAAAAACAGTCCCCCATAAAGAGAAGCTGTGCCACCTCCCTGGGCCTGGTCCTCAGAGTGGTCCTGCTAAACTCTTATGGCCAGCTGATGTGCCCCAGTCTCTTTACCTTGCTAGCAGCAACCCTATTCTGCACTTAAGGAATTTGTCAACTTCTACAAGCACTTTAAGAGCAAGAATCCATGAATTAGTTTGGAAACTACTGTGCTGTAGCTGTTGGCATGAGGAGAAACAGGGTATTAAGCACTTGGACTTGATGAACAAGATTTTTTTCTGTGTAAACTTCTCTACTTCTACATCTCATGTAATTATAGTGTGTGGGATTCATGCAATCACTTCATCATATGCAATAAAAACACAGCCTCAAAACAAGACAGTTTCTAGCCAAAGGCTGTTAAAATAGCTGAAGTGCTGAACTTTAGCTCCTCTCTGTCCTGTCTCAAAGCAGGACATGCACAGTGTCTGTGACTATCAGGAGTTACAAAGGTTTGAAACTCTTGAGCTGGAGGATGTTAAAGCAACTGAAACCTTATTTGGGCTAACTGGAAATTTTAACACTTATAAGACAGAATTTTTGTTTGGTATGCTCTTCATCCCAGGAGAAAAAGGATTTATAGGATACGAGTCTGCTAAAAAGCTCAAAGCTTTCTATAACTTCTGTAACCTTTTTTTTCTAAAGAATATGTAGTGATGGTCCAGGGTCTAAAGATCAAGAAAGTCTTACATCAGCATACATGGGGCATAACATGGATGCAGCTGGAATTATGAAACTGCTAAGAGAGCAAATCTCTGGTCCAGGATCCAGCAGGCACGATCTGATGCTGGAGTAGAGGCTTTTGCCAAGCTGGCATTTGCACTTCAGTACCTCCTGTAATAACAGTGGCAGTTGATTGCACTGCGCTCATATAAACCCAGAGGGTTCACAAATATCAAACTGTAGGGCAAGAGTCCTGTCAGTTTCTTCCTCCCTATCTGCTTTTTCGATTTAAAAAAAAAAAAAAAGGACGTGATAGGAGGAACTGGTTGGTTGTTTGTTTTAATAGTGAATGTTTCAGTGCTAAAGCAAAGTTTTGTCCTGGGACAAATAAATATTGCTTATAAGTCCTGGGCCACATTTAATGTTCTGTAGCTGTTACAGAATCTAAAAGCCATGTAAAGAGAATTCCTTTACCTTTATATTGCATTACCCTAAATCACCTGCATTTGGCATTTCTCAGAGCTGCCTCTCTTGTTTGTCCTCTCTGACATGAGGCGAGAAGGACAGCAGCTATGAATCACACTGTTTTCACTCCAGTCTGTTTGTGCCACATAACACCACAGTTAAAAAACAGGAAGGAAGAGGAATGAAGAAAACAATAGCTGGTTATTATCCTATTGCATTGATTTAAAAAAAAACATTTACATTGCAGATAGATATAATTCATATTCACTCACAAAAATCAAATTAATTGCACTCCAGAACCAATTCTAAGTTGGACTACTCTACAAGACAGATCATTAATTATAAATTTGTTGCATATTTGCTAAACAACTTTGTTTTGGATATTTAAATATTCAAATGTATTGAATACTGCTTTTTGAATATACTTATTCCTGTTAACCAGGTCATCTGAGCACAGCAGTTCTTGACTGCTGTGGGGAGAAAACACTGCATCCTGGGAGGGAGAAAATACTGAGGGGAGGGAGGTGCTGAGATGGAGCACATTCCTTATTGCTCAGTGTTTCTGTCCCACTGCTCTGAGTTATCCAGAACCTAACACTATAGCCCTCCAGGTACTGAGCAGTATGCCAAATAAAGAGGAAAAAAAAATCAGTGGTCCTTTCTCTCCCTTTGGTTAGTCCAACGAAATTCCACATCAGTCATGCACCAGATCTCTGTAAGCATGACAGATGGATGATTGTACACAGTATCCCACAACAGCTTTGTTATTGTGTTCTTCAGAGTGTGTGTGAAGCAAAACAGGCCATCACAGGACTGCCTTCATCATTTCAAATACCAAAAATGCCAGGGCAGGACACAGCAGCACGTGCTTACTCTTGTTGCTTCTCACAGGGAAAGAAGCTCTCAGATGCCTTGAGGATCAGTGCCTATGTCTTCAGTACAGGCCTGCTCATGTTCACTGCCTTAGTGAACACTGCTTCTTGGTAAGAATGTTCAAGCAAAGCAGCTTGAGGAGAAACTTTTCTGTGGAAAGGGGGAAAAGTGGATGAATAGATGGGCAACCAACCACTGTTATTCCCACAGGTTTATGCAGAATATAACTTTAGGCAATTTCTGGCAAACAGCATGGTTGGAGTTCTACGACTATATGGAGGGAGATGAGTGGACAATCTTCCTCGTTGGTGAGTTTTAATAATGCTTCTCGGGAGAAATCATCCATGTGTTACATATAAAAGGGAGACATGGACAAGCTTCCCAAACTCACTAATGCTCCCTCTCACAAGCACTGGCTTGGAAGGAAGGTACCAACTGGTGATGTGGTGCCGCTGTTCTGCTTTTGGATGGGGTCACCATCAGGACCCTGTACAGATTGAAAATCTGATCTTTTTGCTGCTTCTGAAGTGGCTTCCCTGTGAAGACACTTTGCTCCTGTGAGAACTGAATGACTCGGTAGAACTAATTACTAAAAATGTAAGTAAATGTAGTGAAATCTACTCTTGCTATAGTACTTACAAAACTCTTTTCTGTGATTAGCAGCTGGTGAACAGAACTGGTAGGGACCTTGCAAGGTTCTAGAGCAAGTCAACCTTATCCTACTTGGGTTTAAAAGCAACAGAGGCCTCCCAGCCACCTAGAAAAGCCTTTTCTTAGCTTCAATTATGTCAAGTTTCAATCTCTGAGACATTTGTCTGCTCTAACCTCTTTCCCATTCTTTGATCTTACCTGGATGTCAGAATTTACCAATATTCCATTTCAAAGCATGTTGGGGCAGGGGACACACACTTGGCACATCTGGGTCCCAGCAACTGGGTACAGTGCCAGTGTATTTTGTTTCTGATTTAGCCATAGTTCCCAATTCATTCACACATCTCTGCCCTTTCCTCATGCCACAGGGGCTGCATTGGTGCCTGCACTTGCTTTCTGGGGCTTCAATGGAATCCTTCTGGTGGCTGATATAACAGGAAAGCCAACTTTCATTACTCGCTATCGCATTCAGCTGGGCAAGAATGATCCTGTAAGTACTTCTCACTCTGCCTTTTCTGCTGGCTAAACACTTCCTGCAGTCTCTTAGGCCAGGAATGAGGAGAAGAACCTGTTATGCTTTTCTCTTGCAACCAGATAGGATTCCAGGAGGATCAAGTCAAATCTTGTATACCCGCTGCAGGGAGGAAGGCAGATCGTGTTATGAGCCTACTGATTGACTGCTTGTTAAAAAGCTGATCCCAAAACTAACTGCCTACAAATCTTAAAGCTTTTCATCCTTCCAACTAAAACTGCATTGCTTCTTTCTTAGTCTCAAGTCCTGACTTCTCTTTTGCAGGTGGACAGGAAGAAACTGTGGAAAGCCATCTACACAGCGCTGGGTAATCAGTTCTTTGTCTCCTTTCCCATGCTTGTGCCCATGTTCTACATCATGAAATGGTGGGAAAACACCTTCAGCAAGGAATTACCAACCTTCCAATGGTTTCTTGTGGAGCTAAGCATTTTTACTGTAGTAGAGGAAATTCTCTTCTATTATACACACAGGTGAGCTGAGCACAGGAACAGGTGCTTGATTTTCCTCCATGCCTTTAAGTTTATACTCATACCCTACAACAGCAATAATCCTCATCCCTCTGTTCCACCAGTCTTGTATTTATATAGGAAATCTTACAGGTCCTGAAATCCACCCTCACAACATGAGGCCTTGGTGCTGCCAGTAACTGTAGTAAACAAAAATGGGTAGAATTTTAAAGGTGGAACAGCTTAAAAGCTAAGGAAGAAACAGAACAGGCAGTTTTTCACAGAAGCTGTAACCCAGCATTCTTAGAAAAGAACAAGACTGACTGTCCTGAAAGATAAAAATCTCAAGGGTCAGTGACTGATCTCTGTTCCCTTGTACAGCACCTACAAATCAGGGCCTAATTTCCAACACTGCAGGGTTTTCAAACACTGACACCAACGTTAGAGGACAGAACTAAAGCAAGGAAGACAAAAGAAGCAGAAGCAAGCACAGTACTCTCAGAAATCTGTAGGTTTCCCTTTAGGACAAATGTACCCAAAAAATGTAAATTCAGTTTTTTACCAAGGACCCATGGAACTGAAAATTCTGATTCTTTGACAGTTGCCAGTAGAAAAAGTCCAAACAGTGAAAGCATAAAGTGAGTCTTCCCTTAATAGTACTCCCAGATTTGAGTAAATAAGTAATTCAGGGACTTTGATTTATGGGATTTATCTGCCCTGAGTTTATCATAAGGCAGCAGACACATTAATGGCATAAGGGCTCAATACAAAGAGAGCAAAGGAAGCAAGGAATCCTACACTCTTATTGCCAGCTGCTCTGAAATCTTTATATTAGAGACACAAGCAAGTCCCCTGCAGAAATTCTGTGTTCTGTTACTCCTTTTTTGCAGAGTTCAAAACCTGCCTCTCTGTTTACTCTGCCTAGGCTTGTTCATCACCCAGTGCTGTATAAGCACATTCACAAGAAGCACCATGAGTGGACAGCCCCCATCGGTGTGGTCTCCATTTATGCTCACCCAATAGAGCACATAGTAAGTGGATTCTCCCATGGTCACCCTCCAGTTGCTGTGTGGAGTGTGATTTCCAGGGGATGAGGTGGAGTGGTAAGAGAAGAAAAGAAAACATGCCTTTAGAGGCTTCTTCCTTAGGAAGAGGAAGCTGAGCTGCATTGCCAAGAAGCTTGGCTTTTGGAGGCTTGCAGTAATTGTTTATACTGGACTCCAGTAGCTTTGAGAGCACAGATCCAAGGGCCTCCAGTAGATAAGGAACTGACTGGACAGGGCTTCCCATGAGCCCCAAGAGGACTGGGAGCACAGACAGTGCTTTCAGCAAGAGTTATGAGATACTGCCTGAACGATCGTGTGGACTTGGAAATCTGTCAGGATTTTTGTGGTGGTTGCTGGGATCAGTGTTTGCAAGGAATGTATCCCAACACCCCTCCAGCTGAGACTTCTCAGGAAAACACATCCCACCTTCAAAAGATTCCACTTAAAAATTCTGTCTCCTGTTACCAATAGTCCTGGGCTGCTCTGAGGGTGTCCCCCCCAGCTGACAGTCTTTGGACAGCATAATGATTGAGGAGCCCAGCTGAGGTGTGCTGGGGCATGCAGCTGGGTCTGGGCAGCCAGAGCCATTTGTGCCACAGGCAGAACACAGTGAAGAGATGCAGCAGGGTTTGTCACATTGCTGTGTGTGTCTGCAGGCCATGCCCTTTCGCAGTGAGGTTTCCCAAGAGCAGATTCAGCATTATTCCCAGGTGAAGCTGAAATTCACACCACAGACTCCAGGGTGATTTACTGGAATCATGCTGTACTCAACCAGGGTTTGGAGTCATGTCTAACTTCTACTGCAGGCTTATGGAGTTTGGGCTATGACAATGGTTTGCAGTAGTAGAGCTCTCTTATCTCTATTACTACTTTTTGGATGATTATGTAACTTTAGTTAAGGTGTTTGCAGAGAGATCTTCCCTTTACACTGTTTGCACAAAACAAACCAGTGTGATGGATCACCAGGTGACAATTCAGCTCCTAGAGGAGAGTCTGCTTGTAGTGGACCTATTAATGAGGTACTTTCTTCTCATTTCCAGGTCTCCAACACTCTGCCTGTCATGACTGGCCCAATGATCATGGGATCTCATATTGTTTCAATCTCAGCATGGTTCTCCATTGCTCTTGTAACAACAAGCATTTCTCACTGTGGCTACCACCTGCCCCTCCTGCCGTCTCCAGAGTTCCACGACTTCCACCACCTCAAGTATGTCTGGGCACTGCTCAGCTTTCCATGCTCCTGCCTCTCTGCTGGCACCACTGGCAGGGAAAGCTCCTTTCTGAGGGTCAAGTGGGTTTGCCTAACTCACGCACCAGCAGGGCAGCTCTCCAGCGCACCTGGAGAGAGAGCTGAGTGCTGCCAGTTCTTAGAGCAGTTACACTGGGATTTCAGGGGATTCCAGCCCTGTTAAGGACAGTTCTCTGCAAGGTTCTTCCTAGAAGTTCAGAATACAGTTCATGTGATCTAAAGACAGAGCCAGGGCAAGTCACACAGGCAAAATAAGCGAGCCTGCCTGTCTGTGCCTCTCCCATACACTGGGATCAGTAACACTGATCAGATTACATTTTGCCCAGACAATCACCATTAACCCTTCCTGACAGAGATTCTCAGCCTCCTGTGCTGGAGAGAAAGCAGTTGCAGCACTGTTCAAGGATACATACCCGAGCAGTGGAGAAACATTCCCATCTCCCAGTGTGCACTACATTCAGACATGCTGCCCAGAAATGTCTGCCCCTGCTGCAAAACCAGCCCAGGGGACAGTTCAGTCACCACATGCCAGGACACAGATCATTGCAGAGCTGAGACACTGTGGGTGGAACCGCTGTGCCAGCTGGAAGCACATCTGCTCAATATCCCAGGACAGCCAGGTCTTGAGAGCATGTGGGGCATGGTAACGTGGTGGTCCAATGCTCCCACAGCTCTGAGCTACCCAGGAGAACCAGCTGCTGCTCAGTGCCACCATTTCTGGGCAATGATGGCACCAGAGAGAAGCTGCACAAGGTTCACCCAGGCTTTGACAGAGCTGCCAGGGAGACTGGTGCAGGGGCAGAAATCCCATGGAGAGATTATCAGGGCTCAGAAAGGAATGGAAAGAGAAAGGGCAAGGTAACCTCAGTAACTTCCAGTGATGTTTATCTGTGTTTGTTCTCAGGTTCAACCAGTGCTACGGTGTGCTGGGAGTGCTGGATTTTCTGCACGGCACAGACAAAATGTTCAGACAGACTAAAGCCTTCGAGAGACACAAGGTCCTGCTCAGCCTCACACCACTCTCTGAAAGCATCCCAGAGCCACCCAAGAAAGATGAGTGAACCAGCTCAGCAGCTCTTGCCCAGCCTGGTGATGAGCAGAGTGAAAGACAATGATTTATGCCAAATAGTATTTTAATCAGGAAACAAATTCTTGTCCACACATAACAAATCATGAAGCTGAAGTTAAATATGCTGCTTTGGAACGACTGCACTTTGGCTGCCATTGTTTTCTAAGACATTCACAAAACAACCTGCTCTAGAAATCTCTTTTTAAAACGTAATGGTTTGTTTCTCTGTTACTTGTACTGTCCCTTGGTTCCAGCTGCCTGTGTATGAGCCAGCTGTGTTCTGGACCACATGGCTCAGGGGTTCTCATTATTAAGGTTTTAGCACCAGACTCCACAGGTGATGATTTGGCCTCTCTTGTCAGCACTCACTCTATAGAAACATCAGTCACTCCATCTACACGTGATACAATTAAACCAGCTTTTGTGACTCAGAGCACCTAGGACACTTGATGCAGCCCCGTGGAAAATCAATGGGGCCACAGCTTTAGAAACACCCCCCTGCACATACAACAAGGGCCTGACCTCCTGTGAGCAGTTTTGCACTGGAGGTAGTACAGGGCTGAACTGGGGCTGCCACAGCCTCATCACTGCTCCACAGACAGCTGCAGACAAAGGGAGTTTCCCCTCGTGGGACATGGAAGGAGAGCTGGGAGCTGATGTGCTTCATGGCGTCACCTCCTCCTGGCTGAGTCTCCCCTTGCTCTGAGACACAACTGAAATTCTGATAAATTCCAGAGATTTTCCAAGGAAAGCAGAGTCCCTGCTGTCCTTAGCCATGTGAAGATTAAGGAACCCCTCTAAGAAAGGACCCAAGAAAGCAGCCCCCAGAACAATATGCACAAGTTCCCACAGACCATCCGAGACACACTGTGAATTCTCTCAAAGATCTTCCTAAGTCTCAGTCCTGCCTGGGGGCTTGGAACAAAAACACATTTCTCCCCAGTGCTGGAGCAGCCCCTTGAGGAACAGGCACACAGGGTTGACCTGTGCTGCACTGACCATTGGTCAGCCCAGCTCTTCCTGTGGAGCCAAAGTCACTTCCCCTGCTCCTCTCCGGTCCCCACAACTGCACCACGATGAACCCAGCCCAGTCACCCACCCACAGTTCCCTGGGGAGGGCAAGTCAGCAGAACAGAAGACCCAGGCAGCACTGTCTTTTGAACTTTTTATTTTTATACATTTTTTTTGTATTAAAAAGGAAAAAGCATAATTACCACAAATTACAAAGGACTAAAGCATTACTAGAATAATGAATCACATCAGCCTAGAAAGCAGATACTCTGAATAATATTAATGTTATAATACAAGCTCTCATTCAAGTATTTTACATTTTTCTCTTTTCCTTTTATACGTGATGATGATCCTAGCACATGGGTCAAAGATTATGTACTACCGACAGAGATGGATCATGTACAGCAGGCCGTATTAACAAGATTTTCCTCCCAAGTGATACATGGTCTGTGATGAGTCATTTTAAGTTTGTCTCTACTATAAATGCAGCTGAAGAAGGTTGCACACACTCTCTAGTTTTGGGAAACAGAAGGCTGAGGTTGGACACATAGGGTTTGAGAAGGGCCAGCACATCAAACCATCACCCCTTTAGCTCCAGGCGAGCAAGCAGAAGGCTGCACTCGCTGGGATGCAGCTCAGTGGGTGTCTCTGAGCCACAGATCCAAAGGTTTCCAAGCCCAGTGGGAGCAGGACAGGCTGGGGGGGAAGACAGGGAGCAGGGCTGCACCAGGGAGGCTTGAGGGACCAAGTGGTGCCAAGCACCCCCGCCACGAGGGGCACCGCTGGTGCAAGCCACCCCGGTGCAGGGCTGACCCCTGGGGAGAGAGCAGAGGACAGCGTGGGGAGCTGGAGGGACCCCAGCACACTCCACAGGGGCCAGCTGGCACCCAGGGCACTCCCTGCTCCTGTGGAACTTCCCACCAAGGGGATGTGCTTGTCACAGATACATCGGTCCTATGTTCAAGTGTCTGCAGAAAGTGAAACTGTAAACTACTCCTGGAAATGCTGCCCTCCAGCCACCCGCTCCACACCACCGAGATGAACGTTTGCTTAGAAGAAGAAAAATGAAAGAAATTCTTTTATCTGTTACCTGTATTGGAGTATTTTTAAAAAGTCAGTGAGGCATTTAACATCAAGTGTAACAACCCTCTCGAGAAGAGCCCAGCATCCATTTCAAACACTGACAAGTGACATAACCAGCCTCAGAGACAGCAGACAATAAGCACTGCAAACACAGCTTGCTACATTTACAGTTTTCCTTTTTTTTTTTTTCCTTTTAATAAAATAAATGGGAAGGCATTAACAGCTAGAAGGCCCCCTCTGCACTGCCACGTGGAATGTGGCAGGACACTGAGGTTAAACACATCAGTTTGTTACAGTACAACAATCAGTCCCCAGCAGGTGCCAAAACCCAGGGACCCCAAGGGCTACAGTGAGAAGGTGCCACCAGAGGTGCCAGGATGGCAGCAGAAGAGATGGATAGGCAAAACTAGAGCAGCAGCATCATTACGTTTTAATTTTTTTTCCCCAAATGAACACGGCAAAGCAACAAAGCCTCCTCAAAAACACACTTTCCACCTCCACTCTGACCTCACACCACAGCTCTGTACCTGTTGCAGCCACCTGCATTCTAAAGACAAGTTAACCTCGGCAAGGAGGACCTCCTGAGAAGAGGGGCAGGATGAGGAATGCTCCCCTGACTCAGCCTCCCTCAGCCTTTCCTGAAGCAGCTGGGGCTCCCCCCAGGCTCTCCCAGTGGCTGGACACCAGCACCAAGCAGCCCTCGCGGGCTGTGGGGCAATCAGCAGTCACAGGAGCATGTGTGCAACCACTCAGTCCTCTAAAATTCAAAAAAACACAACACGTGGTGGAGGTGAGGCATCCAAACTAAAAGCAAGGCCTAACTCCCTCCTCTGCAGAAGGGCAAGAGCTTCCTCAAATGCAAACCCCCTCTGGACAGCTGTCCCTTTATCCAGTGGGGACATGAGCCTCGCTGCAGCCACTCGTGACCCAGCTGGGCACAGACCACGCACCTGGGGAGCTCCCTGCCCTCTGCCAGCACCCACCCTGGCACGGAGCGGGAGGGAACAGTTCTGTGCTCCCTTCCCTGCAGGAAGACAGGTGTGAGCCAGCAGCAGCTGCCTCGGACTGTCGCGTCCATCTCTGCTCTGTCCTGCCCACTGCTGTCCCATGGACAGCTAAACAAGGCACACGGTCCACAAACCTGGAGGGCGCTGGGACCACTGGGATTGCTCTTCTGACCCACCTTCCCCTGGGAGCACACACTAGTGTGACAAACCACTGACTTGGCAGAGGGGGAAGGGAAGACACTTCCATGCCAAGACTAGAGCCTCAGGATCAGAAATTAAAAATTATTTAAAATCAGTATTTTCAGAAATTCTCTGGGAAATGTCCTACCTCTTCTACAACCCAAGCAATTCCACAGTCTGCTCTACAAGCAACAACTCCATAGCAGCAGCTCATCCCTCCCCATTTCCTATGAATTTGTTGCTGAAACACAGACAACTGGCTTCAAGAAAGCCACGCACACACACCAACAAAAGGAGCACAGACACAGCAGCAATGATCACCTGTGGCACATCCAGACCTGCCTCCACTTGCAACAACCAGCAACACATCTACAACGCCACTGATTGACTCTCCAGCCTCCTCCTTCCCAAATGTGGGACAAACCCACCTATAAAAGTAACCTCAGAGATCTGACTCCAGCTCACAAGAGGGGAAATCCAGAGATAACAGTCACGGCCACAGCACTGTACAAGTGTTACTTTTGCCCATCTTGCCCAGTTCCCACCCCACAACCCCAGAGCACTGCTGCCATAACAGAGATCCACGGCCTTGGATGGGCTCGCCTGCTGCAATCAGGCCTGTGAGTGGTACCAGCTGCAGGGTGACATGGCAGGGGTGGACAGACCAGGGCAGGATCACACCACCAGGAAACAGCCAAGTAGCAGCTCCCCAGCCTCTCAAACCCAGCTGTGCTGTCAATTCTAGCAGCAGTTCATGAAGCCACGCCAGTCGGACCAGCCCACCTGCCCCCACAAAGGCAGCATCCTGGAGGCAGGGTCAGTTTGGGAAGTGATGGCCACAGCCAGGACCCCACAAGCACCCACAGCCACTGCTGGTGGACAGCTTGGCCATGCTTCCCCTCTTGCTCCTGCTCTCAGTTCCTGGCTGCTCCCACCCAACCCTGCAACTGCACAGGGACAGCCCTGCAGAGATGATGACTCGTCCCACCTAAGAGACACAGCTCTGGATCAGCTGGATCCCGCGGGAAGACACTGTTCAGTACCAGCTTGGGACTTTGTAGAAAGGGCAAGACAAGGAGCTGCACCCTTGAAGTGGTGCATCACGTGCCCACTCCACAGAGGAGCACAGCTCTGGAGCTCACAGGGACGGAGCCCAAGCCACAGCCAAGCCTGGTATCTCAGGGACCCAGCAGAAGGAGCACGGTGGCAGCAAGGCAAGCAGGTCTGACTGGAAAGGAACACGACTTTCCAGTGCTACCTCTGGAGATGGTCCAGAGGTAGCACTGGACATCTCCGAGATCTCACGCCTGACACACGCGCCTCACAAAGGATCCAGCTTACAGCCTGGGGAGGGTTTGCCCACCAAAGTCCACCTGGTGCTGGGTGTAAGGATGAATCAAGTAAATGCCACAGCAGCTCTGCAGTCACCCCCTGCCTCAGCTGAGTAAGGAGCTACACGGTTTCATCTCAGCCCTTGGAAATGCACAGGGACTGTGCCCTGAGTGGGAGACTCCATGCAGGAGCCTGCCACAACACAACACACGAGGAAACCCAGGCGAGAGCTCTCCTGTGCCAGGCAGGTCTCCTGCTCACCCCTGCACAAGTCCCACCAGCAGCCCTGAGCCAGTGCCTGCTGTGGGACAGCTTTCCCAGGGCTGCCTCACTCCCTGTCAGGCTACAGCAGAAGCAGCCCTCGCTCACAGCCAGGACCAGTCCCCCCAGCTGCTGTGACAATGTCCCTGCTCACTCCCCAGCCACGCTGGAAGCACAGACAGGAGCAGAGCCACCTCCTGCCCAGGGAGGGCTGGGGGTGCGAGCAAGGCCATGACAGGAAGCGTCGCTGTGGTGGGGACAAGGCTGCCATGGTACCAGCACAGGGCTGTGACTACTGCGTGAGCACGAGTCTTGGCTGTGACTGCCCTCAGCCCCTGCCCCAGGAGACTCGGGCCTGGCAGGGAGGCTCCGTGACGGGGGAGGCATCCGAGCGAGCTGCGGGGTCAGAGGAAAGGCCGCAGGGAAGATCAGCTCGGCAGCAATGCCGTGAGGAGTCTCTGGGCCTGGGGGGAGCCAAGAGCCCAGTGCACCCCAGGGTGCAGGAAGCCAACAAGCCTCCCTGCTCCAGCTCCACCATAAGGCAACTTTTTTTTGTGTGTTTTTGGGGTTTTTTGTTTGTTTTTTTCTTTTTTTTTCTTCAGTAATATTTCCAAGGAAGAAAGCAAAGGGGGATGTGTCTTTTTTTAAAGAGTTTTTCTGTTCTTGTTTTAGAGGGGTTTGTGGGTTTTTTTTTTTTCTTTTTGTTATGTCATTTTTTCCAAGGGAAAAGGAAGAGAAAAGCTCCTTCAGCAAAGTCCTGTCTTTGCAAGTGATGGGCATTCCTGGGGCAGCGGGTGCACCGTCCACACAGGCTTGAGTCCAGGTGCCTGCCAGCCTCCCAACCAGCCATCCTCGCAGGAAGGAGTCAGAACAAGCCTATCCTTGGCAAAGGTCCTTTGGTTGACTTCCAAATTGTCCGCGACAGAAGGGAGAGGTGGACAGAGGGAGAGCCAGACCCTCGGGAAGGTGAAGACGCTGGGGAGGAGGGAGCGGGAGAAGGAACAGGGCGATGCTCCTGTCAGAGGTCGGCGTTGGAGAGGCACCGCCGTACGTGGAATGGGAGACGCCAGCCGGGTCGGAGATCAGAGGCTCCGCAGCATCGTCACACGCTGTGGCTTCGGTCCCCCACTGGGGAACCTCGCTCCTCCGAGCTTCCTGAGCGGCTGCCCCGCCATCCGAGGGGGACACAGAGGGGACTCGTTGGGGCCACACAGAGCAGACTTGTTTTGGTAAATCCAGACGAACTTCTAGCAATAATTTAAAACTTGATATATATATATAATAATAAAAAAATCTCCCCTTTCCAACCCAGCCAGAACACATTTTTTTGAAGAGACACTAAGACATGAGTGTGTGCACAGGAGGAGAGAGAAGGGAAAGGTTGGGTCTGCTGGGAGCGGGTCTGGCTCTGGTCAGGGTAGTAATAGCAAAATGGTGTTTTGGATGCAGATCGTCTTTGCTTTCCAGCCACAAGAGAAGAAAATCATGTGCGTTGAAGTTTCTCCCAAGCAGCCTATTCCTGGGAACCCACCTTCCAGCTCCCTTCCTGTCCCACCCCCTCATGTCTTCCCTTCTCTGAGCCATTCCCCACCAACCCACCCCACCCCCCCGGCAGGAAGCGGACGCTGCAGCCTCTCTACTTCCCCACTGTCTGCGACTCTGCAGCTGATGGGGCAGGGGATTGCTGGCTCAGATTTTTGGCATCCTCTTGTGCAGGCTGGCTGGGTGAGGCGTGGGCTTGGCTGGATGGGCACTGGCTGACCGTTTTGCTAGAAGACTGGGATGGGTAGCGCTTCCTGCCATCTCCCCCTGACGTCGTAGGGTATCTCTTGTGTCCACCTTCTTCCCCCATGGGTGGCTGGAAGAGAAGCACCCCAGTATCAGTACAGCCTCCTCCAAATTCAGGTGCCTCCCCCTGGGATCAGGAAACAGCCTTCCTGCAAGCCTCCAATTGCAACTTCTGTCCCTGGCCCACAGGGAACACACACATTCACCCCAAGCACTCAGCTTCCCTGTCCAAATTTCCTGCTGCCAGGTTTGACAGAAAAGCTGACTGACTTCCACAAACTGACCACAATGGTGACAACCTGCTCTTCGTCACCTGCTTCCCACACAGAGGCACAGCCCAGAAGTTTGGGAGCCAAAGCTCCACACAATGCTGGCTCTACTCAAACCATCAAAGCTCCCTTTCTTCCTCCTCACCAGGGAGGACAGGCTCACCCAGCTCCCTTACCCCCACACTGAGTGCGTTTGCCATATTCCAATCCCGCAGTTTGTTCCCAGCCTGGCTGCAATGACTGGGAGTGACAGTAGGTGTCACTGCCCCCCCTCCTGCCACTTGAGGACCCCCAGAATCCTCCATCCTCAGAGGACTGCTTGCAGGGGCCATCAGTGTGGTGCAGGAATTGTGTCTACTCACATCTACTCGGAAGTCCTCGAGGCGCTTGAACTTGCTGAGGTATTCTTGCAGTTTGCTGTTAATGTCCAGATTTTTGGCTTTGGAGTATTTTAAGAAGGCCCAGAACTTTTCCAGCCCATAGAGCTGCCCTGGAGGGGAAAAAAAAAAAAAAACCAAACAACTCAGATGTCAGCAACACAAAAACCAAACAAGACACTTTTCCTCCAGGCTTCCCCACAAACCCTACTGTCCTGCTGATGGGCACAGCCTAGGCAAAATGGGACACCTAGAGGGAAGCAACATACATCAGAGTCCTGGGCAGCCCTCAACTTGGGATGTCCCCAGGCTCAGCTGACTTGGTGGTGACAAGGCTCAGCCATTCAGGGCCTTGAGAAATCCCACAGGAAATGGTGCCTCTGCAGGAATGCTCTGGCAGAGCTGCAGCCTCACACTGCCCTCCTCCAAGCCCCAGCAATCTTTAAGATGGTGATACTCAACCCTCTCCTGTGAAATAAGCAACAGGACATCCCAGTCCTCAACCTACAGCACTAGGTGGCTTCCTCAAAATGATGAGTAGAGGCTCAGAAGGACCATGCAGCTGAGCTACATCAATGCCAATCCCAGGGGAGTCAAAGGAGGCACCTACCAGCTTCATAATCCTTGATGGTCTCTTCTTGGAAGTCCTTAAATATGTCTGGCCGGAATTTCTTCTCCAGCCCGTAGCTGTAGTATCTGAAAAGGCACTCCAGACCGTACCTGGGAAGGGAGCAGCACATGCAGCTCAGATACTGCTGCACACAACACAGGGCAGCAGCAGGAGGCTGAGAACAATCCCAACCCACCTTCAAGCAAGGCAGAGGCATTACCTGAATTTGCTGTGAGCCCTGTAAAAGGCCAAACCCTTAGGAAAGGCCTCTACTCTATCACTACCCTCTTACCTGTATCCCTCCTTCCCATCCTCCACAGCCAGTTGCTTGAACTCCTCATACATTTTCTTGTTGAAGTGATCTCGGAGGAAGAAGGACCAGAAGCGGAAAAGCGTGTTCATCTCCTGGGACTGACCAATGCCCAGTCGTTTTCGCTCTGTTTGGGGAAGAGGGGGTGATTACAAAGCCAATCCTCTCCCAGGGAGTCAGGGGCTCATGTGCAGGAGGGCCCTGTGGCACTGTGACGACACCCAGCCCCTGCAGTGGACACCATGAGCGCAGCCCATGCTCCTCACAAACCGTGGGGACACAGCAGCTGCCAGCAGGGCTGTCCTGTAGAACCCTGCCTGCGTCCATCCCTGACACACTCCTGTCCCAGCATGGCAGCATGGACACCCTGTCCCACCCCTCAGTGCAGGGTCCTTACCGTTAAGGCAGCGCCGCCGGTACTTGTGGTAGACGTGTTGTGTGAAGCCGTTCTCCTTGAGCAGCTCGTGTGAGGGATGCTGGAACTTGGGCAGGGACTGCGGGGTGCAGCCATAGCTCCCAACGGCCGGGGTCCCCTCCGAGGGGCTGGAGCTGAGTGTGAGAGACTCCTGTCAGCACCTTTCCTTGGCACCCCTCCCCAGGAGAGGGGGAGTCACACTCCACCCCACCTGTCTGTTGGTCCCACCCATGTCCTGTACTATGCTGGGTTTGGGACACGAGCCATGGAGCAGTCTACTAGGAAGGCGACCAATGCTTCTAATCAAGTCTCATCTTGCTACTCTCCAAGGCCACAGATTTCCGCCAAGCCTTTCCAGGAAGGGCAGGTTTGATCCCTGTCCTTTCTGCAGTCACCTAACAGGAGACCTCCCCTGCAAGACCAGATGCTGCTTTCCCCTTCCTTCCCACACTCCCTCCCTCCCTCCCTCCCTTTCCCTTTTCTGCCTCCTCCATGATCCTGCACGCCTGTCTCTGGTACCTGATGGAGGCAGTCCGGGGCCTGTGCTCCCTGGAGTCCATAACCCAGCCCACGTGGCACTCCATCGGAGGGTTCGAACTGTGCCTCGTCTTCCTCTTCCGTGGAGTCTGCAAGACACGGTGCATGACGGATGTGCTCCCCTCCTCCTCAGGCCCCAGCTGGGAGCCCCAGCTCCTGTCCCCCAGCCCAGCCTGGTCCCACCTTGGCATCTATCGTCCTGCCCTCTTTCACCACTGGGTAGAACCGGGGCGTCTGCGTCGGGTCCTTGAGCTGCGGCGTGCGCGGCGTGCGGGGGGTCCTGGCGTTGCGGTAGTTGGGTGATTCTGGGACAGTCGTGGGCAAAGAGCGGGCGATGGTGGAGGGCTCAGGGACTCCGAAGAGCTTGTTGGCCAAAGCGTCTGTAGGTACTGCAGGGAGAAAGCCCCACCCTGTCACGCTGGGCTCCGGGCACCGAGCGTCACTACCAGCCGCAGATGGGAAGCAGCAGGGGCAGGAATGCAGGGACACATCCCAGCTCTCCCACACAAGCAGCCTGAAATCCAGTTTGGCCAGAAAGCCCAAATCCTAGCAGCAGATGCAAAGAGCTTCCCACAAGGTATCTGCTTCCTAGTGGTTAACAGCAGCAACAAATCCCTGTCCCCAAGGACACAGCCCTGGTGTCACACAGGCAAACAAGGTCCAGCAGGCAGCTGCCTTCCAGGTACTCAGAGAAGGTCCAAGAGGAAAACCAAATCCCAGGAACTATATCTGAGTCTGCCACGGTTTCCTCACTCCACTGGGACACCCCTGCTTTTGGGGCTCTTCTTCCAGAACCCCACAGCATTCGGCTGGAAGCAATTATCTGGGAAAGATGCAACTCAGAATACTCTGTGAACTAGATAATCCACTACACCTGTGACCCCAGTTCCTTCTCCCCAGCTGCTACCCAGCCTCCAAGAACCTCTCAGCATGAGAAACCTGCACAAATTCGGTCCCATCCATTCATACGCCATGTCTTACCTTGCTGGAACCTGGGGGGACCAGGAGGGACTTCCTGGTTTGGATCCACGGGGGGCTCTGGGGTCAGGGTGTCAAATTGCTCCCTGCTGATCATATTCACCTTCTTGAAGTTCTCCACCTCTTGCTGCATTGGAGGAGGAAGATGGTGAAGAAACTACTCACAACCATGGCTCTACCTGAGCAACAGCCACAACTCTGGGCCCCAAGGGCAGTCACAGGGCCTGAGTACCCAGAGGGCACTGGCTGCACAGGGGCAGGAAGGGGAGATGCAGCAGACAGAAAACTGGGCACTGCACAGGCCACATCTGAGCCACTGATGCTGCCAAGCTTTCAGGGATCCCACAAGGCAGCTTCACTAACCAGCACCTGTTCTTTCAGGCTTTTACCAGCCAGGTCAGAGCCAGTGCAGTAAAGCTCAACATGAGCTCAGTGACCCATTTTTGGCCAGGACCCCCTACCACCCTCCTGTGTCCCTAGAGCACCCCTCCCCACATCCTCACAGCCATGCTGGAACCGGGCACAGCGCTCCCATGGATCTGAAGGACCCACATCTCAGCACACATTGTCCCTGTCACCCTCAGCTTCTGTCACCCCAGAGAGCGGCACTGCTTCAGCAATGGGCCAGGTATCAAGCACTGAGCCCAGCTGGGAGCTCCAGTAAGTCATCCCACCTCACAGCCATTATTTCCGGCACTGAATGAGTCTAGGCAAGTCCCCAGAAGTGAGAGTCACCAAGTTGGGACCCAAGCATTTCAAAACAGCAGATGGGCTTTCTATAAAAAGCCCATGTCTATGCAAACTGACACCAAAATGGAGAAGAGCGTGGGCCAGGAGCAGCCCAGCCACCTATGAATCCGTCCCAAACGCACACAGTCTCCAACAGGCTGTGCCCAAAGCACAGGGCACTACGGGCAGTGCAGAGACGCCCAGTTCCCCTCACAGATCTGGCCCTGCCAGCTGAGATCCTGGCAGCCAGCAGAACAATAGGCCCCATGTTCCAGGTCACCTCACTACTGGCACTTTGTTTACGTGGCTGTAGCCTCACGTCTGGTTACTGCGCTGTGTTTACCCCTGGTATGGCCAAACATGATGCTGGGAGCCAAGAATCCCAAACACTGCAAGAGGACTAATCCCAGCTTAGCTCTACCCCACGAGTAGGCTGTAACCCTCTGCACTGCCCTTTTCACCCCAGCCCAACTGCTGCACACAAGGCTCCCCATCGGCCACACGGATCCCTGCCATCCTCGATCAGCCGCTCTCACCTTGATCTGCGAATACTCTGGCTCAAACTGCTCTGTCCACAGGTCCTGCTCATAGTAGTACAGCCCATCGTTGATCACCTTGGCCAGCTCCGAGCTCATTTTAGCCCTGGAGGTGTGGTTGCCAGTCCGGTCCCCTCCGGGATGGCGGCGCAGGTACGGAGGGGTCTGCGTCACGATGAGGATCTTGTTCACGTCACGGTCATCGATCTCATAATCAGAGTCCTCGTCTGACCAGTCGGTGAAGGTGTTCTTGCGGCCATCCATCTGCTCCATCTCCTCATCAAAGAGGAAGTCGAGCTCCTCAGGTTCATCTTGGTCCTTTTGCTTCTGCTGCTGCGGTGTCTTTGACTCTTCTGGTTTCTGCAGGTAGGGGAGCAAGGGTGACACAGGGTAAAGACCACACAGTGACACAAGACCCAGGTCTTGCCCCCTATTTCTTTACCCCAGCCCATCTGGGGAGAACACTTCATTTACACCACTGAGGACCAGCTCCAAAGGGGTTCAGATGGACACAGGAGAGACCAGGACATCGCTCCCAACAGACCCTACTTGACTGAAGCCTGCCCATGTATGATCCAAGTCACCCCAATCACTGGGAGACTCCCAATCCAACAGCTCCTACATCACTTACCTTGGGCCTGGCTGGGGAAGGTCGGGGTCTCTTCTTCACTTCAATCCATGTCTCTGAATCCAGGTCTGGCAGACTTGTGGACAGGCCCTTGGGCATTGTCTTCAGGTTACTGACTTCCTCTGTTTTGGTGGGGACTGGGCTGGCAGGACGTGGGGAGCCTGGAGCAGACTCTGGAGCCAACAAGAGCCACAAACTAATTTAGAGGGAGGGAGGGAAGCCAGGGGTGTAGGTACAAATTATCCAACCATTCTGGCAGCATGGCACAGCCTAACTGGCATACAGTGGCCACAGTTAACCAGCACAGTGCCCACAGGTGCTAGAGTGGGAATCTTCTGTTAAAGCTATGATGCCAGGGGTGGCCACAGAGCTTTGCAGGTGACAGCTTCCCAGACATACAAAGCTCTAAAGCAGGTGCTCTGCTGCTCTCTGGGAAACCTTCCCGAGAGAGTCTGGAGCCAGATCTTCCATCAAAACTCTTATGGAGCACTAAGATCCTCCACCTGGGCTCTCAGGCCCAGCCCTGGGCTCCTGCCAGACCCTGTGGGATGAGGTGACAAGAGCATGGGAAGCCCATGAAGGACAGAAGACCCTTCTAAAGCACTTGGTTGATGGCTTCACATCTGCTGCCCAATTTGTGCCCAGTATCTCCTCAACCAGTAAAGGAAGGCTGGATTCACAAGTGTCCTCTACTCTGCCCAACAGTTGTAGATTATTTCCAGGCATGCCAAGAGACTTTCAGCAGGACTGACTCTGAATCCCTTCAGCCCTAACAGAGGACAAGCTACATGCAGTCTCTCACACTACCCCATGTCTGAAGGCAGCAGCATTCTCGGGGTCTAAGGACAGAGCCCACACCAACTCCCACCACCAAGCAGAAAGCCACTGGCAGAGCCCTGCCCTGAGAACACTCCTGACTCTCAGGGTCTCAGTCATGCTGCAGTCCCAGCACTGCATCCCACACCTCTCTCCACATTCCCCCAGTGCTCACCAGTCTCCTTCTGGAAGCTCTGCCGGGGCACAAACTCGGGGCAATTGATGAACTGTGAGAAGTCTGTCTGTGTGTAGTCTGCCATAGGAGGGCCAGGCAGAGCCCATTTTTCTGGCTGCTCTTTTCTCCTTATCTTCTCATCCACAATTTCCACCACCTTGCTGTCCTTCAGAGCCTGGAACCAAGCAGTATTTGGTTAACTTAGGGCCTTGCTTTGGGATATTGAGGGACGCAGCCCAAGACATTCCTCCCTGGGAGGTCTAATAGGAGGCAGGAGCAAGTTGAGGACAAGGGAAGGCTCCACTTGCGCCTCATCCACAGTGGGCAGGCATTGCACAGGGGCGATGAGAAGCAGAACAAGGAGGAAAGGTCACCTTTCCTTGCCCTCACCTTGACGATGAGGCTGATGTCGGTGGTCAGTGCCTGCACGCGGTGGAAGCTGGCGATCAGCGTGATGGGCAGGAAGCCGTCCGAGTCCATCTTGCGCCGCAGGAAGAAGTCCCGCTCCAGGTTGTCCACGCTGAAGTAATATTCTCTGCATGGACAATGTGTCAGTGAGAGGAAGCCCCAAACCACCATTCTCTGGGCAACCGCAAAGAAATAACCCCCCCACACACACACTGAGGGGAGCAAGCCTGGGGAGCACAGACATGCCTGGTGCTGGAAGCAAAGCACAGTCAACACCTCAGCTCTAACCCTTCCTATGCATTTGGCTGCACAGTCCCCACCACCCAACAAGGACAGGAGGTAGTACTCACATCTGCCTCTTGATGTAGTCCTTGAGCAGCTCCTGGTCCACGCTGTAGAGCTCAGCACTGCTGATGTTGTCGAAGTAGTAGGTGATGTTGCTGGCGTACTTCTGGGTGCGGGAGCCGTCCGAGCCCTCGAATTTCCGGTATCCATACTGGTAGTCAAAGTGCCCTGGGGGACACCAGGGTCAGCACAGCGCCCCTGGGGTCTACCCCGCCAGATTGGGGTGGACTCCTGCATAAACACTTCCCTCTTCCTGAGGGCCCCCTGGAAGCCTGCAGTGGAGCACCCACATCCCTCAACCTGGATGGTTCTCTGCCACAGAAGAGGCCAGGAACCCTCTTACCCAAGGGTAACTGGGCAGCCCAGCTGACACACAAAGGCCCTACACTGAAGCTGCACAGTGTTAGCACAGACGCTGCCCAGTCAAATGCCAGGGCAGGTGCTCTTTCTCACCCAAGCCATGACCCCTGCTTGGCTCTCAAATGGCATAAAGCCTTCACAGACTATCAACATGCTCCAATTCCTGCTCACACAGCTATGGCAAGGGGCAGAAAACATGAAAAAGAGCTTAGCCTGAGTAGCAGGAAGACATCTGTTTTTATAAAAATACTGGTATGAATTATTTGCTTCATTAACAGCAGATCAACTTACCAGCTGGAATAACCTGCCACAATATTCCCCTGCATCCCTGCAGTGCTCTGCGCTCCCCAGCCCACTTTAGAGCCCCAGATCTCTCAAGCACACAGACACAGAGCTCTGCCCGCTGTGTCACTCTCCCTGCAGTCACACGAGCACACACACGACGATCACCTCCTCTGCCACGGCCACGGCCCCTGCCCCGGCCGCGGCCCCGGCCCCGGAAGGTTCCTCGCACGGCCCCTCCCTCGCTCTTCACGCTCGAGGTCTCATCGTGGTCCTGCCAGCTGCGCTCGTGCTTGTTGTCGGGGTGCCAGCCTGCAGCAGGGGGGAGGAGAGGCAGGAGGGCAGTTAG
This sequence comes from Anomalospiza imberbis, assembly GCF_031753505.1. Taxonomy (NCBI): domain Eukaryota; kingdom Metazoa; phylum Chordata; class Aves; order Passeriformes; family Viduidae; genus Anomalospiza; species Anomalospiza imberbis. Next base: position 13,460,811 of record NC_089695.1, on the reverse strand, counting down.
GGCATGGCAGCACCTCCCTGGAGCAAGCCCGCTGCACCCGGAGCCCTCTGAATGCAGGACAGCTGGGCACCAGGGCTTGCTCTGCCCCGCGGCCGGGCCAGGAGCAGCTCCCCGGCCCGAGCCCCCACCTTTGAGCTCGCTGCGGTTGTTGGAGGGGTGCCTGTGCTGCTCGTTTTGCCGGTTGTTCCGAGAGGCCGTTTTGTCCCTAGGCACCTCTGACTTCATGTCTATCTGCAGAGGGACCCACTTGTGTTTGTTGCCTGCAAAAGGACAGGGTTTGGGTGTGACACAGGTTCGGAGTGTGCTTGCTTCCTCCCCCACAGCCCCCACACATGGAGAGGAGAAAGCAGCAGGGCCTTTTGGACAGATCCTGTCCTCTGACATCCCTCCAGGCCTCACTGGGTGCAGAAGAGCTCTGACCAGGACTCTGAGACATGGAGGGACGAGTCAGAACTTGCCTGTGGCAACTGTCACAGCACTTGTCCTTCCTCTGCCCCTTTCTGCCTGCCCAGGCTCAGGCCAGACTGAGCCCACATGTCAACCACAGCTGATACAACCCACAGCAAGGGACTGTTCTGTGCCACCCTGGAGCACACAGGAAGGCAGGCTCCTGCCCTGCCCCTAGTTGGGACCTGCTCCACCTGTTCCTACCAAAATGACACCTGAAGCCTGCAAACACCTTTTCCCACAGCTGTCCCTGCACTGGGATCATGTCCTGCAGCAAGGCCCCCAGGGAAGGCAGAGGATGCTTCCTTCTGCCTGAGGGTTGGAAAGGGGAAGACAAGCTGAGCCTGGGGGACTGTCCCCACCAGCTCCTGCCTTACCTTTCTTCTTCTGGGCTGACTTCTGGTTGTCATCATCACCATTCTTCTCCTCCCCAGACTCATCCGATTTGGTTTTCAGGCTCTCTTTGCCATCACTCCCGTCCCCCTTTTCCTGCTCTTTCATGTCTTTCTTGACAGGCAGCTTCCGAAGGGACGGTGCTTTGTGTGGCTGCTGGGGACACACCAGTACAGGAAAATGTGAGAGGTGGGAGTAGTGAGGAGCTGGAGGCAGAGCCCAGCTGTCCCAGCAGGAACAGGAAGACTCTGCCCTAGGCTGGGTACATCCCTGCCCTGTACCTCCCAGAGCAGTCCTGCTCCTAGGGAAGGGCTCATGGCTGAGCAGGGCAAGGGCTCATTGAGACACCAAGATGGGCCAACAGGGAGACCTCGTGCTCATGGACAGGTTTGTCCTGTAAAGGACCAGACTGCCCCAGTGACAAAAGGGTGAGTGACCACCTTGCCCTGACAGACAGCCAGGAGCTAGCAGAGCAGCATCCAAAAATAGAAAGGTTTCAATGACACCCACGTCCTCAGCAGGGAGGAAGGGCTGAGCCCCTTCAGCACACCAAACCTTTCTCATGCAATTTCAGTTCCTCGTGTGGAGCTCCTGACTTTGGCCCAGTCCATTCCTGCACAGAGCAGCCCTGAGGAGAGTCAGTCTGGGAGCTGGCCTACCTGCTTCAGCCAGCCCAGGGTTTAGAATGGGCTTCAGGTTCCCAGAATAGCACTGAGGGAGGGAGGCAGCCCTAAAAGGAAATTCCCTGCACACTATTCCTGGCTGCCTCCACACTGACACTCAGCACCCCAAATGGCCCAGCTCAGCCAGTGCTTCCAGACGGATAGGGAGGTCTGCAAGGGCCATATCCTGCCCATCACAATGGTTCTGTGTTCTTACCTGGACGCTCTTGTGGGCTATTTCTCCAGGTGTTGGCCAATTTGTGGCATCACCAAAGTCACCAACCTTGTACCAAAGAGAAAGATCCCGTTAGCACGTGTTCCCTGCAGCAGGGAAGAACGCTTTCCACCCATCACTGTCCCACAAACAGCTGTCCCCAGGAGGCTGGAGGGGGACACCCACACTGCACATATACCACCCCTCTACCCACCAAAGCAGGAACCCTGAATTAATTCCAAATAGCTGCAGACAAGTTTATGTCCATCAGACATTGTAACGAGGCTGCACCACTCCTGCAAGCTCCCAGCCTCTCACTAAATATTCTGCCCCAGCAGCAGCATTTGGCAGCAAGTTGCCCAGAGTAATTCACTCAATTACAGGCACCATCCCTTGGACAGGGAAAGCACTCAGCTTACGGCATTCTAAATACACCTGATGCAACTACATTCCACTGAAGAAGCTCTTCCAGCTAGTTGCAGGCACAGCCAGGCACAGCCCCAGTCAAGCGCCCAACTACAACCACCATGTGCTGCCAGCAAAGCAAGGGCATGGTCTCAGAGTGGGTGAGAAAATTCAAGCAGGTGAAGGGAACTCCCTCATTCAGTCACCCCATAGGCACACAGGGGAACATCAACTACTTCTCTGATGAATAAATGACCTGCTCACTATCATCACTTCTATCTCTTTTGGTTTCAGAGGACCTGCAGGACACAGGAAAGAAGCCAAACAGCTGCCCAGGCACCAAAAGAATCATGGCTGGTCACTGAGTTTACCTGGGCACAGAAACTCCTCCTTGTGGGATTGCTATTTCTGAATTAATTTGGAGTCAAAGGAATTTTTTGTCCCTCAGGAGATCACATCTTTACATGCGGGTGCCATGCTCCTCTGCCCAGGAGGCAAGTTTACTGGGAAAACCAATTCCAGTGCAGGGCCATGCCTGTCTCACAGAGAGGAGCACCAGCCATCCCAGGGCCTTCCTTTTTCCAAAATGGAACATAGAAGGAAAGTCCTATCAAGTTGCAGATACATCTCTACTGGCTTCTGGGAGCCAACACCAACAGCCCCTGTCCCCAGCTGGGCCCCAGAAGAAACTGTCCCTCCATCACCACTGATTCCCTGGAACAAATTGCCCTGGTTCCTCCAGAGGAGTTGCTTTCTCTGACATCCGTTTCCCTGGCTCTCTGTCTGCCAGCGAGGAACAGACTGCACAAAGAAGGACAGAGCTGCAGACACACCACTGTCACACCCTGCCTGCACTGCAGGGCTGGGCATGGGCTGGGCCCACAAGGAATTTGGGGTGTCCTCACAGCAGGTGAGAGGTTTTCCACATCCAGGACTCCTCCAGGTGCCTCCCTGTTAGAGGGGAGGTGAGAAGGTCTCCCCTGACCTAGCTGGGCAGAAAACCAGTCACAGCAGCATGCAAGACCCCTAAAATGCTGAAGAGAAAATAGAGAACAAGGCTGGCACATCAGCCTCTCCACAACCAAGCTTGTGAAGGGAGAGTTCTGCTCTCCAGACTCTTGAGAGGCTCATGCAGCACTGACTGCACCAGAAACTGAGGGCCAGCGAGGAGAGCAGGCACAGCCTTACCTTGCTTCCTTTCCTCTGTCTCGGGTTGGCAGCTCTCACCACTTTTGCTGGAGTTGTAAGTTCTGCAAGAGAAGGACAACATAAGTGTTAAAACACAGCTGAGGGCTGTGAGTGGGAGTGTTGGCTCTGGGGAGAAGTGGGTAGGAAGCAAAGCAGCTCCCCCTTGAGCAAAGGAGGGCTAACAGGAAAAGGTAAACAGAAAACACAGCCAGCTCCTGCCTCAAGTCTCAGAACTGCCCCATGAAGATCAGAAAACCCCTGACCAATCCAGGTGGCCCAGAGATGGACTTTTAACCCATCCTGCTGCAGGATGGCAGTCCCTGCCTTAGCTCTGCCCTCCCCAGCCGGGGAGCACGGGGGGGGCAAGGAGCTCAGCTCATGCTGCAAAGCACCCACAGAACAGCAAAACAAATGTGCCCTTGAAAAGTCAAGACCCATCACGGCACTGTGAGGCCGGTGCTCCCCAAGGAGCAGAGCAGGGCTCTGACAGAGAGATGCAAAAGTCTGTGGCTGCTGAATCCTGGTTTGAAGTCAGGCATCCCAGCAGGGACAGTAAGTTCAAGGAGGAAATGTACAGAGAGAATGAGCCAGACACATCAAGCTCCTAAATCTGCTACAGCTGAAAGTATTTAGGCACTGAAGCACCTGTGGGGTGTTTTAACACATCAGAGTGAGACTGTTAGGGTTCACACCACCACAGACCTCACAGCAAGTCAAGATCTCAACCTCACCATGGCCCGTCTTGGCTCTAGCTCACACAGCACCTTCTTACAAGCAGAAAAAGGAATTCGACTTGCTTTGTCCCTCAGGTCTGGCTGCAAGGTCTCTGATCAGGCTCACACAGGGCACGCAGAGTCTGAGCAACAGAGCAGCACAACCTGCCCAACACCAACCAGCCCCACACGGATGAGGGTCTCCTCCAGGACGCTGGTGCTCCACAGTGAGAGGAGAGCCCACTGGGCCCTGCCCCAAAGGGCAGCCTGTGCCAGGTGCCAGGCTGCTGCGGCGAGGATTTCTGCTGACTCACTGGCTTTGTTTAGAAGAAAAGCAGCCCTGACTGGGGTAGGGTGAGGGTGGGAGCACAGGCTATCTGGGGATGCCCCAGGAAACACCTTGAGTAGCCTATTCAGCTCTGCTCAAAGCTGCCTTTGATCTCCCTCACAAGGCTGGACAACTTTGCCTGGATGATCAAAACCGGTCCCCTTCTGAGCCTCGAAACCAGTGATTCATCCTGGCCTTGCTCAGAGGCTTTGAAGTGTCAATAAGGCAGAGTCAGACATGGCAGGACAGAGCCATGTGCACTCTCCTTCCCCAATTCCTATCTCTATGGCTCCTGCATGGGGATTTCAAGTGCAGAACAGTCCAAGCTCTCAGCTGGATCCCTGAACCCTCCCCTTTTCCCCCAGGACCTCCCCAACCCACCTGCAGTGCCTCCCTTCAGGAGCAGCAGCAGTCCCACGTGTCCCTCATTTATTCCATGTGCACTTCATTGAGAATCCTGGCTCCACGGCACAAAGCTTGCCACAGGGTTTTTAAACTTCCCTGCTAGTGTAGGAAGAGCCAGCACTTTCAAAACAGCCCCCAAAATCCTCCACTCAACACCCACAGATGTCACCAACTAAATATAGCTTCAAAAGGCACCAGGAGCGACAGCACAAACCCACAGCCAGCCCGGTTCTCCACGGACACAGAGCACCCTGCCTGCTCCATCAGCACTGATGGGACTGGCACAGGCGGGTCTCCGGCACTGGGGGACAGCAGGGACAGCTCTCTCCCTGCAAGGATCCCACCCAGGTGCCTGCTCCCTCCACAGCACAGCCCCAGCGCTCACAGCAATGGCATCCAGCCCCTTCTCCTCCAGCTGCTTCACCTCAGGAGCCCTCAAGGCCTTAGATGTTCTTGTGCCTTTTTTTTGGGAACCAGTCAAAGAGAGGGGCCTCACAAGCAGCACTGAAGAGGACCAAGGGGCACAGGCTGCAGGGGCAGGTGCCGCAGACTCCATCTCTGCGGGGGAGGGAGGAGATTGTTTGAAACAAGTTCTGCTGCTTTCCTTATCTGCAAGATATGAACAGGGATCCCTTATCTCGCTGAGGTGCTGAGAAGACTAATTAGCATTTGCAGAGCACTGGGGAAGACAAAACACAAAGCAAAGGGCTGCAGTCCAGCAGGGAGGGAGGCTGTGGAGCATGGATGGAGCCAAGATCCAGCAATTCATGGTGGAGACCAAACTAGGAGATGGAGAGGGTGTGACTGTGCTGGTGGACACGTGGCCAGACACAGCATTTGTTGAGCCAAGATCACGGCTAGCAGAGGCCATGCATGCCTGGCACCCTCCAGGGCACAGCAACATAACCAGGGGCACCAGCAACACATCTTGTGGTCTTCAGCTGAGAAGACCTCCTGCAGGAAAACCTCACTGCATCAGCCTGGCAAGGGGAGAACAAGCAAGTGCAGCTCATCCCATGCAGGAGCTCAGCACAAGCAGTGAGGGACACTGGATACTGCCTTGGTTCACAGCCGAGCCTTTAAGAGCTGCTGACAGATGTCTCAGACCTCCGGGTGTCTCACAACCCTCCTTCTGCATCTGTTTGGTGGCAGTAAGCAATTTCAGTTGCACTAGCAGTGCCTGACCACCTCCTGAGAAACAGGGCCTCTCAGTGTGAGAGGACAGACAAAACAGCTGCAGCAGGAGCCAGGGCTTTAGTGGTGTGAGGCTGGCACGGGGACAGCGGGCAGGCAAGCAAGGAGCAGCTTTGCCTGCGGCCACAGAGCAGATGCTGGCACAGCCAAGAACAGAAAAGCAGGTCTTGAGTTTTGATCTGCTGCCTGCAGCCAGAACCTGATCATTTGTCCAGCCAAGGGGTTGCCCAGCCACGAGGAGATTATTTCTTAGCAACCAAGGGGATGAGGCAAAGGTGGGAGCACCCACAGCAGCTATCACAGCCAAACCCTTCCCGAGGCTGTGCCACAGCCAGAGTACTCGCCAGCTTTGGACACTCACTCCCAAATGCACCTGACAAACACCAAGGGCAAAGCTGTGCAGACATCTCGTGCTTTCCTGCAGCCCACACCTGGCTGGGGCACAGAGTCCTGGGGTGGGAGGCTCACAGGGGCATCCAGGTGAGCAAATGCCTCTTATCCTTGCACAAGCACCAGATAGCCAGAGTGACAGCAGATCCACAGCTAAATGTCCCTCCGCCTCAACAGGGACATCTGATGTAGGACCACTGAACTCAGCCAAGGAGACATACCTACCACCTTATCTGGGAAAATGAAACCAAACACCCAGCAACTGGTTTTCTGCCTTTCCTTGCATCCAATGGAATTTCTAATGGAATTTTAGACAAGGTAAATGAAGAGAGGGAATAAATCTGCAGTGCTGGGCAGAGACCTGGCATTACTGGAGAAATACGTGTACCTATAGCAAGAATGCTGTGAGGGCTGCTCCAGGTGTACCACTCATGTGCAATGCAGACAAGGGCTCCAGCAGCAGCTGGACAGCCTCAGAAGGCAGCCCAGGCTCCCAGCAGGAATGCAGAGTCCTCAGCTCTGGCACACTGTCCCTGACACAGCATCCCCTCCTTACCCAGCAGCCAGGTCGACAGAACGGAGCCATCCCGCTCCCTGCTCCACAGCCTGGCACCTACCAGAAACTGCTGATAAAGGTGGTTCCAAGCCAAGAGCCTGGACTTTGTGCTGAAGAGGCTGAGGCAGGGGCACATGCTCTGTGATGCAGGTCCTGATGGGGCTGCAGGAGCCAAACCAGTATCCCCAGTTTCCCCAGAGCCCTGGCAGGAGCTTGAGGGTGCTGTATGAGACAGACGACCACGTGCCCAGCAGTCCACCAGGATCCACTTCACTCTTCTGTCTCCAAACAATCCTCCCTCCTTCCCACACTCCACAGAACACTCGTGGCACATGTGAAGACTAGGTCATAACCCACACAACAGGGCACCCACTCTGGCATCGAGGTTTTTAGGTGAGAAAGAGAAAGTGCAGCTTGGGCAAGGGTGAGTCAAGAAACATTTTAAAAAATGTTTCTGTGTGGGATTTATCTGTTTTCCCAGGAAAAAGATAGCTCCTTCAGAGTCATTTCGTGAGGGCAGAAGAGTCCCTCCTGGGGTGCTGACACACGGGGAAAGATGTGGTTAAACAGCACCAACCCTCAAAGAAATTCCTGTAAGACAGACCCAGCAGGCAACCTGCCGCAGGCAGGCAGGCCAGGACCCCACTGTGGCTGCAGGAATCCCCTTCCTGGCCCAAAAGAATACCTAGGGAGACAACAGCTCCAAAGGTGCATCCCCACCTTCCCAACATGAGAAACTCAGGCCACCAACCCTGTCCCTGTCCTTGCTCCAGGAGTCAAGCAATCTCTCTCCCAGGGTGACCTGACCTGCACAGCAGCAGGGGCATGACATGGATTTGGAGACTCTCCCATGGCACTCACCACTGTCCATGCACTCAGCGCAGGACTTGCAGTCTGAGCCTGCCCAAGCCATCAGAGGACACAGCTGGTGAGCCTTATGTCCACCAACAGCACACAGGGACATTTTTAGGATCAGTCCTGCAGGCCAGATGTGACCTGCAAGCCAACAGTCCCAGGTCCCACCAGCAGCCTGCCTCTTGCAGACAGTGACAAAGTTCTTTTCTTTTTGAGTCCATACCAAAGAGGACCCCCTGAAGTTACAGGCAGAGAAGCCTTGGGGGATAGGCAAACACTTTATGCCCCTTTTGTGGGTGCTGCACCCATTTCTGCATCAGCAAGAGGCTGTGGTGGGCAACACACCCTTACTGTAAAGGGACTGGGAAGCATCAGCAGATGGGAGGGGACCTCAGCCTCCCCAGGGAGCAATCTGGTAGCACCCCTGTGTGCAGAGAGGTGCAGATACCCCTAGAGAACAATCAGCAGATCCACCCTGCCCTGCCTCCCAAGGAGCTGCTCCCAGCACGGCCTCAGCCTTGTGCCAGAGCTGAGATGGGAAACACTTGTTGCTGCAGCTCCACACATGAGCTTTAGAAAAGCCTGGGATTTATAGCACTGACTGCTTGGCATGCTCACATTTTGCTGAAGGCATCACAAGGCACACAAAGCCACAAGGGTCCAGGACAGGCTCAGCCCACAGACTGCACCTCCTCTAGGAGGTTTGCAATGTTTTACAGCTCTACCTCCCACCAAATCACAGTGGCACATGAGTGAATGGAGGGGGAAACAAGGGAGCACTGGATGGAGCTCTCTGACAGCTTTAAATGAGATGTTATCACAAGGACATCTCCCAGCACAAATGGGTTGGTGCCTCCACAACAGGGGCTCCCACCTGCTCTTGGGGACTGCAGAGAACCACAGCCAGCCCCACCACTCGCAGCACGTGGTCTCACAGCTCCCAGTGGGCAGTGCTTGGCCTTGCTTACTAAGGTAAGAGAAGTATCTGCAAGACCTCAGCAATATCAGAAGTTTCCTGTACGTGCAAGAAAAACTGCAGAAGAATGGCCAAGGTCAGGACCAAGCAGAAGACTGGATCCTTAAGGTGGATGGCTGAGCAGGCTTCAGGCTTGTAAAGCACAGGGGAAGCCTGCTCAGCTGGAGCAGGAGATAATCTGCAGGTACCCTGGCTCAAAGCCTTCCAAGCAATTTTCCACACGTCCTCAGCAGAAGCTCCACTGTACAAGCCCTACTGTAACAGCAATGGAAGCAAAGAGCTGCCTACACCTCTCTGCAATGTAAGCTCTGCAACTGCTGCAAAGATCACTCTCTAAAAATAACTTCAAAAAGGGCATCTGACAGCTCCACAGAGAGCATGAGAACACTCCCACCTGGGTGTCCCAGGCAGCTCCAGGAACTCAGGAGTTTGACCTGGAAATGTGCAGGGAGGTAGAGCCAGGACAGCACTGTCACAGGCTGAGTGTGGGCATCTGAGTTATAATCCCAGCTCTCCAAGCCCTCACATCCCTCAGCTGATAGTCCTGAAAGCCCCGGAAGAGGAGGAGCAGCTCAAGACACGTGCAGAGCCCACCTCTGCTGACAGCACAAATGGGCAGCACAGGGAGCAGGGGCTTCAGTCAGACCACAGCCCTCCTCAGGGAGCTGAGGAACAGCATTGCTCCTTTAAATGCACAAAGCTGCTACAAGCTCTACGCACATGCATTATCTGCAGGGTCTGACATCTATTTCCAGAGCAAATGAGGGGCAGGAAGGGTCTGGACTTACCAAAAATGCATGATCATCTTCACGGCAGCCTCTCAGTCCAAGACAGAAACGCTTCAACTTGTGGCCAGCTACACTCCAGGAGGAGCGGGTTAGGAAACGCCGACGAGCATTTCTAACATTAACACTGTCAGTGAGGGCAGCCTGGATTCCTCCTGGCACAGACAGCTACTATTAAAGGTAGCAAATGAACTCCCTCTTAAGGGCGAGTGACATCTTTCCACCGCCTTTTCAAGCAAACCTCTTCCCTGAAGAGGATTTCTAGGAAACTCCTGACATACAACCCATGCTCACAGCCCTGCACACAATCCCTGAGATGCCAGGCACACACAGAATGAGATGGCACATGAACCAGCTCCCACACAGTTGTCTACAAAAAAAAAAAAAAGGAATCCTAAACTAAGGATTCTCTCCAGGGAAAGCCAATGGTTCCCAGAAACCAAGAAGCATGGCACAGGGGACACAGCCAAGGTCACCCAGCTGACCAGACTTCAGAAACTGTCAAACATGAGGAAGCTGTGCTGGCTCAGGCCCCCACAGCTGCTCAGCCACCCTGTTCTCTCTGAGCAGGGAAAAGGTATCGACCAGCTCTGCAGGAAAAGCTACTCCAGAACCAGTGCCTGACCCAGTACATCTGGTGCAGACACATCTCCAGCTGGAGGAGCATGTCACCAGCAATTCCTCTGCCGGCATGGAAGGCAGAAAAGTCTTCAAGGACACCTGCAAACACTGTCAGGTTAAATGGTTCAGGGACAGGGGCTGGAAAAGCCGGCGGCGCTGCAGAGAAAACGCCGTGTCAGTCCGGGCCCCTGAGAAAAGGCACGAGTTGATCCAGCTGCCGCTCTGGGCACGAGGCACAGCAAGGACACCTCAGTGCTAGGACAGGAGGCCTCCCGAGGCAAGGCTGCAGCAGCCCAGGGTATGCAAGTGAGCCAAATTGTGGAGGAGATCGAGGGTCAGGCCCTCCTCCCAGCCAGCTCAGAGACCAGCTGATAGTTCATGACCTAAAAACTAAAATCAGTGGTGGGGGAGAGGGAGGGTTGACATGGACAGGAACTACAGGGCAGACACCAGGCAGGACTCACAACTCCTTATAAAACAAAACAAAAAAACCAACCCAGCCCACTCACCTGGGAACAACTGATTTGCAAATTAAAAGGGGGTGTCCACCCTCCAGGAGGGATCAGGAACAGTTTCCCAGTTTCCTCCGCTCCAGTTTACCTCTGCTGCACCGTTCTGCCAGTTCTGCCAGGCTCTAATGAAAAGCTAGTTAACAGTTAATTATTACCCATTCAGACACACGATCCCCTACTCTGACTGCCGGCCGGGAGGGATAAGACAGTCACGTGATGCAAAAATCCCGACCTTATGAAAGCACAGGCAACTATATTTAGTTGGAAAAACGATGACCCAGCGAGCCTGCTCCTCCCTGGCCACCCCTCGGGGGGGTGGCCAACCTGCCACCTCCCAGTATCCTACCTCCATGGCACCCGGGAAGATCCCCATCCAGCAGGAGCTGTCATACATAAACAGGGACACCCGGCACGGGAGCAAGCCCTGTGTGCACGTCCAGGCTATCCCGGGTGGAGGGGCCAGCCCAGCACACAGCCCCAGCTGGGGGGACCCTCCCTCCCCATCCTCAGTGCTCTGCAGCAGGTCACCTTGTCAGCAGCAAAAGCTGATAAGCACCAAGAGCAACAAACAGGGGCCTAGCCCAAGGTCCTGGACCTTATCTTGAAAGCAGGAGGCACACTGGGAACCTGACCAGTGTGACCAAGCATAGGAGACGCATGCAGCGGCAACGCTCCAGCTGCTGGCTTCTCCATGCCCAGGGCTGGTGATGCCCAGAGCTGGTGACAGGAGTTTGACCCCCTGGATCAGTCTAGCCCTCTCTCCTCAGGGCTGGGTGACCGAGACAGACAACAGTGTGCTCAGAATGGAATGAGAGCCAAGGCAGCACCACTGCTGCGGAGAGATGGCCCTAGGAAAAAGGTGCAACAACAAAATCCAAGAGCATCACCTGCTCCCTTCTGCAGTGAAAGAGCGTCAAAGCAGAAGAAAAACAAAAAGCCTGAGGAACAGACATCATTAATCTCTTGACATCAACAGAAGGGTGCTCTCTGCCTGGATCCTGCTGTGGCCGATGAGCCAGCACAGCCAGAGGCACGAGAGAGAGGAGGTCACTGCATCGCTGCCGATCCCGTGCTGACACCATCCCTTTCATGGCCGTCAGCCTCTTCTGCAGCTGCATCTGGGGACTTGGAAGCTGACAAAACCCTTCCTAGGAAGCATCTGGTACGTCTCACTGTAAATATTTAACAACAAAAAGGCAGGAATTGAGAGCCAAGCGCCTGCAGAGAGACCCTCCAGCTCCAAGCGTTCACACTGTCTAGGAAGAGACTGCAGCTCCCACTGTGCCAGTGGAGGGGGAGAGGGGTTGTACAAGGCAAAAGTGTGAACTCTGCACAAAATATGCCTCTGGAAAACCTGTCATCTCAAAGAACAGAATGGGTTTCCAGAAAGGAGACTGTGATGTAATTCAAATAGCATCATTCTGAATTCCTCCCGCTGTGATTCCAGGACCTTCCTGGAGACTTTGGCAGAGGCATCCCTGCAGGACCAGACTGTCCCCTGAGCAGTGGCCACTTGCTAAGTGACCACTTAACCTTGCCCTCAGCCTGCACAGCTGTAAACCTGCCTCCCTGGCTGCACAAGAACAAGAAGAGACTGAGCAGCAGCTCAGCTTGTGAGGTCAAGGAACACAAAGCATAGAAATCCAGCTCCATCTCCTGGGGCAGGGGAAAGTAATAGTGATTTGGTGGTAGGAGCATGTGCAGCAAACTTTCCCAGGAATTTAGGGAAGTCATACCTAGGTCTCCCACTAAGCAGGATGTCTCTAAATGTACTGTAGAAATCTTACAGTCTCATAACCACCTGGATTAAACTGAGCACAGGTATGGGGGCTTCCTCCTGCTGGTGAATCCAGAGCATTAAAATCATGACAAGGCACTCAAATATCCCTGTGATCTTTGAGAGCAAGCAGAAGGGCTGCTTTTTGTGCTACTTCAGGATTACCGCACCTCAGCTGAGTTGATTTCAAGGCATGCTTTTACAAGCAGAAGATACAGAATCCTCACTTATGCCCCCCACATTAAGCAAGATGCAGAGACATTCCAGGTTTTTCTAAATAACTCTGATATAGCAACTCTGAATTTCCTGGGTTCACATTCACATGAATCCTGCTGCATAAACCACTCTCTCTAATAAAGCAAATTCCTGGGCTACAGGTGGCTGCCTCCCATGTCAATACAGAGCACAGAAGAGTACAACACTCTAATCAGACTAAGTCTTCCCAAAGGAGTCAAGAATACCCAATTACAAAAGAGTGCAACATAGGAGTTTCCTAATTTAAAAATCCATCTCCCCTCCTTTTATTTCTAAAGGATTAAGAACCACTTCCTTGCAGTGGTAGTATCACCCTCATCTCTTTATGGAGAACTTCACAGTGTTTAATTCAAAGAGGCATTTATGAACTCAAGAAAGATATCTCAGACACTGCTGACAGTTGTACAAAATGATTAGGTCAGGGTGCAGCAGATGAAAAAATGTCATCAGGAGTGGTGAAACCAAGACAGAGCATCACTTGCTGCTCTGTTGAACACCAGCACATCCACAACTGCATCCTGCAGTCAGCTCTGGTCTCTGGAATTCAACAAGGGCACAGGGCTGTTACAGCTGCTCAAAGAAAAGCAATTAAACCACCCAGAGGCAGCTCCTCGAGAGGTGAGACTAAAAAGGCTGGGATCCTCCACCATGGAGAGGAGGGCTGGCTGCAGCATGTAGGAGGCCAGGAGGGCACAGGCACAGCACTCTAAGCTAGCAGGAGATCCACTTGAAGTGGCAGAAGTATTCCCTTCCAAAGCAGGCAGCAAATCTCACATAGCAAGTCCTTAGAGCTGAGCAGCACCGGCTGCTTGGCAGAGGAGTTTGGTGTTCGGAGTAAAGTCATCCACAGCCATCCAGCTGAAAATGTGCCCTCCCAGTCCTCCTCAGCAGCAGTGGGAATGTGACAGTGTGTCCCTCGGCCCACCAAGCCCAACTCTACATCTCTCAGGGGTGTTGAAGTCTCTCAGCTTTCCATCTGAACTCCAGACCACATGGTTTGAAATGGCTCCTTCTGAAAAGCACCCTACAGCTGCCAAATCCTGGTTGTGGGATGTGGAAGAGGACTGAGGCACTGCTGTGCCAGACAGAAGGAAAGTGAGGCCTTTCTTCAACAACTGCCTTATTTGCAAACACTGTTAGGTAACTGGGATGCAAACACTGCTGTGCTTCCACCTCCACAGTGCTCCCACGTGACACGGGGATGATCCAGGCTGAGGATCCAGGCCGGTGCTGGCATCCGTCGGCTAACAAGCAGGAACATGCTCTGGGGCACACTACAGCTACTGTGCCTACAAAATGGCTGAATTTTGGCTCAGGCACCCCCCACCTATGCAATTCCCAACCCTGACACTGCAACTCAGCATCTTCCATCACTCTGCTAACCATCTCCTTGGGAGACGACCAACAGACTTCTCATCCAGAGGGGGAACCAGCCATACAGATACACCTGACTTCAGAAGATTAAGCTTAAAAAACAGACCCCTGATTACATGTGTGGGAGTTCTGGTGACCAGAGTAAATTACCTCATTCAATAACTTCAGCAATGAAAAGGAGGTGAGGGAGTCAACAGCTCTGGTGGTAGGAGCAGTGCCACTCTGCCTTTGCCTGCTGCCTTCACACTTCACTGTGTCTTGAGATACCACAGCTTCCAGATAAGCTTAGTGCATGGGAAGAAAGAGCACAGCACCAACTTTAAGACTTTTCTGGAGAAAGGTATGAGAAAGACTGCACAGCGTCCTGTGCAGCTACCATTTAGAGGAATCCTGTCTCAGCTTTAACTTATCTTCTAAAAACCAGACAGAATTGTAAAAAAAGCCCCAAGCTCTGTAGGTAATGTTTTCTGCAACACTGCTGACATGTAACAAACACTTTCTGAAGCACTATCATCTGCTGCAGACACACACTCATGCCCCACCCTGGAGGCAGCTGTGCAAGGTCCCCAACCAGCTGGAGAACAGAGGATGAAGCAGTGCCAAGCAAAGGACATCTCTGAGCTCACAGCACAGGCAGACAAAACCCAATACCCAAAGAAGACATATCTTCAGCAAGGTGGAGAAAAGCCTCCTACAAACTCAACAGACGGGAATGTGTCTTTGCTCTTCAAAACCCTAGTATTTCCTTCTTACATGTTAAGAAAGCAATAAAATCATGAGGGACTTACAAATGTGGAACCAAAGCCTTAATCCAGTGCATCTACTTCTACACCACGGCCTTGGTAGCTGGCTAGAGCTCTGGAAATGCATCCACAACTTCCATCCCTCTGTTCAGTTCAGCAGGCTGAATTACTTCAGTGTTACGCCAGACCACTCTAAAGCAGTGAGTTATTTTCCCTGAAATCAGCTTCAAGACCCCAGAGCTGATTTCCATACTTCCAATGCCCCCACCATCAACAGTGATTTATCCTCACACCATCCATGAACTGGTGAAATGGGATCCCATGCAAAGCCAAAGATGGACATCAGAGGTGGACACAGTGACATGCCTGGGGTGACACAAGGCCCAGTCAGGCACCGACTTCCCTTGCCAGTGCCTTTGTTATGGCACATCAGCTCTGAAACATCAGGCTCTCACTGACTCATCCTGGTATCACTGCTTAAAACACAAATGTCTCTTTCAGCCTTGGCACTTCCACAACATCAGCCTGGATAAGGAGCTTCTGGCAATTTGGGAAAGGCAGGAATTGAGATCATCAATATTTGCTTCTGAAAATGACATTACTTTCCTGATTTGAAACCTCCATCCAGAGCAACCTTGCTCTCCCAGCAAGGCTGCACACATGACTGGGGCCAGGAAGTTTTTTCTTTGCACTGATGGCAACACAGTGAGCAACTCTGTTGTCCTTAACAGCAATACTCAACAGCAACACACAGACTACAAGCCATGGGGGAGGTCTGTGTCTTCCCAAAGTAGTGCAAATTCAAATATATATCCTCAGGTTCACAGACACATCCATCTGTATACAGGTAACATATAAACAACAACAATCTGAGTTACATTTGCATCTTGACACATCAGTGTTTTCGATTATGCGTGATGAGCAAGACCTACAAGTTCCCAAACTCCTTCACCCTGGACATCCAAATTTTCTATGCTACAATGTATGGGAGGAAAGAACCTTCCAGCTGTTTAGTCATCACTACATGAAACCATAAAAGATGTCACTGCTATACAGGAAAGAACAAATATTAGAGGTTTGTTTAAGAAGTTCTTTTGCTTCGGTTTTTGGGTGGGGTTTTTTTGGGGGTTTGTTTGTAGTTTGGTTTTTTTTTTTTTTTTACATTAATGTCCACTGCATATTCCAGACTGTACATTGCATGTACATCTGGTTAGTGCTGACTCTGAAGGAAGAGAAGTGCAGGGAAGGCAAGGGAGAAGGAAGTTTGAAGAGCTCCATTTTTATTTAATACATACCAGACTGGCCATCAGATGGAAATATATCTGTAAAAGAAAAAAAAAAAAAAAAGTCAGTATTGGTTGCAGCTGGAGTGCAAATCATATTTAAAAGGTCTCCTCTCTCAATTTGTTTGCTTTAGCTAAACAGAGGAAGTATTTTCTTAGAATCTCAAGTTAAACATCAATCCAGCTTGGAACCCACCTCAATTCAACCACTTGTTGTGAGAAAGATTTTGAAGGAGTCTATGTTTACCCGAATGCACTGCTCTCATAAATAACCTTCTGTATTGGCTTCTAGCAGACAGCAGTGAGCAATAAAAAAGGTTGTTGAGATGTACAAAGACCCACACAATGAGCTACTTGGTGGCAGCCCACACTCCCCCTGAGCAGCGACATCAGATGGAAATCTACAGAGAACATCTAACAGGGAGCACAGGTGGAAGCCAAGGCAAAAGCCAAGTAAGCATTCTTCTGATTGTCCTTGGTTTTGCAACCATGAGGGACATCAGCTATGCCTGGCTCTTACACAGCACCTACACCAGACACACACCCCCATCACCAAATGGACACCCAGGGCCTTGGCACATCACCCATCACACCAGGAGAACCCCTTTCCTTTCCTTTCCTTTCCCAGCTCAGGAGTCTCTGTCAGCAGGCACAGGGCACTGCACAGGACAGATTGAGTCTGGAGGGTTCAGACCCCAAAACAGATTATTCAACCTCCCCAGTCCCCAGGCTCTTTCCAGTTAGAGGTACGGGCCCTTCTCTTGGAGGGCCTCATGTATTGTTGGGAAGATGTTCATTTAAGTAGCTGGAAGGACCAGATCTAATTTAAGGAGCATACAGGACAGTGTGTGTGGAAAACCCCTGTTGATAAGGCTTCCCCAGAAGATATGAAAACAGTACTTTTGAGAGAGCAATACTTTATGTTTTCTTCAAGGATCCTGGAAGAGGAGGGGGAAGGAAGACTGCCAGCAAGGCAAGGTCCTCCTGGGACAGGGGCAGGCCCCTGGCTTCTGCTTATCAGCCACCCAAAACACACATTCAGCTGGAAAATCACAAGAGTTGCAGCAAGGACTACCCCTCAGGCAGGGCAATGCTCTCTGGCCTGGGCTCAGCTCATGCAGAAACAGCAAAAACACTCCTCGGCCAGAATAACTTCTATTTCTCTTCCTTTGACTTGCACCATGTTCAAAGCATTCTCAGGCAGGGATGCTTTCATGCCACATAGGAATGGGAAGAGCCAAGCTGAGCAAAAATACCCAGAAGTTAAATCAAGACTCTCTCTACCATTATTACACAGCTATGGTCTGTGGCCATTTGAAGACATGACATCAAGGACAGCCCAGCACATCCAGAACAGTCTCCAAGCAACAGTTTTGATCCTTTGCAAGCTGCATGTTCTACTGCAATCCTCCACCAGCCCACATCCCAAATGCATTTAAATATTTTCTATTTCTGTATGGTCACTGATGAGTTCAGGCTTCCACATCAGCAAGACAAAACACCCTGTACTTCATAGAATCATACAACTGTAAGGTTTGAAAAGACCTTTTAAGATCTCAAACAAGATATAAATTATTTCCCTACTTGGGCTTCTCTGCAAAGGAACAAGGTGGTAACACTGGTACCCCATCTGTTTGGATCAGCTGTACCAGATGCTACCAAAAACCAAAATAAATAACAGCACCACAATGGTTGATAAAATAAATTCCTTTGTGCCAGCCAGGAATTTAGCAAAGCCAGGCTTTGGCAAATGTTCCCCTTGCTGTACCCTGAGAGGTGCAGTTCTCCAGTCTGCATTCCTGCTAGGCTGTCCCACCAACTCTTCATCAGGAACGCCACAGCAGAACCAGCCATTCACAACAGGTCCAGGCTCTAATGCCACCAAATCAGGCACAGCTGCAGGTGACCCCCAGCAACACCTCCTATCAGACATGTCACCACCACAACTCCAAACTCACATGCCCTCAAGGTCTCCTCTCAGCTCACTGCTGTATTCCCCACTGCTCTAGATGTGCAGCAAGGCTCTCCTGGCTCCTCCTGAGCTCAGCCATGACTCTAGAGCAGCTTTGTCACTACTTTTACTAGAAAAGCAGTGACTCTACTCAGTGTCTGAGGTCAGAAGAAAGCAAGGACCACGTGTGACAGCCAAGGACAGATACAGCTCACATTCACCTCAAGAGACTTGCCAGGGCAACTCCTGTCAAGGAAAGACACTTGCATCCAGGGCTCAGCCCCCTTGCCTGGGAGAGGCTGACCTTGTCCAACTCATCACACCTATGATTAACACATATTTGACTCCAAGCTCTCCAGAGCACACTGAGAACACTGGGCTTGCAGGCAGCTTTCCCAAAGCTGAGAACAAGCACAGAGCAGTCTGTAGACTTGCTTTGAAAAATGGGACTGCTGGGAGGAGACATCTGAGGCAGGGCTGGTCAGGGACCAGCAGGCACAACGACACTTTGGGACACCTTTTTCCCCTGCAAGCACAAGTGACTTAGATTAAAAATTAGCCTGCCAATTAAGGGCAGCACCTCAGGTGCCCAAGAGAAGTCTAAATCAGGCAGTGCTTTCTTTTCCCAAGAAAGCCATAGTGGGGAAGCAGGCAGAAAAGGTATGTGGCCAGCAGGTAAACCCCTGGGCTGCTCTCCAAGCAGCCCATCTCCTACACTGCAGGACTGAGGCTGCCTGTCCAGGTCAGCTCCCTCCCAAGGCTAAAACTCAAACACAAAGAACCGAGGCACAGGGACGGGTTTTTTGCTCAAAGTCACAACATAGAAAGGTGAAGCCAGCAAACCAGCCCCACCAATTCCTCCCACCACACGCACACTTGCTACCTCCCAAGGCACCCTGATGCCAGGTATCCCACCACTGGTCAGATGCTGCAGGACAGTGCTTCACAGCAGCTCTCCACCATCCTGTCAGCCACCTGGCTCAGCAGCAGGCAATCCCTACACGGGACCCAGGCAGTCCTGCCTGCAAACACCCTCCCAGCCTTGCCCAGACTGCCCTCCAGGCAGCCCAGTGGGAAGGAGCAAGAAACAGTAACTCAATGCAAATGAGATTTCGACCCTACAGTCTCACACTTCCTCCTCCTCCTCGCACACAGACACTTTTGTTTCTCACCATGCACCCAAAATCAGAAAGAAGTGGTGTCTGGACACAGGGACCCAGTGACCCACAGTCACCATGGGAACCAGTGATCTCCTCACTGCAGCACCAGGTACTCCCCAAGCCCCTGACCATTCTCCTCAGCCCTGCACAGAATCCATGCAGCCTACAACATCTCAACAGGAAAACACATTCTGTGAATCTTCCTGTTACCAGCAAAGCAGGGTGGAGGACGGAGTGAGGAGGAGGAGGTCAGGGGTGTGCATAGCAGATGGCAGGGTATTGGGACAGGCACAGAGATCCCTTTCAGGACCATCAAGTGAAGGTGCAGATGTGGTACAGGGGTGCTTGCTCTGAGCACCACTACCCAGAGCTGTGGCACACAGCCCAGGAGATAGAACTAAATTGAGGGCACTCATCCTTATTTTAGGTGGTGCTGGGGGTGGATCTCAATTTCAATTTTTGCCTGATGGTATTTTTACACAAAGGAGAAGACCGTATGCTAAAATGGGGCATTTAAAGAGAAAAGCTGATGCATCCACACACATACCCCTTTCCCCAGGGACTATCTGGCTACTGCTGCTATTCAGGTATCTGGGACAAGTCCAAAAAAGTCACCCCATTTATGAGCCCCCATCTCCCCTCTGCTGCTCCCTGAGGAAACACACGCCAACCACGCTCCTCTGCCAGCCACACTCAGAGCGCTGAATCCAAACACCCGCGCAGGAAGCCTGTCTTCTCCCAGCTCAGGAGCTACAGCCAGGAAGGGACCTCCACCACCCAGTGCCTGTCCCCAGCCCCCCTTTTCCAGTATGGACACTGCTTCCTCCCTGCAGGGCCCGGGAGGCAGCGGCTGAAGAGCAGCTCATTATCCCTGACGCAAGAGAAACGCTGACTCGTTATTACAGCAACCTGCAGCCATAACTGCCGAGGGGCCGCAGGCTGCGTGCCAGCAGGAACCAGCTCCCCGCTGGCCCCCACCTCCCATTATTACCCTTCTGCTCTCCCAACGGGGAAGAACGACCTCGGAGTGCTTTATGCCACCTGCCAGACGCCAAAGCACACTGACTGGCGGAGCACGCTGGCCAGTGTGCTCTGGGTGAGGGCTGTGCGCGCACAGGTACCAGCACAGCGATGACAGCCAGCTCCTCGGCGGCTCCCAGTGGGACATGGGGCTCATCCACGCTGCCACAGGAACACACCAGCTGATTTGTTCTGGCTTTCGACCCCTGAAGTTGTAACCAAATCATCCTCCACGTTTTGCAGACAAAAGACTCGGACGTCAGCAAAAAAAATGACCTCTCCAAGGTCACAGGGGGACTCGCAGCAGGGACGTGACCAGAACTCGCTCACAATGGCTCCAAAGCTGCAGGGCTGCACTGGCTGCCCAGGAGAGGGAATGGGAGGGAAGCGCTGCCGGATGGCAGGATCGATTGGGATCTCTCCTCCTAACCTGACCTGCTGCCCGGCAGGGACGATCCGGGCATGAAAAGGTCCAAATTACATAGTCCAGCATACACTGCAAAGAGACCAGAGCTGTTTGAATCTCTTCTCTGGCCCTATCAACATTTCAGTTCGCATCTTTGTCACCTGGCTCCCCCTCGGAGGCCAAGGCAGTGCCTGCACAGGTTCCTGAGACAGTTACAGGGCTCTTCAAAGCAACACTCAGCAGAGAAGGGGGTGAGGTCTGCTAGGGAAAAGCAGCAAAGCAAGAAACCCTAAACCGGAAGATTAGCATGGCCAATTTTATCCCTCCCGAGATCTTGTTTGCTTCCTGTTCCCCTCCTTTGTTACCTGCTGAGCAGGATCGGGGAGGGTCCACCTCTCAAGTCACCCAGATCATTCCAGCCCTCTCCAGCTGCCAGGTCCACGCTAACATCTCCCATGCCTCTCAACTTACTGTAAGACATTTACCCCCTCAAACAGAAGCTGAAGCATGAGACAGATGGGTCAATCCTAACATGATGCTGGCTAGGTCCCAAGACACCGCTAAGGCCTGTGCAAGAGAAAAAAGCTACCAAAGAGTTTATCCCAAATCAGTTCCTCTGCAAGGGTATCCAGACTACCAGTATCTGCTAAGGGGTTTTCTGTTCCCTGCCCAGAGGAAAGGTTAGATTTGTTCTCAGGCACCCTCATCACCTACACTGGCTCAAGAGCTGCAGCCAGTGTGAGCTCTAACATCAATTTCCCACAAACCACACAAAAACAAATGCTCAAAATACGTTTTCAGTGTATGAACAGCTGTGCATTCGGTGAAGTTCAGCTGGGGTGCCCCTGCTACCTTCATGCACTTGAAAAGTAATGAAGACTTCCAGCATCATAGAGTTTCAAGAGGAACAACCCTGGGGAACAAAATCACCTATTCCAAAATCAGAGTGTTATCTGGGATAAGTCCCTAACTAACTCCACACCACACACTAAATGAGTACCTCAGTGCTGATGTTCAGTGTCCTCCAGACCGAAGGGAGCAGTGCAGACCCAGCAGGGCCGCGACACCAGCTGAACACAGTCACCAGCAGGACCAGCACTGTGCCTGGCAAAAACACCTTTCAGAGATCCACATGGATGGAAGAAGGTCCAGGTCTCTCCTCCAAGCACCAGAGATGCCAATGGGGTTCTTGGGAACCTGACCAGAAGAATGAGAGCTCTCCAAACAGACAGTCCTGCAAATTCAACACTCATATGCACAGGCACACAAGGAATAACTGGAAGGTCACAGGCTGCTCTTTCTCCCATCCACTTATCAGTGCTTGCACTGGAGAGAACAAACACTGGGTGTTCTCTCCCGTTAACCCCTTCCCCTCATCTCCAAAGTGCAGAAGCAGCAAAGCGCTGCTGCTCCAGAGCATGAGTCTCAACATTCCCAATCATTAACTCAACAAAGGGCTTCAGAGAAAGTCCAAGGCAACTTTAAAGGTTCTTGATTACTCTTCCCATGGAGCAGCTGGTGACCCAGCTCTGCCTCACGTCCTGTAATCACCAGGAAGCCTGGAGTGATACCACTGGAGCCCTTAGGCCTTCCAGGAGAGCAACCCTACATGATTCTGGTCCAAATGATCACAGTCACCCTCCCCAAACTGTTCTTTAAGCCACTGGATACTGAACAGACACTAAAATTGTTGGCACAATCAAGCAGAATACACATCTCAAAGACTCATATTTAAATACAGGAGCCATTCTGGTGTGGCCCAGAAGCCAGCTGGATCCCACACTGTGGAAACTGATACAGGATGGTGTTTCTGTCTGACAGGGCTGTCACACTCAGAGCTGCAACACACTTTTCTGCTTGCATATCAAGGACAGATCCAAACTCCAGAGAAGCTTTGCCCAAGGACAGCTTAGCAAGCAGGGGGGGCAGGACAGATCCATCTCCATACAAAGGAGAATCCATTAATGTTCCCAGAAATCCAGCAACTCCATGCAAGAGGATTCCACTCCACCCCCTCAAATGCCCCACAAATTCAGACAAGGATGCCATAAATCCCTATGAAAAACCCAGAAACTGAAAATTGCAAGGCTCTCTCCACCTTTGGGCTGCAGGCAGAGGGCCAAGCAGGGGGCTGTAAGGATACACAAGGCAGCACAGTGAAGACAACATAATTAAATCTCTTAACTGAATTACAAATCATCAGACACATAGTCTGAGGTGTTCCCTCCCTCTGGCCCAGGCTATCTGCTTGGTTTTAATCAAGCACAGCCATTCCAATCACCCTCCAAACTCCATGCCTGCTTGGTTCCACTCACTGCTGACAATTACTTCAACTCAGATTTCACCTCCAATTGAAGCTAAGAGGGTTATCTTACTGCAACCTGACATGTCTCCTCCAAATCATCTCCACAATTGTCCTTACAGGTTTAATTTTAAAATTTAAAACCATGGCACATTTACAGCAAATTCCTCCCTGTAGAGTATGCAAATGTCACATTCACCATTCCACAGTTAAAAAAAAACCTAAAAAACAAAAACCCCCAAAAAACCAGCAAGAGTGAGCTTGTAGAGCTCACCTGAGACTGGGAAACCAAAAGAAAAGTCCCCTCTTTGTTCAGCTCAGTGCAAGACCCTCTGAAGTGGCTGAGGATTTCTGAGCACTCAGAAGATGCCTGAGATCATAGCTGGTATTCCCCCGAGCTCTCAAGGATGAGCTGGGAAGTGAAATTCAATATGATTACAGTGAAGTCTCATGCTTTGTCACCTGAGCACATGGTGGAGACACCTCTGTGATTCGCTCTTCTCTACTGCTGGGTGGAACCTCGTGCACAAATCCCATCACTCTTCTGTTTCAGTCACAGTAAAAACCTCCTGATCACATTTTTGGGATGCGCTTCTCCACATTTCAGTATCTGCTGCTACAGACACATCATTTCTCAGCATCACACACACTGGTGTCTCTCCTTACACCTAATTCTTCATTCTGTTTTTCCCCTCTACTTTTCCCCTTCGCACAGCCTTGCAGCTGACTTGCCAACATGAGCCCACCTGGAGGTAACAGAACTACGGTCAAGTGCTTCAGTCACTCCTTTAGGTGTCTTTTTGTGCTGAATGAGGCCAAGAGAAGTGCTTTTTGTTATTGTGGTTGTCTTTATTTCCAGTAGGCTCATTCTCTGAGGTCAGGAGAGCTGACACAGACTTTTTACTACTTGGAAGTGTAACCTTTCCAGTTACAGCAAAGGCATAAAAATTGCAGAGAATCCTAAGGGTCTTGCAGGAATAAACTCAGTGCTTCTTTAGCAACATATAATAAAAAAAAAAAAAGGAAGATGTGACCTTGGATAATCCAAAGAAATTAATTTCCTGTAGTTTAAGTGAAAGCTGGCTTATCAGACATTTGAGTGTTGCTTGTTAGCTGTGAGTTCTCACTATTTTATTCTGTCACTGGCTTCATCATCTGCAAATGTGCAAACCAGATAGTTTGGCAACTAAGACTTGGTAAAATAATCACTCATTTACATCACTGACCAGATGCTTTCAAAAGCACAGTCAGAAAGAAAAACAAAATAAAGGCTGTGTGATTTTGTGTGGAGGCTGAATATATATCACAAATAATCTGCTTTGAAGACAATGCTCAGTATTTAGCAGCACCTCTGAGTTACCAGGCAGGTAAAACACCAATCTCCCCGCACACCTTTTCTCTTACTTTCCCATCAACAAAACTCTACCCTTTCCTCATTTTTGTGGTTTTTCCAATTTCATACTTGTTTCCCCACATATTTAGCCAGGAAAAAAACCCAAAAAACTCACCTCTTCTCTCAGTTTTTTTCAGACTCCTTAAAAGCTACCTTATCCAGCCCTGAAACCCCCCTGTTCTCTCCATGCATTCACGCTGCAGGCGAGTCAAAGAAGCCGAATGACTAGCAGGAAAGCAGAAGCGGTAGGAGCCCCCCGCGCCCGGCCGCTCCTCCGGTGCAGCCGTGCCCTGCAGACTGCAGAGTCACTCTGCAGGAGCTGCACACGCCGCCGCTCAGCCGGAAAAACGCGCCCAGCGCTGTGCCCGGGACGGGCTCCGCCGCCCCGAGCTGTGCCCCCATACCCGCGCCGGGAGAGCGGAGCAGCCCCCGTGTGCCACCTGCCTGACCCCACCTGGGGCTCACGCAGGCCCTCGCGGCCAGCAGGAAGGACACGCAGCACGTTTCCACCCCCTCTCCAGCTTCCCCATCGTGCTTTAACGCTGCCCCATGTGTCAAGGACGTGTGAGGTTCACAAGCCCCAGCTGAGCCCCCATTTCTCCCGGTTGCCCCCCGGCTGCCACGGTCACCAAGGGATCACTGCAGAGCCTGACAGAGCTCAAACGAGTGACACTGAGGAGCACCAGAGATGCTTCTCCTCCAACATCTTCCTCTTGGGGCAGGGATGCCTCTCCTGGGCCCCATCAGTGGCCAGGGCTGCTTTGGGGAGCGAGTTGGGAGTGGAGAGCAGCACCTGCTAGAGCAGCAGGTTGCAGACCTGTTCCCAGCCACTTCAAGGGGTGTCCAGCAGGAAGCAAACGCGCTTCCCCAGGAGCACAGGCCAGGGCACGCTGTGCCCGCCAGCACATTGCGAGTGTCACACGTATTCTGGAGGAACCAGAGAAACATTTTATAGATCAAAAGAGCAAAGGGCATTTGTGTCACCTCTGAATGTCACCACAATGAGACTGAATGGCATCACACCAACAACCAACCCCGCTGACCACTTCTAAAGGAAATTAAGGTTTCCACCTGGCCTGCTGTGACAGAGCACCCAACCCAGCCAGGGCCACCATGGTCACCTCCAACACACCAGTCTGCAGCAGAGAACTCTACCAAACCTTATGGTTTGTCACCACACAAAGGAACAAAGGACTCAAACCCACAAAATAAAAATAAAAATAAACATCACAACCACTGTAGAGCATTGAACCCTGCTGCGTGTTCCCATACAACCCTGAAACACATGGAAGTGTCAAGGGAAGCTTCTGCTCCTAAGTCAGCTTTGCTCCAGAAGGACAGTGAAGGTAACTCACTGATAAAGCAGGTATTAGATGAGCCAGTTCCCAGCCCTTCCTCCCTTCTCCTTGCATGTCTCAGCAGAACATCCCCCAGCACACGTAGCTTTAATGCTGCAGGAAGAGCTCTTGATCCTGGCAATACCCACAGCAAGTGTCAGACCAAAGCTGGGGCAGAATGACCTGCTAAGGATGGCTCCAGCAGCTCAACCAGCACCATCAGCCTGTGCAACACTGAAACCAGCAGAGCCACAACACATCACACAGCAGTTTGCTCGGGAAAGGCAATCCACCCACAAGGCCCCCCAGACTTCAGTACAAATGTGTGCTCTGATAGAGGAAAGTTCAATTAAGAGGATCTTCTGGAAACCTCCAATTACAGGATGAGCCTCCCTTTAGAAACATGTTGACACTTGACCACAGTTTCCACAACCTTTCCCAAAAACAAAAGTTTATCTTGCACAGCATTAGAATTGCTATCAGCAAACCTATTTCCACCAAATGCCTCATGCCGGTTTTTGCTCCACAGCTGTGCGACATTCATGTGCACACCCACTACTCTGTTTGCCAAGCAATCCAGACCGACCCTGACCCAAAATTTTCCCCACACAGAAGTCTGGTAATTTATTTATTCAAGGCCAAATCAAGTTGCCATTTGTTCTGGTCACCCATTAGCATTACCTAAATGCACAAGTAGCTTTAAGTTCTCCCAGGACTGCACTAACTTCTTTGAAACCCTTATTTTCCCTTTCCTCTGACCTTAAGTCGTGCAGCTGCATCATTTGATTCATGATATTCAGATTAACCAGTTATTTCAATGCAAGGAGGTAAGTCTCCCAGCTCCATTCAGACCTCACTTACAAGGACCTGGACCTGCAGAACGAGTGGAACCAAAGCCCAATTTCAAGTGAGAAAAGGAAGAAATGCAGAGCTGGCCATGTCAGAGACCACAGAGTGGATCCAGAGATCCACCCAGAGCTTTAGCCAACCCCTGGAGACAACTTCTTGGCCATGAAAAGCTCCACCTAGACAGCCCTATCACCATGGGAGAGCTCAGCAGGTATCACCAAGGTTGCATCAACCTCTTTCCCCAAGCTCCCTGTGTACACAGCAAGCCAGGGATTTGTCAGAGCCAGCAGTGTGGAGACTCAGGCCCTTGGTAGGAAGTCAGGAAAGGCTTCAATAATGCTAAGATGACCAAAGGATAAGTAACATATTAAAGACCATAATGTAAATGCGTATTGCGGTTGGGAATGAACAAAGCTCCTCTGACCCAACTGGACCTAGGGAAAGAGCACCTGTAATAACTGTAAGGGTTAAAACATTCAGCCTGATCTGAACAGCAAGCACAGCTTTCTACTAAAATGCCCATTCCTTATTTTGCCAAACAAGCACAACCACAGAGATGGTGTTGGAGATTCATTATAGTCGCAAGTATGCGAAGAGCAACCTAACTCTATCCAAGTCTGCATTTGGCATTGCCCCGAAGATAATTTCACACCGTTCGAGCACAGTAAAAAGATCTGGTGTCATAATTCGGAAGGGAGAGCAGAGCATTGCAGCCCCAGTGCCCCCATTTCCAGTCCTGCTTTCTGGATTCAATTCGCCTTCACATCCGAATGAAGTCCTTCTGCTGCCCCAGTCGCGGTGGAAATCTCCATGGCACAATGAGCAATATGAAGTTTAAAAGAAGAGCTGTGAGGGTAGGGAGATGGCTGGAGAGAGTCCTTCAGCGACGCCTTGGACCTGGAACTGGAGGTCGCAGCAGAAGCAGGCACTAAAGCCCAGCAACCAGGGCCAATGAGTCAGCTCCCAGGAGCTGCGCTGCATTCCCCAGCCTTCTCTGCCCGAAACAAACAGTGCGGAACAGGGCAAAGGTCCAGCACAAAGCTGAAGGGCAAAGGTATGTGGGGGAGGGAAAACACTAAGCCTCATGTTTATTTTTTGGAGCAACAAGTTCCAGTTACCCTCATCCTCCCTAACAAGGTGGGAAGAGTTACTCGAACGTGAGTTGTGGGATTGGAACAAAACAGGAGTTTGGAGAGGAAACTTGGGGCGGTGGAGGGGAGGCCTCCTGCTGCGATAGCAGCTCTGTTGCAACAGCCAGAAGAGCTCCACAACTACATGCCACGACAGAGTGAGAGTTGCCCAACACTTTGGAAATAGGTGTGTGCAGCACTACCAAGCTGGATACCTGAGCAAGCAGATGTGTGTGTCTACCCTGAACACGAAGAAATGCCAATGGTAAAGCAAGCTTCCCATCCATCTTATCTCCTGTACTGAAGGCTGATTTCAAGGAAAGCCCTATGGGGAGTTAGTCAGCAAGGGGTGAGATGCTAATGAATCTTCCCCTGCCTTCTCCTCAGCACCGGTAGCCAAGTCAGACTCTGCTCAGGCATAAAGCAACACGCACTCTCAACAACAGTCAGCTCACCCCTGGTACTTGCTGCTAGCAACGAAGGTGTGCCTTCTTGTAAGTACTGCTTATCCACCCAGCATGTTTGCCAAACAGCGTGCAGGAAACTCTACTCAAGAAATCAAAGCATCTCCTGCATCTCCACTAGGAAATACACTGCTTTCCCTGGCCAAGCACTTACAAGGAGATTTTTAAAAGTTAGCCCAGGCAAAGCTCAGCGATTGTAGTGCCAGTCATTAAAACCTGCATGTTCTTACTTCCAAGATGTAAATGGCTTTAAAAATAAAGAAGTGCCAAGTGCCTTGATGCAACATTTCTTGAAATACATCCAGCAGGTTTTCAAAATGGGGTGCTGTTAACACCTGTCCACACCAACGCTTGCATCAGCATCAGCCCTGGTGCAGGGCACAGCCAAGGAGTACAACATGTTCCAGAAGGTTGAGCTGTTTTAACTGCAAGCCACACTTCTCATCTACAGAAGAACTGAAGAAAACACTTGGAATTTGGTTTATAGCCAGTAGTACAAAGCTGGTTTTGCCAGAAAATGTTTCCTTCACTACCACAGACACACATACACTACCATCATGTGTCAGTCAGGCTGCTGGCTGCATTTATTTACATGATAAGAAGAGAACATGTAATAACAAGGGCATGGTCACACAGACCTTGCTACTAGATCATTAGAGAGTAAAAACGAGGAATCATTACAGCTCTGCAGCGTCCCTCACAAGCCGTCAGCAGTGTCAAGTACAAGCCTTGCCACACAGGACAGGACCATGTGTACTCAGGACTCAAAAGGTTCCCCCTCTCCTCTGACAGAAACACACATGATTAAAAAGGTAACATGCATCTTGTCAAGAAACCATGAAAATTTTCTGGTGTGCTGCTCCAGAAGAGCCTCAGCCTCCTCCACTCACAGCATCAGCAGTATCACTGGGGTCTAACTCGACCTAATGGTTGCCCCACTTACTGCCAAGCAGTTGTGCTTTTGGGAGGTTAAGAAGCAAGGAGAGGCTTCACTTCAAGAGCCCTCCTTCCTGAGAAAGCAGAAACGTTTGCTTGAACATCCTATTATATTACAGGCTTCATTGCCAACTTCTAGCATAAAAATACTGCAGCAGGTAAGGTAGGCAAGGAACAAACTTCTAAAGGTAAATCCTAATCCATGAAAAAATGACCCTGTTCTTCAGTCCCTGTGTCAGGCCCCAAACGCACTCAACTTGCCCAGCCATGGCGAGTCAAACAGCTCAAAACAAGCTGGTGTTCTGACCATCTGGAGGTGGTGTTAGCCTCTTCCCTATCCATACTCCAACACGGACAGCAGAAACCAAGCTCTTGCAGGCAGCTGTTTTCCCTGAGCTCAGTGCTTTTACTTTTATAAGCACCAACTCCAATGCACGCCATTACAGAATGTGTGGACACCTAAGGAGAAGTTACGTCCATTAAATCTGTTCTGTGGGTTTATAATTAATATAATCATTATAAAAAAATTAGGGCTTTCAAAGCCTGTAAAACAAGTCATAGAAGGATCCCTTTATCTTTACAGAGCTGTCTGCACTACGCTCTCTGGTCTCCTCACTACCTCTGGCGGACCAGGGCTGGAAACATTTAATATCTTCAGCACACGAGCACTGCACTGGGAACGCTGCTGGATTATGAGCAAAGGCCTTGCTAAGCTCTGCTGAGAAACCAAAGACTTATAGTAGTGACTTTCCAGAGTTCAGAAGCTCTCAATTCACTTCAAGCATAGAAAAAGAGTGGCTTTCCTTGGGTCATCCTCCTGGAGGTCACTACCACACCACAACATGACAACTCACCTCATCAGCTCATTCTTTCACACAAATTCACACTCCAGATCTTTTTTGGTAAGTGTCTGCCAAAACAAATCCTCCACCCAATGAAATGAAGACACAATACGAGCCTGCAAACTCTACAAGAAGGTACCTGGGTGCAGGGCTGCCAGGCAAGGTCAGCTGCCAGTCTGCCTCTCGTGGGAGCTCAGCAGCCGTGTTTATTTTACACGTTTTCTCTTCTGCTTATGAACACGAAGCAAAAGAAACAATGGCCCTAGAGAGGAGAGCCAAGCAGCAGCACTGGGGGCACTGCTGGAACCAGTCGCTGCTGCCAAGCGTCCCAGAACACACCACTACCAAATTCCATTTTTAAACGCCTTTGGGAATACAGAGACAACTGTGCTGGGCCCAAGGACAATTCTGAGTGTTGCAGCATTACTCCCTTACCCTACAACTGCGTGGACACGCTAATGACACACCCTCACTCTCTCCTTTAAATAATCATCCCAGGAGTTGCAAGGGCCCCCTGCTTGTGTTGGGCAGCTGCCTCGTTGCTGCTGACTCTGACAAATCACACACCTTTGAAACGGATGAGGCTGGAAATGAATCTGGACACTCCTTACACAGGAGACTCAACCAGGAACACTCAACCTTGCAGTTTTGCATTTTTTGGTTTATTTCTCAGGATCATTATCTCAGAAGGCATCACAATAGAGTGCAACCTTCACACAAAGGAGCGATGCGACCAGTTTTGTGTCATTAACGCACGAGGCGAATGCAGACAGCAACGCTGTCCTGGATCTCCTTAAGCTTTGCTTATGTCCATGACTACAATGACAAACCACCCAACAATCCAAACACAGACTTCTACCTGGCACGATTAACTTGTCTTCTTTACTTCCCATTAAGATGACAGCTTTCCAGGTAAATTGCAGAGCTGTCCATTTCTTAAAGATCAATAACTCGGATGAATCACCATGCTAGGTAGCAACAGTTCTTTACAAAACATTGGCACGTACAGTAATTGGGAATGTGATGGCACATCTGGCAGCGTGATTCCAGAGCTAACAGAGACAGGTAGAAAAAGATTAAGTCTTTCCCAAACAAGACGCTTCGTGAAAACTTCTGTGGTTTTCTCCAACTCCCGATTCACTTGAAACAGGTACGAGAGGAGCGCAACACCCATCCCGACAGGCGAGGAAATGGTGTTCTGCAGTTTCAGCCTTTGCTGACGACAGCAGCGCGTTACAAGCGCGATTTGGACAGCGCAGCCCCAACGCTTCCCTTTTCGGGGACCCCCGTTCCCCAGCCGTGCCCCCAGCCCGGGGCAGCGACCGGGCCGGGCAGAGCCGCGCTCGGCCGCGGCCCCCGGCCCCGCCGCCGCCATGAGTCGGCAGAGAAAGGCGGCGCGGCCTGCGCGGGGGAGCCGCGGCCGCGCACACGTGGGCAGCGCAGGCCGCGGCCCGGGGAAGGGCCCCCGCGGGGGCGGCGGGGCCGCGCTCCCGGGGGAGCCGCACGCCGGGAACCGACCACGTTGCCGGCGCTGCAGCGGCGGAATGCCGGGAGCGGGAGGGGAAGGGGGGGGCCGCGTGTCCGCCGCCGGGCCCGCCCGCCGCCGCCGCCGAGCCCCCGGCGCCCTCCGCTCGCCGCCGCATGGCCGGGCCGCGCTGCCCTCCCCGCCTCGTGGCCGCGGCCGGCGCCGCCGCTCCCCCCGCTCCCAGCGCGCCCCCCGCCCCGCCGCGGCCCCGCAGGCCGCGGGCGCGGCCCCACGCCGCGTGTGCCGCATGGCGCGGCCGCCCGGGGCGCGGTCGGCGGCGCACCCGGCCCCCCCCCCGCCCCGCTCCCAGCGACCCCCGAGCACCCACCGGGAGGCGACTGCCCGTTCACGGCCGGCGCGTTCTTCGTCCAGGGGTTCACCTTGGGCGGCGGGGCCTCGATGAACTCCCGGCGCCCCGCGCCGCCCGCCTCGCCGCCGTCCTCCGCCTCGCCGCCGGCCCTCAGCAGGCTCTCCTTCTCCTGGTTGTTGCTCTCCTCCTTCTGCTGCTTGGCGCTGGGCGGCCTCGGCGCCGCCGGCCCGCCGTCGGGGCCCATGGGCGGCTCGCCCTTCTCCCGGCCGCCGTCCTGCGGCGGCTTCAGCACCAGGGCGCGCTCCTCGGCGGGCAGCAGCGGGGCCGTGCCGGGCAGCAGCGCCTCCACCTGCGTCGCCATCTGCGCGCCCCCGAGCCCCGCCGGGAACCCCCCGACCCCGGTGCCGCCGCAATATGGAGCCGCGCGGGGACCACGCGACTGCCGCGGGGGCGCGCACCGCCCGCCCGTGCGCGCCGCCGGCGAGGGGAGGGGCGGCGCGGGGCGCGCCCCCGCGGGGCGGCCGGCGGCGCGCACGGGCCTGATGCAACGCCCGGCTGAGCCGGGGGGCGGGAACGGGGGTTTTAAAGGGCACCGGCCCCTTCCCGACATCCCGGCCCCGCTGCCCGGCTGGGAGAGGCCGGGCTCGGGCCAGGGGTACCGCTGCCGGCTCGGGGACTACGGGAACGAATGCACCGGTGGAGCCCCGGAGTCCCCGAACCGGCTTCGACAGAGTCTTCCCGGCCGGCATCAGCCAGGAGCCGAGGGACAGGGATGTCCTCGGTCACCCACGCTTGGGGATAACGGGATAAGGTGGTTGGGAAGTGCAGAAAGGGACTCGGTGCGTGTCCTGGGGAATCGCGGAACCACAGAAACGGCCAGGTTGGGCCGCCTGGTCCCACCTCCCTGTGTCAGCAGGGTTGTCCCAGAGCACATGCACAGGATTGCGTCCCGACGGTTCTTAAATATCGCCAGTGAGGGACACCCCGCAGCCTCTCTACTCTCTGTTCCAGTGTGGGTCACTGCACAGTAAAGAAGTTCTTCCTTATATTCAGGTGGAACATCCTGTGCATCAGTTTTTGCCCATTGCCTGTGTGCTACTGCTCAAGACCACCGAGAAGAGCCCTGCTCCATCTGCATATCCCCCCTTTAGATATTTATACACATTGATGAGGGAGGGACCACCTCTCGTCTCCTGTGCCCAGAAAAACCTTTGTTTGAGTAAGCTAAAATATTTAATCGCTCTCTAGCTGATAGAATGTCACTTGCTCATCACCATCATTAATATTCCTGGTATTTGTCCTCAATTCTTGCAGCCAGCAAGACAGCGACTGCAGACCGTGTGTGTATGTGCACATGAATTATACACATTTAAAAGGCAACTTGCATTGCTGATACCGTTTAGCACAACCTGCCTAATTCACAGCAGCCCTTACTTGATGCCTTTTTTATTCAATGCAAGCCTCTCCCAGCCCCTTCTCTCATCACAGCGAGCACACCACTCTGCTTCTGCCTGGAAAGGTTCATCTGGAAGTCCCAGCATGTCCTGCAGCCCCAGGGACACATCTATGCAATCCCTGCAGGAGACCCGTCAGCA
This sequence comes from Anomalospiza imberbis, assembly GCF_031753505.1. Lineage (NCBI taxonomy): Eukaryota > Metazoa > Chordata > Aves > Passeriformes > Viduidae > Anomalospiza > Anomalospiza imberbis. The sequence goes on along the minus strand of NC_089695.1, from coordinate 13,427,515 downwards.
TGACAAGGCACTGAAGATGTAGCTGCCAGCTGCTGATGTGTGGAGAAAGATGAAAAGCTGATTTCACTGTTGGAAGGAAAGAAGAAAGTGAGAAACAAACATGAGCTCAGCACAACATTTGGAAGGGCAACAGCATCATGGTGGATCCATAGAGGGAGTCCCAGGCGGTCAGGGATGCTCCACTGAGACCATCTCTGCTCTCTGTGTGCCCTGGTACCCAAGCTCTTGGCTCAGAGGATACCCTCCTGTGCCACAGCCTCAGGGATCACCAGCAGTTATCCCAAGTCATTCAAGAATTTGGCCAGTAAAATTCCAAAAGGAAGTTTAAATATAACTCCAGAAGAGAGGTCTGCTGGCCTGGCTGGCTCAATACCTGAGCTGCAGTAACCCAAGCCACATCCTGTGCTCCTGTGCCCAGTCCCTGACGTACTGGGGGGTCCCTGCGCTCCTCCTGAGTGTGACTTGGGAGCTGCACAGCTCCCAGCCAGTCTCCCACCTACACCCTCTGTAGGAGCAGGTCCTGGCATGGGGAGCACAGCTGGGTGAGGAAGGTGGCTGCAGCCAGGGGACCTGCAGGCCGTTGGTGTCCCTCACCTGTCCCCCAGCCAGGGTGCAGCATTCCAGCTCGGTCCCTTTGGGACGCTGCTCTGCTGCCACGTGAGCAGAAACGAGCCCGCGGTGGCTAAGAGCCAAACTGGCTCCAGAGCTGCCAGGCAGGAGGGAGCTGGGCGAGTCTCACCCTCACGCAGTGCCCAGCCAGGCCAAACCCTGGCAGGTTTTCAGAGTTAGAAAATAAATGCATGAGAGAGAGAGAGAGAGGTGTCCATGCAAGCTTCTTGCATCAGCTATAGGGAACATCACCTTGGCAGGTCAGCTCTCAAACACCCATCCTTCATGGCAAGGGAAGCTGGGTGTGCACCACCTCCAGCTGGTGTGAACACGCTGGCCATGTCCAGCAAGCTCCGTGTGCTCCAGTCCTCCCTTGGTGTCCTCACCTCTGCTGGACCCATCTTCCCCTGCTCTGCCCAGCGTCCACTTGGATATTCTGCTCCTGCCTCCAGGGGCTTGCTGAGAAGCAGCCAAGGAGTTTCCACATTTCTGCAGCACAACTCACTGGGCAGTAATCCATCTCTGCTTTCCCCAAATACAACAAAAGCACCTGACTGGCATCCCCAATCCTGCTTCTCTGCCTCATCCTTCACCCCAGATGTGTCCCTGTGCCTGCCCAGACCACCTCAAGCAGCTCTGGGTGCTGCCTCCCGGCCCTGTGCTGGCCCTGCGCAGGCTCTGAGGAAGCAGTCTCCAGGGAAACTCCTCTGCTGAGCAGTGATTTGGGCAGGAGCTCCCCACCTCCCTTGCTCCCTGTACAACAGCTTATTTATTTCTCCCCGACTGAAGCGTGGCTTGCATATTTATCACAGACAGCCGGCTGCTTTGGTGCTGGCCTGGAGGTTTAAAGATGCTTTGATGGTGGCCATTAATGTCTCTGAGCATCTCTGGGTCTTGCTTGGCTGGAATATCCCCAGCTTCATTTCTGCTGGTCTGGCAAGCTCACCTAGGGGCCCAACCTTCCCTTTGGGAACAGCTTTAGTTCAGTGGCCTGGAGCAAGGCCTGTGCATGGCGAGGAGCACAAAGCAGCCAGTGTGACTGATATGCTCCTTAACTTCACCATCCTGTTTGGCTGGTAGCTCAGCCCCTTTCTCAGGTTCCCCTTGCCTAATTTTGTCCAGCGCTGTGGCCACGAGGTCACCGTTAAAAGTGTTTCTTTCCTACAGCTTCACCTTTGCTCTAGTCTGGTCCTGAATGCCGCTCAGCGTCTGCAGCACACTCCTGATCACACCTCCTTTCCCTGCATCCAGGGGCTGTGCAGACCTCGCAGTCAGCTCAGATTTGATGTGTGCTTCCCAAGGGAATTTTCTTTCCTCAGCACCTCCAGACCAGTTTGCTTGCTGCCAGTGCTGGTCACGCTGTTCCCTGGTGAGATGCCCAAGCTTTACACATGGATGGCAGAATATTAAGGCTCAGGCATCTTTAATGCTGTGCAAAAGAGGATTTTTCCAGGAAAGTCCAAGCTTCCTATCCGGGGTCATATGCTTTGATTTATTTATGTGGTTGTTATTGCTCCGTGAACCCTGCTAGGCAGAAACATTGTCAGGGACAATGCACACAAGGTTGGGCTGACTTTCCTGCAGCAGCCCTGCAATGTTGCCCTCCAGCAAACCCAACTGCCCCTGAGGGGTGTCAAAGTCCTGCTCCCAATGGACTTGCAAATGCAATCTGACCATCCAAATGCTGGTGCCCACAGGGAAAAGCTTTTCAAAGGACACCCACAGCTCATTCTTAGAAGAGAAAGATCTTCGCTCTGAGAAGAGGGTGGTGTGCTGGTGCAGAACCATTCTCAGGACTCTGGGCCAACAGTTACAACCTTCAATCAGGATGAAGATATAAATTCTTCATCAGGATAATCTGACCCAACCTTTTCAGTCTGGGTGAGATTCTTTCCCACAAAACAGTGGAAGCCCAAATTCCAGTCCCAATTTGCTGTGCCACTGGTGAGTGGGGCTGAGGGCAGGCTGCCAGCAAATCCCTGTGACCCTGCCATGGCAGGTGCCTGCAACCAGCAGACACCCATTCGTGGCACATAGTGGCCATCACAAAGGACTCGAGTACTTTTAAAATTAAACACCCAAACCATTTATTCTACTACTCAAAATATCCACATTTCGACCTGCTTTAGCTCAGAACCAGAAGAGAGTGCCCATTCCTGCAGGTTTCTGCCGGAGAGAGAGCTCCAACATCCCCCAGTTTAACCCAGATTTTAGCCTCTCCTTGCCTCATGTTTTTAACCCCAGAGCTTCCATCCCTTCTCAGGAGTGGGGGCCATGCACTAAAGCACAATGCACAGCCAGAGCAGCTATCTCAGCTTCTGCACTTCTGCTGCCAGGGCACAGGGGTGAGTGTGCCCTGAGTGCTCCCAGACAGTCCCGTATCTATCTGCAGCCATGTGATCCAGAGAGGTGGAAGACACTCCCTGGCTCTGAGATTAATTCGCTTGGACCCTTCCAGCAAAGCATATGAAGGATCAGCGTGAAGAGTGAGCGCGTTCCCACCAATAAGTAATTTTCAACCTGCGTAATAAAACAGCAGACACTAACGAGTTCCATTACATCCCCATGAAAAAGTGCTTTCACTTAGCAGGACTCCACAGCCCAGGGGCTTGGTGGTTTGGTGCTGCAGCCCAGCCAAAGGCACTGTGCTCTCAGGGCACTGTGCCATGCCTGGAGTAGGAACCAGCTCCTAAAGCTGCCGGCCCCTCACTGCTTCCACCCATGCTCTGCGCGCTGGGAAGTGGTGCTGCAGATGTGTTCATGTCTGAGAGTGCACCCCATGGATTTTCCTGGTGCTAGGAAGTCAGATTGAAATGTGAGCAAATATCCTGTAATTAAAATCTGAAGCCTGTTATGCAGCTTTTGCGTGTTTTTAATAAGTGGGTTGGAGGAGGGGATATCTAATGATACATGACTGCTTTTATCATCACAACTTTTCCCTCAAAGAGCCACAGTTCTTGTAGGACTTCCCCAAAGCCAGTAAATAATCTTGACTGCTTGAGAAAAATTCCCCCATTTCCTAGTTATTGATGACATGGGCTTTGGAAAGCAATACCTCCTCTAGAACACAATTTCTCACCTTGTATATTTTGCTGGAGATATATTAACCCAAGGTTTCTTATGTCCCCTAAACCACTTCCATTTCCAGGAGCATGTGAAAACATGACATAAGTTGACCACTGAACCTGATATTCTCTCTGAAGGATGATTACCCTCCATGCCACCCCTCTGCCATCAGGAATTTCAGCAGAAATATTTCAGACACTTCTACAAAGAGAAGAGATATAAGAGCTCTACTGTCCTTGTTCAAGATGACTTAAGCTCCACATGCTTCAGATGAGATGTCCTGCATCCTTCCCAGGTCCCAGCCACCCACAGCAGTGCCAGAGGTCCCTGACTCAGCCCACCCAAGGATGTGCCATTGCTATGGAGAAACAAAGCACGCTGGCAATGTGCTGTGATCCCCAGGAATTTGTGTTTCCCTGCCATCAGCTCCTTGCACCAGCACTGGCCAGGGTCATACATCTTTCTGCCTTGTGCCTGATGTGCAGGGAGGCACCAGCCAGCGGCTGCTCTGCAGAGCTCAATTAATTCAAGCACTGGCAGCTTGTGCAGGTGCCCTAAAAGCTCCCAAAGACTCAAGGTGAAAATCAATGAGATTGATGGGTGGAATTGCTGGGATATTTTCCTCGAAGCACCTAAGGATAATTAACAGCCAAAATGCTTGGTGTCAACCACCAAAGTTATGAAATACTAAATCAGAGGCAGCTCCCAGCAGCTTCGCTCGCTCCCGTTGCAGGTTGTACATTCACGATGAGGCCGTCAGCCAAGCACAGCCACAAATTCTCTCTTTTCCCCTGGGACTTCTGCTCCTTCTAGTGGCTGTCAGTTATTTAAATATTGTTTTACCCCTCTGCAGTCAAAGCAAAGCCCTGGGCTTTGCCATTCAAATCCTAGCCTGACCCACAGCACTGCTGGCTGTTTCCCTGGCAGGTAGCACCTGTGTGTTGCACCAGTAGGTACAGATCCAACAGGTGCTATTCTCCTCCTTGGATAGCCAGGGAACTGAGAAATAGTGAGAAGTTAAAATAATTTTGCTCTTTTGTGTGCATGAGTTTAGATTTCTGCCCCTCCCCAACTTTTGAGGACACTGGGCATCCTACCCCAATGTTTTCCTTCCCACTTTTGCAGCCTGGTGCCAGGCATGAGCAGTCAGCAGCCTGGACTCCAACACACTTCATGGGGGTACCAGAGGAGGTGGAACCAGGCAGGAACCCCATCAAGAGCCAGTCTGGAATGGTGGAGCTGAGCTGCCTGACCAGCTGTCCCACACAGAGTTCAGGTCTCCTCCTGTGACCCACAGCAGAGGGTCAGAACACACCCATTCCCTGTCCAGCCAGTCCTGGCTGCCTGCCCTGAGCACCAAGCATCACACCATGAGTGACAAAAGACCCCGGGAGGGTACAGCACATTTCTATGTCCAAGAGCTGCACTGTGCACTTAAGCAAAGGGGCTGGAGCAGGGGCAGCTCCATGCCTGACTCTACTTGACCCCTAGGCATGACTAAATGACCCTCCTTTAACCTTGGGATGTGCTGTGTGGGCCTGTTGTGCTCCTGGTATCACGAGGTTCTTCCTCCACTGCATATGGAGCCCCCATCCCTGCTTCCATTGCAGGGAAGTTTCAGTGCTGAACAGGTTTTCCTGCCTTTTCTCCCCATGCTATGACAAGGGAAGGCTCCATCCTGCACAGTTACTCCCCCAGCAGCCAGCACAGCTGTCCCATGCAGCCAGCACCCAGGGTGCATGGAGGGAACATGGGGAGCATCTCTTCTCCTCACTTGTGCTCTGCCTCACGCCAGGCCCTCTGGCTGTGACTCTCATTCAGCCTTGCCAGCTTTGTGTTTGCTTTCCCAAATATTTTACTGGTGCAAAAAAACTGACGTGAGCTGAGTTGTGAGCTGAGCCACCTCCACCTCCGAGCTGAAGCCCATGAAGTGAGAGAGATGATAACTTGGAAGCAAAGCAATGCCAAAGAGTAGAGCAACATACACCAGTCCTCCTGACCCCCTGGCAGTCTGCCCTGGTGCCACCAAGTCAAGCTGGGGACAGTCCCCAGTAGCCAGGGTGCTGGCATTGCCACTGCACCCACCACAGGCTCCTGATAACACCCTGTCAGCAGCTGATCAGCGAGTCAGAGGTAAAAGGGCTTCAGCAAAGTGCAGTGCCAGCAGCCAGTCGTGGCCACCGCTGTACAAGCACGGCCCGTGGGACACAGGCAGGGGGATTAAGAGATCTGTGTCAGCAGTGGGCTGTGTACACAAACACAGCAGCTAAAAGGGCTCATGTTCATGCTCTGTCCCCAGGGAGGTCGCTGGGGATGGGAAAGGGTCGGGGAGGGCCGGACATGCGGTGTCTGTGTCAGTCCTCTCAGCCAGAGGAGGAACCGGGCTGGAGATGGCAGAGTGAGATTGGCCTCAGGCAAGGGGACTGTCCCCCAGCTCCCCTCCCTGCAGAGAGCCGGCTGGGGATGGCAGATAATGCTGTAGTGCCTGGAAGGTTGCAGGGAACTCCCTGGCTCTGTAGTGGCCTTCAGGAGGCTGGAGAACCTCACCTGGTTCTGGAGATGGGAGCAAAGGAAAGGAATTGTTCCACCGGTGGTTTTAAAAAGTCAGCCCAGAGCTGTTGATGTAGGAAAGAGTCATCAAAGTCAGCAACTGCAATGGCATTCACCAGAGGATCTCAAAGTAACCCCAGGATATAGCTTGTCTGCTTTCCCAGCTCCAGGGGGCAAGCAAGACTATGGGATGCTCGTGGACACACTCTTGTAAAGCTTCCAGGAGGATCTTGAGTCCATAGACCACAGAGAGGCAGTGGGCCAGGAGCCCAGGCTTCAAGATACTGTACTTTATCACTTTATGCCTCTTCTGCCACTGTACTTCCCAATGAGCTCTTGAGGTTCTTGACAGCTGAACAAGCAACAAGGGCAAAAGAGACCTACATCAGGGACCTGAAACATCCTCTGTCTCCAATGCTGTCAGGGAAAATCAACATGGGATAAGAAGTTCAATTGCAAATCTGGGGATGCAGTGGCCAGGTTCTGCATTGATGCATTCATTTTTACAATTATATCAAGCAATATCAATTGTATCCAGTGATTGAAGAAGTCCTGAGGATGTTAGGTGATGGAGATTGATGGAGGAGTGACAATGACTGACCAGCTCCAACCACGATGGGTGAAAGAATCTCAGGCCAGAAGTGCAGAATTTGCAGGTGGATTTTGTTATATTTTGGCTGCCCAATTTGGCAGTGATACAAGAGCTTTTCTTTGTCTGGTGAGAGGAACAATGCTGACCTGTAAGGGAGTCTGTCCTCCTGCCAGGCTCGTTGTTGGACTTTGAAGTTCAATCATGAGCAAAATAAATGCAAAGTGAAGCCACGTGCAGTCAGAGCCAGGATTTCTTGCCTGCGTTTCAGTCTGTTCAATTTTCATGCTTTTCAGCTAACACTGTTTGTTCCTAAACATATTTTCATCTGACAGCAAGCAAGGCCAGGACTTCAGAGTGGAAACAACAGGAGCCAGAGAGTTTATCCTCTTCAGAGAGAGACTTCTTTCAGGTCCTCTCCATCCTCAGAAAAAGAACAAGCAGAAAATCACATATTGCCCCTCTCCACTCTGGCAAGTTACTTAAGCTGCTGTTCTCACAGTAAAATCTTGCCTTTGTTTCAGTAGAGACAGCACAAAGTCAGCACAAGACCACCCCAAGGTGGTCTTTCCTGCTCTCCAGAAACCTTGACAGCAATTTATGTCCTAAAGCAAGTTCACCCCCTAAGTCTGCCCAGCAGGAGAGACATCTTTACTCTCGAAGCGGGATTTTTCTTCAGCTTGCTTCCAGTCTACAGCCTTATCTTATTATTTTGTAATTCCTCTCCTAAAGATGCAAAACCAAGGCTCGTGCCAAACCAAAACATCCTTGCAGTTTATCTGAGTGGGGAGGAGCATGGGATGGTGGCCCAGAGCCTGGAGCAGGATGGCAGCTGGAGCCCGGAGAGCAGCCAGGGATGGTTAATGCTGGTGGGCCAGGAGACCTCCCCAGGACAACACCGCACAAAAGCCACCTTGGTGGCTGCTTTGGACTTTTTCTCCTGCCTAGTGGGACAAGGACACCATAGAGGGGAAAACCCAGGGCAGTGTCCCTGCACACACATCTCTCCCTCCCTGCACCTGCCAAATCCAGCCCAGTTCCTCCTCCCAGCAGGTCCTGATGGGATTTTTCCCAAACACTGCTTCCAGAAGGGATGAGCCATCCTGCTTCACGTGGCACTGCAGTTCCTGTGCCAGCCCTGGCTGTCTCTGCAGCTGTACTGTCTTAGCTGTTAATTTAATAATTAACTTTAGCCAGGCTCATTAGGGCACCTCCTGCCTTTCTGCACATGGCCATGCCGTGTTGCAGCCGCCGATAATCCCGGCCAGGGCCGGGGCACGGAGCTGCTGCTGCTTCTGGGCACGCTGTCTGCTCGGTCCTCAAACACTGCCCTGTCCTGCCAGGGCTCTCCAGCCTTTCTCCCCCTCCCCACGCTCTCTGGGGGCCAAACACTTCCATCTTGTCCCCTTGCCAAGCAGGAGGTCCAGTGACAGATGCAGTGCAATTGCTCTTTGAGGACTACTTGGGATGGCTCCATCTTTGCACAGGGGAGTGGAAGATGATTCCATGGGTCTTCCCCAAGTCTGGCATGTTTTGCCTACTGAAGCTGTTCTCCCTGCAGCCCCTCAAGTGTCCTGCTCAGTTCTGTCATAGCCCAAACACCAGGAAAACGCCCTGGAAATTGCAGTGAGGTTGGCTGCTTACATTTAAACTTTTTCTAACACACTGCATAACCATTTTTGTCCCATTCTGAAGGTCTGCTGGAGGGCAATCCTGTCCATTCAGCCCACTTCCATGGGACAAGACAGGGTTTGGAGGCAGCTCCTGGGCTGCACCTGCGCCAGGAGCAGCTGCTGGTGTTCGGGTGTTTGCAATGCCAGCACCAGAGCAATCAGGATCTGTCCTTCCCTGGAAGAACCAGTTCCCCAGGCAGCAGCAAATGGCACTTTCCCTTGGGCAGAGGCCAGGGACCCTGTCCTGCTCAGCAGGGCTTTGCAGATAGGCAGGCTGCAAGGCTGCCTATGTTCACATGAAGAGGGGAGATAGCACAGCCAGACTCCGAGCACTGGGCCCTCGGGGAGGCCACAGGGATGGAGTGAGCCAGCAGGGCTTTGCCCATGATAAAAGCTTCAGCACCCCTGTGTGTAATCAGGAGAGGGCAGCCCCAGCTCTTAACTGCATCTCTGGAGAGCCAGGCTGGGTGGGGTGACACAGGACAACAGTGCTGGAGATAACTCTGCACCCCAGGAGACAGAGCTGGCAGGGGAGAGAGGGGCTGCCCTGGCAGGGGGCATTTCCCACCATGGCAGGTGCTAGTGCAGCCCAAGGAGCTGTGCAGCTTTGCAGGGCTTCTCTGCATGGTCAGTCCTTTGGGAACTGGCAGTGCCATTCTCCTGCCCTCTCCCTCAGCCTGGGCCTCTGCAGTGGAACTCTCCCATCCCTGCTTCCAGGGAGGGGAGATCCAGGGAGATATTTGGGGTTGGCTCAGCACCAAAGGTTGCAGATCCTCCACCAGCAGCATCCCCAGCTGGTCCCAAATACCTCCTGTCCTGCTCAGAAGCACTTACAGGCTCAGAGACTCTTCTTGTTTGCAGCACCTTTCATGTTCCCCTGTGGCCAGACTTGGGCTTCTTAAAATCATATGGCTCCAAATCAGGACCTGGTCCCAGCTTTGCAGCTCACACCATGACTCTCAGGGCAACTTGACCCCATTCCTGTGCCCACCCTCCTGGCAGGAGCTGCTCTACCAGTCAGGCTCTGTGCTCTCAAAGCAGACTATTTTTTTCTCTCCATGTTTTTAATTTATTTCCTTTTTTTTTTTTTTTTTTTTTTTTTTTACCAAGCAGGGTGTTAGAGGAGCATGGCAGTCTGGGGAGGATGCTCCCAGCTCCCTGACAGGGGTTACAGTTTTTTCCTCCACTATTTCTTTGAGGATGGCATAGCCCCAAGCCTCCATCCAGCTGATGGTGCAGCTCTGGGCACTTGCCAGCCCTGCCCCGTGACTCAACAAAACCACCTGACCCTGTAAACAGGCACCCCAGAGCACCCCAAGAATGAAGGGGGATGTCCTTGGCCCCCTCCCAGCCTGGCACTGGAGCCAGGTGCCAGGGGAGAGCTTTGGTTGGTGCCTTGGCCACCCATGCTCTGCCGTGGGTTCTGGCTGAGCTCCCAGCAGGTGGTAGGTGCCGTGGAAAACCCACTGAAAACCTGTTTACGGCTCCCACAGCCTTGTGCTGTGCTTTTCTCTTTTTCTTTTTCTTTTTCTTTTTCTTTTTCTTTTTCTTTTTCTTTTTCTTTTTCTTTTTCTTTTTCTTTTTCTTTTTCTTTTTCTTTTTCTTTTTCTTTTTCTTTTTTTTTTTTCCTAGAGAGTATTTGGAGGTGAGAGGAGGTTCCCCCTCTCCCTGCTCCCTGGGGCTCTCTCTTGGGAGGCGTTAGAAAATCGATGCAGTGGGAATTGCTTATCCTTTCCGGGAGGGATAAGACCCCGGGATGGTGCAGGCAGAGAAATGTTTGAACTGTCACTGTGCCCAGCAGGGCCCTGCAAAGGTCGCGGTGGAAGCCTTGGGGTGGTTGAGGACGGGGAGCAGCGCAGATCCAGCTTGAATTTGCCTGCGTGCTTCCCCTTTCCTGCTGGGAAAGGAGCCAGGCCACGGCACGGTCACGAGAGAAGTTCCTCGCCGCGCCAGGAAAATCGGTTTGGAAGGAAATGCTGCTGCTGGCTCGTTCCGGGACCAACCTGGGAGCGGGGGAGCCCCGGGACCGGGGCATGAGGGGAGCCCCCGGAGCGGAGCGCAGCCCCTGCTCGGCGCTGCTGCCCTCTGCCGCCGGCAGCCCGGCCCGGGGGAGCCCAGAACGCTCATCCCTTCCCCCGAAACCCGTGGAAAACAGCCCTTTCTCTCTCTCCAAAGGGAAACTTTGTCCTGCGGGAACAAAGGATTTGCTTGAAAACTAGCTGCCCGGGGCACGAAAGCAGAAAGCCTCCTCCTGCCTGGCTTCATCCCAGAAATACATCCCAGGAACACGTCGAGGTGTTTGTTTCCAAGGTGTCCTCAGCAGAGCAGCGGCTGATACGCCCTGGCTCTGGCTGGGGCATCCCCGAGATAAGATCTGAGCTCGCAGAGCCGGCATCTGCGGCGCCGGTGCCAGCGCGAACAGCAGCGCTTCTGCAAGAGCCTGTGTGTGCAGAGAGACAAATATCCGCGTGTGCAATAAATTTATACAGAATCCCATTTCCCAAGGGCTCCCAAAAGAGCTGATGTTTTGTTTCTGTGTCCTCTGCTCTCGGGGCTAGTGAGAGCCAATTCCTTCCCCTCATTTCCCCAAATTTCAGCTCCACACACAACACAGCTGCTTCCAGCCCCAGCTGCACCCTGGAGGGCTGCGTTGGCAGAAACCGGAGGTGAAAAAGCCCAGGGGTTCCGTGCTCTTTGCAAGTGTGGAGATAGTTTAAGTTAACAGTTCCTAAACCCTGCTGCTCCCTGCGGTGCCTTGAACTCCTCAGGGATGGGAGAGCCAAACTCCCCGAACAGCGAGAGCCCAGCTGGGAGGATGCGCTGTCAGGGGTGTGGGTTATGGTACCCCACGACACCCTTCGTCCAGAGCCCTGTCTCTGAGCCCCTTTGGGTCCCCCTGAGCCGGGAGGAGAGTCCCAGGAGCGCCAAACACCTCCCGTCGCATGGCCAGCAGCCAGACCCGGAGGCTCCTGCGGCGGGATCGGAGCTTTCCAGCCGCTTACGCCGAGTGTCCAGGCGGTGGCACATGTGGACTGTGGCTGCACTCGGGGCTTGGCCCGTTCCGCCCTCCTGGGTCCCGCCCCGGGGATGCTGCTGGCCAGGTGACGGCCACCTGTGGGAGGGAAATCCACACGGTGAACACAGGCATCCTGCATTGCTCCTTTGAGTTTTTCCCACTGCGGATGCGCAGGGAGCGGCAGACAGGCCGGGATAATCCTCCTGGCCGTCAGCTCCCATCACCCGAGGGTCGGGCACTGCCCTGTGCTGCTCTGCAGAGCCCGCCCCGCGGATCCTGCCTCCCCACCACTCCCTGAGCGGGGATGCACGGTGGGATGCAGTTGCTGCCAGCCTACCTGTGCTCCCCGTGCCGTGGGAGCTGTCCCCATCCTGACCAACGCAGCAGTCTGGCTCCTGCACCGCTCCTTTCCGTGGCCAGCAAGGATGAGCTGGCAGGATCATCCTCCAAGTGAGGCAGGGCATTCATCAGGTCTCCAGGGCTATGGCCAGCACTGAAAATCTGCCTGAAAACATGGCCAGGTGGCAGTGCCAGAGCGGCAGCACACATGCTCTGTGCTGGGCTGGTGTGCATGCCAGCCTGGTCAGGGAGAGAGAAACAGCAATTGTTTCTCACAGTGGCTTGTGAGAATTTTTAAGGAGTTATAAGAATGTAATAACTTGTTAGTCGAAACAATATGCAGAGTTTTTTTCCACCTTGCTTTTCTGTTCTGCTCAAGGACCGTGTATAAAAAAGATGTTTTTATTAATTAACCAATCAAATAAAATATGTTGTGTCAGTCTATTTAAGCCAAAGTTTCCTTTCCATTAAAGCATTCTTTTCTTCCTTTTCACGCTGTGTCCTCGTCTATTCTTGTGTCATTCTTAGCACAAAGGTGACAGGCTGGGTACTCCCCTCCTGCCTGCCATGAGGGTTCTTGGGGGGCTTCCTGCTGAACTGAAGGTTTAGGACAGGAACATGGATCACAACTGTTCAACCTGGAGCATCCATGCCTGGCTGCCTCCCACAGGCCATTTCCTCTTCTAAGGAAACCGTTACAGCTGCAAAAAGAGGATCTTTCCCCTTAAAAAGTCTCTTGATCTTTCCTCCTGCTTGCTCAGGGACCACTCACCAGCCAGAAGGATGTTTTACAGCTGTTCTTGGATATGTTCAGCAAGGCATCACGGCATTAGCTGTGCTCTCTAGTTGAAACATTCATCCAGCTCCCAGGGCGGCCATCTCTCTTCTCTGAAGTCCTGGTGGTGATCAATCACTCGGGGAAAAGTGTGTGGCACGGTGCCACTTGTGGATGTTGGCACTGCCCAGGTGATACGTCTCACTGCTGTCAGCCTGCAGTGGGTGTGATCCAGCACTTGGCACTGGAGGGGAAGGGCTGGGCTGGGGGGCAGGACATGCAGATTGGACTGAAAGGAACAGGGGACGGCACAGGTGGCAAGTTTATGAAAACATTGGATTGTGGAGCTTGAGCCAGCTACTGCCTCTCATGGTAAGTGCAAAAAGCTTCCAAAGCATCACCATCAATAAGCATTAGCCCACGGGATGGGAACCGTATGAGGGGAAGCCCTGTAATGCCAGGGACATGCTCCGGTGCCGGGGAAGCCTGCCCCCTTGCATCCCCGCACAGCAGAGTGCATCCTGTCCCTGCCTGGGCAGGATGGGAGGCTTGGCAGCCAGACTGGCACAGCCGATACCCGATTCCCGACCTGTGCCATGACCATGGAATGAATCATCCCATCTCTCTTTGCCACGTACATTGCTGCCAAGCAGACGCCAGCCCCAGGGGCTCTGGCTGCGGGAGAACAGCCCGGAGGAGGGTGATTGGCACGAGTGGAGCCCCGGGGCTGGGACAGGCTGAGGGGTGCATGGAGTGTCCCGTGCCAGTCCAGCCGGGGGCTGGAGGGTCCAGATCTCAGGTCTCGTCCGACTCCAAGGGCCTCCAAGGGCTGCTCCGTGATTAACGGCTGGGCTGCGCTCACATGCCGCTGCGTTTGATGTATGGAGCAGGAGGCGGCGAGGGATTTTCCTCCCCTTCTGGGGTTAATCCTTCCCTGCCTATCGCAGCCCTTTGATTGCAAAGCCCTGCAGATAAACCCCCTTAGTCACCGGCAGACTGCAGGCACCGACCGGAGGATGCGGGCAGGAGCGTGAGCTGGGGAGATGCAGCATTTGGGAGCTTTCCTGCTGCAGATGGTGACTGTGGAGTGCGTGTGCTCCTTGCAGCCTGCGAAAGGGGAGGAAAGTGCTTTTCTTTTGATTAATCTTGATCAATTCTGCTTATTTAACCAGAGATCTAAAGTAACATGAAAAGAGAAACAAAACTCCAAACGAGCGCCGCTCCCCACCCTCTCTGTTTGAAGGAAACTTTTGCAAAGTCGGAGCGCTTCAACAAATCAGGAACACACCCGCGAACATGCGGTTTGGGATTCGGCAATAGCCACACCACTCTGCTGCTAGCCCCAGCCAGTTTTCATCACGCACAGGCAGCCATAAAAGCCAGCCTAGAACAAGAGTGTTGTTTTTGCAGGAGTGGTCGAGTTTTGTATTTTAATAAGCCTCAGCTTCCACATAATTTTTCTCTTTAAAATGCTAAAAGGCACCAACCCAAAACAAGGCTTAGAAAATAGCTTGAAAATTCCTGTAAAATAGCTTGTAAGTGTCTAAAAGCCGCCGAGCTTTGCTCTCCTGGGCTTAGAAATGCCACCTCCAGAGCGGAGCCGCAGGGGGAGGGAGGGCTTGGGGAGATCTCACTGGTCTCTGTCCCATTGCAGAGCAGGAGCTGCTCAGGGGACATTGAGTGGTCCAGGCTGTGCTGTGACAGAGGGATGAATGGTTTGGGTCAAACCTGTCCAGCCAGCTAGACACAACTGCTGGAATGGGGACAGCCAAGCATGCAGGACAAGGATGTCCTTGGTGCATGATGCCACGGTGTGTCCCCTGCCTGAGCACCAAGCTCAGGGAATTAAAGCCCTTCTAAGCCCCACACCTGCACCTGACTGCCCTGCCACAGCCTTGTCCAGCTTGGTTTTAAAACACCCATGACATAACCTGGCCCAGGCTTGACTGTCCTATGGTGACTGAATAGTTTGTCTTCATATCTGACCTCTGAGCTTTCTCATTGCAAATTAAATTGATTACATTTTGTCCCAACTTCAGCAGACCCTGAGATCAATTGATCACTGTTGTCTCAGAGGCCCTGGGAGATTTTATCATGTGCCTCTCCCTTTCCAGCTCTCTAGAGAAAACAAAGCCCATCTCTTTGGTCAGGCTGAACTATCCACTTTGTCATTCCTGCTGCTGCACTGACTCCTCTGAGCATCTGCATCCCTCCCTGAGCTGGCAGCCCGGAGCTCTTGGGGGTTCACTTTGATCTGTGTTCAAAGCAGGGACCCCAATGCCCTGAGGACCACCCTAGGTCACTTGCTTTGCCTGCTTACACGAGTGCACACATGAGTAGGAGCCAAATGAGGCTCCTCAGCCCTTCAAACTGAGGGGCTGAGGTTGAAGTTGAGCCAGGATGTCCCCCTGCATCACATCTGGAACTGGAGGGACCAAGCTGCCCACATGGTCCAGGCTGAGGGATCCTGAGGCCCTCAGCACCAAATGCACACTCACATCTGCATGAACATCTGGACGCCCAGAACCACGTGCTGCCTGTCCAGCTTTTCAGCCAAGGATTCTCCAGCTCGAAGGTGGAGTGAGCCATCCCAGACTGGAGGATGCTGTGCTTCTTGACTTTACTGTTCCCAGTGAACAACACCCCAAATTCCTCTCAGTTGAGGTCAGCAGCTTTCCAGCTGCCCAGACTTTAATGCTGGGAACATAACATTTTTCACCCACCCCCCTGCCAATCATCCTCCCCTTCCCCCTGCTGTAGGATTTAAAGAAAGATCCACTGGACAAACAGCTCGGAGCCGGCATCTGAGCAATTAGAAAAGTGCTTTCTGCCAGCTGCTAGACTGCTCGTCACCAATCTGATGGGTAGACTAAACAGCAAGGACCTGGGCTGATCCCCCTGTGCTGCTCCAGCCTGGAAATGGGGGCAGCTGGGAGAGCGCAATGGTTTGCATCAAAACTGGCAGCGGCGTCCTAGAGGAGAAGGCCAAGGGAATCCTGTGGCTGCTTAAAGGAGGTGGGTGGGAGGAAGTGAAGAGAGGGCTGAAGGGACTCTGGAGGATGGAGCCCAGGCTGTGGAAAGTGGGGAGCCCCTGGATTGGGGTCACTCTCCTCCCTCGTGGCAGTCCAGTTTTGTATCACCCCTATTCTGTTGTCAAACCTGTGTCCAAGCCCAGCGTGCCAAACCTGGAGCTTCAAAGGTGATTTTTTTTTTTCCCTTTCAGTTGCCCAAACTCTCCTCTTCCTCTTGCTCTACAGACAGACAACACAGACAATTTCCCCCAGGGGCCGGGGGGGCTCATCTGGAGTAGCTGGCACCATTATCTGGGAGTCATTCCCTTATCAGGCAGCTGATTTTGGCTCCGGGAGTCAGCACCTCTCAGGTGAGGAAGGCTGGGACAGCAGCTGCCCGTGCTGTGCAGTCAGGAGGGGTTATCAGCCTGGCCACCCCCTCACCTGGCCAAGCCCCATCAGATAGCAGCTCTCAGACACCCCTGGGGTGATGGGGTGGAAATGGGACATTGCATCTGGGAAATACCTGCTGCTTCCTTAAAATAAGGAAAGGAAAAAGCATCATTTGGGCTCGGGTCCCTCTTGCCAGAAGTTCGCAGCAATGTGTGATTGTGCCACAGCAAATGCAGTGGCAGTAGTGCTGGAGAGAGCTTTGGCTTTTATTGCTCTTATCTCCCAGCTTCTGGAAGATCCCTCTGCCTGCGTGGGGGTCTGGGCAGGGACTCGGTGCACACGCCACAGGGAGAGCAGCTCGCCCCTAAATCACAGCTTGCCATGATTTACACACAGGCTCACAGGTTAGGTAACTGCAGTAAACAGAATAAACAGACCTCCCTCTGAATTTATGGACTGGCAAAAGGACCTTTAACCACAAAAGAAATGTGCTTTCCAGCCCTCTTCTATCACCAGATCCCAACCAAAGGCTTAAATGCTTATGTCAAGCCCACAGAGCTCAGGATTTGGGCTGGATTCAAGCTATTCCTGCATCTTCCCTGCTATCCAGATAAGTCATCTCACAGTTTATCTCCCGTTCAGCTCCCAGCTGACACACACACATGTGATGCCAGAGGAGCCAGAGAGCACAGGAACAGGATTTTTCTATTTGGGGCTCAAAATAAGTGACTCTTAAATGCACATAACTCTCTTAAATACACCTGACTCTTAAATACAAGCAGGCAAAGGTGTTCAAGTGCTCTGCAAAGGGGTGACTTTCTTCTGGAGCTTCCCATTCTTCCCTAGTAGATACCCCTGGTCAAGTGAGGAGCTTTGGCTGCTATCACCGAGCTAAACCTTCCTAGCATGAGAGCTGCTGTCTAAAGAGAAAACAAGGATGTTTTTTATATTTTCTTGGAGTAAAAGAGGTGTTAGATTTTGATGTGTTCTCAAATATCTCATGAGTTTCCCCCTGTAGATGTGGAAACTTGCGTAATGATGCTATTACTAACATTTCGTGCCAAAACAAAGAGTGCAAAATGCCTCAGGAGTCCTTTGCTAGCAACCTTGGGACCATTATTTTAAAAGTGACACTCCCCCCCAAAAAAAAGCAGCTGGAGAAGAGGAGCCTGTCCTTCCCCAGACAGTCCAGCTCATGCCTGGGGAACTGGTCCCACCAGTGGCAGGAGCATGTTAGGGAGTGCCAGTGGTAAAACTAGAAACCAGGCTGAAAAACTTCAGAAAATTTGACATTATTAGGATTTTTTGCTTTCCTGTACTCCTCAGCTGCATCAGCCACACAGAGCAGTCCACATGGCTACCAAGGAAGTTCTCAGAGCCCAGAGTTACCCCTTCCCTTCATAGCCATAGAGGGAAAAGCATCCAGGAAAGTACTGCTTTCCCCCCATCTTGCACATCTTTATTTAATTCTATTGAAAGCAAGCACACATTTTTGAAATGGAACAATTTAAATCCATGAATTGTTCTGAATCCAGGAGAATTGCCAAACTTTCTGTTTTAATACATTTTCAAATTGCCTTTTCCTCCTGTCTTGGGGAGCCAAGATATGGCTATTTAATTACAAGCACAACCTCCATTTAAGAAACCCTCATAATGAGGCTGGCGTGGAAAGGCATCCAATTTTTCCATTGTCTGACTGAGGGGCTGGAAGGAGTGTGTTTTTATCCCAGGTTTACATTTGGCAGGGCTCAGTGAGTGATGCTGTGGGGAATGGACTAGAGGCAGTCTCTGTGCTCTGGGCCCTTCGTTATCCTGCCTGTTAGAGGGAACCAAATCCAGACTCTTTCCAGGGGAAGAGGATTTGGGCTGGCTGCTTTCTGCAGCTCACACCTGGGAGCAGAGGCATTGAATCCTCCATGGCACAGGCTGGGAGAAAGGGAACGGAAAAAAATACAAAAGGGAGGGAGGTTTGGGTCAAAGGTAGGCCAAGAAAACTTGTGGTAAGGGAGAGAGGCAAGAACACCGTTGAAAAAAAAAACCTACATGGGCCTTGTGGTAGCTGCACAAAAATGTTTCCCTTGGCTTGATTTGAGTGAGGAACAAGACCTGGCCCTTGGAGAGAGTAGCTCCAGGTATGTCTGCAGCAGCTCAGCTCTGAAAACCACTGCAAAAGCCTCCCTGAAGGCTGGGAAGACCCAGATGTGGAGGGGATACACCCTCATTTCAATGCTGGGATGCCCTAAACCCAGGGCAGAGACCCTCAGTGCCGGAGCCCACCTTCCCAAAGGGATGAGGGTGTGCAGAGCCCACCCAGACGTGCTCCCAACCCTGGAAGCCAAACATAAACAAAAGCATCTCTCTGGCACAGCAATTGAAGACCATCTGCTTGCAGGTCTCCCCATGGCAGCAGGCTGCTGCTGACAGATGTGCTGTCACCCTGGCAGCATGGTGGCAGTCCCCCCAAAGCCACCACTGCCCTCATCCCATGGAGGGGACCAGAGTGGGCTGCAGGGCCACCCTGGAGGTGATGGAGCAGGGTGGGAACATCTCCCCACTGCCCCTGGACCAGGCTGTGGATCTGGATGTGCACTGCCCACCCTGCCCTGTGGGCAAGGGCACGTGGACAGGACCCTGGCTGATGTGGGGTGCACACGTCGGGTACCAGCACCCACTGGCAGGGTTGTGGAGGGCTCAGCATCCCGTGCTGGCTCTCCATGCCCCGAATTCGCATTCCTGCAGGCTCAGGGAGCGCTGGGCCGGCTCTGGCTCCCAGTAAGCAGCGGGCCATGGTGGAGCCATCCTCATCGCCATCCATCATCCTTATCAGGCGGCGCTGGCAGCCCGGCGGTCCCTGGCAGCGGGGCTGCACGGACGGCAGGCCGGAGCCATCGCCGAGAGACAGGCGGGAGCATCGCGCCGATAAGCGCTCACAAACAAAAACAACAGCTCCCCTCCTCGGGACTTCAAAGCGCCGAGCTGACGTTTCTGCGGCCGCAGAGCCGCGTGGGCGCGGGCGGGGACGCGGGCAGGACGCGGGAGGGGACCGCGCTTCGCCTGCGCGGGGCTCGGAGCCGGCAAACGGGGCCGGAGGGATGCAGGGAGCAAAGCAGGGTGCCCTGCACTGCGATGGGCACAGGGGGTGAAAGCAGCAGCGCTCCCAAAGCTTCCCACAGAAATGTACTCCAAGGGATCTGCCGGCACTGATGGGGGACAATTGCTGTTCGCAGGTGACAGTCTCACAGGCATAAAGCAGCTTTGGAGACCGGCTTTTGGGATGTCAGGAGGGACATTTAGGGCTGTTCTCGGGGAAAGTAGGGGCCCAGACAGAACCACACTTCCCCTGTACCTGAGAAGCCCCACGAGCGCTACATTACACCCTGCTTGCATTAACCGGGATTTCATTCCTCCGATGGTCCCGATGAAATCCGTGAGACCTCTTGTGGCACCAGCCGAAACTCCACGCGGTGCTGTCCCCACCCCTCCCGCTGCCACCGCGCCCTGCGGCACGGCACCTGGGCAGCACCGGGGAAGAAGTTGGTTCAGGTGTTTTTCCTGGCTGGAAAGAGAATCGTGCTGTGCTTAGTGCAGGATTGAAAGCATCTCACCCCTGAGATGGTGTCTGGATGATCCAATGCTGCAAGCTCCGAGGAAAGAGACCTCGACAGGAGATCCAAGGGTTGTTAAAGCCAGGCTGTGGCTTTGGGGAGGACAGGAATGTGGAATGAAGGGATGATGATGTCCACTCACAAACACACCTGCATACACATATGCACGTATTAAACTCCAGCTGTACACACACGTATCTTAATTCACATGTGTCATCATGTTATTAAAACAGAATGACACACATTTAGCTAGCTGGTAACTGCCTCTTTTCGTAAGATTAACTTTTATTGATCTTTGTCTGTATCCCAAGTCATGGTGAAAAATTAATGATCTTTAAGTTTTTTAAAAGTCTCTTAAATTTATATAATCATTATTTATCAAGTACTATTTTCTTTGTCAATAAAATGACTCAGAACTGGAATTTCTATCACAATTTTATTTACTTTCTTTTCCCCCATATTTCAGAGCTTGTTCTTTGCATTTTCTTTTTCTCCTCCTTCCTCATTTTCAGGAAATGAGAAGAGACTTAAGGAGCAAGGAAATCCCCATCTACTTCACTTGAGTTGCATTTAATTGAAGTGGAACAATTGCTTATCATTTGGTCTAGTTCATCACAAATTAGACCTATTCCAGATGAAGGGAGAAGTGTTTATTTCTCTTTGTATTTTGTGGAGTAAAAGCCCTTTTCTCAGCTGCCTCCACGGGAGGTTTGGAGGAAAGTTCCCATCAGATACACTTTGATAAAAAGCATCCTGATGCTGGAAGACGCTCATTCCCTGCCTCATCTCCTCCATCAGGGCAGCCCTTCTGCCATTCCCTTCCTCCCAAGACCATGGTCTGGGCCTCCCTTGTCCTGCTGCCACCCCTCCAGAGCCCTCCACTTTGCTTCCAGCAATGACATCACACACCAGCCCCACGTATGGGCATCAACCACGATGCACCAGGATCATGGGCATGACCAGCCACTGCACAGCAGGATCATGGATGTGACCAACCACCATGAACCGGGATCATGAGTACCATCAACCACCATGAACTGGGATCATGGATGTGACCAACCACCATGAACTGGGATCATGGGTACCACCAAACACCATGAACTGGGATCATGGATGTGACCAACCACCATGAACTGGGATCATGGATGTGACCAACCACCATGAACTGGGATCATGGATGTGACCAACCTCCATGAACTGGGTTCATGGATGTGACCAACCACCATGAACTGGGATCATGGGTATCACCAACCACCATGAACTGGGATCATGGATGTGACCAACCACCATGAACTGGGATCATGGATGTGACCAACCACCATGAACTGGGATCATGGATATGACCAACGTCCATGAACTGTGATCATGGATGTGACCAACCACCATGAACTGGGATCATGGATGTGACCAACCTCCATGAACTGGGATCATGGATATGACCAACCTCCATGAACTGGGATCATGGGTATCACCAACCACCATGAACTGGGATCATGGATATGACCAACGTCCATGAACTGTGATCATGGATGTGACCAACCACCATGAACTGGGATCATGGGTATCACCAAACACCATGAACTGGGATCATGGATGTGACCAACCACCATGAACTGGGATCATGGATGTGACCAACCACCATGAACTGGGATCATGGATATGACCAACCTCCATGAACTGGGTTCATGGATGTGACCAACCACCATGAACCAGGATCATGGGTACCACCAAACACCATGAACTGGGATCATGGATGTGACCAACCACCATGAACTGGGATCATGGGTACCACCAACCACCATGAACTGGGATCATGGATGTGACCAACCACCATGAACTGGGATCATGGGTACCACCAACCACCATGAACTGGGATCATGGATGTGACCAACCACCATGAACTGGGATCATGGATGTGACCAACCACCATGAACTGGGATCATGGATGTGACCAACTACCATGAACTGGGATCATGGATGTGACCAACCACAATGTCCAACTACCACCCAGCAAAGCTCAGTGCCTTACCTTCTAGAGCAGCTGTAGTGATGTCACAGGTACCTGTCACAGCCTGGTTGGCTGTCAGGTGTTGGAGGAGTGGTCTCCCTGCTCAACCACCCCTTAAAGGGACAAAACCCTCCAGCCCAGGAGGGATGGTCCAGTCTCTGCTGGGGACAGCCTGACAGCATCCTGCTCCTTCCATGCCAGGAGAGCCTGCCTGCACATATACATACTTACATACATTATGATATCTTGTTTTAATTACATTAGAGCAAATGACTGCTTCCCCTATGGTTTATATCAGTGCTTTAGGTTTGTAATTTATCTTGGCACAGTCTAGACTGGAGCCACTTTGAAGCTGTTTCAAACAGGATGAGAACAAACAATTTTTCCAAAGTGGCTGGATTGAGAAAACTGGCAGCCATTCATCTCTGGGGGAAGGCTTGAGTCCTGCCAGCCTCCTGCTCCCTGCCCTGCTGGGACAGAGAGGTCCTAACCCTGCAGAGGGTGGGAAATGGCACCGTCAGCTACTGTGTGCAGGGGTGGTGACAAAGGGCACCATCAGGGAGGTCTGCGCAAGGAAAATCTGATTTATTGCTAATTATTTACACTGAGTTTATGCCCAAGGGTTAGAGGTGAGGATGGCTGAGCAGATGGCACTGCAGCAAGAGATGCAGCATCCAGCATCAGGAGCATCAGCTGCAGGTGGGGGTCACGGTCCCCCATCCCAACCCCAGAGCACAGCTCCTTCACACATTCACCAACACCTACACAGAACTTTTCCTATGAACCTCATTGATATCTTCACTTCAGGAAATCTCTCCTTATTTTCTTCAGATAAAAGTAATCCTGAAAATGTATTGCCTAACTTCTGTAGTTTCCCCAAGATACCTTTTTTTCTTTAAAAAAACAAAGCAGTACCTAACTGCGTCATTGATGGGGAATGGTGGTTCTCTTCTAGATATTCTCTTCAGGCACCCCAAAAACTGAAGAGCTCATTTTAGGACAAGCACAGTAAAGGGAATATATCTCCCTGAGCCTTGCAGTGGGATTATATGGATGCCCCTCCACGGGGAGGGTGAGGGTCCCAGGGTGTCCTCAGGGTCACCCAGACCTAATAGTGTCCTCAAGCCCTGCCAGAGATGGCTCTTCATCACCTGGGACCTGCAGCTGCCCTACAGTGCCACAAAGCCAGCTCTGCAGAGCTCACATGGAAACACATGTGTTTTCTATATTTTTCCACCCAAATGCTGGGGGTTTAACTATTCTAGCAGCACTGTTTGCTCAGCGAAAGCTGCCAGGGTTTATGACAGATCCTTCCTCCTTAAGGCTTTGAAATAAGACTGTAAACATGCTCGCCAGGCTAAAGTGTTACCTGTAAAGGGGGTTGCTCCCCTCGTGATGTGCCTATTGGCTCCAATTAGCACTGGCAGGAGTCAACCACAAAAAGAAGGCAGAGCTTATTCTGGGAGTGAACTGATTTATTTACAGCATTTTCAAAGCAAGATGAATGTGGCCATTTTTTACTTTTTCTTTTTCTGTTCTTTATGAAGCAACAGGGAAAAAACTTCCCTTCAGCTATCCCCTAAATAGCTGAAAGCAGGAGGATGCTATCTGCTTTCCTGAAGATGGAAATTCAGCTTTGTTTAATAAAGGTGGGATAAAATCACCTGGCATTTTACTGGCCATCACCAGAGGGGGGACAGGGAATCCTGCCCAGCCATGCCCAGAGCAGGGAACCAGCACCTTGGCACCATGGGGTCAGGAGCCAGTGCAAAGGAGCTGGGTTTCCTCAGGATGCCACCAAGGTACTGTGAAAGCTCGCTTGGGTAGGTGCTGGAGGAGCTCAGCCCAGGTAGATTTTGGATGCATCTCATCCAACCATCACACCCCAGATTTACTGTGTGGAAAATCTGTGGTAACCCCATGAGGAGACAAACCTTGTGCAGGGAAGCCAGGGAGTAGGATAGATGAGGAAAAAACTGAGGAAAAACTGGGAAAAAAGGGAAAAACGGAGCCCTCAGCTGTCCTCCCACCCCACAGCACCACATCCCACCACTGCTTCAGGTTTGCTTGGCTTCATCACCCCATCAGCACACCCGGGCACCTGCCTTCATCCTTCAGGCTCCTTTCACCTCCACTACTCGGCAGCCCAAAGTTCCCTTTTCTGTCAAAAGCAGCTGCTTTCTGTCATGTTGCTGTGACAGAAGGAGCTGGGCAAGGAGGTGTTTAAATGTGTGTGAGCTGCAGCCACCACCTGCTAGCGATGGCACCTCTGCTCCCCCGGCAGGAGCTGAGTGTCACGGCCTGAGCTCAGTGCTGAAGCTGCCTGGGTGAGGTGGCAGCTGACAACGGGGTTTATGGGTTTTGGAGGAGACTTCATTAGTGGTAACCTCAGGGATCTTGGATGGCAGGAAGTGCTGGGAGCTCGTTGAGATCATTAAAGGAGGGCAGCAATGAGGTCAGAAGAGGTGGGTGTGCTACCAAATTCTGACCCCGTAGGTTCTTGTGTCACCGTGGTGGGTGGCAGCTCCTTTCCTTGCTGGGGCTCAGGATCCTCCAAGAGGACCAAGCCCTTGGCACCCTTTCTCACGCTCACCAGTGAAGGGGAAGGGTGGAGCACTGCTGGAAAATGAAAGAGGCTAAAATCACCACTCCTTTGGGTCTGCCCAGGATAAGCTGTGCCTAAGTTTTCCTGCAAAACCTGCTTCTGCCACACTGCTGCTCTCAAGACAGAAGGACAGATGGAGCTCAGCTCTGCTCTTGGGACAAAACAGGCAACGCCAAGCACCCCAAAACTGACAGCAGGCAAGGGCCAAGGCCCTGCTTTGGAGCTGGGCTCTGCTCAGCAGCTGAATCAGCAAATAATTAGCAGACCCAGAGCTGAAGGATTAACATCCCTCTCCTCTCCAGCCGTCCAGTCCAGCTTAACCCTTTCATCCGAGTGTCTCCAAAGCCCCGAAGCTTCGGGGTCTCCCGGGGGGGATGCTGCCATGGGGATGGCGCCTCCGGGGGGTGCCCAGGGTGTCACAGGCGGAGTCTCCTTGCCTGGTTGGTGTCCCTGTGGCAGCAGCAGCCGGGGAGCTGGCGCAGGGTCGGGGCGAGCCGTCAGTCCCGTGGCTGGCGGCTCGTTTGTTCACCTCCGGGCAGCCCGATGACAGCGCTTCCCTTTACTACCAGCTGCAAAAACCTGGCAGCTGATTTAGGAGAGCTCCCGGGGCCCAAAATGTAAACCGTTTTTCACCAGGAATGTATAAGCAAGCCATAAAATAGGGGATTTGAGTCTGGTCACATGGGACAGGCCTCCCATAAAATTGAAGCATTGATCTGTATTTTAGTGAGCAGCTTCGAAACTGCCCGGATGATTGAAGACCTGAGCTTTAACAAACTCTGTAATCTCCCACCATACATCTGAAGTGGCATGTTTGAAGTCCGAGGAGGAGTTATTTATATTATTTGTATAATACACGGTGAAAGGACATTAGCCACAGCTCGAGCACCAGTGGTGGGTATTGCTGCTGGGCAGAGGGGAGCAGCTCTGCTGGGCAGAGGCATCGCTCCTTGCTGGGCTGCTCCACGTGTGTGTGACAGCTGAGGTGGCCTGTCACCGCAGCATCTGGCCATGCTGCTGCACACCAATGCCATCCCGGCTGCCCTGTGCCCTCTGCAGCTGCTGGGCTGGGATGCGTGGCCTGTCCTGCTCTCCTGATGGGCATCATGTTTTTCTGGCATGTGTCATTCCCTTCTCAATGTCTGTCACTCCCTTCTTGATGTCCATCACCTCCTTCCCAGCAAGTGTCACCTGTTCTTGGCATGTGTCACATCCTCCACTGCATCTGTGTCACCACCACCGTGGCTTGTGTCACCCCCTTCCCAGTGAATAACATCCCCATCCTGGTATGTGTCACCCCATTTGCAGTGTGTCACATCTTCCTGGCATGCAGCACACCTTTCCCAGCATATGTCACCCATTTCCAGCCTGTCACCCCCTTTCCAGGATGGGTCACCCTGCTCCCAGTGCATGTCCCCACTGTGGGTGCTGTCCAGGCTCCACTGCTCAGGGAGTCCCCTCTTCATGGCAAAGCCATGCAAGGAAAAAACCCATTGCCACCCTATCCTTTTCATAGCCCAAACTGCCCTTGCCCATCAGCAACAACAACAAAAAAATGTTGGAGAAGTATATATTCACTATTAAAAGTGTAAATTTGGAGGTAAGCAAAATTATTTGTAAATTCTAATCAAACTCTAATCAGCTCAGGCAAAGCTGAATGCGTGGAGTATGGGCTGAGAAAGTCCAAGTGACATTTAAAAACATGACTTGGTTTCCCATGTCTAGGAGATGTTTCCTCTGTGCCCAAGTTCACATTCCATGATTTGAAGGGACTCAGCAAAAACTTGTTAAATCTGGGAAGTGTCTCCTCCAAAACCAAACCAAACCAGTATAATTTGGATCACATAAGCACATTACAGCCTTTAAATGAGGCTTTTGATAGTTTTCCTGCACCCAGCTCTCCTTATTTCCTCACTAGGTATTTTTGGGGAGAGCTGTGAAACCCAAACCAGTCAGTAAGTGTGTGGGAAAGGGATGGTCTCAGTTTTGATGGCAGTTCCCAAAATGCTGAGCTCAGTGCAATGCTGTCTGCTTCCCCACTGTGCTGGAAGGACAAATGCAGAGATACCCAAAAATCCAATTATTTTCTTTCCTGTTTCTCTCTCCTGGAGTATCACTAATCACAACAATTAGTGATGTTATCATCCAAGTAACCAACAACCTCTGGAAACCCTACAAGCCCCCCATCATGTGAGCCCCAGCTGGGGAAGGTGCACAGCTCGAGCTCAGCACCAGTTTCCCACTGTGGGCTCTGGGGGTAGGAGGAAAACTGTGCAATATTCAGCCTCTAGAGAGTATTTTGTGGCAGCCAGAGCTGTGCTCCTGTGCCCTTGGCAGGACGATGGGAGGCTGTGATTACTAAATCCCTTGCCCACTTAAGGCAGGCTCGGTGGCATATTTGAAATGCTTCAGGCCAGATTCTGACTCCTGTGCTGTTCAAGCTTCCAAACGGTTGCCCAGGACAAAATCCTCCCCAAAACAGCCCCTGTCTGTGGCACTGAAGCCATACTGTGGGTATGCCCACCTTAGGGTGGGCACTGCTACGCCCAGGGGAGCTCTGGGGTGGGAAAGACAGTGGGGACAGTGGGGACAGTGGGGACAGGAGGGACAGGGAATGCTTTGTCTATGGAGGCAGCCCCAAACAGAAAGAGCCAGGTGAGACAGGCAGGGCTGGCTGCTGCCAGGGCTTTGGCACCCTCGCAGTGGGATCCAGGCACAGAGGGGCCCAGGGGGCCACCAGAACCCTCGTGGGGAGCATTTCTTCTCCCCTGAGCAATGCCCCAGGAAAGGGAGCCAGTTAACTCCGTGCCACTTAAAAGAGGGATTAAGCACACAAGCCTGATAAGGGGCTAGGAGGGTTATTCCTCACTCCCTCCCCAGTCACCGGGAGGGGCTGGGGCTGCTGGTGCTGGGGCTGAGCCGTGGGGTGGGCAGGGTGCGTAGCCCCCTGTGCTCTCTCTTTGGGGAGAAGATGGCAGAGCAAAGCCAGAATAAATGCCCAGTGTTTCACCACACGGGGAAATTCTTAGGACAGAATTTTGGCAGGGTCAGAGCACCACTTTTACAGCCATGACTTTAACAAGCATGTGTGTGTTTGCAAGATGCCTGTTAAGTTCCCTTATCCCAGGCAAAATGCTATTTACCTGCTTGGCTTTTATGGACTGGGAAAAACTGGAAAGGACCAAGCCCATTGCTTCATCCATCCCAATGAGCAAAACTCCTCGCAGTCACTTGCTGCTTGGCCAGAGTTAAGCCTCAAACTGCATCTTGCAGGGAAGTAAGAAAATCAGCTCTGGGTATGAACCCTTCTGCAGGAAGGCACAGCCCAATCTTGTCCAGCCTGTGTGTCCTGCCCTCCCTGCATCCCTGCAGCTGGCTGAGGGGCAGCTTTCACACCAAAACTGCCAGAGTCCCGAAGTTCTGTTTTCTACATGAAAAATCAGCTTTTCTTAAAAAAAAAAAAAAAAAAAAAAAAAGAAAAAAGAATTTAAAATATTTAAGTGTGATCACTTAAAAAGGGGTGTGTGTGCATGTAAATAATTTTAAGTCAGTCTCAAGAGCTTTGCTTGCCTGACTCATGATCAGGGTTTTTTTATATATCACATCAGAAAGTACTGTAAAACATACTTTCAAAGCCTCCGAGGACCTTGGCCTCCTTGGAGTATTCAAAAGCATCAATTACACAAGCATTATGGGCAGGATAGTTTGTACGAACCCTGTTAAAAAGTCAACCCGAGACTTGTGCCTCTAAATCCCCTCACTGCCCCCAGGGCTGGAACTGATTTTTGCCCAGGTTTCAGCATTAGGAAATGTTTCAGTTTAAAAAACGTTGAAAAACATTAAAACCAGGCCGTATGCACTTATTATTGAGAAAATCCCACACAGATGGACTGCATTGAACCACGAGCAATTATTTTCTGCCGTTCTCGTGGTTAATGAGATGATCAGAAGTCCCCAGTGGCCTTCCTCTGCCTGCAGTCCTGTGCATCAACCTCCTCTTCTGCAGCCTGGGGCTGCACAGCTCTGGCACCAGCCCCTGCCAGCCTGGGGCTCCCTGCCAGTGGGCTGAGAGGGCAGCACAGGCAGATCCTTGGTTTCCACCAGCTGTAAAACCCAGGTTTTTTTGGTCCTGAACGTACTTGGGTGTGCCTGTGCATCAGGGAGGAGCTGGCAGGAGTTGGTACCCTATGGCAAACCCACAGCTGAGCAGAAGCTGCAGGGGTTTGGCACAGCATGGGTGGCCGAGACAAGAAAAAAAATCACTTTTTTTCCCCTGTGCTAAATCAGGTTTGGTGTTCTGCTGCCAGTGGGGACGTGTTTGCCGAGCGCATCCCGCTGTTGCTGAGCGCGGCGTGCCGGTGCCGAGCCGTGGCAGCGATGGATGGAGAGCCCTGGCCGTGGTTGTTTACATCCCCCGGTGCCTCTGCGCCGCCGGAGCCCTGCACACCCGGGCCGGGATGCACACTCACTGCTCTGGCATGAGCAGAGCCCAAGGTGGCTGAGCTCTGCACCCTTATCAGCGCCAGAGCCCTAATTACTGTCCGAACCTCTAATACCTCGGGCTTGGCCGGTACCTCGCGGCCGCAATTCCCTGAGACAGAAGCTGTTATTGTCCAGATGAGGGGTTTGAAGTCTTGCAAACACAAACCTACCCTCAAAGGGAATTTCTTTCTCTGACACTTTCCAAGACAAAGAAACATTTCTGCCTGGGTTTTTGCAGATGGATCTGGCTTTTTTTTTTTTTTTTCCTTTTCTTTTTTCCCCACCCTGCCCCTCTGGATATTTTCTGGGATGCCTGTGTCTGCTTTAAGTAAGGAAGGGATACAGGCAGGGGTCAGGACCACTACCCCAGTGTGGGGCAGGAGGGCAAACCTCACTGCCAGAGGGGCTGCAGCCTGTTTTACTGGAGTGCTGGGCTCCATCTTACTGGGACTCTGAGGTGGGATCCATCCCACAGCTCTGGGGCTGTGAGCCCTGCCACTGTGGGGATGCCGTGGGCTTGGGGTGGCAAGCAGAGGAACAGGGAGAGCTGCAGGCAGTTGCCAGTCAGGACAGCCAGGACTGCTCCAGGCTGCTTTTCACAAGGTATGGAGCTGAAAGTGCAGCTTTCCCTGGTGCCATCACACCGGCACAGGCTGGATGTGGCCCCAGAGAGCCACTTGCCAGCCCTCTCCCAAAGTTCAGTTTATAACTGGGAATTGTTGGGATCCTTTCTTTGCACCATCCACCTGCTTCCAGCAGGATGGGACACTGCCTGCTCTGACTGGGGCTGGCTGAGCAAAACAGTGAAGGGAAATCCTGTGGCCTTTCTGAAATGTGAGTCAATCAAATTGTGCCTCGTTAGCAGCACAAGAGGTGAGAGCTCAGAGCAAAGCTCCTGCTGCCTGTGCTGGGCTAAGAGCAGGCTCTCATATACCGGTGGAATCAGTGATTTAAAGGAGTAACGTGATCAGATGCAGCCAGTTATTGTAACGGCCTTGGTGACTTTAATGAGGTCCTGCACAGACTGGATTACCATGGTCACTCATCCATAGTTCATTAGAGCCTGCGAAAGGGGATCCACAAGAAGCCATGAAATACGATCTCCTAATCTCCCCTAAGTAGGAGAAGCCCAGCTATAAAAAAAAAATGCCTTTTAAAAATACCCGTGAAGTGAATAAATCTCCCTTGTGCTAAAAGGCAACGACAGCGGACCCGTGAGAAGGGGATCTGCTCATGGGATGTGTTTTCCATGCGTGCACTTAGAGAGACTTCACTCAAGGGTGGTGTGCCTGGGTGGAGGAGCAGGAGACTTTCTAATGGTTTTCTTGGGATTCCTGGGAAAAACAAATAAATAAATAATGGCTGGGAGGAGGAGTAAGACAAGCAGACCTGCTGTCCCCATGGGCAGCAGTGGGCAGACAGCCTAGAGGAGAAAGGTCTGCCCACCTTGGAGGGATGCCCAGTTTCTGGTGTCCCTCTCTGTTCCAAATGCCTCACCCAGTCTGGGGCTGGATACATCATTTATGGGCAGTGAATGGCAGCCAGCTGGCACCCGCTCCTCTCAGGCTGTTCCCAACCAATCCCGTTCCCAGGAAAGGTGGGCTTGGCATTAGCCCAGATATCCTGCCCACCAGGACAGTTTATTGGGGTGATGATGCTTCTCTGAGCGTGACACAGCACCTGGTGCCATCGGGTCATGTCTGCAAGTTCCCAAGTCTGAGGACATCACTCCCCTCAGCTGGATCCTCTCTGTGGAGTGAGGTGGTGGCCCAGGGCCATTTTGGGGTTAGGAGAGCAAGATATCCCCTGGGACCTGAAGGAAGTGGGATGGAGCAGCTGGGACAGAGGTGTTCCAACAGCTGACAGTGATTTCCACAGCTGGTTCTGCTGAGATGAGCTGTGTCCAGCCCCACTCCATGGGCAATGGGAAGTAGAACGTCCCTATGAATAGAAGACAAAGCAGAGCTCCAGAAAATATGGGATGAGATCCACAATCCCTACATTATAGTGCAGGCAGCTCTCTTAACTGGGCAACCCGCATTGTTCCATGGGCAAAGGAGTTGGCATGGCAGCAGGGATGCCAGTGTGGAGGGATGCCCATACAGGACTGCCCAAGCAGGACATGCAAAAAGAAACCCTGAGAAGATTCCCTGTCCACTATAAACTAACCCCGTCCTTATCAGGGAGAGCATTCAGTAAGTGATTAAGTGAAGACTTTATTAATTCTGCTGCAGCTGGGACTGCTCAGGGGCTTAACCTGAAGCATGTGCTCCTCTGGCTGAGGGTCTTAATGCACTTAGTGAACATCTGGATATGGCCCGCCCCTTCCAGACCTTTCTTCTCTCCACGGGCAGTCGGGTTATCTGGAGGGGAAGGAAGCCTGAAAGCCGACTCTGTCCTCCAGGGCTGCTCTCATTCCTCAGCAGGCCCAAGGGACAATTTGGCAGTAAGGAGCGTCGCGTAAAGGAATGTCCCGTGATGGACGGCGCTTAATGGGACGCCTCCACGTGCACCCCTGGCCACGGGTGCAAATCCTGAACTGTTCCCAGCAGCCTCCTGGTGTGGAGAGGTGATGGCGAGGCTGAAGGATGCCCACACTCACCCTCACAGCGTGGAGGATGCTTTTCCTGCAGACACGTCTGCGCAGGCACTGGTACCTCTGGACGCACAGGCTCTGCAGACTCCAAACGCCGAGAAATGTTTGACAGAGCAGCATACATATTCCAAACATTGTTTGATTCATGTTTTAAAGTCTCACTTGCAAGCATACTTCCCCAGCTCAGACATCAATCACTGCAAATATGTTCTTATAAACAAAGCAACACAGACTGACTGTCTCTTCCACCCTTACCATACGCAGGTCACCGGGCAGCACCCTGGGGAGAGGAGCTTCCCAGCACATCTGAGCCCCCTTGGAGGACACCAGCTCAGGTAGCTGAGGAAAAGCAATGGGAAACCTGCTACCAGTGGCATGGGACCATCCAAGGATATGTACCCCAAAGGAAGGCAGTCGAGTCCATCTCTGTGCTGGGAATGACTCGCTCCTGCTGCACAGCCGCTGTGCAAGGGTGCTTGTCCTCGAGGTTACAGCTGTCCCTTCATCTCCTCATCTCACTCCATGCTCCACCCAAACACACACCTCTGCCATTATAGGGATGAGATTTCCCCAGGCAGGGACAGGGGATAAAGTTCCTGAGGGTCAGGATGAAGTATTTCCCAGCATGTCGGGTTCCTGCACACTTACATCAATAATGAGAGCAGAAGCATAATTTCATTTTATGTTTTAACTCTGAATGTCTGATTATCACATCTAATATCTCAAGAGGACCCCCCCCTCACTATTAGGCACCTGGTGTGGGAATGGGAGTGTCATAGCTGGCTGCTCCCCATGGTCACTGCACTGTCACCACCAGAGTTCTCCTGTCCCACTGCCTGCAGGGCCATGGTGATGTGATGGCTCATGGTTGTACCAGCTTCCTCAGCTACTGTGAGCATCCCAGACCCCACAAGCCCCAGCCTTTGCTACCACACAGCAGGGACCACAAAGTACATGCAGCTCTGGGGCCACCCCTGCCACCAACGGGCACCCCAAGAATCTGGACAAAAGCGGTGAGACATGACAGGGACAGTGGAAAAAAAAATGTCTGCTCCAAATTCATGGGGTTTTGAGGCTTTTTAAAGCAAACTCCCTTTCTTTAGGACGCTCCAGCAAAGTTCAGGATCCTGTTGGTAGGTGACTCTTGCACTTCTCAGCCCTCTGTTTAGGAAAAATAAATAGGAAAGAATCCAGAGGCGGTGTTTTCCTCCCGCTCTGCGAGATGGATCAGCGCTTACCACTGCAGGAAAACTGTCCCACCGTGATCTAACACAGTGCTTTGTCCTGAAATGCTCTGCCACGGCTGAATACATGACTCCTCTGGAGCAGGGTGACACATTCCAGCCCCAGACAGTGACACTGACAGATGCAATCAGCCTGCAAGGTTTAACGGGAACACGGCGCTGGTGG
The DNA here is from genome assembly GCF_031753505.1 of Anomalospiza imberbis. Lineage (NCBI taxonomy): Eukaryota > Metazoa > Chordata > Aves > Passeriformes > Viduidae > Anomalospiza > Anomalospiza imberbis. The sequence goes on along the minus strand of NC_089695.1, from coordinate 13,394,788 downwards.
AGCCGGCAGCGGGAAATTTATGAGGAATTCACGAGAGGAAGAGGAGAATGAGCAGTGTTTGCTGATGCACCAGGGAGGAAGATCCCAACAGGCAGCAGCTGAGCCATGGCATGGTGGCATTTGCTGGGGGCAATTCGGTGGCAGGGTCCTGGCTGTGAGGAGGGAACAGCAGCGTGGTGGGACCAGAAAGGGGTCCCGGCCCTCAGCCACAAAAAGAGCAATTGGGAGGAAGCTCTGCGGCCATCTCCTGCATGGGAAATGATGGCCCTGTATCCCACCACAATTCCTAAATTGAGTAAACCCCATCCTGCTGCCAAGCATATCCAGAAGTGCTTTTTCAGAACAGCAGTGCTCTTTCAGCCAGGTTTTGGGCAGGCTCAAACTCTCCCAGGTCAGGAGCTACATCTAACAGGTCACTGGGGCTCACCCAGCCCAGGGCTGAGCACCAAACTGCTGATGGAAGCCTGCTCACTGCCTGGGCTCCCTATTTCAGCCAAAGCACTAAGGCCAGGGAGATTTTGGACACGTACATCCCAGGTTTTCTTCCTCCACTCTTGCCCTGCACCCCTGTCAGTCAGACAGAGAGCCAGTATCAGTCTCCATCTCTCCTGACTCAGCCCAGCACCAGCTGCGATGGCCTGAGATAGCAGCAAGTGGCTCAGCCACAGGGCTCCGGGGGCAATTAGAGAGGAGACAGCTCCTGCCTGCTCCCAGCTCCTTCCCACACCTCAGGGCAGGGCTTGAAACCTCTGGAACCTGCTGGGATGCTCGGGGGGGCTGCATGCTTTAGGATACTTCCCCACAGAGGGGTGAGGAGGGCGGTCCCACCCCAGCTCCCACAATCAGCACGGTCTGACAAGGCTGTGAGGAGGGAAGGAGAGGGGAAAAAAAATGTCTCATTGCTGTAAGGAGATTTACTGGGCTTGTTATCAGCACAGGAAGAGCCAGAGCTTAGGGGCAAATGGGAGATGCTTTGCCTATTGCGGTATTTTTTCCTACTGTGCTCTGAGCCGGCTCATGCGGCGCAGGCAGGCGGCACACTCGGCTCCGCTGCCCACTTTCCAGCCACCTCCGTGTGAGCCCTGTCGCCTCCAGCTTTCTGCTTGCTCAGACCCAGAGCACCCGTGCTCCTTTAAAAAGTGCTTTGTGCTTAGGTGCTGGTGTCCATAAGCCGGGCAGAGCCCCTGGCGTGGTCGAATGCTGCAGCCCAGCTCGCCTGGCTGCTGGCCGCTCTCATCCACCACGTTTGGATCTCAGCAGCTGCTTTTGACCTGGATTGGGGTTTGTAACCACAGCCAGGACCAAGAGATGGGTGGTTATGGGGCTTTTGTTGGGCTTCCCCATTCTGCTGCCTGCTTGCGCCTCACACCATCGTCACCACGCCACTCCTGGGTTGGATCCTGGGGCTTATTTCCATGAGACCTCGAGGCTGTGGAAGGTTGGGAATGAGGGGTTTTTTTCCCTGGTGAGAAGAAGGGTTATACTTTGTGCTTGTTTGAAACCCCTGCAAGCACCCGGGGGAGCACATGTGTGCTGGGGAGCCAGTGCATTTTAGGGGGCACATTCAGATACATGTGGGAGTGGGGAAGAAAGAGCTTCCTCATCTCATAGACTGCATAATAGCATCCATGGAATTAAAACAAGGTCTGAGCAAGAGAAATGGACCCACAAAGGCCTTTATCTGGCAGAATCAGAGCTCAGCAGCAGCACGGGAAGCAGCGTGCAGCTCACAGGAGACCCAGCCCATCTAGAGTTTCGGCTCTGGTTAATGACACAGCAAATCGAGCCTGTCATCTTTCGACATGATGTTTCTTGTCCTTTTGGCCCAAGAAAACAATCACCCCCTCTAAAACTGCAGTTTCACAGTGGTGTAGCCCTTTCTCCCCCCATCCTCTCCAGAAGAAAGGCAGGGGCAGCCGCTCTTGGGGTGGGAGGACGCGGCGCTGGGCGCTCACCACCCTCCACCTCACGATTTCAGCATCACACCGAGCAGATGAGGCTGGGCCAGCTTCCTCCTGGAGACCCACAGCGAGGTGGAGTGCCCATCCAGAGCATCCCAGCTCCCCCCCTGAACTGGCAGGTTCAGGCAAATCCGTGAGGAAAAGCTTCTCCCTACCTCCATGGGTGTTGAGCTCCTGGCAGGGCTTCACCAGGCTGGGCTTGCTGCACAGGAGGGGCAGCTGCATGGCAAAACTTCACTGCCAAAGACCCTGGCATAGAAATACTTGTGCCTAAAACACAGACTGATGCCACTGGCAGAAAAAGCAGCACCATATACACATACACATACTGTATATATTTCTTTATCTTCACGACTATAATTGTAATTATATTTGTAGTTAAATTTATTTTATATAGTAAAATATTTATATTTTTATAATATAAAATATATATTTAAAATATATATTTATATGTTGAAATATATTAAAATAGTAAAATATTATATTTTACTATATAAAATAATAAAATATATATAGAGTAAAATATTGATTTATATATGCAAGTTTATTCTTATCTATATATGTATAAATACTGTATCAGGATTGCTGGTGTGCATATTGCTGGCTTAGGAATTACTGTGGGGTATTTTTGTGCTCTAGGTATAACATGGAGTCTGTTAAAGAAACTTTAAGAAGGGCTTTAACACCTTGTTGGACAATGGTTTTTGTTTGTCCCAGGGGGAGTGCTCTCAGCTCCTGCATATGATGGGCCCTTCAGAGAGGCCACAGGAGCTCTGGGGCAAGACCAGAGTGGGGCTGAACGCTGGTACAAAATCCCTCCCTGCCAGAACTCACCCCTGCAAGCCTTCACCCTGATGGAAAATGCACAGTGCTGAAGTCAGGGATACCCCAGCAGCTGGGATAATGAGCAGTGAAGTGCTGCTGGTGGCCATCACCTTGCCAGCACCCACCAGCTTTGTCCACGTCCCACAAAACATCCCTGGAGCCGCTGCACCGCCAGCGCGGCGGATTTCACAACATTTCCCCAGGAGTGTTTGGATTTAGGGTGTAAAACAAACCACTTTTGTCCAAACAAGATGCTTCTTGCAGAGATGGCTATTTTGGGTTGGGTGTTTTTTATTTTAATGGCCTTTCAAAGAGCAGAACTGGTTTGCACGAAGCTGCTCCAAATGTTTCCAAGCAAACTTTAAGAGAAAACTGGAGTTTCACTTAAGCGGGTTTTAATGGGGAAGGCTTGTTTTTCCTTCATGTTCCCTGCTCTTCTTGGAAAACCAGGAGCTAAGAGAAGAAAGGTCTTCAGCTCACAGCAAACGATTTTGTTTCAGTTTTGAGAAGTAGGGAGGGATCAGCATTTTTATGGGAGCAATTTATTTCCTTCCAATAAGCTCAATTTCAGACGTTTTTTTTTTTCTCCAGAGCATGTTAGGAGGAGTCACATATTTACTGTGTATATTGATACACAATAAAAGCGTTATTCTTTGGAGATCTGGATTCACTTTTTGCAGCATGCCCCCATCCTGTGACTCCCTGGATGCAAGGAGGTACAATATCCTTGGTGACACCATGGACCATACTGACAAAAGGACTCTCAGTGTCTCTGTGCCTTTTTGACCCAAAATCCCCCCACTTCTCCCCATGCCTGTGAAAGCAGCAGCACAGCCATGCTGGGTGCTGGATCCCAGTTTGGGATGGGGAATAATGAGCTCTGGGGAGGCTTCTGCCACCTCCCATTTATAAAACAGGGGGGGAAGGGTGGGAAAAGAGCACTAAAATTATTTAAGACCCCCAACTCCCAAATAATTTTCTGTTGCAAAAAAAGTATTAACAGATGCTTGTTAATTCTTAAAACCATCTCAATCCAACCTTGGAAAACCCATTTTGAGAGCCTTGCTGTAATGGCTGGCCCGGCAGCTGCACAGACATCTCAGGATGCAGTTTGGGGGAACCAAGGGAAAATCAGTCCCTCTGCTCCCATGGAAGTGAGCAGTAACTCCTGCACCTGAGCAGAGAGAAAACCTGGAATTTTGAGAGAGCTGGGTATAACCAGGATAATAAAGCACCACTAATATTCCTCATCCTCCTACCCTGGCACAGTTAGAAAGGCATAGCCAGACCTGGCATGAGACACTGTATGATGAGAACTGGAACTGCCCTGAAAATCTTAGAGACAAAATGAATTAAAAACTCCATGTGGATCCACACAGAGAGGAAGGTGGGAAGTAGGGATACCAGAACATGGTCCCACCACAGGGAAACATGGACAGGATGCTGTTCCCTGGCTCTGGCTGCTCTGCACTGCCAGCACATCACACTGAGCCTGTGACACAGCAGAGCCCTTTTAAAAGCATCCCGACCACTGTCAGCAGCCTTTTCTCACCACAAAGCCATTTACCTGCAATGTCACACACACAGGGTGCAGAACAGGAGCTCACCCACCGAGCCAGGCCAGTCCATGAGCCAGGCACAGTAGCAATGAGACAGGAGGGAAGCCCCTCTTTCAAGGAATGTGAGATGCTGGTCTAACAGGGAGTAGAGAAATTCCTCATGCACATGTGGTGCCGTGGTACCTGGGGCTGGAAGGTCCCAGAGCTCCTGAGGTTGGAAGGAGTGGGAAGAGAAGTCCCCACAGTGGCACCAGGACAGTGGAGAGCAGGGGGAGAGGGAGAAGGACACATCTCATGTCATGACCCACCTCCCTTTCCCCACCAGCACGTAGGGGATAACCCAAACCTGCACTAAAGGAAAGGTTGGAAGCAGCAAGTCCAGCTCTGCCCATCCCAAGCCAGCAGTTTGTCTCCAGCTATGCCCCAAACCAGATGCTTTTGACGAGGACGCCTGGAGCTGCCTTAATAAGCACTTATGCAATCCTTCTCAGCAGAGGAAATGTCTTTCCCAATCCCCAGCCATTAGCAGTTGGCTGATGCCCTGGAGCAGGACATTCTAGAGCCCTTGTAAATTTGCTTCAGGAGTGGAAAGTGGTTCGAGGAGGGAAAGGCACTGGTTTTTGTCAGGGACCTGAATCATCTGGGAGCTCTTCTCCACTACTCCCCATGAGTGGAGAGTTGCCACCACGAGCCAGCAGCCAAACCCTGCCCTGAGCCAGGTGATCAAGGATGGGAGAATGACAGTGGCAGCTTGTACCCCAGGGTCAGCAGCCAGCCTCAAGGTTTTGGGGATCAGTGTTTGTCTCAGCAAGGAATCTGAGTGGAAAAGAAGAGGTTTTAGGGTAGGAGCATCACTTCTGATTAAGTGAAAAATTTCTTTCAAGAAGAGAGATCAACCAGGGAGCAACTGGACCCGCTCTCCATGCATGTGGCTCACCTGGGCTGCCGGTCAGAGTTCATGGACTGAATTTTTCTGTCATCTCAAATTTCATGTCTATAACAGGTAATGTAATAGAAATAGAAATTCCCCTTTTAGCAGGTGGAGCCTCCTTCCACTGATTTCCATGTCAATCAGATGAGGGAAAAGCTCTGTTTTAAGTGAGACTCAGGGCACCCATGCCAGCCTAGGGCGATGATTTTGGGGCTGGTTCCAGTGGTGAGGCTGCTGTTACCTTCCCTTTACCTGTTGTTTGCATCCAAACCTATTTGCCAATTGACATGAGCCGTCTTTGAGAAGCTGCTGCTCCATCAGCACAATGAGCCATTGTTGAAATGGCCGCAGCAATTTTCCAGGTTAATTTATGGCCGCCACACCCCATTAGCAGCAATAAATGTGGAGCCCGGTTTTGCCGAAATTGTGAGTTACGATTTTTCAAATAAATACATTTTCCTATAAACCAGCTCTCTGTTTAGTTTGAATGTTCCTCACAGACACATCCATCTACATAAAATACACAGGAGAGGAAGCTGAGCTGTGACTTTGCTCTGATGACATAAAAACTTTTGTAAACACAATGTCACTTACAGTACTAGCAAAGAGAGAGCCCAAAAAATAAACAGCAAGTGCCTGGCCCATCCCTTCAGGAGCACATGGAAAATTTAATGCTTTTTTCTGTAAAGCTTTGTTTCCCTTTTGATTTATCCACGCAAGACAGCGACTGTTTGGGCATAAAGAGATGGTATTTCTTGAGGGGCAATGGTTGCAGTCATCCTGTGTGTCGCCATAGGGGCAGCACGGGAGGGGCGTGGACAGAGAAGATGCTGTGGGTTGCTGCTGGGAGCAAGAACATCCAGGCACAGCCCTGTGCTCACCCCCAATTCCTCCTGCTCCTTCCGTGGGGCTCTGCCAGGCTGTACCTCACTGGGAGTTGCTCCTTGCTGCTGATGCAGGATCAAGCAGCCCAGTGATGCAGTCTGGGGGACTCAGGCAGTGTGTGGGCACAGGAGAACACAAGTGTGAACTCTGCTGCACCCCAGCACCCCTCAGCCCTATGAAACCCATCCTGGCACAGCAGGGCACGTGTGGCAAACCCTGCTGGGGAGGAGAGATGCCCTGAGTGGGCTTTTGCAGCCCAGCCTTGGCTGTGACCCCAGAGCCGAGGTCATTGCTGATCAAACTGACTTGATTCCATCCACTTCTGCAGGTTCTCTCGCTCCTCACAATGCCAGGAGGAAAATAATCCCCCAGAAAAGCTCTCCTTGAAGCAGACTCTGCTCATGCCTCAGTTTCCCAAGGGTTTTTGCCGCTGTCCCCTGAGGCCTCTGAGCGCAGAACTGTTAGGAAGGTGCTGAGTGATTATTATTGCATTATTTCAGGCAAGTGCTATAAATACCCAGGGGCACCTTTAGACACAACCCAGCTGCCCAGGGGAGCTGGCTCAGCCCTGCTCTGTGCCTGCAGCGGATGAGGAGGGGATCGAAGGCAGTGGCTGAGTGAGGAGGTACCCTGGGCATAACCTGCTGGGGGACACGATGTGGGGCTGCGGGGTGACAGGGCTGGGACCCTCCTGGCTGCACTCTGGGCCTCAGAGGAGCTTGGTGTGGGGGGGATGTGGGTGCAGCAGGGTGCCGGGATGCCGCAGGGAGACGCTAACAAGGAAGACAAGGGGAATATTTTACGGGGCTGCAATGTAAACAGAGCTGGAGCAGAGCCCCTTTTTATGGAGTCCCTGTCCTGCCAGGGCATCTGCCAAGGCCCTGATTTACGCTCCTATTTAGATAAGGGAGCCGGAGGGGGGGAGCAGAGCTGGCGTCAAAGTCACAGGACACCCGGGGCTGCCGCTGGCTGGGCGCTGATAAGGAGGTGGCTGAGGGGCCAGGGCCAAAACCTCAGCTCCTGTCCCAGAAATGGGGATGGATGCAGGGCTTGGTGGCCCCTGCTGGGTTTGGGGTGCTGGGGTTCACAGAGACCTGGGATGACCTCACTGCCAACATGCAGCATTGGCCCCCTCACCATCACCTGGCCATGAGGGCAGGAAATCTTTCCCTGGGAAGCATTTGAAGGAAAATAGATGGAGAGAAACGTGGTTCCTCCTGCCATGCCAGCCATAAATCGCCTAATCCAAACTGCTCGGTGTTTTCTCCCCCATGCGAGTGGGGAGATGTGAAATTAAAGAAACTCACCAAAAGTTTGAGAAGTGCTAAATTTGGACGCCATGACAAAGGCAGTCTGGTTTGATTTAGAAGGTGTCGGCATGAAAAGGGCTCTGGTTTTATTATTTTATTAAAACACCAAAGATTAGAATGATTTTCCAAAGGAAAAATCAACCCTCTGGTCCCACTATTTGCTCAGCTGAGCACTTCCAAACTCTGCAGGGTCCAGGGACCTCCATCAGGGGGTGGATTAAGCAAGATAATGCCCAAGCTTGGGCTGGACTTACCTGGCTTGGCAGCTGGAGGCTGGAGGTGACTCTGGTGCACGGCTCAAGGTGACAGCTCCCAGCTGGATGTGGCTGTAAGTGGCCTGTGCAATGCAGGGCTATGGGGATGAAAGGGGTATTTTTATGAGGTATTTCTAGAGCCGGGGTTGAGTGCCACAGACTCTAACCTGGCAGTTTGCAGGGCTGGGGAGAAGCTCAGTGAGGATCATGGGTGGTTTGTAAGAGGAGCGGGGCTCCACAGGTGATGCTCTGCCAGCATGGAGGGGTGAGGCATGAGGTGGGACCCCTGAACTTCTCCCAGGTGGGCACTGGCTCCCATCAGCTCTGAGCCGGGCTCGGGGATCCCACCCAACCACGGCTGTTTTGAAGGAAACCGGGGACACGACGCCCTACCCTACCCAAGCCTGGCTCCAACAGGAGAGTAATCACTAGCAAATGTTTGCAGGGCGCTTGTTTAAAGGGGGTGGGGAAGCGGGGTCTTTGCAGCAGCTGAGAACAAAGCAGGGGGGAACAAAGCTGGGCAGATCCGGCACGGCCGCTCCCCCCCAGCCGCCGGGGCCCGGCAGAACCGGAGACCTGCTTGCACCCTGCCCCGGCCCCCCCAGCCTCCTGCCTTTGCAACTCGCCTTGTAACAGCTAACGATGGAAAATCCGAGGCATTTAAGTGGCTCCCGAATCCGCCCGGGAACCGTGATTGAGAGAAGTCAAATAAAATTTGTCATCTTTAAAATGCAGGAGGACGTTAATGGTGTGTTAGCCCGGATGATTAATACAAGCGCCTGCAAACAACCCTCCAACGTTTCCACCCTCCGCTGCAAGATGAATCGCTGGAAAGCGCCGTTAATCGCTAACATACCTTGGGCCCAAAGCCCCTTCCTGCCCCGCCGCGCTGTGATCACCGCTGCCGTGCCCGGCCTGTCCTCGCTGCAGTCACCGCAGCAAGAGCAGGGGTCAGCCCCAGCGTCGGCCAGCAGGGCTGGGGGTGAAGCCTGGCTCTGGGAGACATCGTCCTGGGGATCTGTCACCCATGGGTGCAGAAGCGAGCAGGATGTGCTGTCCACTTCAGGCCCCACCCTGGGCTTGGGTTTGGGGCTGTGGTGAAGTGCAAGATCCCAACCCCAGCGTGTCCCCCCAGCCCTTTCGTGGCCAGGCTGGGACAGGAAAACGCAGGGCAGGTCCCCAGCTCCCTCTTGTAAATACATTTGTGTGCATGGACAGTATAATTTTTATATATTTATGTATCTATGCAGAGTCTGTACACGGGTGAGCAGCACACACGCGTGTGTTTATAAGCCATGTGTGTGATAGATGTGCATGCGCCACACGTGTGTGTGTCGTATACTTATAATGACATTGTGCATGTGGCACATCCGTGCTGCTGGTGTATGTAACATATATGGGTGCACGTGTGTGACACGTTTGTGGAGTGTGTGTACAGCACAGAGGGTTGTGTGGTGCATGCAGCATCTTTGTAGTGCATGTGGGCAACGCGTGCAGAACAGTGGTGCGAGCAGCAGTGCATGGTGTAACCAACACAAGTGCAGCGTGGATTTGTGCAGCGTGCATTGCACAGCGTGGGCGCGCGCTGTACACGCGTGCAGTGCACATCCCAGTGCAGCTGTGCAACGCAGGCGTGGGCCAGGAGCCCCACGTGCAGGGAGGGAGCCCACACCCCATGCCTGCCACCCCCAGCGGCAGGGCTGCCCAGCCCGCCTCACTCCGATACCTTCGCCCCCTTTTCTCCCCATCCCCCGGCTCCGAGTGCGGCCCCGAGCATCCCGCACTGCCCTCCCGGCCCCGCCGCCTCGCCGTGCTCCGCTCCCACGGCCCGGCCGTCGGAGGTCCGGACAGCCGCGGCTCCCCCGCCCCGCTGCCGGCTCTCCTCCCCCGGCCGGGCGCGGCGGCTCTCGGGGGGCTCGGACACCCCTCCCCGGCAGCGGGGAGGCAGCGGGAATCGGAGCGCTCCGGGACGGGGGTGAGGTGCCCCTCGGTTCTTCCTCACCCTCTTCTTCCTGAAAGCGACGGGCGGGCGGGACCGAGGGCAAGCGGCGGAGGTGTGAGCCCAAGCCCCCGAGCCCGGAGCGCGGCGCACGCCCCCTCCGCCGCTTCGCTCCCCCCGGGGCCTCCGCGCATCCTCCCCTCCCCATTGGCTCCACGGCGGGGGGGCCGCGGCCCTATATAAAGGCAGGGTCGGGAGGCTCCAGAAGGGGTTAAAAAAACCCCAAACAACAAACCCAAATCCCCAAACCCCGACCGCCCCACCCCAAACCCCACAGCCGCCTCCGCCACCGGAGCCGCGCTCCCCGCAGCCCGCCGCGCCCGCCCGGCGGGGAGCGCCTCCCGCCCGGCCATGGAGCGCTGCTGAGCGGCCCCCGGGGCCAGCGGAGCGGATCATGAACCTGGTGGGGGGCTACCAGCATCACCACCACCACCACCATCACCACCACATGCTGCACGACCCTTTCCTCTTCGGGCCGGCGGCGCGGTGCCACCAGGAGCGCGCCTACTTCCCCGGCTGGGTGCTCAACCCGGCCGAGGCGACCCCCGAGCTCGCCGGGCAGAGCCCTAACTACGGCCCCGCCGAGTACGGCCCGGCCGGCCCGGGGCGGCTGGAGGCTCTCAGCGGCCGCCTGGGACGGCGAAAAGGTGTCGGGGGACCCAAGAAGGAGCGGCGGAGGACGGAGAGCATCAACAGCGCCTTCGCCGAGCTCCGCGAGTGCATCCCCAACGTGCCCGCCGACACCAAGCTCTCCAAAATCAAGACCCTGCGCCTGGCCACCAGCTACATCGCCTACCTGATGGAGGTGCTGGCCAAGGACAGCCAGCCCGGGGAAACCGAGGGCTTCAAAGCCGAACTCAAGAAGGCGGACGGCAGGGAGAACAAGAGGAAAAGGGAGACGGTAAGAGGCGGATCGGGACCCGCGTCCCTGCTCTCCGTGGGCCCGGAGCGGGCGGGAAAAAACCCGGGACTGGGGAGGAAAAATTCTCTAAACTCTCCCGGCCTCGCTGAAGCCGTTTTTTCCCAGCGTAATAACAACAACAATAATAATAGTAATAACAAATCTGCGAAGGGAAACTCGTCGAAAAATAGCCCGCCCGACGGGCCGGGTGGGCTTCCGAGCACTTTCCGCGAGGGGTCAGCCCCCGGGTCCGGGACTGGCCGCGGCGGAGCCTCCTTCGCTCTGTCCTTCACCTCTCCCGGGAGCTCTCCCAGGACGAGCGGGCGCAGGAGCGATTCGGAGCAAGGGTGGCCGCTTTTGCTCGTGCTGCAGCGGGCGGGTGGCGGGGTGGGGACCTCTAGAGCCCCTCTTTGTCCTCGGGCTGGCAAAGCCTCTCGGAGCTGCGGGGCCCGGCTGCAGCCCTGCGGCGGGCGCAAGGGGCGGGCGGGCGGCCCGGGACCCCGCTCCGTTCCTGACCGCTCCTTTCTCCCTCCTCTCCTCATCTCCTCTCCCGCAGCAGCCCGAGGTCTATTCGCAGCCTCTGGGTCACGGCGAGAAGAAGCTGAAGGGCCGGACGGGTTGGCCCCAGCAGGTCTGGGCTCTGGAACTGAACCCCTGAGAGCTGCCTCGCCGCCCCGACCGGCGGCCCTCCCCGCCCGCCCCTCCATGTGCAATGTCGGAGAGAGCCCAGCCCGGCCCCGAGCCCATCCAGGCGCAGGATACGGGGAGCCGGCCCGGCTGCCCCCCGCCCGGACGATGCTCCGCGGGAGAGAGGCGAGAGCGCTTTGCGGGCTCGGTCCTGCCCGCCTCGTCGGCAGCGGGGACCAGCCGGGCCCTTTCCCCCTGTCCCCTTCCCGCATTTGCAGTAATCGTTGCTCCTTCCCGCTGCCAGCAGCGATCGGCGGCTCCTGCCCTGCCGGGCCGGACTGGAACGGTTCGATTCGTTTGCTGTTGTAAATACGAGCCCCCGATCCCCTCTCCCCGTCCGCTGCCTGACCGACGTGTGGCTGCGGTGAAACTACCTAGAGGTGCATTTGGGAACACTCCTGTGCCGGGTTTTCTACCTCAGATCTGCATGACCACTTCCCGAGGGACCGAGCGCGCCACACCACGTATTTAAAACTGAATAGCTAAAACAAACAAACAAAAAAAAATTAATAAAATAAAATTTAAACTTTATGCAAACGGCCTCGGGTCCGAACCCTCTGCTCTCCCCTGCTCCGGCAATCGCGCTGCTCTGGCCGGGTCCCCTGCGCTGCCCACAGGGATGCTGCGGGATTAAAGACATCCCTGAAGTCAGTATTGTGCTGTGGGGCCGATCCATGCGAGGGAATTCCTCCTTGGCGAGCTCGGGATCCTTTGAGACTTGTTTATGCCGTCCTTGCTCACCACAGGAGCTGGTGGAGCTCCTTCAGGGCATGGACTCTGCCCGTGCCCTACCACCCCTTCCCTTCCCTCCCCAGGAGCCCAGCTGGAGGGACTGGACTCGTATTTGGCTTGGGGAAGGATGGCCGGATCAGGCCTTTTCAGCGTCTGGATGGCCCCATAGAGTTGCGGAGCCCCGGGTTTTGCTGCTGCCACGCAGAGAGCCAGGGCTCGGCTCCCCTGTCCTGCAGGGGCAGCCCGGCCGGCTCTGGCACCCGGCAGCACTTTTCCACAGGGATCCCCTGCCAGGCGCTGCCTCGGCCACATTTCGAAGGAGCAGAGTCCCCTCCTCGCCATCTGAACACGATGGATGCCACCAGCCTCAGACACAGCAACGCTAACGCAGCTCAAATTCTGTCACCACTCAGGCATAAATCCTTAATAATCCTTAATAATTAAAGTCAAATCCCCACCACTGTGCACACACGCTGCTCTTACCAAAGAGTTCAAAGACGTGCGTGCATGGGCTCAGAGCCTGATCCTGCCTTCCCAGCCTGGCCACGCTGCCGTTCCCAGAGACACTGGGATAAACCCTGACACTCGGGCGGCTGCTTGGGGCAAAGAAAAACAGCACGGGGAAATGTGTGCATTACTCTAGGGCAAATCTGAGGGCTCAAAGCAGGGACGTTTACATTTTCTGTTTGAAACCAAGATTTTGATTGAGACTAAGTTATAGAAATAATGATGCAAGTCTGTAAAATACTGACACATCTATTAATCTGCACACACCAAGAATACCCCAGCTCATCCGTGGGGAAGTGGCTCGGGTTTTATAGCCACTTTGTGTATATGTACAAATACAGATGGAGGGGCGCACAAACATTGTGGGGTACAGCCAGTGTAATTAACTCTCGACGAAGAAGAATCTGGCTGCGTGTATCAGCCTTCCCCGCGCCGGAGCCGCTGCACGGCTGCCTTCCCTGCCCCTGATCTATTTTCTGATCCCTTTGGAGCGAGGCTGGAGTGAGAATTGACTGCCAGAGAAGAGCAGTGCTCGCCTGCAGAGGTACTTTTTTGTTTGAGGTGTAAGAGGTTTAGCATGATATCACTTCCATGAGTGAAGTAGAGTAGGGGACTCCTAAACCCGAATACATTCAAGGGAAAAAAAAAAAAAAAAGGGAAAAAAAGAAAAAAGAAAACGTACAGAAAGTCAGCCTCAAAGATCCTATTTTATATCTAACTTTCACAGTCTCCTAAAGGCTAGGTTCTTATGGGAAAGCTCCCAAGCTGTCACTAACACTACAATCCAGCACCCCATAAATGTGTCCGCAGTCCTGTTCATATGTGCCAGCCGGTATCCGTGTATCCATACAGCGCCAAACGGGGCTGCCCTTCGGCAGCGATGAGGGAAAGGGTTAAATGGGGACTCAGGACTTGCTCTGCCGTGAGGCAAAGGTGACTCTGCACGGGAATCGTGTCCCCGGTGCCGGCACACCATGGCACATCACTCTCAGGCTGCGCACCTTTCACCCCACCAGGAACCTCCTCTGTTTTTACCCTGTGTGTTTCCAATTTTGCGTCTGGGAAGGGGCACCCTGCACAGCCAGGGCGATGTTCTGCCTGCATCCACAGGATTTTTTTCTTTTTTTTACCACAGCTTTCTGGTAGTGGTACCTGCTGCTGCAAACTGCTGGGGAAGGTGTTCCCAGTACCAGCTTCCCTTGTTCCGCGGGATTTTCCAAATGAAAACGCTCTCCGTTTCCACGGCTGCAGAGGATTTCCCTGCCCAGCAAAGGGGTTTTCCTGTGAGATAGTGGCTCAGCGTTTGGGGGAAGAGAGGGGAAAAAGAAGCACTAAACACGTCCTGTAGCCTCGGGCTTCCCCGCTCCCCAAAACGCTTCGGAAGGGCTGCATTGCCAGCAGCGAGCTCCGTCCCCAGCTCGGCACCGCTCCGGCGGTTCCGCCTCTCGGGGCCGGGACGGGGACTCGAGCTTCCAGCTCGGCGCCTGTTCCAGCCTAGGATGGGGTCGCCCCTTCACCCCCAAAGGGAGAGGAGCTGCAGGGGGATGGGAGCCCTGCACAGGGACAGCCTCCCTTCCTCCGGCAGCGAGCCACGGCTGGGAGCGGCGTCCCGGCAGCCTCGGGCCGGCAGCGGCGGAGCTCCCGGTGCCGCCGGCACCAGAACTCACCGGAAGAACGGTGTGGCCACCAGCTTTGAGTTTTTGGCTATCGAAGCGCCTAGCTCATCGGTCAGGGGAGATGGCCCTGCACATACCTTCGGCTCGACCCTGCCGTGAACTTGATGCCGTTGGGAAGCAGCTGGCTCGGGGCACGCAGGCGGGGGCCGGCAGTTGCCCGGGCAGAGGAACACGCAAGCAGCGATCGCTTGGCCCCGGGGCAGCATCTTACGTGCCAGGTTCCCTGCCGCTGGAATCCAGGCACGAGGGACACTGCAGGGGACCCTCCTGCCAGTCCTGCCCTGGCTCCCTGTCTGGCCAGGGGGGCAATGCTGTGGGCAAGGAGGCTGTCGGGTGCTTCTCACCCCTCGCTCTGCACCCCTGGTTTGGCATGCAAAGGAATGGCTCCTTTTTTGATTTCCCCCCCCCACCCCCTTCTTTCCTGCCAAGCCCAGACCCCGCTTCTTGTTGTTGTAGGTATTTATGGGCCTGTTTATCTGATCTCGGGGGAGCCTACTCTTATCTCAGAAGCAGCAAGGGAAGGGTTACACTGGACAGCTCGGTAGACAGGATGGAGCCAAATAAAATACCAATCTGACAAAAAAAAAAAAAAAAAAAAAAAAAAAAAAAAAAAAAAAAAAAAAAAGAGGAGAAAGAAACACCCAGACCCAGCCACCCGATCACCCATGAGCACTGTCCAGGCTGCATGCAGGCTGGATTTGCCCAAAACAGCTGCTGGGTTCAGGCAGACAGCACAAGCCTGGGCAAAAAATGCCCAGGAACAGAGCAGAGGAGAGGACAGTGTAATGACGCTGAAAGATGGGGAGAAAAACAATCTTTAGAAGTTTCAGGTCGGTTGTTAGGGCGGTTCAGCCGTGATGCTGCTGTGCCGCGTTTCTCGGGGTGAGCACGGAAATGTCCCAGCTTGGAATAAGAGGCACAGCCGGTCCCCAGCCCTGGCAGGGACTCACTCGAGGTCGTCCCGAAGGTCACGGCCAGGGCCAGGGCTGCTGCCTCCCGTCACGGGGCCCCTCTGGGCTGGCCCAGCCGGTGACAGGGCTGGGGGAGGCAGGGGGCAGGGCAGCCCCCACCCCGGACACCAGGGTGGCAGGGAGCCCCACCTCTGCTTGGCCTCTGCGGAGCCCGAAGGTGCAGCAGGGACAGGACAGGGATAGAAGGGGATAGGATGGGATGGGGCTGCATGGGATGACCCCTCCTCCTGCCTTGGCAAACAGGGGAGCAAGGGCAGCCTCATGCCAGGGGTACCCCCAGTTCTTGCCCCCTCCTCACCCCACGCCCCCCTAATTACCGCTCTTAAGGAAGCGCCTGGTAGTTGTGGCCATTTAAGGTAGCCCCAGCCCCTCTGAGTAAGGGTAATTGGGCCATAATTTGTTTTCGGTGTCAAGATGGCGTCAAAGATAAGACAAAAATCTCCAGGTTTGGGGGCTAAAGAGACAGGAGAAATCCTGACCCGGGGCCGACCTCGGAGGAATGGCCACAAGCCCCAGTGAGTCACATGGCAGGTGAAAGATTTACTGCCAGAGGAGCTTTTTGATCCTCTCCCCACACTCGGAGCCTCTCAGGCCAGTTGCTGGCTCCTAAGTCAGGCTGTCTCCTGGGAGCACTGCTCAGGTGGGAAGGTTTTCTGCCCAACCAGGCCCCGCCCAGCTGCAGAGTTCATGACATTCAATAGTTCTTCCTCAAATCTCCATGCTCCTGGAGTCATGTGATGGCCAGACCCATCCTAAGGGATGATGCATTTCTAATCCTCAGCTGTAGGAATGATGTCCAGGCACGGGAAGACTCTGCAGCCACAAGGTAGATGAACACTAACTTTTTTTTAACCTTCTCGCTTTTATTTTATTTTTTAAACCAAATCCAAACTCTCTGGGTTTTCACCCCTGTGGTAGTTCCTGCTTGGCTCTGCTTGCATGGAGCTCTGCCCAGGGTAAATTATTCCATGCAGCTGCCTTTGTTGGGAAAAGACCAAGAACCCTGCACCTTGGGCCAGCCTTCCCAAGACCATCCTATAAACAATGGACAAACTCATCATCCATCCCACGTCCCTACCTCTCCAAAGCCAACCTGCATTGCTCCTTTACTTCATGAAGGCTCTTTTTCCAGTGCAGAGGACTGGGAGACCTACAGCTTTCTGCAGAACTACCTGCTCTTGTCCTGCTCAGTGGTGGAGCAATCCCCACAGCAAACACCTTCTGTGGCAGTGCTGACACTTTGCTGCCAATTTCCCAGTGATGTCCCACGACATCTCAGCAGAGCCCTCAGGTGAGGGTGGGTGGTGTGGGCTGGCACAGCAGCCCACTTGTGTCTCATGCAGCAGCTGGATTTAAGGCCCGGGATGGAAGGCCTGGCAGAGGACCAGTGCTGTACAGCTCAGGGCAGGGGGTGGAACCATCCAGGCACTTTGCTCAGCAGCACTCTGCCACAGCCCTGCGATGCTGGACGAGCTCTGTCTTTCCTGGTTACTCCAAAACTGAAGTGCAATAACCAACCTGGAGGTGCTGCAGCTCCAGGAGCCTTGGAGCTGATCAGAAGGGCCAAGGAGCCAGATGGAGCTGCTGGAACACAAGTGAGAAGCACAGGCTGGGAGGAGGATGTGCACTGGTGAGAGGGGAGTGAGAGGCAGTTACCAAAGAGCAGAGGGATTGCAGAGCTATAGCACATGCTTGGAGCCTCGCTGAGCCCTTGTGGCAGATCCCCAAGGCAGGGAAGGCCCTTCTTGCTGTTTCCTTCCCCCCTGCTTCTTCTCTTCTGTGAGGCATTCAGGTCCTGGCCACCCTGAAAGGCTTTACAGTAACCAGAGAAATAAGGGAATTTATGGCATTACTGGCAGCTGAAAGCTGAGGGATTGAGAGCAAAAGCATTTTTCCCCCCTCAAACTGCAGCTACCTTGACAAAATTGTCGTGGCCTGTGACTGATCTTCAGGAGCAGCTGAGGGGAAAGCAGGGGCCAGAGCAGGCTGTTTTAACTGCCATGGCCAGGAGCTCCGTCCCAAACTGAGACATGGGAAGGAGTTATGAGTGAGTTAGGAACCCTGAAATTCCCTCCTCTGCTCACCTGGGCTTCCTCCCAGGCCATGACTGCTGGACTGGGAGCTGCTAAGAACCCAGACACCAAAGTGAGGTGCAAAGGAGCTGGATACAACAGGCTTTGCCCACACAAGTGTCAAGGCCAGGAAGAGATACAGGGTTTATGGGGTGCCCATCACTGTGCTCTCTGGCAGTCCATGTCTGTGCTAGCAGAAGCAGCAGAGCCACCCCAGCTACCTGACAGTTCCCTCTTCCCCACGGTACCAAGGTGTTCCTGCAGAAGGTGCTGGGGTGATCGTGGAGAATTTCCTGCAACACCTAAAGGGAAGAGATCTTGGAGAAAGTTCAAAAGGCAATTAAGTAAAAGCACATTGGGGGTTTTCAGGTACTTAGGGAAGAAGCCAGCACTGCCTGCAAGGATAAGAGATGTGAAATGGACTCCAGCTCCTGGCAAAGTGAGACTGAGTGCTGGTGGAGCTGTGTAGTTATTCCTTATTGGATAGAGGAGAAATTTAAAGAAAAAGAAAAAAAAAAAAAAAAAAAGCAAGCAAGCTCTGAGTCTCTCTCCCCCACACTCCTCCTGCACGGCCACATCTCTAAGACACAAAACCATTAAATCCACATTCACATATTTCCCCGGTCCTCTGTGCTGCCCTTTCTGCTGGGGAGCAGGGAAGCAATGCCTGGTTTCCATCAAGGCTGCAAGGAGGCCGCGGGACGGCTCACGCAGAGGATCGGACGTGTTCAATTTCAATGTCCAAGCAGGAAAAAAACCCTCAAAACCCAAACAAACCGTTTTTATGATCTCCACATCCCAGCACAGCATAATCCTGCTTCCGGTCTCTGACAGGCACAGCCAGCTCCTGCCAAGGAAGCATCTTCAGGACGGGGACACGGCCCGGTGCCCCCGCAGCTGCCCTGGGCTCGGAGGGGCAGCGATCCCCCCCTCCGGCTTCCTGAGCTAACACTGCGCTCGCACAGCAGCCGGGAGCGCACAGAGGGACACGCAGCCCACCACACCGATCTGCCGGTTCCCCGGTTCCTCAGCGTGAACATGTTAAAAAGTCTGAGCAGATTCCGCCTTGGTTTCGAGCTTGAAATCTTCTGTGGGTTTCTTGGCAGGGAGCAAACATGAGATTAAGTAGTGTTATTCATTACTCTATACAAATAACAGATTAACTGGCAGTTTATTTCTATCACAAGTCTGCATGATACCCTCTTGTACTAAAGTCAGGACCTGCACAACAGGTTGCTGCTTACAGCTGTCCTCCTTTAGCCCTGCTGCCTCTCCTCCTCCTCACTGTG
The DNA here is from genome assembly GCF_031753505.1 of Anomalospiza imberbis. Lineage (NCBI taxonomy): Eukaryota > Metazoa > Chordata > Aves > Passeriformes > Viduidae > Anomalospiza > Anomalospiza imberbis. Next base: position 13,376,229 of record NC_089695.1, on the reverse strand, counting down.
CTGGCAGAAGAGCCGCAGTCATCAAATTGGGAATGCAAATGACACAGTTTTCCCCTTCCACTGGGGTCTGCTGCCCTTATCCTCCCCTGAAGACTCTCTCCTGACACCTCCTAAAAACCCTTGACAGCACACAGGCTGTGTGATGTGATCCACCCCTGGTGCCCACCTGTGTCACCTCTGGTCTTGCCTTACTCATCTGAGAGCTCCCTGAGGCAGGGACAACCTCCTGTAGCACAGCAACATGTTCCAAAATTACCCTGGTTCATTAAGGCCTCAGAAACATCCACAAAGGCAGGCACTGGGGACACCAGGATCTGTTTCGGGTGTAAAGCTTTCGACACCTGATCATCCTCCTCTGTGAGAACCCAAGTGTGTGAAAAGCTACACTACAACCTCTTTTCTGGCTAAAAATCAAGGCTAAAAGTACAACTCACAGTGCCAGCAGAGCCTTTAAAAATACCATGACAGAGTTCAGACAAACAAGTACTCAAATCCCAGTTTTTTTCACTTGCTTCCTCAGTGCAGCAAAAAAGTGAGGCACTTTTGCTTGTAAGGCTGGTGGTGAGGAGGAATATCAGAAAAAGAAATGAAACAAAGCATTTCATGGGTAAGGATCTTGAATGCTGGGATGATCCATGTCATTACTGCTCTGGAGCAGTGCCCACCTTGTCAGCTGGGCATGCAGGTTTGACTCTGGACAACAGGAGCTATAAATCATGCATGAAATGAAGCCAAGGATGTGCCTGAGAAAGGAGCAAAAGCACATGGCTGAACTAGACATAAAGAAGATTCAATAAGAAACATGAATCAAATGAGAAGCTGCACTTGACAGACTCTTCGTGATACAGGAGGGGAGGAATTCCCACCGCAGAAAAGCCCAACACTCCCCAAAATGTAAGGGCACTTGGCTCTTCAACAGCCTCCATCTTTCTTGCAAGTTGTATTTTTGTTGCATTCAAAAGACTCCATGAATTGCACCTGTGCAACCCACATGGGTTTGCCAGAAAATACCCCATCACCTGAGATTTCTACTGCAGGCTTGGCATTCCCACTGAGCAGTGCCACTCTCTGCTCCATGTCTGCAGTGTTTTCAGCCCTGGGGAGCTGGGTGGGAAAAGGCAGTGAATCTGAGAAGCCTGGCACAAAACATCCACACAAAGCAGGACTCCCTTGGCTCTGGAACCATCGGTGCTGAAGGCAGAAAGGCAAACAAGGGAATTTGGGCCTGGTTGCTAGATAGATCATTTATTAAAGTGAAATTCAGAATTTTATCTTTGTCAGACAGTACAGAGTTAAAGTCTCATACACAGTGGAAGCAGGACATTTCCTACACCTCAGAGAAATGAGTTCTACAGTTTTTGCTATAAGTTACTAAGTTGCTTTAACAATACACAGCTATATTACACAGTTTAAAATACAAGGTGTCCAAAACATTTGGCATAAGATCAGCACAACACATGGAGGCCAGAAACAGAAGAGGGAACACAGTTTTCTCTCCCAGTAAGCCTGCCAAAAGACTCCAAACCATTCTGCAAGTTACCTGCTACCCACCTCCCCTGCAGTAGCTGTGGAGCAGAGGTGTGGGTAGGACAGGAGTAAACCCAGCCCTGGTAAGGCTCAGGTAAGCCAGAGGCTCCTGGAGCCTGCTGATGTACAGGATGGCCTGCAGAGCTGCTTGCAAGGGAAGTTCAGGTTTAAAGCAGGAGCCCCCACCTCACTCCACCCTTTATTCAAGCATTTAGTTCATCCCAAACAGCTGTGTTCACAAGCAAGTCAAAAACAGGAGACCAGGGATAGCTGTGAAAAGTGCAAGGAGTATCTTACATCCTAACAGTTCATTTGCACTTCGAAAGTGGAAAATGAGAACTCCCTAACTTGATAAGCTAGAGATGGTTAAAGGGCATCAGTGACACGAGGAGTGAGGCAGCAATAACATTCCCTCACCTTTGGGACTCTTCTGTCCTTACTCTGGGCAGCACAAGGACTCCTTTTGGAAGGGAGGCCACCTTGTATTACCCACATTTCTAAACTGTAGAGACAAAGTGACTCTAGTGCTCCAGGAAGTCCTGCGATCTGCGAACTTAAACAAAGAGTCCCTCAGCAGACCCCTCCTCTCCCCTCTAACTGCAGTTCCTGCTGAAGATCTCCCATTGGTATTTACATTTGGCTCAACCAAAAGATGTAAAGTGCACAGCTCGCCCTCCTCCCCCTCTCATAAAACATCCATCACAAGAGCTGACACAGAACAAATCTCCCTCCACGCTGCTGCTGCTGTGGAAGTGTGTTTTGTTCAGTCTCCCTGTGGGCCATGTCCTGCTTCATCCTCCCTGTGCCATCATGACCCACATGAAAACTCCCATTTACTGTAGATTATTTCAGCTCTTGCGTTCAAAGCCTCTCTGAACCCAGCTTGCACTTTAGACTCACTTGAAATGCCAGGCTTGACATGTTCTGGTCAATTCTTGCACCCTGGGGTATCTAGTAGTTTACCAGCCACATTTCTAAGGAAAACTAGGACACCAGAATACTGGAGAGAAGTGGTACAAAGCTCTGCTTTTCTCAGGCTGAGCATCTAAAGTGCCTGGCAAAAGAAACATTACTTTTTACTGCAACAGTTTACTTCAGGTTGATATACAATAACCTTTCAGATTATGAAATTTTGAAAACTGCATTCTGACAGAGCCTCCCTGGATGTGTTTGCACTTTTCAGTCATCAGGCTGCTACTGACTTGAGTCTTTGCATGCTTCCAACTCCCCTGAGTTGAGCTCAAGCCAGTAACTACCAGCAAAGATTTCTTCTTATTCCCTTGAAGTGAGCAGAGGGTCAGCATACAGGATGAAATTAACCCCAGAAGAGATGTTTCTGCATTATTTGGATTGCATACTAATGGCTTTGGATCTATTCAGAACTCTAATTAAGTTAATGGAACTCTGCAATGAGAATTGAGCTAGGCTATGGAATTGCATTAGGCTATATAATGGCTGGAGACCTTCAGAGACAATTCCTCTGCCCCAGGGTGAATGTCACCTATGCAGGCTTGTAAGAAATAAGCTTCCACTATTATAAATAGAAGATAACATCTGGTCATCCTCCATGCCCCCAAGGCTTGTGCTCCATGGTTCAAAGCTAGACAGAATTTAAGGCCCATCTGTGAAAAGCAAAATGCAAAAAAAAATCTCATACCAGCCAAAGCAATTTGGGTCTTACACCTTTCCAACAAGTCCCATCTAAAAGTGCTGAAAAAAACGTCCCACCTCATGGCTTCACAAGTGTGAAGTTCAAACACATTTAATTTGACATTTAAAAGAAAAAGTTGGAAAGTCTTTTTTTTTTTTTTTAACTTGGCATGCAGCATAAGGAATCGAACACACAGCACGGTATCGTACACAACGACAATTGCATTGTTGCGTTTTCTGGTTATTAGACACTAAATGCTTTTCAAGAATCACAGGCACCCTGAACATGGATATTGCTACTGAATTGACGTGTGGTTTCAGTTCATAGCACGGGAGCCAGCAAGTGGCTGACCCTTCCAACAAGACCATCAGCTTTCTGTTGCTCAAGGTGTTTTGCTCTAGCTAAGTTGAGAATAAGGTAATAAGGCATTTGCAAGGGGTTTATAAGGCCATGGGGTCTGACAGCCAAAGATTCTTCTGTTTCTTTGGTGTCTTGCCTCCAAGCTTTCCACCTTATAAACAACTGCTAATGGCTGGTAAACATCTCTTCATCATCACACTTCACTAAGAATTTTTTTTTTTTTCAAAAAAGTATAATTGCTTTAGAAGTGAAACCAACAAGGATCACATTTAACATCAATTGACTATTTCAGGAAAAAAAGAAAAGAAAAGTTTCCTGGATACCACCTCGGCGCAAAAGCATTCCAGTGAATACACCTGAACAGATGGAACCTGCCACCATATTTCCTTGAAAAGAATCATTTTGCTGCTGGCTACTAAAACACCCCAACAGATTTATTTACTCTTAAAAATAAACCAAAATAAAATACAACCACAAAAAAAAAAAAGTAAATCCCAAACAAACTACATTTTTACAGTTTTGGTCTAGAATCACAGAATCACAGAATCAATTAGGTTGGAAAAGACCTCTGAGATCATCGAGTCCAACCTATGACCAAACACCACCGTGTCCATTAGACCATGGCACCAAGTGCCAGTCTTTCCTTAAACACCTCCAGGGACAGTGACTCCACCACCTCCCTGGGCAGCCCATTCCCATATTTAATCACCCTTTCTGTGAAGAAATTCCTCCAAATGTCCAACCTCAACTTTCCTGGTGCAGCTTGAGGCAATTTCCCCTTGTCCTGTCCCTGGTTGCCTGGGAGAAGAGGCCAACGCCCACCTGGCTCCACCCTCCTGTCAGGGAGTTGCAGAGAATGAGAAGGTGCCCCCTGAACCTCCTCTTCTCCAGGCTGAGCAACCCCAGCTCCCTCAGCTATTCCTCAGAGGATCTGTGCTCCAGATCCTTCACCAGCTTTGCTTCCCTTCTCTGGACCTGTTCCAGCACCTCAATGTCCTTCCTGAACTGAGGGGACCAGAACTGAACACAGCACTCGAAGTGTGGCCTCACCAGTGCCCAGTGGAGGGGAAGAATCACTATGAGGCATAACCCTCTCAACTCAGAAACTCATTTTCCCTTGGTAACATCCTCTGATTACATGAGCACTTTGAAGGTTAGCATGCAGTCAGAGAATGTACCCTTCTAACCATCTGTCCTGAATGAGAGAAGCCAGATCATGTTGACTGATGTGGGAACTACTCCACCCTTTCAATAAGGAAAGGACCAGCACAAATAGGAAATTTTTAAACATTCATGAAATACTGACACAAGACATTCTCTCCTCATTCCTTGAACCTCTCTCTTGTATGATGCTCTAAAAATCCATACAGAATTGAACAAGGAAATGCTGAAATAATCACACTCCCAAGATGTCACAAATGGGACATGTACCATAACAGAGTATTTCTGCCTATGACACAGGACTTAAGACATGTTGACATTTGTTGAACATGTTTTTGGAGTATTAGCAAACAATTCAGAGTGATGTGAACTTGCTTTAAACTGTGACTTCAATTTTGAAGAGACCCTGGGAGAGCTTTAACAAGAGCTTCACTAAGTGAACCCTCCATGCCTTACAAACACAATGCAGTATTAAGCTGGGACCATGACCAGTGTGTTTAGCTCTTAAACAAAGCTTCATCCAGTTTTGAAATAATAAAACCTGCCATTCACAAAATGCTAGCTGAAGTTTTCTACTGTTCATTTCGTTGCTTAAGGCTTGTTAAGAATATCCTCTCTATGTGGAGTCTTGGCATCTTCTACCAGAATGGAGACACTGGTCAGGACAGCAAGGAAACAGAGCGGTGCTTTAAATCATGAGATCCCCTGAAGAGAATTTGAGGTCACCGGAGAACAGTCAGTCACAACCAACACTTTTAAAAGCTCCTTTTGCCAAAATAATCACTGTATTATCTGTAAGGACACCTCGGCTTTAAATAAAATCAGGGTGATCTCCTCCTACAGTGCCTTGTCAGGGAGCACCAGTGCCCCCCTCACTCACACAGCTCTCATGAAAGCACATGTAATGTTCATGGAAGGAAAATGCTTTGATGCTTCTTGCCCATTGCAAAGGGAGATGAAATGTATGATGAAATGCTCCAGTCAGATCACTGCCCTGGTTATGGTGCCTCACCCATAAATCTGCTTTGTACTAAACAGAGCCCCTGAATGCACACAGCAATTCTGTGACACCTGCTAAAGCTTCAGTATAAAATGCACATCACTTGTGACCAATACTGACCTGACACAGAAATTAAAAGACTGATGTCTCAAGCCATTGTTTCAGCTACCATCACTGAAATATGCATAAATCAATTAAATAAGCACTTCTACCAACATGATCAGACACAGCAAATAGGTTGTGTTTGCCTTAATACCACATTCAGAGAAATGCAGAAATTTTTAAATGCTTACACAAAATTTAATTAGTGACTCCTTGAAAGAAATTAGAAAAGAGACCGCAGAGAGTTGGTTGGCATCTGTGTCAGATGGGGTCGGAGGAAAAAAATGGCAAAAAACCCCATCAATTTCAGACTGGTCAAGTAGCATTCACTGGAGTAGATCTGGTGAGCTGGAGCATTTGTAGAAGTTTGGGACTTGAAGCATTGACTCAAGGCAAGACAGAGCATGTGTAGGTGAGCAGCAAGCTTCAGACAAACTTCTGACCCATGCACCTTGATAATGAATTTTATCTCTGCTGCTCTTCCAGTCCTGTACCAAGACAAACTGCATGGTGGTTTGTGATGCAGCCTGAATTCAGTGAAAAAAAATCCATCTGGCATTTGAACTGCACTGAGACGTAGATTTCCAGAAATGGTTTAAAACAGCAAGATGACAAACTCCACAGTTCTACAGATTTATTTGGTTTCCCCATTATCCTCATTTCTTTATTCCAGTATGACTTTGAAATGAGGGGAAGAAGTCTTCGGAAACATGCTGGGCACATGTTTTCAAATACTCCTCATAAGAATGTCTATATTTTTTTCTGTCATCCAGACACTGCATTTAAAAAAAAATTTACAATTTACTTTAACAGTTTTTATAAACCTAAAATGCACAATACCACATGTTCCTTCAAGGTCTCTCTTATCCCAAGCCTTGTTAATCTTCAGTCGAGTTGTTTGCTGCCTTCTGATTTCTGGTCCAGCCTGCTCTTGTTGTTCTTCACCATGTAGATGAAATATGCAAGTGTCTCCTTCTCATTCACTGGAATATTCCTGAAATGACGACTGACAGTCTAGAAGAACAACAGGTAAAGAGACCGAAATGCTGAAATTAAAAACTAGAAATAATGAGAACAGGGTTTCTCTTCACTTTCCAAAAACGATTTTATGGCCACTGAGCACATTATCCTTTGAGTGAAACATGCACCAATTCCAACTGTCAGTCCTCATTTACCTCCCTCTCTCTTTACAGCTGGAATGTGTGTATGAACATAGCATAGCCTTGCCATGTCAGCAGGATTTGCAGCCAACCTACAAGAGGAATTTGGAAGCCAGAATGTCCTCCTGCCAAAGCAGCACAGCTTCTCCTCAGCAACATTTTGTGCTGAGATTATTTGGTGAGCGAGTTTTCCCTGCACCTCCGTGTTTTGAAGGAGAGTGTCAGAAATACTGCAGCACTTTGCTGTGTGAACCAGGTGTAGCAAAGTTTTATCCAAAATCATTTCCTCTGGACTCTTAAGTTTTCACTGAAAGGAACATCAGGGAATTTGCAATGGGAGGGTTAGGGTTTAGTTAGGGCTACCTCTCTCTGACAGTAGCATAAGCCATGAAACATTAGCTGCTTTTTCCTTAGAAAGTGAATGTAGAAAGCATGCTAGAGCTGGACAAGATCTGCTTCTCACATAGAAGAAACTCTTTTTTTGGTACCCAACATAGCTCTAGAACAGGATTCTGATGCAGGTTGAGCAATAAGTCACTCCAAGGACATTTATGGAAACTTGAGTTTCCCCTACAGTGAGATAGCATGAGGAGTGTAAGAGCCTCAGGCAGCAGTGATTCAAGCATGGGAGCTGGATGAGGATCCAGTGCAGAGTCAAAGCTATTCAGGCTTCACAGGAAATCTAGGAACTATGTGACAGCTTTAAGTTAGGCTCCCTTTATTTTCCACCTGCACAGTAACTGATCTTTACTTTCCTCTTGGGTACATTCATGGTAAATTCCTTAAGCAGGCAGTCCTTCATGGAAGGAGGAAGCTGACAGACATGAATTGGTTAGTTAAAATATGACAAACCAGGACTGCTAATGAGGAACAACCCCACCCTACTTTGTTCAACTTACTCTTACATGCCCTACACTGCACATTCTCTATATTCTATATATTCACTTCCTGGTTGACTTTGAAAGAGAGAAAGACAGTGTCTTGCTGACTGTTTTGGTCTGTCGGGTTTTTGTTCTTTAAAGCAAAAGTAAAAGCAAACCAGACAACTGTCTGAGTTGTGAAAGTCACAGCTTACAAAATCAACCTCAGTACTAATCAGCAACTACTACAGTTTTTTCAAGTTTAGAGAAGATTTTTCCCACAGCAAGGCTTCAGATCAAGTCAGGAAAGAGAGCAGAGCAGAAGCACAGCAAGCACAACTCGCCCAAATACCAGAGAGATACAGAGAGTTCTTATGAACAAATAGCCCATATGGTGACAAAGCAGCACAGGCCCTTAAGAAGAAAGCCTTTTGTAACACGGAATCATGAGGACAAGGGAGGGAAATAAAGAATCTGAATCAATGGACAGTGATGCTGCCTTTAATAATAAGCAATTCCAACGAGTTCAAGTGCCTGTGAGGAAAGAAAAACTAACAGGAGCACTTAGGGACACGATTAGTGGGTTAAGTCTGAGTTTCAGCTGAGCAGACATCCCCAGATAACACCAAAAACTGGGTCCTGTTTCTGTTCCCTAAAGGGCACCAACTGGAACTACGAAAAAGGTGGGAAAGGAAGCAGAGACGAGCAAGTTACTAAAACAGTTACTTTCAACAGCCAGTGTCCGTGCCTTCCAAGCCTGCCCCAGGTGAAAGCAAGCAGGCAGCTTTCTGCTGGCATCACTCCCTGAAACCTTTCAGCGGGCACTTGGTCCATACCAGGGAGTCACACAGGTGTGAGTGCCCCACAAAACGTGCCCTTGAACAGAGGAGATAAAAAGTTTTCTTGCAACAGAGATAACACCACCGCTGTCCTCACTTACTTCTGCAAGCTGAGCCTTGTTGAGTCCAGGCCTAGTCTGCAACTTATAATGTCTCTTGTAACGTCGCAGGGTGTTCACTTGGAGCTGGAACAAGTCAACCTGGAAGTGATGAAGAGAAGAGGGCATGAGCACTACCTTTAGTTTCTATGAGTAGTTATTTTATCTAAAAATATCTAAAAATAACGACTTCTTCCTCAACAGGACTTCTCCTTGCTTGCATTCAGAACCACACTGGCTTGTCTTACTGACAAACCTAAGTATATTTTGTATTTGTTAATGCTAAAGGACCAAAATAGCCTCAGGGAAATAGACATTTTTGTTCTGGTTCACATGCTGTCAACAGAATTGCTGGCCAATTTCTGCTCTCAATTACACCTCTGCAACCTCCAAGCAAAGGGGAACCTTTTGTTCCCACAAGGTTTAAAAAGCTCACACATGAAATAACAATTTAGCAGGCACTGAACAAATGGCTTGTGACATAAAACAGAGTACAGAGATGAAATGAAATTCAAATACTTAAATAGGAAGTGCACAGTTTAGAAGCAAAGGGGGTGGTGGCGAGGTTACAGCAGGGAAGATGAAGATCATGTGGGAAATGCCAAGTTTCAAAGACAAAAGGAATCTCTGCTGAAAACCGAGAGGGAAATGACATTAAAACTGACACGGTGCAGAGTTCCCTGTTCAGCTGGGTGACGTGCATCCATCAGGTTTCAGTCACCAAATACTCTGTGTACTCTACAGCACCAACATTTTTAGATGCCAACTGGGTCTTCAGCAATCACCCTGGCAACTACTGCAAAGCTTGAACAGGAAAGTTTTGATGGAGAAGCTTGCAGAATGGAAACATGAACAGTGATAACAAAAGGTCAGGTTATCTTAAAAAAAACCCCATACCAAAAACTTGCTACTCTTTCAACACCTCCACACAGGAGGTGTGTGCACCAGCTTTGCACCAAGATACAGCTTTGCTGGCAAAATGAATCTTGGTGGCTTTTTTTTTTTTTCCTTTCAGAAATAAACAGCTTTTTGCCAATAGGGTTGGCATTTCCAGCAGAGGGCTCTGCTGACTGTGGCCACGCTCTGCTTCTCTGAACATCACCTCTGAACAACTTTTGCCATGTCAACAGTACCAGAAACATCACTGAAGCAAGTGCAGCACGCAGTGGCACAGAGAAAGGATTATTCCAGAGTTCTCTATCACAGAAAACTTCCCCCAGGCCTATCTCCTGAAAATAAAAATGTGTCACGAACTATTTAAAGGTAGTTTTAAATAGCGCTAAAAAATACCATATATGCAAATATCTGGAGCAGCTCAAAATCCATGGGTATCAAATACCCAATCAAAGAGAGTGACCTACTGAATTCTGCAGTGTATTTGCAAAATGATGCATACTAATTAACAAGGAATTATGTTGGGGCATCCGACACCACCAAAAATAACTTATTTTTAGACTTAAAAATAGTAACAAATACAATTTTAGCTGTACATACACAAAGCTGTGAAGTTACCTTATCACACCTCTTTTTATAGAAAACTTTACATGGGCAAAGAACTCACAGGGGAATGAAGAAAATTAGGACACCACACATTAGAAAAAACTCCTCCTGGAAAGTGTAAGTAACTCCACAGCAGCTTCAATGGCCTTGCAATTTAAAATATAAATGTTTTCTGATACATGAGAACATCCAAGTGAAACTTTAACATGCTAAGAACTGGTAAAGCAGCCCACAAACCTCTGGAACATCCGTGTCGTGCTCAGGAGAGTCACCTCCATCATCGCTCGTCTTCCTCTTCCTTTTGTTCCGAACGCTTTGAATGAAGTTCTTGTGAAAATCACAAATATACAGATGCCTCACCTGAGAACCAGAAGTGGTGAAAAAGCATTCAAAAAAGATACTGTGAAACAGCATCCAACAGCAGCCACTTTGACACCATTGTCAGGTGCATCCCTCAAGACTGGCGTGACCGACTGACATCAAGGAATTTCTAATCTTAAATCCCAGCCCTGATATCACACTCTTTATTCAGAGATAACTTACCTTACAAAGACTAAAAGCAAAGAAAACAAAGAACTCAAGCTTCAGCTGAATTGAACCTCTGCAGATAATAAATTTCTTTTTTATGGCTGCAATCATCTGTCAGGAAAAAAAATGGGTGCTTGTCTGGAGGAAGTGCATTTATTTCAGGACTTACTAGCAGGTATCTACCAAAAAATGTATTATTCTATTCCATTCTTGTGAACTTTCTGGCTTGAATGGTACAGAGGATTATTAAGGCAAGTGTTTCAAAACCTTGACAAATAAAACTTGGGCTGATCACCTCAATTAAAACAAATAGACCAAATGCAGAACAGCCGCCTTCCTACTGCTTGTTCAGCAATGGAACCTCCCTTTCAACAAATATAATCTCACTAGAGTTATCAAAACAAAGGACTTCAAATGATCACAATTATTTGGTGTCTATAAGGCAAAATATCTACAGATAACACAGGCACCCTACATCCAAAATCACTCCATGCAGCCTGCTTTACACTTTCCCTTTGTTCTGACTGCATTAGTCTGATTTCCCCTTTTTGTTTCTAAAGCCTGGCATCTGTCAACAAAGACTCATTTCTAAAATGCAAGAAATTACTACGCCACTAGACAAATCTGCTGAGAACTACAACTGGGAGAAATGCTCTATTTTTTAAGAATACGCTTCAAACTGAGTCACTTTTCCCGTGACACGATGCATTTCGGCTGTGCAGAAGGGACCCAACCAACTGGGGGAGCTGCCAAACAGACTGACTCAAAACTTCACCTTTTTTTTTTTTTTTTCTTTTGCTTTGTTTTCAGTGGTTTTGATCTTTACAGATCAGGCGAAAAAAAAAAAAAAAGCGTGCAGAGCTGAATTCCGTTAACGAAGTCACTTCTGAGAAATTCCTTCTGTGATCTGCTCTTCTCTGCCTATTTCTCTGCCGGGCAAAGAACCAGTTTCTATCTCGAGCTGACAGCTGTCAATGTCATTAGGCAGCAAAGCGGGCCCTTCTGTGTGTGAACAAGCCCTGCTGAAGAGGCAGCACATCTCGGCTCCAGCTCGGTCTTTAACCTGCTTCACCACAACACCAATTCTTACCAATTAAAGAAGTAACGTCAGTGCCGCCTGACTGAAGCAGCAACCACAGCGCTGTTTTCACCTGACAGCACCAGCCTTTCCAACCCGAGAGCGCAATGGGAACAGCACTGCTGCCTCCGAAGCACTGACAGCTCGCTGCTTTGCCTCCCTGCACACCACCCGCCTCCCAGACACGGCGTTTAGGGCTTTAGCTACGTTATGCTTCAGCAGGCGGGCAGTGCCACAGGGAAAAGCCGGCTCTGCACCCGGGGAACAGCCGGGTCCACCCAGGCACGTCCTTCCCTTTCCCGAGCGCTGTAACGCCGAGGATGGGCAAACGCGGTCCGGAGGCACCGTGTGTGCCCACGCAGCCCCGGCCGCCCGGGAGCTCAACTCGCCGGGCGGATCCGCATCTCCCCGGAGGCACCGCAGTGCGGTGGAGCCTGGAGCCGGCCCGGCCGCCCCTCCGGAGGGCTCGGCAGCGCCCGGCAGCCCCGGCCGAGGCCGCACTCACACTTTTGTCGATGTCCAGCTTCAGCTTCTTCTGCGAGATGCTCTTCTGGATCCTCTTGCTGAAGGACGCGTTGCCGGCGGGGCGCACGCAGCGGTCCCCGTCGTCGATGAGGCAGCAGCTCTGGCCGTAAAAGGGGGCGGCGGGCGGCCCATCCCGGCTGTCCTCCTCGGTGCTGAACCCATTCATCGCCCACCTGCCCGCCCCTCACCCCGCGCGGGGAGCCGACAACCGGGGGACCAACCGGGGGACGAGCCGCCGTCACTACCGCGCCCTCGGGGGGACCCCGCCGCCTTCGCGGGGGCCCCCCACTACGGCAGGGGAGGGGACCCCCCCGCCGCCGCCGTCGCTCAGCGCTGCCCGCGGGTCGGGCCGGGCCGGGGCCCCCAAGCGCCGCCGCCCGCGGGGAGCCGGGACCGCGCAGCGCTCGCACACACAAAACCGCCTCCCCGGCCGCGGAAGTCCCGCCCCCGGCCCGCAGGCGCGCCTCTGATTGGGCCGCCCGGCTGGAGGGGCGGGGCGCCCCGCGCCGCTCCGAGCGCCGATTGGCCAGAGGAGCTGCCCGTCCGCCGCCGCCGCCCGGCCCCCGCAGCCGGAAGGTCGCCGTGAGGGGCGCGCGGAGGGAGCAGCGGCTCGGCCCCCGCGGCCGCGGGACCCGGAGCGGCCCCGGCCGCTCCCTGCGCTGCTCAGCGGCTGCCGGGCTGCTACCGCCCGCAGGAGGCGGGAGGCGTTCCGGCCCCGCCGGCCTTCGGGCTTCCTCTGCTGCCGAGACGCGCACGGGACACCCGCATGCAGCGGCGGGACCGCGGGTTCCTGCAGCCGCACCTGCACCGCTCCTGTGGCGGACCTGAACCCGCAAGAGGCCTGGAGCTGCGGCTCCCACCCGGCCCGCGTGCAGAACTCGGCTTGGCACAGCCACAGCTGCGTGTTGCTGGGTCCGCACCTAGGCTGGAGCTCCTGCTCAAATGTAATTTCTTATGTTATAAGAAATACAAGACTTTTTTTTTTTTATTATTATTATTCCCTTGATCGCAAGGCAGGGATAGTGAAAAGATGGGACCTGGGGAAGTGTTTCTCAAAGCAATGTGACTTTAAACTTCGCATTTTTCATCTTCAGGAGAAAAAAAAAAAAAACAAAACCCAAAAGAGAACCCTGAAAAAAATGACAAAACCCCCCACCCCAACCCCCAAATCTCCCCAAAAATAAAAAATAGGGGAGAAAAAAGGAGGCGATAAAGTGGGGGTGGGGTAGGGGGGAGGTGAAAGAATTCAGTTCTTGCTGATTTGTGAAGAAAAGATGTAACTTCTGGAAATGCTGCGACTTCTGTAATACCAGACAGCAAATGCTATTGTCAGAGGTTCCTGAGCAGCTCTAAAAGGAAAAGGATTTCATCTTCCTGAAGAAAGGACTTTCTGCTCAGACAGAATAAAGGTTCTACAGACTAAAATGACTTCAAAGCCTGAAATCCTGCACATGGAACAATGTGCGTGAGCTGTGCTCAATCACACAAAATACCTTTGTGCAAGAAAGAGACTCCTTAAAGCCCTTGGTCATCAGCTCAGGCTCTCCACGCAGTAACACTGCCAACCAGTTCTGCATGCTCTGCACGAGGCAACTGAGAAAAGCCAAAATCTGTGTTTTCCAAGCACTCCTCACAATACCAAACAAGCCTCAATAGATCTGGAGGGCAGAGACTTCATACTCCTCAACAGCCCCGCCTCTTGTCGTGGCTCTTACCGCGGGTGCCCTGGGGCAGTCAGTAATTTGTGTTTGTGCATGAGAGCAGCGCAGAACCACAGTGCACCCTCCTGGGGACACGCTCCCTCCGAGCCGGCCGTTCTCACGGAGAGCTGGTGGAAACAAATGACTTCACCCACAGAGCAAACGAGCAGTTAGCAAAGAGCAAAGAGATTAAAATAGTAAAACAATACGGCTTATAAAAGCCCCAGACCAAACTGATTGGAATCTGCCTGCCTGAAGTAATGTCCTCCTGGCAAAGCCATACAGATATTCCCTTGTTTTGGGGAAAGGGAAAACACCAAGAGGCTGACCGAGATCTCAGAGCTGCTGATAACAAGCTTTCTGGCTTTATCTTAACATTACCAATAAAAATCAAATGGCTGGCTGAGGAAATCTTGCAGGATTATCTTGACACTCAGGAAGCCAAACCCACAGACTGTAGGGATAGATGATAATAACAACAAGCAAGGAGATAAAGGGGAACAAGCAGAACTTCTTCCTGTCCCCTTGAGGACGAGATTGTGCAGGTGCTCTCTGACTGTATTTTTGGAAGAAACAGGCACCTTAAGTGTCAGAACAGGCTGGTACTGACCATCAGATTGTATTTCATCTTGGGCTGCAACCTTTCATCCCTGCAGATAAAAAGGTTTTAAGTCCTTTTGCACTGCTCACTAGGAGGAAAAATCCAGCTTTTGTCACTGTCTGTTTGCTTATTCGATGCTAATTACTTCCTGCTCAGGCAAACACGATGACACCTTTTTTTCATCTTACAAAATAAAAAAAAAGCATGGAGGTGTTTTTATAATTGCAGTTTCTTTCAGCATATTTATCCTCATGGGAACCTCCAGATTTCACAGTCTGCTAGTCTGGAACAAGCTTTCTGCAAAATAAACTGCCTCATCGAGACCTTCTTTATTAGGAATCTATCACTAACCTGATCCAATAATTCTTTGTGGGAGCTGCAATGAAGTGAGAAACAATGTTTCATAAACCCATCAGTACCCAGGCAGCTTTAGTACCTCTGAAGCAGTAATAGCCTGGCCATCCCAGTCAGCCTCTAATCAAATTAGGGGAGCCTGTGCAGGCCTGTAAATCTCACCTGGAGCACCACTACCCTCTAAAGAGAAGTCAGTGGTGTAACTGTCATGTGGAACTTAGTATTTTAATGGAGCCATTCCGGGGGCTCAGGCTCAGGACAGAAATACTTCTCTCCCAATGGTCTGTGCTGCTTGAGATGTCCTGGGAAGACGGTTTTTTTAAACTTTTCATCATCAGAAATCAGACCATTTCCTTCTGCAGTACCTTGGGGAGGCCAATGAAAACACTGCTCTGGCACCTTCCCCCAGACTCCCACTCTCCTCAGCACTTTTCTAGGGTTGCACATATTGAACCTGCTAAAATGCTTAAACTGTCACAGCTTTTGGCACATACTTACCCTGGGCAATGTTCCCGTGGCCAAGAATCACAGCACAGTCTTCCCTGGGGATCATGCCTTGCTCGTCCCCCCAGGAAGGCTGCTTTTCCCACACACAGATTTTCACACATTTCAGTGTTTGTCTCCCATCCATTTTCCCCCCAATGTTTTTCACCCAGTGGAGCTGAGTAAAAAGGAGTATTGAGAAGGCCACTGAAGAAATGAAGTGGTGACGGTAGGAAGCACTGAGGGTCCTGGTGGGAACATGAGCTGATACACTTGTCTTGGGCTGAGCCTGCTCTCCCCACGTGGAGATCAGAACACAAACAAGGCCATGAGCTGTTAAAGCCCACACCTGCAAACCAAGGGGTGGGGATGGATCTCCCAGCAGTAACTCCCAAGGCCAACAGGCAGAGAAAGAAGAGTCACAGCCAGGTTTTCTCCATTCCTCTGGGCACCCCAGTGTGGTCCTACCTGGGCACAAGTCGTCCACTACAGCCGTGGTTCCTTCAGGATTGCACCACTGGGCATGGAGTGACAGGAAACCTGTGCTGTGGAAACACCACACCAGGGCAGCTGAGTTTATTCTCACAAGTAGAAGAGAAATCAATCACTGGAGCAAAACAGGCGGGGACAGTCACGTCTGCGTACACAGTTTTCAGAAAACACATTAAAAATTTATTTTAAATATATTATAAAAGGAAGTCCATTCAACTTTAAAAACACTAGGCATTCTATCAATGATTCCAAATTTATGAAAGCTACTACATTAAAGTGCTACAAGTCCTTTACCACCCCCAGATATTAGGCTGTTGCTCCTAATACGCACAAAATAAATACACACTGATTCAAGAGGCACCATCCAGTTTTACAGAGAAATGCATGCAGTACAAGGTACGGACAAACTTAGACCTAATCACCAAGATCCTAGAGAATGCATTTTGAAACCAATTCCCTTCTCCACCCTAGAGGCTAAAGCTATTTGTTGCTGTTATTGTAAGGGCTAAGGTTTCAGGCTGTTAGCTTGATCAGTTTTTATCTTTTTTTGTGGTTGAAGTTCACATTTGTTTGCTCACTACCAGGGATTAAGACTTTTCTCCACGAGTTGAACTAGTATAGTTAAAACCACATTGATCCAATGGCTTTATATAAAACTCCCAAATCACTCACAACTGCTGGAATAATTTAAGTCTTTTGGGTCATACAGAAGCATCAAGAAAGCTCAAATGCAGTCAATTAAGGAGTGTACTCAGCCAGCAGAGGCAGAGTCAAAAACAGACACAGGCTTTTCATTAGGGTTTCCATGATCTATCATTGCTTAGTTCCATACAGATCCTCCAAGCTAAAGCATGGCACTACAAAGTAGAAATCAGAGCAGGAGGTGAGCTTATTTTGGTTACACTTCAAATTTATAATGTGACTAAATCAATCTGACTGGTTAATGAGGAATATGAAATGAATTGATGAGTCTGTGTTGAATGCTGACAGCAACTTCAGATCTCATTTCCCATTCTCCACCCACCGCATCTCCCTCCACTTGAACCAGGTGAGGATTTCCAGCTTCTTTTAAAATCTGGACTCAACACTCATTAGGTCAGAAAATAAAGCACTTAAAAGTGAATCCTACACAAGCTGGGAAATCGCAGCACACACACCTTCCTTGCTTAAGTAACAGGCCATGGCAGCCAGGGAGCAGCACCCAGTGCTCCTGACTCACAAGCCAGCTCCCCTTTGCTGTGAAACCACCCAGTGAATCCATGAACCCCAGCAGCTGGAAGTGGATGTGGGATGCAAGGTACACGTGCATCACCTGGGCTGTTTCACACATGGCTTTTCCAGGGCTCCTGTGACTGCAAGCGAGACAGGCTGACTGCCAGAGGCTGGCTGTTCCCTCCAATCAATTCTAAGTCCCTGTCTGTATCCTGAAAGACAATTTAGAATAAAATCTTCTCCCTTTTCACCTGGCAGTTCCATGATTGCCCAATCTGACTATGAGGAGACGTCTCCCCTGGGTGATGTGAGCCAGCAGAGCTGCTGTCACAGCCCTGCAGCAGCTCCAGAGCACTGTGCTCCTGCAATGCTGCTGGTGTGCCTGTTTGACTCTCAGGTCACTGATCTCAGTGCAGCAGGGAGAAGGAAAGTTTGCTGACTGGAACACTCCAGTAGTAAAGGAAAGCAAAGCCCTGTGCACAGACTGGTGTAAAACCAACCACGAGGAAAGTCAGGCTGAGAAATTGCTTTCTTGCTACTTCTGCATTTGAGATTTTAATACACTCTTGAAAAAGTTTCCCATTGATGGAAGACATCAACTTCTTCTGAAAGACACTTCTGCTATAGATTTATATGCTTTTGGGATTATTTGTGATTTGCATACTTAGAAAATAAAATGCAGGATCCTGCATGCCAGTGAAATCATGAGCCTTCTCCATGAGGTGAAACATCCAGCAGCTAACCAAGACATCTTTCAGTACAGCCTCAGCTGTTACAGCACACCCAGAGGAAGCTGCCAACCTTTCCAAGTCTTCCTATCAGGAGTGACAAACCTCCCCAGAGTCATTAACCATATCGATTTAACAGAGGGAACCCAGGAGCTTCTGAATTACTGTTGTTCACACAAATTTTGCACTGAAAATCAGACATTAAAAAAAAAAAAAAAAAAAAAAGCCACACACAAACCCTGCAGGAGTCAAGCTTTCTCTTACATCCTTATCCCCCCAACCCCTTCCACTCTCCTCTCTTGTCCAGCAAGGCACTAGGAAATGGTTCAAGTTTAAGCATTTGCTGTACATTTACATTTAAAAAGGCACATCTTTATTTTAATGATGCTGTATTCCCCTTTCAGGAAGGCTCACACTTTCTTCTATTGTGGTTTGAAAAAGAGAATTAATTTCCTAGGTATGAGAAAAGACACCTTGCACACATGAGAGCCCCAAACCTATTTACTGTCTGTAGGCCTTAGAGATTAGCACCAGTATAGATCAACAACAGCTTCAAGAGCAAATCAAAGTATTTTTATGCAACATAACACACACCCTGTTGTCTGGGATTCTGATACTTAAAAGCAGCAAAACTTACGCAGCCACAAAGAGAGGGGTGTTTCAATACCTTTGGGGGGAAAAAATGAAAACATGTATTTGGCATCAGATAATCACCAGTATTTAATCTCCAGTCTTGACTTGCATGCAGAT
The DNA here is from genome assembly GCF_031753505.1 of Anomalospiza imberbis. Taxonomy (NCBI): domain Eukaryota; kingdom Metazoa; phylum Chordata; class Aves; order Passeriformes; family Viduidae; genus Anomalospiza; species Anomalospiza imberbis. Next base: position 13,357,520 of record NC_089695.1, on the reverse strand, counting down.
GTGAAGATTTGATTATGTACTCATGCTTTAGTGATTTTGCTTACAAATAACCAAAAGTAATTGGAATAATTAACCAGATTGCCCTGCAAAGGCTCAGTTAAAGATGCAGATGATAAAATACAGCTTATATTTCTCAATCAGTGGATGGTTGGCTAATATTAAGTCTTTACATTAGTCAACAAAGCCTCTAGGGTACTGAAAAGTGTAACTGATGCAAATAATTAATAGCTCAAAGCCCAGTGAGCTAGTCAGAAGTGTACAGAATTTGTGAGGCTCTTGCCACACTCAGATCCCAAACCTTCAGAAAAGAGATCAGCCACACTGAGATGGACCTGGTACAACCACTGGCACTAAATCTCTGGTTTCTGTGTACTGGTAGTGGGTTGTCAAAGAGGAATTGCCTCAACTATTGCCTAATCTGTTGGTGCAAGCTGCTAAGAGCTGACCTTTCTCTCCAAATTAAGATTAACAAGTGGTAAAAGACTTGTTCATTGCTGCAGCTCTCTCTGAAGGAAGAATCCAGTGAGCCAAGCGAGGGCTCCCTTCACAAGGTGAGCCCAAGTACAAAGCAAGCCATGCAGTTCAGAAAGCAGAAGGTAATCCTCTCATTAGAAAACTAAGACACACAAAACTGCAACCTGCAAGCAGAACAACCTACAGTCCATTTATAGAATATGCTGATTGTGTCCCAGTTATAAAAAACTAGCACTGTTCATGGACAAACAGCTTCTTGTTCCACAGGCATTAAAACATTCATAAAGACATCTAGTCAGGCCATCTAGTGGCTCCACAGTCAGCACTACTCAGCTAATGAGAGCATTAATAACTTAGGGAAAGCAGCAGTCAGACACAAAGTGCTGGAAGGTGACTCTGGCTCCCACAGAAATGCAAAGGGATCCTAATGACAGACATACTGTAGTAACTGAGAACGTAAGATGTCAACTCTGCTTGAAGCTGGTCTCACTTCCATCTAATACTGCTGCACAACTATCCTAAGGGAAGTCTAGGGCTGTTTTTTCTTTCTTCATTCCCAAAATCTTAGACATCAAAATTTGGAAAGCCTGGTCCCAGCTGCAAATGCAGTGGCCATGTTTCCTGTTCTCCATGACTGCATGGACCAGCTAAGTTGGCAGGAAAGGTCAGACGTGGCCTCAGCTGTGTGGATGAGAGAGGTGGAAACGATTCTGAGCCTCCTGCACAAAACTGGAGAGTTTGGGGGCAGACAGCTGTGTCCTTGTTTGCTCCCAGCTGCCAGGCACAGCACTACATGGCCTCCAACACATCTGAAACGTGGGACACAACCCTACAATTGGCAACAAAAAGGCTTTTTGCTTCTGGAGCTCTGCAGAGGGAGCTACCCTGCTTGTTTTGGGACACTAGGGTAGCAACTCCTTGCCTTCACATGAAAGACACCTCAGAGCAGAGCTTCCTGGCCCCTCTGAGGAGGGGCAATGCTCATCAAGCATCCCACAGGGGGGGGTCCCATCCCCATCACCCCAGAGCTGGGTGCCTGCTACCTACTCTGGCAACACCCCTGCATGGGCAGCTAGGCGAACCAAGGAGCTGGGCAATTCCTGGCAAAGGAATCCTGTTTATTAATTTACACAGCATCTGTTCACTGCATCATCATTCACAGCTTTTACCAGAGAATGTCACCGCTCCCTTCAGTACACGACTAAGTCAGGGGAACCAGTAAATGTGTTTTTTCAACAACTTCATTTGAAACCCGATTTTTTTAAAATACTTGCTTCAGATAGACTTGAACCAATGATCCTCCATTCATTCTTTAGTGTCAGTACATTCCAGCTCCTAGGATGAGACAATCCTGGTTCACTGTCTGGCAGATCCCACAGCCAAACCAGAAGGGGTAACACCTTGCACTGCTCACTCGCTGCACAAAAGAGAGGGTACCAAGAAAATGGGTCAATCAGTCCCACATCTCTGCTAAAGCAAATAGATTTCCAGTCACAGTAAACTGTACAGTGCTGTGGGTGCTGGGAAATGAGGAGAGATTAATAGCACGTTTCCACAAGGCTAGAACATCACTGACCACAGGACTCAAGAAACTACAGACTGATGAACAAATGGATAAAGACCAATGGCTAATCTCAGCCCTGACTTTATTATCCTGAATTAATCTGCTCACACCAACTGTAAATTAACTTAGCCTTCAGACCTCTAAAGGAAGAATGGAAATTGTCTTCACACAGTAGATTTAACTCAGAAATCCTAGAGATGTCTATGCTAAAAAGGTTATAAGAGGCAAATTTGGAACCTGATATCCAAAGGCTTTTAGCATAAAGTCTTCATCTTTAAGAACTGCGATTATTAAAAAACCCTCTGCTAATCTTTCACCTTGAAGATTCAACAGCGAGTGACAAACTGACTGCAAAGTGAATGGACCAGAAACCCAGATTCCTCATGGCTAATAACAACAGCCATATTCCCAACACTTGGCTGCACTTCCACTAGAGCTCATTCCTTCATCAGAGCTATGATTTGGAAAGTAATAATACTCAACCTGTTTGAAATATATTTGGTTCAGGGCAAAAAAATACACATTTCATTTTACAATAATGGGCTTTTTTTTTTTTTTTTTGATTGGAGGCTTAAATCTTGTCTTCAATATTTTACTTATATGGAGTTTAGAAGATAAAGCACCTATTTGGGAATGCTTCAGTGGGTGGTATAGCAGCTACAAAAAGTCCTGCAGGGTCCTGGATAACAAAATCATTTAACACTAGACCCCAGTGGGAAATAAAACAAAAAAGGTAAAAAATGAAAAGCGCCATTTGAAACACATTCAGACTCCTCTAAAAACAGAGTTTCTGTTCAGTCTCAGCACAGAAGTGGCTCTGGCAAAGCCTTTAAAATTCCACCATCCCCAGAAGAGAAGGATGCAGCATCTTCACAATAAAGACTGGCCTGCTAGTTGACCTTCTCCTGAGATTCTCCCTTTTACCTTCATTAAGTGTTTAAAAAAAAGTATTAAAAAAATTTTTTGTAACCCTCCCCAGTAAAAACTATAATTGTAAAATATATATATTTTTTCTCTCAGTCTTTTAAAGATCAAGGTTTCTGTTAAATTTTTCCAAGATGGTTGAGTTTGTGTGTTCAAATATCCACTGCTGTGTTGGAGATGAAGGATTGCAGCTATTCATAAAGATCTTTCGATCACTCTCACTGCAGTCCATACAGCTGCTGCTGACTGGGTGGTACAGGGTCTTGTCCTGGAGGAGAGAAATTTGATGTGAGGTTGCTTAAGTGGAGAAGAAAAGTTGTTTTAAAACCAACAGAAAGAAGTCTTAAAAACCTAGGCAAGCTATTATGTCACTTGGGTGTATCTGAAGTTGTTCCACACTTAACTGGTTGACAAGTGTCTGGGTTCATTCCCACCCCTTCCAAGAGAATGCAGCCCAATCCTCACACCTGCACTGGGACTCTCTAAAGCTTCCCAGGGGCTCTTGCTGGAATCCTGCTGCATCCCTCTCAGGCACTCTGCCAGCAGATTGCAAGGACTAGGACAGGGCACTTAGACAAGAATTTACTTACCTGTGGCCTACAATGGCATTGCTTAGTAGGAGGATGAATAAATCCTTATCTACTTTTGGCAGGACATTGCAGCTCAGAACAAACCACTCTCAGAACACCTCTGCAAACAGAAGGGTGTTGCATCACCTCACTGTCAGCTGTGGGCACAGAGAGTGTCCTCTGCTCAGGAGCCCCAGGGTCCTCACCTTTCTAACCAGTGAAACAGGGGAGTCACCTCTTTTTAATCAATGGTACAATGACAACAGGCTGTCTGCAGATTCTCTTATTACAGCTACATTAAGAGAAGGAATAAAACATTGTGGTGACATTTTCAGGAAACGTAAGCGCCTCAGGCAATTTGACACCTTAGATGAGAGTACACCCACACACACAAACTCACTTTTCGGTATCTCCAGAGCTGGTTCCCCTTCATTCCATGACAGTCATAGAGGGTCACAGGGCTGCTGTGGGAAATGGCATCAAAACAAAACTTCTTGGTGTGCTGAGGATCCCCTGGACGGATGTCCTCTCTCCAGCTGAAGGTGAATACCTGTCAGGACAAACAGGACCCTCACGATGGCTGGTCATAATACTTTCACCGGCAGAACGCTGCTCCCTGTGCCCACAGGGTGGGGATGGCTTCCAGGGAAGGACAGTATCTTCTAGAGGAAAAACTCCTCCTGCCTCTGGGGACAGGGACTGCTGACCAGGGGACTCTGTACCAGCTGTCACACAGCATGTGAAACAAGACTGTGCTACTGCAGCCAGCCATGCTGGTCAGCCTGGGTACTAGAGCAGCCCTGGATGTCTCTGCAATGCAGACATACATCAAGGATTAAGTGAGCAGCTGACCAATTACAGCCCTTCCCAGCCAGCAAAAAAAGCCAGAGAGCTCCAGCAGCTCAGAGTTAACGCTGGCAGTGAACACCAGAGTCTGCACAGGCAGCCTGCAGTCACCTTGGGAAATTGTCCCACACTCCTGGGACAAGAGACCAGGAGCCACAGCTTCCCACCCCACCCACAGGAGTGCAGGAAGGGCAAACACTTGGGCGTTGCTTCCTGATGCTCCCTTCTACTGACCTTACAATGAACTCTCAGCACTCTCAGGTGAAAAGGAGGGACTGTACAGAGCAGAGGAGGAGTTTTAACTCTAGTAACTGAGCACAACCTATGCCTGGCAATGCAGTGCCCTGATGAAAGGGCAGCACTAGCCCATGTGCTTCTGCAGGGCTGCCAGCCAGCACGCTTCCCTTCCAGTCCCTAAGGAAAAAGCTGTTCTGGAGGCTCCTTTGGAGTCAGCTGGAGGAATAGTTCTCCTCAGAGATCTCTCATGGGGCACTCAGAAAGGCAAGTAATGATCAGGGTGCTGCTATTTGAAGCAGTGTGGCCAAAAACTTTTGCACAAAGAAACTACTTTGTTCTTGGCTGTCTTTTAAATCCCTCTTGAGAGAGAAATTACCACAATCATTTAGACTCAACGCTACTCAGAAGTTCAAACCGCATTCTCTTCCTAAACATAAGCCAAAACTAATTTTCAAGATCCTCCTGACACAACAGAGGCTTAGTTTTGGACTGTGCCTGAGTAAATTGGTTTTGTTTCTATTTTTCACACATCAAATTGATATGCAACAACCCTCTGTATCCTACTACTGAAGCCATTCCCTGAAGAGTTATGCATGGCTCTGTAATAGAGGCATTGTTTTCTTGGTTCTTTCTCAGCTCAGCTGCTACAGTTTAGACAAACTAATATTTTCCTCCCTTCTGTTACAATAAAGCTGTCGTTTCTGGCACCTCATATGTTGAGAGGGTGAATCTATAACCTGGCTGGTTTCATCTCTCCAGCAATGGTTGGGTGTTTATAATGCATTTGCCTCCTGTCAGGAGGATGATAGTGAACAGTTATTGAATGCTCCTGCAGGTTCATTAATATGCATGATGCTCCTCTATCACTTCTTTCAGCACAACCTTTGAAGTTAATATTCACTTTGTTACATATTACAGCTGCCTTCTTACTGGTTTATTGTTTTGGCACACTGTTTTCTTGTCATTTCTTTTGTTCACTGCGAGAACTTCAAAGCAGAGGTAAAAGCTCTGCACAGTCTGCCAGGCTCCAAACGCCCCTGTGCCACAAGCACAAGCCACATCCTGTTCCAAAGTACAATCAGCATGTGAGCCTTGCGGTGCATGTGACAGCTCTGAATGGCCTTCCTCTGGCACTGATCCTTGGAACCTGTCCCTGCCCAGATTTAGGGGTCGATGATTTATCAGGTTATTACCTGCACGTTGTTCCATGCTGCCTCTCCTCTGTCCTTCACGCAGTTTTCCAGCCTCAGTGGGGATCCCAGGGCTCCATGCTTAGTATCCACACACAGTCCAGTTCCCACACTGCGTATCTGAAATAGTGAATTAACCACTGAATCTTCTACTCCTACCAGGAAAGAAAGCTCAAATTGTCTCAAATTGCAGCAGTATTTGTATGAAGACAGTTTTTAAGATTCCTCTCTTAACTCTTGAGTGTGAGCTGGCCAGTAACAGCTGGAAGAAAGCACAGAACTGAAAATGGGACCCAGTGGTACCCCCAGCACACAGCAAAACCTTGCAGTGACAGGATTGCAGAGCCCACTGTGGGCTGGGCTGTCTGGTGGTGCCATTTTTCACAGGTCTATACCTTGTACATCCTCCCTTAAGTCTGTGCCAGTGTGAATATGCTATAGCAAATGTACAATGAATGTTGCTCCTCTGGATCCTTAAGTACTTTAGATTTGTGAGTTACTCTTGTGCTATAGTAAATTCTACATGAATCTTTTGTTGAATTGTTAAGCTATAGATTAAGTGCTGCTAAACTGTTAGGCTTAAACTGTTGGTTGAGTTCAGAGCTAAGTTTAGTAAGGGGATCCACTCTGAACCTTGTGACTCCACGAGAGGATCTCCCTTATTCTTTTTTATCCTTACCCTTTTCCATCCCCAGTCTTCACACAGGTAATTTTTGATTGATTTCATTTTTAGATTAATTGATTTTAGATTTTTAGTTTGCTTTTTCTCTGTGTGCTTTAATATAGTAAAAATGGCAACCCCGACGGGGAAGAAATGATGATGTCTGGCTCCAGATCAGAAGGCTGAAGGATAACTTTATTAAAACTATACTACATTACATTAATATACTATTTAAAGAGAGACTATCCTGTTCTACATACTTACTTCTTATTTACCTCCAGATCAGAAGGCTGAAGGATAACTTTATTAAAACTATACTACATTACATTAATATACTATTTAAAGAGAGACTATCCTGTTCTACATACTTACTTCTTATTTACCTATCAACTAACTAACAACTGGTGACTCTGCTGAGAGTCTGAGACACAGCTGGATCCCACTGGTCATTGAACCCAAACAGCCTTCACCAGAACCCAACCCAGCAATCACTGCAGGTGAACAATCTCCATACCACATTCCACATGGGGAAAACAAAGGAGCAGAGATAAAGATTGTTTTCTCTTTTTCTCCCTGTGCTTCTCCTGAGAGACAGAATTATGTCTCTCTGCCCAGAGAATGTGAATGCCACACTTTAACCCTCTAGAAAGTAGTAGAGTGAACCTTACCAATCAACTTTGTCATGCTTTCACTTTATATTACACCTGCTTTTGCCAACACCTTTGCCAGTGATTCTTTAAGCGACCCAAAACACTCAGCCACGACAGCTCCGTGTAACAATTCACGGCCTTGCTCCTGGGGTGATTCTATAGCTACAACAGAGCTGACTTTCAAAAACATGGATGGTTTTCCTGTCTTTCACATGGGAAAGCTAAGAACAAGAGTAGCTCAACACAGTCGTGAAGCCCTTTGGAAATGCAAGATTTCACTATTGCTCAGCTGCTGCCTCTCCCTAATCCTCCCTCTGGCATATTCTGCTTTCTACTAAATACACAACATGCAGAACAAGCCAAGTCTCTAGTCTCGTTGGAGCTGTGCACTAATAGAAGCAGCTGCCTGCCCAACTGCCTGCTTTGATCAGGCCAGTGCAATGGTACAGGAGTTTTGGGTTTTGAAACATCAAGCAGATCTTTAAACACTCGCTCGCACCTTACTCACAGCAACTGAGGCACATGGGCAGCCTTAAAAAACCAAACTGCAGCCTGTCTGCCCACTGCAGATGTCAGAGCACAAACTTGCCTCTCCCCAGGCAGCTGCTGGAGGCTCCACTGGTGGGTAGAACTTTGGCAAGTCCCAGGCAACCTCGTTCATGAACCACTTGAAGCTTTTGCAGTTGAGGTTGTTGCGAAGCTCCTTCTGAGCGGCGACGTCGCCCGCAGAGAGGTGCCGGTACTCGGGTCTGCGCTGGTAAATGTACTCTGCATATTCATCCATCCACACCTCAGCCACCCTCTTCAGGTTCTGTGGGGGAGAACAAGAGGGGAAACCACCTGAGAGTGCTGCACAAACCACCATTAGCATTCAGAGCAGCTCACATGTTTTCGCGCAGAAAGGATTTTCATTCACATCCACTCTTTCTCTCCAGCTTCAGGACAAAGATTATTTTTATTACTCTGTAGTTCCAAGGGACTTTTAGAAAGATATTTTCAGTTGAGGTCAAAACAGAAGGCTGGCACTTGGCCATTATATCTAGTTCCTTGTGGCTAAGAAAAACAACATTAATCAAAAGTTGTTTTTTTTTCCTTTTTTTCTGTAAGGAAACTAGTCAGAGCATGATGCTGGTAAATACCACAGGACATTCAAAGGTCTCTGACAAAAAGCTGCTTTCTTAAATCCTTCTTATTGCATCTTTTATATCTATCTAGGAATGGATTTGAAGTACTCCCTTCTGAAAAGCTCTAGTTCACAATACTCTTTCTTAGCACTATTTTTCCATTTTCTTGGGTAAAACTCTGAGATATCTCAGGAATACAGAGCTTTCAGGTGACGACCCTTTAGAACAGAAGCAAAGGGTTTTACCTTGTGGCAGCAGCACATTTCATATATTACTGTAAAGCTTAATCCCCTGTGCACCTCCAAGACAGCAACAAACACCACCCACTCAAGACAACCTGCTTGTCACAGCACCCTTGACAGTGCTGCACCTCGGGCTGTTCTCTGGCATCATCAGGCACATTCTTGCTGCCCCTCGGTAATGTGCCACGTGCAGTTGTGACTCCTCACCTGAAGCTGCTCAGTCCAGCAGTGATCATTTACCACCAAAAAAGTTAGGAAGCTAAGAGTAAGCAGTGTGCTGATCCTGCCCCAAATGCAACCTGCACACAACAGGAGCAGGTGTTTACCTCAAGGTGTCTGTTAAGATGCCAAGAAACAGCCTTTCCTACCTTTCTGCTGTCTCCTTCCAGCACTGTGGGAGTACAAAAGAGCCAAATACTTGAAATCCAAATACTATGAATCAAAAGAAGTACAGCTCCCTCCTGAAGAGAGAGGAGAGTGCTCTGTCGTTCTGACAGGTCATTGCTGGGCTGAGGAATTAATCCAAATCTATAACTGGGGTGATGCCATTAAAGCATTGTAACACTGTGCAAGCCTGAAGATTTCAGAACAGCAGGGCACCTCTCTGAGGTTTTTAGTTTTGCAGTCTTTCTGCTCCTAGGATGTTTTTCTCCCACCAGAGGGCAATGCAATCCCTCCTCAATTTGAAAATTAGCTAGAGAAACCCAGTGCAGGATAGATGAAAGCTCTTTCTTCTTTGGGCTACACTAGATTAAGAAGTAAGATGGCACAGAACATTCCATTGTGGAAAATTACAGCTTGCCCATTCAGTGGTCTGTGATGCTTGAAGCTGAGAGGTCTTTCAATCACCAAAACCAATCACCACGCTGAAGCTTGCTGCTCTTAGAGAGCACAGCTATAAAATGACTGAAGTTATTATACAAATAAAGCCATATCTTGTTTTTATAGCCAGTGCCCGATCACAAAGTCCCTGCCCAGCACCCAGCAGTGGCTGATGTCTGGAGCATGGCAGCTGCTCACACACACATCTGCAGCTCCCTGGGCTCTCTTCCCTTTATGCTACACATCCACCACTGCAAAACTGCTCAGCTTGCACTTTAGAAGTGCAAATTACAGACAAAACCCCTACATTTGCCTGCCATTGTGGGGTGAGAGTTGACAACAGCACGGTCATGTTGCAGTCAGACTCCTGCAGTCAGACTCCTGGGGAATGCCACTGCCACTTACTCTTGCCAGGCTGACTCCTGTGGGAACCTTGTATGGAACATATTTCCTGTAGATATGACCAACTCTAGAGCAAGGGATGTCCTCCATGCGACCTCCACACATCCATACCTGTGGAACAGCAGAGAAACATATTCAGTCTTGGCTTTATGGAGGAAAATGCAAAAGAAAAGACTTGCAAGTAATAAAGAAACTTAACCCAGATTTTTACATTAAAGTCCACTCTTCCCAGATCCCCTCCCTTCCCTGCCTTAGTCCCAAATCCTATAACAACCTGCTTAGAGCCATTCAGCAAGCTTTGATTTAGCACAAGTGCTCTCAAGCCTTCTATACAGAAAAGAACAGGGGAAAAAAAATCCAAGCAATGAGAAAACAGCACACACCTCGCTATAAACTGATATATGTTATTACAGCAGTAGTAACCACAACAGTTAAACTGGGCTGCCATAAAAAACCCTGGGTGTAGGTTGTGTAATGAGGCTGTAAAAGGGAGGCCATCTCCCTAGTACAGGTGGTCATGTGTTATGCAAAAGGCTCCAGGGAATTCATGAGCCTGTTCAAGTGCCAGAAATCAGAAGAAACTGCTACTTTTTCCCGTGGTTATCACTGCTCTTTTATGGTTTCATGGCTGACATTCATTCATTGCTTTTGCAGCCTTACAATTAAGTGGAAATCTCTGCCTGGTGAACACATAAACAGCTTTAAAAAAGCCCTCAGGAAGTCACTAGAACACACTGCTAGTTGGAGATGACTACCTTGATGCTTGGTTAATGTCTAGAGCGGACCTAAAAGCTTCCTTCCCCATCTGGGAAGATTTCACTTTGTGCCAGCACTCTGCAACAACTTTCTTTTATTCTTTATTTATAGCATGGATGTAGTAATTTTGTCCAAGTAATTTTGTCCAATGGAGGCGTTTTCTAAACCAGCCAATCTACCTCATTAGGTTTAAGAAATATTTCTATGTTTCTCAGAAATATCCAATCAATACTTAAAAAAAAAAAAAGTACTCTTTAAAATGCCAAAGAAATGACTTTCTGAATTCCTGAAGAGAGGCACTGCCTTTGCCCTTCTGTTTGTCCCCAGCTGCCATGGAAGTGCCCCAAAGGCTGTGGATTTTGGGCAGGCTGGTGCAGTGCTCTTGGTCTCCCTGTTCACTCGGGCTAATTTGAGCCACCACAGTTCACTGTACAATGAGCTTAGTCAACAGCTTCACACATAGCAGGCAATTCCATTAATATTCTACAGCGACAATATTAAATACTTAGCTCAGAAGAGAAATATTTGGCCAAGGCTGCTGCATAATTATTAGCTCTGACACTAAAGTCCTCTGGAGTTTCAGCTCTGACTGCTGGCCCTAATAATTACAGTCATTTGCTGACTGCGAATAACCTAATGGAGGTTGGATGCTCTCAGTTAGAGAAATATTTTTCATGGGCAACTTCTAAAGTTCAAGGTACTTAATTACATGTCGTTATAGTGAGAGAGACAAGAAGAAAGTTGACAAACACTCCTACAGAATTTCATTCCTTTTGTCCCTGCTGTGTCCTGAGAGGCTGGTGCAGAAGAGATGAAAAAGAAACTAGCACTCAGCTTCAATGAAGTTTCTTATGGAATTAGAAATGGTTTTTATTCTGCAGTGACTGTGCTTTTGGCTGCAAAGGGCCAGAGTATGATTTCGCTGCTGGGAAATTAACAGGCTGAGAAAACAAGAATTTGGACATAGTTTGTGTTTCTAGGACAGAAATGGTTTGTGCAAGGCTGTAAGAGCTGCAACAGACCTGGGAACCATAAAAACCTTCAGGAGCAGCAGCAGAAGGCCAGAGCTCAGTTGCACAGACACACACACTCCTCAACAACCTACACTACCCTGCACTGCACCCTGCAGCAAGAAACCTGAGGGGTGCACAGCAGCTGCATTTTGGGGTAACACAAGCCTGGCTGCAAACACCAGCCTGTTTTCCTTGCTGCCTGCCCACAGGATGCCTCACCTGCACTGTCTCTAAGGAAGAGCTTTCAGCCAGGCCACCACAAATACACTTCTCTGGAACATGATGTCCCTGTGCAAGCTGAGCCCTGCAGTCGGTACAGCTGGAGAGGATAGAGCTGTCCTTGAGCTGCAGAGCTGGAGAGGCAGCAGGAGTGGGAAGCCTGACAGAACTGATGGGCCAGGAGCTCCAAGCTGGTACAAGACTCCAGGCATAGAAGACAACATCACACGAACACATGCAATGTGATCAGAAAAGCTACTTAACTGAGTTGCTTAATAAGTAAAACCTAACATCAGTTTGACTTGCTCTTTTCTTGCTCATGCTTTAAAACATTTACTTGCAATGATGCTGCAATGGAAGCAATGGAAGGCTTCCTAATCCCTACCAGCAGAGCTCAGTGACCCTTTCAAGGTACTTTGCCACCTCTGTGCCTTTTTAACGTTGCCTCACACTGCAAGTGACAGTATGGCACCCGCAGTACAAATCTAATTTTAAAGACATGCTTTCCATTCATTCCTTGCTGCTTTGATTTATTTTATTAGTGAGCTGCTTTGTGTGGTGACAGAACTCATTACAACCTCCATAAAGACAATTACCAGTCCTTATCTATACAACTGGAAGAAAGGGGAGAGAGAAAGAGCGTGATATGCATTGGTAAAACACAGCTAACAAAAGCATTAGAAAGCCAGAGCTAAAGGTCAGAGAATCGCATCCAGGGGTCTGTCAAAGAGTAAATGCAAGAGAAGCAAACTCAAAATAGCTGTGTGCTAGCTGAGGGAATGCTTCCACTCAGTTACTGATATTTGGTTGTTTTTAAACAACCAGGCATGACACACCAGAACATACACTGCTAAAAATACTGCGCTGTCAGACAGCTGAGATGGTGCTGGGCTGTGGGGCAGCACCTCGTGCCTTCCCCACAACACTGATTGTCACTTACTGCATTCTCTAGGCCTGTTTCTTCTAGGTGTTTTACACATCTTGCCTCACTCCTCAGCTGACATGACAGAAAACGTCAGAGCCTGAACTTGCACCTGATTTCAAACAGCCATTTACGCTGAAAGAACAAGAATTAAAGCCGGTCAGGCAGACAGTGCTTCTTACAATAATCTAATCAGATCTCATCAAGAAGGAACAGGAAATTTCTCTTCCTCCTCAGGCACAATTTTGCCAATCTTCGTTTTGGGCTTGGAATCCAGCAGCTGACAGATCTGCTAGAATTAAGAGAAAACCTGGCTACACTGAGGTCATCGGGCACACTGAGCAGATTTAGCTAAGGCCACAATCTCACCCTAATAATAAAAGCTACACAAGGGAAATAAACTAACACTGGTGATATTGCTTCCATCTTCCCAGCAGCCTGGAGAGCTGTAACTCCATATTCATAAAGCGACTCCAGAGCCTTTGATTCAGTCAGTATGCTGTGAAAGCAGCAGATAATATGCCACCTATTCTCTACATGGGAATGTTATGCTGATCCAATTCCCCTTCTGCAATTTCAGAAAACAATGTCAGGTAAGACAGCTGAACCTCTCCTCTCAAACACACAATACAATGCTGCAGTTGGTGTGTGAACACAAATTATCTGGGTATACAAGGTTTATGGTTTCCAAAGACTGCACCATGATGAGCCAATGCTTCCCAAGAGAAGAAAAAAAACACAAAGGAGAGTTAAGCCATGAAAATAAAGCTGCTTCTGCAAGAGACAGAAATGAAGACCATGGGGTGGACCTACAGAGAGCAGCTGGCTGGTTGTGTGAGCACACACTGAAAGGTGGGAGGAAAAGGGCACAGAGGATAAGTCAAGGGGGTTTTCTTTATAACAAAGTAGCTGAGAGGATGAAAGCAAGGGCAATAACTCAGGAAAATTGTAATCCTCTCTACTGGAAGCATCAGCTGCTCCTGCTGCTGGGACTTGGTGCTCTCTGAGAGATTAAGGCAGCCCGTGAGGCACTGGGATCTGTGTTTGCACAGCACCTTCACACACACCACACACCAGCAGAGCCCATCCCCACCGTCTGCAGCATTTGAGAGTAATGACAGCACTTTGTAATAACCACATTTCAGGGAGTGGAGGGGAGCACTTCCCTGCTGCTGCTTGGTAGGAAGCTGCTCAGGAACCTGAACCAAGAAAAGGGTGCACAGAGGCAAAAAATTCAAGTCAGTGGTCTGAAATTGCTCTGTGCATCACCAGATAGGAAAGAAGCCACCCTGTAACTGCAGCTGAGAGCCTCAGAATGAAGCAGCATGTGCTGGTTAAAAAAAAAAAAAAAAAGCCCACAAAAAAAGCAGCAGAATGCCTGGCCTGTTCCAGTGCGGGCAAATGTGAGCTGCTGGGAAGTGGAGTGAGGATGTGCCTGGAATAAGCAGTGCAGGCTCACAATCAGCACTAACTTCAGCAACACGGGTAGAAATGCTGTCAGAAGGGATCCTTTGGCAGCTGCACCCAAACTACACACCTGCCAGAGCCCAGTGGCAAAAAGGGAATCAGAAACGTGCTGCTGGCATGGGGCAAAGGAGAGGCAGGCATTAGACATGTGAACAGAAGCTGTGGAGCTTGGATTTGTTGGAAAACATGCAACATGTTTTAAGCTGTGGAAATCAGAAGCAATCCATGTTGATGGTTTGGGAAAAGGATCTGGAAAAATGCAATGACCTACAATGACCAGAATAAGTGCAATGGCTCTTTTCCTATTGCTGAAGCAAGAATTGAAGACCACAAGTACTAACCAGCTCTTTTGTCTCCTTTTTAATTGTTCTTTTTCAGGGCAAATGTCAATTTGGCTTGTTTGCACTGAGCCCTTTGCATTTTATGAAGGCTTTACAATCTCCAAATTACAAGGCAAACGTTTCTAAAACTGAAATGATTTATCACCTGGAGAGGGATATTCTGGACTCTCATTCTTTGTGCAATTAAAGGACTGAGAACCACACCACTTGGATCTGAGATTCAAAGTACATCTATATTTATGCCTACACAAGTCAGACATATCCCTTTTTACTCTTCTGTTTCCCCATAACCAAAAAACATCACAGACTATTTATTTATGGAAGAGAGGTGTGAAGCAGTTTAGTGAAGATTTATGTAAGCCAAACAGAATAGAAGCCACAAAAATACTGGAAAAGAGGCAACACCATCTCAAGTAAAACTGAGCATGGCTAAGTGCTGTACAAAGTAGCACGTACAGAAGGGAACAGTTTAAATGCTTCATACATACTGCTCCAAATTAAATGCACTTATGTCAAAAAAAACGAAGCACTTACGTAGGCAGCAGTTAAACTGTGTTTAGAAGAGGAAAGGTCCATTAAAACTTTGGGTAAAGAACTGAGTTTTGTTTCCACAATCGGGAAGATAAAAAAAGACCAGGAGAAACTGCAAGAGAGGAGAGGTGAGGAAGTGACTTCAAGAAAGCAAAGATCCCCACCTGAATGAAGCCTGCTGAACAGAGGAACCAGTGGCAGCAGAAAGGAAAGGTAACAAATGCCCCACAGAGACAGCTGTGAATGCTTGTTCACCCTTTCTCCAAAATACAACACCTTTCAAGGTCAGCACCTGGGAATTCACCTGTAACTACCACTGCAGACTGTGATCTGCCTGTTGTGTCTGGGGTGACCTGACCAGGAGCACCCTGACGTGCAGCAGTGCTGGCTCACGGACACTGAGCTGCTCTGGATGCACACAGGTCGAGAGAAGGAAGCAGTGCCTGTTTTCTGCTTGAATATGGAATAGATAGATCAACTCCTTCATTTCTAAACTAGACATTTCTGTTTTAAGGGATTGCTAAGACCCAGAAAACAACAAACCAGCAGTTACGGTTTGAAAGTTCACCTCAATCTTTTTGTTCCTCCTACATGCAATGTTTTCTAATCATGTTTGATGCACATGTTTTATACAAAGTGCAAGGTTTCTAGAGTTTGATCTACCCTCTAGCTAAATGTTTTCTCAGGTGTTAAACACTGATGCTTTCTCTGTTGGCTTGCTTGAAAATTTCTGCTCAGAAGGAAGCAGAGCCAGCTGATAACAGAAATATACGATTTCCAAAAAGAAAGGCAAGAGGTTCCTAAATAAACTTGTTTATTTCCAGTCTCTCAGCAACAGAGCCCTGTATTTTAAAATAAAGGCAAAACCAGCAAAGTACAGTCCATGAATGGCCAAAAGAAGAATATGATTAAGGGGAAAAAAAAATCCGAACCACAAAAAACCTCCCCCAGAAGTCCTGTACTCTTGGTGAGGCTCGAGAAGGCCAGATCCATTGCAATGGATCACAGGCCAGCAGTACAGAAGAGTATCTGCACCCACAACACCCAGGGACAGGAACAGAGTATTTGTTAAAGCTGGGCTGTAAATCTGGCACGCTTAGAATCTGAATTCCCATGAGACAATAAATAATGTGAAAGTGGGTACCCCACATCTAAAGCCAGAGCTTTAAATTATTTGACAGTGCACCTTTAACTACAAAACCTCAGTCTGCTTCTAAAGGTAAAAACGTAGCTCTAAGCTCACCAGGAAATGTCATAGCTTCATAAATTCTATGAACAAACCTTCTATTCTTGCAATTCCAGCAGAATTATTAAATCTATCAGCCACAGATGAATGTATCAATTTATCTTAATTTCTGAAAATACACTGAGCCTCTTTCAGTGAAAACTTCATTTTTCTGTTGCACAATGAAAGAAAAAGGGGGTCTTTGCAGAGATTAATTAAAGCAAATTTATCCCTCCATAAATTACCATCTCTGGACTGAAATAAAACACAGCATGTTTCAGAGGGGATAAGCAAACAGATGAATGAAGCAGTCTTATTTCCTGCAGATCAAGCAGTGTGACTGTCTGCTGTGGCACTGGAGACAAAGGCCTTGCCCAGCCACTGTCATCACTCTTGGAAACCAGCATTTTCAGAGAGGAAGAGGCTGAATGCTGCCCCTCCTGCAGAGAATGAGCGCCTTACACAATTTCATTACATGCAACACAAAGGTGAAATGGCTGCAAGCACAATGACACCCCCAGAGAGGGAGCCCTCGCCCCTCCCTTCCTGCCACTGTTACAGAGGACAAGGGACATCCAAGGTGACTTATGGGTTCTGGTGAGGAAATGATGGAAGAAAAGGCTGTCTCAAATTCAGGGTCTTTTCTCCCACTGTGTTCTGCCCAGTAGCACATGGGGTGTGTGTATGGCAACGTGGCTTGCTCCACTCTGCATTCCTCTGAACTGCTCAGAGGCATGGAGATCTTGGAATCTGTTCTGTAAGGTATGAGCCATGACTTCTCAGGGGAGACAGAATTTTAGCTGCTGAAGCCCAACTGTGCACTACATCCCTGCTATCCTCTAGCCTCGTGTAAGGTCAGCTAGCTTAGATCAGTAGCATCCAGACAGCTGTAAAATCAAATATTCAACCTCTGAAAGAAACTTCAAACAGAGTTGAACATGGACATCTTTACTCACTTTGGTCCAGGCTATGGACTGGGCACCCGTCAGGGGTTTGGGACATTCTGGTGGGTTTCCCAAACTGGATTGCAGAGTTCCATAGTCCAACCTAACACAGGTACCAGCGGTCTTGGTGGGTTACAGGGACTTGTTACTCTTTGTATGCATTTTTGGTCAGCTGGCCAACTCTTAAAGCCCTCCACTGACCAGCTCAGTCAATCAGTTAGTGGCACAACTGTCCTCAGGCCAGGCAGATAATGACTCAAAGTCATTGCCAGCAACAGTATTGACTCCAGTTGTTGAAGATTTCTTCCTGGCTAAGTAATAGCTTGAGTTCCTCACAGCCAGGGGTCAGCTGGCTTGACTACAGACAAAGCTGTTCTCCTCTCTGAGAACTCAAGCTGAGCACTGAGGTCCTCCTGGAACTGGAATCCTCCTTCCCTCAAGGAGAAAGTATTTCACCATCTTGCCAGAGTGAGCACTAAGCACCCCCAGAGGCAGAGAACTCCACACCAGCTGACTTACCCTTGCTGGGAAAAGTGCTTGCATTGGAGCTGTGACCACAGAATAGGGACACCCCAGCTAATCCTGCTCCAAAACTCACCCTCACAGGTCACTGCTCACATCAGTGCTGATTCTTCTGTGCACTATCTCACTACTCCCAGCTCTTTCACCTTTAGTCACACGCAAAAGGACAAGACAGATCATTCACATTCTGCGCCTCAGAACAAATTCTTACTTTTCAAAACAAAAACATGGCTCACCTTAAAGGATATTTCATACTGCTCTCCTCCCCATATCTCCAGACCTGCATCATACCCTCCCAGCTCCCAGAACCACTTTCTATCGACTGCAAACAGTCCTCCAGCCATTACAGGAGACCTTAAGGAAAAACCAGACTCCATATTACAAACACATTCAAAGACACAGATCTCTAGCTAAACATTTAAAAAACAAAGCAAGATTTGACAAATATTCTTTTCACCACCCAGTGTTCCCAGTGCCTTTACAGCCCCACCAGCCCATCAAACAGTTGTTTTGGGGTTATCTGCTGATTTCCCACTTGCAAACGAGGAGGAGCAGACCAGGCTCCCTTCAGAACCCGGTAATGCCTCTCCTCCAAGCATGGAGTTGACCATTAAGTGACAGGACACCACCTCAGCCCAAGGGACCTGTATGCTCCACACATGGTGATCTGCTTCTGTTGTAGGATTGAGTCTTTGAGTTTGACCTCAAAAAGTGTTTTATTGGTTTGTTTTTTTTTTTAAACACTGCAGAGTATAAAGGACAGCAGAACTGTCTCAATGCTGGCAAGCACAACAACAGCAGAGCACAACTTGATCAGATTTACTTCTGCAGTGCACTGTAATAATCAAAATTGCTGTAATTATTCTGCTTAGTTTTCTTCTTCCCCCACCTGGGAATGACACATAACCCACCATTGATTTGTTGTTTTTGGCAGAGCATTAGGGATACTAAGTTATGTTTGAAAGATCTCAGTAATAAATGACCGCATGAATTGTTACACATTAGAGATTTCAATGAAATGTTAACTTCTGCAGGAATTAACGTGGCAAAAAACAGCAATGAAAAGGAGAGTGTTCACAGCTACTATACAATGCATTTCTTTTAAACCAGCAAAGCAAACAGCTGCCAAAAAAGCAAGTAGCTTAACACCAGCTTCTGGCTTTTGCTACGCTGAGGAGTAAACCAACCCTACAGCAGGGTGTTATTTCATTAGCTGGCTCTTAGCACTCTGCATTTCAGTAACTTACTCAAAGGGATCACTGGGATCAGGTTTCTGTAACTCAGGAGGAATAGGGATCCTCTTGTAATACATCTCCCAGTCAAATGCCCCTCGCATTGCATCTCCAGCCTGAGTCTCATATCCAAAGTGGTCGTGATCAATAACATCAATCATTGGGCAAACGATAGTCTTGCGGTTTCGGGCAATGCGATCTGAAGATTGGAGAAACATGTTAGAAAACCTGCACCAGCTGGTTCCTTTCACCATGAAATTACTAAAAAAGAGCATCAAAATATGAAGTTGTCTAAGAATGACACAGTTTTCTTCCTGTTTCTTCTCTCGTGAGCAGATGCTCCAATTTATATCAATTTATCTGCTACTTCTGCAATCACTGAGAGAAAAACACCAGGCACCCATCACCCAGAAGCAGAATGGGAAGACACAGCCACACTACCACAGAGAAATGACTGCCAGGCTAAAACCAGACTTCTTGAACTTGGTGAGCAATCTTCATTTCCACAAGTGACCAGGATGTGAACCCCTTCTGTGCAGATCCAGATCCAGGGAATAACCCACTGCACCACCCAGCCCTAACTGCCACACCAGAATCTGGCAGGAAGCATTTCAGACTAATGGCCTAAGTACTCTCAGCAGGCTCAAGAAATGCAAGTGTTACCTCCTCCCCTCCAACCTTTTCTTCCAACCAAATAATATAACACAGGATAAATTCCTGCATAAACATCTGGAATTTCTTAAATACTTTGTTACTGAGACAGTCTCTTGTTGGAAGTTAGCTCTCAGAGCAGAAGCAATAAAATGATGTTTCAGTTTCCAAAACACATCTCACAGAAATCCTTTCTGTGCTTTAAAAATCACAGCATCCTCTTAGTGTTCTCATTTAAATGGCATTGGAGCTAATTCTGTCCTCCCTCCCTGGGGTTCATAAGTCTGCAAATGTTTCAAACTATTGCCAAATATAAACGGTAGTGAAAGCAACAGGATAACCATCCATCAATCCTGCAGGAAAATATGACTCTTTCTTAAACCTCTGCTTGTCTATTGTTGCCACAGCCAGTTTGAGAAAGTCACACCTCAGAGAGCTCTGACAGGTCACTGGCAGCAGGGCTGTGAAGGAGTTTGGTACTGGCCAGAGACAGACAGGCACCAGGAAGAGATGGCACTGTCCCTTCAATTAGTCATCCTTGAAAGGAACTGACACCTCCTCAAAGATGGAGTGCTGCCTTGGAAAGGGGTGCCCATGTTCTACAAATACACACCAGCAGCTCTCATTCACAGTAAGTATTTTTCACAGCCTTGCAGACTATGAAGTTAAATATAGTTGTATAGGAGATAAAACCCTTAAAACTACTCAAAAACTGTATGTAAAAATCTTTTCTGTATCATAAAGCCATTCCTCTCTGGAAGCTGTTGAATGACCATGTGATAGTTTACTCTTCTAGCAAGCTGTAAATTATTTAAGATTTCATTTAATGAGGAAACAGAAGAATATGATTTCTGCTCTTTAATTAACAAAAGCATATGACAGGGTTACTGCACAGTGCAGGACTCCCAAACAGAAAAAAATCTTTATAATCTGTATAAAAATCTGTAGTACTCAACACTACAAATTACCAACAATTCACTCGAGTCTTGTGGTTGGTTTGTTCTCTCTTTTATGATATTTCATCTCTCTTTTATCCACTGACAGCACGCGGGGAAAGCAGCAGGTGGGAATAATTTCAGCAAGCCCCCACTCACCTAGCAGAGGTGGCAGCCAGTTGACGTTGGCCTCGCAGTGGGAATCCAGGAAGGTGATGACGTCCCCGATGGCCACCGAGGCCCCCAGCATGCGGGTCCTGATCAGCCCTTCCCTCTTCTTGGTCCGCAGGATCCGCACGCTCGGGAACTGGGCCATGTAATCTTCCAGGCGCTTCTTCAGGTGTTCTGGGTGAAAAGGAGACATTGGGACACTGGAACAAGCAATTCCTTAAAAATGCTGTTCTGTCTTTACCAGAAGGAAATGTCTTTGGAGGTATGGCCTCAACAGGTAACAAATGCAGCAACAGGAAAAAGGAAGTAAAACTTACTGCTTTTAAAGGTCTAAAAATAACTGCCTAAGCAAGACTTTTGAGGATGTTCCAAAACTTTAGAAGCGATTAAACAGATGAGGGAAAAAAAAAAAAAACAAAAAAAAAAAACAAAAAAAAAACCAGAGAGTATAGGATGAGAAAGAAAGCAGCAGAGGAAGAGGAAAAGGAATAAAAAAACAGCTGGCAGACCTTGAGCCAGGATTCTTGGACACTTGTGGAAAACCACGTTAACTTAGAAAAGACACAGGGGAATTCATTTTCAGAAGTAAACCACACTCAAGGCATTTAAGTTCTGTGTGATTTCTTCAAAGCACACAACACAACAATCTACTCATGCATAAACAAAAACCAGGAAAAAGCCTAGTCAGACACCCCTCCAAGCTGCAAGGCAGGCACAGCCACAGTGTGTATGGGGATGGCTTCCTCAAATGCTTATCAGAGGAGATTTGCATTTAAATATGGAAATATTTACCCAACTGAACATGGACTGGAGCCACATCTGAATTAACACAGTGGCAGTCACCACAATTGACAAGAATTCAAACAGGAGAGCTGCAGAGAAAGATCACTGAGTGATCAAAACAATGGACAGCTTGTTCCAAAGTGGAGATAAAAAGTTTGGTCTGCATAACGAGACAGGGGAACCCAGCTGTCTTTACATCAAAGAGTGAAGCAGCAAAGAAAAACCTAAAAATAAGCTGAGCTGACGATGGCCTCATCACTAATGGGTTGATCTTTCAGGCATCTGAAGTTTTGACAGCAAAGCCCATTCCGAGGGTGCCAGAGATTGTTCATTAACGCCCCACAGCACCCACTGCAGTCAGCAACCGATGCAGGAAAGAAGCCTCACTAAACAAAACTTAGTATCTTACATCTAAGCAAGAAACTCTTAAAATCTCACACAACAAAACTTGACTAGAGGCAATTACTGAAATACAAATAACCCTCTGAGGGCATTTGCCTTTTGTAGGGACCACATCCTCTCCACTCTGTACAGCGCATCTTCCTCAGCTTCCAAAGGAGGCATGAAAGGCGGGGGCTGGAAAGGCCAACAGCAGGAAAGTGTCCCTGAACAGGGCACCAGAGAGGCTGGGCATTGGAACAACTCACTGAAAAGAGCAAAGGAGCAAATAAATTTAACCTAGTTATGAGCTCTCCCCCTTGTGCTGACCTGGCAAGTGTGAGAATGGTCAGACACCCTGTGGTAACACACATTCCGTGCCTGCTCTTTGAAGCAGCCATCATGTGCCTTCCTTCAAACATCACCCAAATACACCTCCTTGCTTTTGAGGTATTCCCAGCAAGCTCTCTGCCCTGTTCAAAGCTTTGTTTAACATTCCCCAGGATTTTATTTCATAGATCCATTTTAGTGTTTTGCCTGACAAGTGTAATTGTCTCACAATATCTACATAGGTTTCCCTCTCAATAGAGCCCTTAAGACTTCTTGATGTCTAGTGTGCTTTTCCCTCATCCTTTTCAGGTCTCTTCTGAATAGATCCTCTCAAGCAACCAGAAATTTTGTCCACTCAATTACAGATTTTTCAAATAAGGGCCTTCCACAGAGACTAGACATATTATTAGTGCAGCTGCCTTCTTCCTGAGGCAGTGGGTAGACTTAAAACGAGAGGAGAGAAAAAAAAAAAAAAAGAAAAGAAAAGCTACCACTGTTTAACATCAGAGCTCATCCCTTGCCATTGTTAGTTTGTCACAAAAGATTGTTTCATTGCAGAGAACAAATAATCCTCACTTTAAGCATAAATCAGCTAAACCCAAACCAGGATGCAGACTTTACTTAATGTACCCAAAACAAGATAAACACAAGAGTGGCTGCTGGTGCTCGTTATAATAAAGAAGGGAACCATCACACAAGAAACTCTCAGTCTGATTTCCCTAACAACAGCCAGAGATGGATAATAGCAGAAGACACTTGGAAGATCAGACTACATAATACATACATTATCCAAGCCAAACCTATAAAGCACTGGAAAGTCTTAAAAATCCACAGCTTCAAACCAATGGAAAATATAAAGAGCCTTTATTCAGCTCTTTATTTTGATTAAAATGAGGCTATGAAAGATCCCAGAAGTTTGCCTACCACATGTGTGTTCATAATTTCCATTTTAGCATCACCTGCCTTTCTGAACTGTTCTGATTTGTGGTGCAGTTTCATCTGTGGTGACACCTGGGGCAGCTGAAGTGACTCCTCTAGGGACACTAGCATGGCATGCTCAGCCTGCTACCAAACACAAGAAGGTCCTGGGATCTGGTCTCACACACACCCCAAAAGGTGAACAGAGGCACTGGACTTGGCCATATCAGTTGTGATGATGATGATGGCTGCTCTGCTACACTGACTGAGGACAGGGTGATTTGTATCTATTGATGAACAAGCAGCTAAAAACAGAGATGTCCCCATTTTTACAGTGTAATGGGGAAAGGAAGGCATAGGAGCCATGGAGTTTTCTCAGGCAAGTACTCTGCAAAGAGACAGCAGAAAGTCTAATCCACTGACTTCTCAATGCATTCCCAAAAGCTGGGTTTGGTTCTTCAGCACTTCTTTACTTCATTTCCATAGTAAGAAAACACCAAAGCCTTCCATGCTTGCAGCGAGGAGCCTGCTGTTTGCTGCACTGGTAAAGTGCCTCACACGTCAGGAATCATGTCCCTGATGGTTTGGAGAACAAGGAAAAGCTGCAGGTGTTCCAGCAGCACCTGTGCACTCACACTGCTGCAGGGAACACACCTGCTGAGGGCTGTCCTGCAGGATGATGCTCAGGTGAGCTGTTCCTCCCAGATGCTGCAGAAAAATCCATGTTTGGTCACTGCATTTTTTAAGATTAAGACTTCTCTATCATGAACTGCAAGTGGGCAGAGTTTATTGCATCTGCTTTGCCTAACTGAAGAGTCACAGACCTTTGAGCAACCTCACAATATACAAAACTCAGTAAAATGTGGTTTTCAAAGAGATTTTTTTAATTTCCTTATCCTTGTGCTATTCCTGCCACACGGCCTGGCTTCTATGCACCCAGATAGAAAATAGTTATTTCCTTCTATTTCAAATATTGTCCCAATTAAGCCAAATTTTGCTTTTAAAAGAAAATTAAAAAAACCCAAACAAGTGTCATTAACTGCTACAAAATTTAATGAAGCTTTAAAAAAATATATTATGGAATCTTGTCACACTGAGTAATTTTTATTACAAGGGCAATTTTCTTTAATGAAAGTTGTTAGGTGAACTGGATGGATTCCAGTGGCTGTGCCTATGCTGGGCAAAGTAACACAGCCCAAAAATATAAATGAGAGTAAGATTATCTGCAGATTAAAAATTATTCTGGTAGTTTGCTAACACACTTGCAATAAAATTGATGTACAGTGTCTACATTAACAGTACCAGTCAAGAACCGCTGCTTTCTTTACTTTGAGCTGTAAATAAAGCTGTATGAAGACAGGAGAGAAGCTTTAGAAGCAGCCTGCTATACAGAAGCAGCCCTAAACTTTGCAAAATAAGGCATTTTTTCCCCCTAGGTCAAATTTCTGTGGTGGTCTTACTGTATTTCCTACTGGCCCTCAGATCCCTCTAGTCTGGTGACCACTTGTACCATGCCAAGGACCTTCCAAGACTGGAATTCCTCATACCCAGTTGGCTTTTCATTCCAATACTGTACTCTGCCACCTGAAGAGGCACCTAAGAAATTCAAACACAAGCATATGCAGAAGCTGGAGGAAGACAGAAGAGTCCAAGGAGTTTTTTTTTAAATAGCTTTTGTTGGTTTTTTTTTTTTTTTTTAATAGCTTATAGTCCCTGTAACAGCTCTGCAGTATTTGGCAGGGAAGGGAGTACCAATATTTGCCACAGGAAAGAAAACGCCAGCCATGACTTGAAACTATTAAAGTGATTTCTGTCCTGTGAAAGAACTATGAGTGAAACACTTCTTCCTGTCCTACCAGTGCAACATTTCATGGTTCATATGATAACATCAGCTTTGGCTTCTGAAATTTACACTGTACAGCACATCTGCAGCTCCAGGGCCTTTTCCAGATGTGCGTCATCAACCCAATCCAGAAGGAACAGCACTGCAGAAACAGCAAACATTCCCAGACACCTTCCCACGTTACTCTGATGCCATTGGTAACACCAAAGGTCCCTCTGCCCTACAGGATCCTGGCACCTGCTGAGGTGCTTTGCTTTAGTTTACACTCAGAAGCTTGAAGATGTGAAGATAGGAGAGCCACTGCCCTCTGAAAATCCTGGGAACCTCCCCCTCCCACTGAAGGGCACAGGAGGACAGGACTGGAGGATCTGCAGAATTCCATTTTAGGCAGAAAAGGACCGTTTCCCTTCTCTGCAGGTTGTCTTGGCTGCTTTCCAACACCAAAGCCTCAAGTGCCAGCATGCATCTGGCATTTGTTTGCAGGTTACCCCAGCCTGCCATCCCACCCTCCCACACACAGACACGCTTGTTGAAGATTACAAATGAATCCATTCATTTTTACTTGGCTACTTGGCCCTAACGTGCTGTTTAACAATTTAAGAACGAATTATACTTCTTCCTGAATCCATCATAATGTGCAAGCCAGGCCTCCCTGAAATAGAAGATTCTAAATCATTGAAATTAACTTCTCCTCCTGTTTTGGTGCAGATGAGTAATCCTTTGAAACAGCAAAATGTGCTGTTATCCAAACAAGCAACACTTCCACTAGTTTTAATTTTCTTTCAGTGTTTTCACGCTCTGATCACTGAAGTTGGTTGGGAGGATAATAAATTGATTTAACAAATTGTACTATGAGCACCAGTCTCAGTAATAGAAAACTGATTAGGCTGATCACAGCTTTCCAAGCTGAATCTTCTTACAAAGAGGAAAAGGCTTGAGAAAGGAGAGAATTAGTATGTGTTGCTTCACTGATTACAGTTCTGGGGTGGACTCCAAAAGGGAAAGGGGCCCAGCTTCCACTGCCCATTCTGCATCAGTGTTGGGTCTCAGCACAACTTTAAAAACAAAAACTGAGGGGGGAAAGGGTTTCTGTGCATGGAACAATAGCTGAATGTGTACCACCCCACATGATAATACAGCATGGTTTGGACTTCAACAAAGATTAAGAGGGTTTGCTGAAAACCTTACTAGTTTTGTTCTCTTTCTAAATGGTTTCAAACCAAACTTCTGTTTCAGGCACAATAAAGTGCACAGAAGTGGAAGAATGGTGCCCAAGAAATAAGCCAGATTGTGAGTTAGTGAGGAAAAGACCACCAGGTGTGAGCCTGGGCTGTGATAAACTCAGGTGCATAAACTTCTGCTGTCCTGCCTGTGCCATCAATTCACCCTTCAGTTTGCCAAGGGAACTTTCTCAGTGCTTCCTCCACCCTGCAGCAGACATCCCAGCCCTGCTCAGGTATCCTTCAGGAGATGCTAGCACTGAATGCAGAGACAAAGGTGTAATTTTAAAATGGGAAAATGTACACTTACTGGAATTAGTATATGAATACACCCAGAACCCAAGGAAGGCTTAGTAGGTTGCATTTCCAAGCAGGGAAATACACAGGGAGTAATCATCTTAGTGACAGCACAACCTCTCAATCTCTCAGGAAAGTTTAACTTGTAAAGGAGTCTATTCCAACTGCTGCTTTCTGAGGGAATCCAGAAAAATCCATTTACTTATCCTTCCTTCATACTGTGAAGGTTTAAACACCTTCTATTCCTCGGGAGCAGTGCAGCCAACCCGTGGTGAATGCATCACCTCTTAATTCCTGCACACTGACCTCCTGGCCAACCCACAAGATCAGTTTTTCCCCTCTGCCAGAACCCATCTCTCCCAGGAGAAACACTCAAGTCATACTCATTAGTTTACTCTTCTCCCTTTTCATTAAATATGTATCAAGATTAAAGCACCCACTTAGGTTTTTCCCTCTTCTGTTGACTACATCTCATCTAAAGAGGGTATTTTGTGGCTCTCAGTGATTTCCTGTTGATTGCTTTAACCTCAGAGCTGCTGTGCTGGCACACACACGCTGGAGAGATGCAGGTTTTGGCCTACACAGCCTTTGTAGCTGCAAAACAGGGGTGAATTCCTTGCAGTACACTTAATATTCAGCTCAAGTTTGATGTAGCCATGGTGACTGGCAAGGAAGGGCATTATTGTCCCAAATTACTGCCTTCAACCCGAGCAATCTCTGTGCTCATCTTAAGGCCACACCAGTAGCTTTGTCTACCCAGTTGTTTAACCAAAGGAATGCTTGCACTCTCAAAATCTTTAATTGCCTTGAACCTACACCATCAACTGCTTTCTGGGCACTGGAGAGACAAGCATGGGTGCAAAAGCATCTCAAGAAGTTTGTTCCAAAGCCTTCTCTGTGCCCAGGGAGCGTGTCAGGACACAGCCACTGCTGGCAGCAACGTTCTGCACGGCGTATCATGACAGGAACCTAACGCCTATGAGCAGCAGCAAGGCAAAACCTGCCATCATCTGGACAGATGCAGGCAGATGAAGTGTTAAGACAGCCCTTATTGAAACATTTTGGAACATATCAAAGCTGCGAGATTAAAGCCTTAAAAGTCACTCAGTTGTGCTGGGAAAAAAAAGAAAAGAAAAGACAACAAGATGCCAAAACAAACCAGTCCTCAGAGAGTTGGCTTTGTACATGAATAGTGCTGATAGAGGCAAAGAACTTCTTGGCCTGAAAGTATTTGCTCTGTACAAATCATCAGAAAAGGAAATATTCCAGAAAGAGCACAAGGACTGGCAGAGAAATCTGCTCCAGACTTTTGTCTTGTTAGAGAACAGTCCATTAGGCCCGAAATGTAACTCACATGAAAGTGGCTTTGATTTGGTAGGAATGCACCCCTTCGGATCCCACAGGTGCTGATCTCAGGTGTCTAAGTGAGGAAGAACAACTATGAAGCCTAAAATTAATTGCAGAAAACTACAAAGTTTTTGCTCTGGGGTTGCAGCCAAATTAGAGTATTGGAAAACTAACTGATAATCCTTCAGTCCTACAATGATGCTTAAACATTAATAACCATGAATGACAAAGCAGAAGGAGGTCTGTCCTGTAGTCTATGTTTCAGAGAACAGAAAACAATGTATTTGGCAAATGAAAAAATTAGCAATACAGCTGCAGGGAGAACACACACAATTGACTTGCAGTAACAAACTCTGCCATGGCAGAAGTATAATTTACAAACTCACACTTTACTCTTCTTCTAGACCTCTTCACCATCAGTTCCCAACACTCTGGTTTACTTCACTCACAAGAAATGCAGCTATCACAGTAAGTCAGTGACATCTGCTAGAAAGGTCAATAAATCCATTAAATCCTGAAGCACAAATCCAGGCCTGTTCACAGCTGTACTGATACCAAAACGAAGCCATCTTGTGGGCAATACCATTCTCAAGTAACACATGCATTTCATCTGGATGTCAGAGGACAGGGCAGGACTGATAGCTGAAGGTCCCTGCTTTTAAATCTGGAGCTTTGGCTTTCCCTGCCCAGCACAGTTAAACTCCTGTGCTCCATCAGTGCATCCCTGTTGTGGGTAACAGGCAAGAGTGCTACACTCAGAGAATTGTGTGCCATTTCCTTACTAAGGAAATATAACTGCAATTCAAACTAGAAAAGGAATGTGGCTTGGTTTATCCACTTTTGTTTTTCAGTTGAAGCAGCATTTAGCTTCCAATTTTCTCGAAGTGAAGAAGTTTCCACCTTTATCAAAGTCCCTGTGTGGAACAGCTGCTTTGTTAATATCACTCCAAATGCAGGTTTAAATAGCAGAAACTATGATTACCAGGAATAGATATCATATATGGGCAGAGGGTGTTTGAATCACATTTCTAATTAACTTCTATAGAGAAGCAGCTGTAAAGCATTAAAATGCTGATTTGCACTGCAGCTGGCAGATATCTAGATTTTTGACTCCTAGCAGATGAGGACATGTACTTCAAGGTGAGGAGAATGAAATTAAAGCTGTTTTCCTGTAAAGTTCCTTTAACAGAAGCTACATGTGCAGGGTTTCTTAGCAGCAAGCATTGCACTGAGATTTACTTAATGAGCTGTAATGGAAACTCTGCTCTTCAATTATTTATTTTTTTAAACTTCAGACTGCCAGACATCCTTCACTACACAATAATTAGCTGAGAAAGAGGTCACACTACACTTGACCTTTTAAAGCCACCTCATTTCCTTTCTGGAAGAATCTTTCAGTCACAGCAACTGATCTTGGAGGAATAAATACAAGATAATGAAAAGTAAACTGGTTAGTTAATTTAGGCTGTCACAAACAAAGCTGTAGTAAACAACTACAAGAGGCCCTCATGCTTCTTAAAACACCAGAGAATAAACTTTTAATGCTCCCCAGCCATTGCCTAATGAACAGTGCAGGTTTTAGACATCCCTTTATGAAGGGAATACATGAGTACAGACATTAAAGACACATTAAAAATGAATACTCAAAAAAGGGAAAACGTAAAATTGAATTTCATCCACATCTCACTCTGATCCAAAGCAGACTTTGTCACTGTTATCTAAAGTATCCCACACCCACAAGACACTGTCAGAAATGGAGAATAACAAATTACTCTCTTCTCATGAACAAAAATGAGACATCTGCACCAGCTTTTATTTTATTGCTCCCTTTGGTGCTCACTATGGAAAAGAGTGCTGGTGAGTTCACAAATTCACTCCTACACTCATGTCCCTGCTCTGCTGTGCTCCCTGGGAGTCATGCTGCAGTTTGAGACAGAAATTTGACATCGCTCCACCCAAGAAGAGCCAACCTTCTCCCACTCACCCAAAGGGAGATCTGTCTCACTGTCTCTTACTTCAAAGACATTTTTCATGAGTCTAAACAGGCCTGAGATGGTCTGCAATTAATTCTAACAAGGAAAAAAAAATCCTCTTTATTCTGTGACTTAATTAACAAAAATAATCTTCCTATCAGTTGTTTGGGACAATATTTACCACAACTTTTATGAGAGACCTTGAAAGCAACACTTCAAGGTTGTGGAAAAGCACAGTTGGCCCAAAAGAGCTTGGCTCTTCCTTCTTTTCGCCATGCTTTCTGGTAAGAAGCTTTAAGATGAAAATATTGATAATTCAGCAAGAAAGGCTGTCATCACTTTGTCCTAAGCACAGTTACTCCACATTCTGAGATGTACTAACCAGATGCACTTCAGTGCATTTAAGAGAAAAAAAATTACTTTTACAGTGCATGTGCCTAAAGATGAAAAGATAATCTCTTTAGCTGCATAAATCTGTTACTGTTCCATTTAAAGATCAAAAAGAATTCAAGTATTAAACCTTTTTCTATTTCAGATACTAAGAACATGATTTCTTTCAATTAAGGCCTGGCAGATGTGGTTAATGGAACAGAGCTGTATTTGTTATATACCTGCTGCTGCACCAAATGACACATTAATCACCCCTTGCCTTCTCCCTCACTAGACTACTCAGTGACTTCTGCCCTCCAAACCAAATTATGCTGCTCATGGTTCAGCCAAGTTACCTCACTCACATTTGGTTTTCCATTCAGGTTATCCCATACCTCCAGAATTACCTGTACTGCAATAGAAAGAGAGGTTTAAAATGTCACAGGGATTTATCTGTCAAGGGGAAAAAGAAGGATTTGGTTGCGTCTCCCCTCTGGTGTGGAAGGAATAAAAAAAATTTAAATGGTTGAAGATATAAATAGAATAGACTCCTCAAAAAAAAGTTTCCACAAATTAAGATGAGGTTCAAGGTAACAGAGTAGTCTTGGAAGATGAAGCTGAAATCCAAAATCTTCCTAATAACCACCCAAGGGAAAATGAGTTCCCCTACACATTCCTCAGAACAAAATTGTCTACTTGAAATCCACTGCAGCCAAGGATGTATTTAAGAGCCTAAATACAGATAGGAGGAGAGGACAGCCACTCCCTAAACCAGACTGTGCTTAATGTGAAGGCCAGAGGGTTCACTTTGCAAATGTCATTGTCATATTGGGTCAAACACATTCAATACTTGGGCTGAAAGCTGTTGTTGCCTCCCAGTGTCAGGAGGTGCAGGTTTTGCCTGGCTGCTCTGAGAAGGATGCTCAGTTTTCACATCTTGCCACTGTACAGACATGCAACACCATGGGCAGAGGGCCCAGCTGGGTTAACACTTCCAGAACAATCCTGATGTTTGGAGACTGCAGCATTTTCAGTGCTGCCACATCCAGCTTTATTACTGTACACAGTGCTTTGCATGTAACTCATGCTTTGGAGATGACTGATGCTGCAGCTCTCTTCGTCAACAAGGGACAACATTTGTTCTAAAACACTGTCATTTATACCAAAGTAATCTTAAAAACAAGTAAGAACAGGCTGTCACTCAGTATGCAAATAATTCAATGCTGAAACGTGAGTTTTATGTGAAATTCAAGCACTTAGCCACAATCACTGATTTCTGTCAAGTTCAGCCATGAAGATAAACCCCATGTGGTGTGTATCCTTTCCTCTGTGCACACAGCCAGCCCCAAGTGCACCACAAGATGTTTCTTTTAATGACATTCAGCAATTAAGTCACAGCCTCCTGCACACAGTAAGCTTCAAATGTCTTGAATAATTTTAAAATTTTCACTGCTGCAAAGGGCGAAAAGGTAAAAATCCTACCATGTCTGACATTAAGGGAAAGGCTGAAAAATCCATGATATCAGTTTGCTCCAGAAGCACATAAATGCAAACAATTAGTTTGTTTTAGAGGTATTCTTTTACAGGTGTTTCCTAAATAAGTAATAGGAGCTCTGCAGAAAAGGACCTGGGAGTCCTTGAGCACAAACTGAAGCACAGGAAATGCTGGTTAAGCATAAGGCATTTTTTAAATTACTTTTTTTAAACTAGGTCACTGACAGATTGACTGAACAGCAGAAGAGGTTCCAGAGAGACTTTATGGAGTCTCCATCCTTGGAGATTTTCAAAATTTGGGCGAATAATAAGATCTGAAGAAACCTGCTGTAGCTGAGCAGAGGGGTTGGGTTAGATATCTCCAGATTTCCTTTCCAAACTCAACTTATTGTGATTCTGCACCTGTTCCAGTCCCACCTGTACCTGTAAGAGACCTCTCCTCCAAAACAAAGGAGTTTGCCTTCTGCCTTTCACCAGGAGTGTTTGATGCTCCACTGCTGTGCTGGGCTACCAAATACCCACCAGGTGAAAAGCAAAGAACATTCTGACCAGCATCCTGCAAAGGGATGTGCCACCCCCTGCTCCTCCAGCTCAGGACTGATCATTTATTACTGAGAGACAGAGGACAGCTTTACATCTGTTCATGCAGACACAGAGACAGCTTTTACAGCAGAGGTGTCCACAAGCTACAAGAATTAGGTGCAGACCAACAACTCATTTAATACATGACAGACCCTAGAGCTGAACAGCTCCATTTCTCACCACAGCAATTCTGCTGCAGGTCCAGGGATTGAAGCAGACCCTGAAGAACCAGGAACTGCCTGCCTGTTACTTGTGGCCAGCTATCAATAACAAAATGCCATCAGAGCTGACAGAAAAACCTGCAGTGTTAACAAACTGACCTGTAATTCCACTTCAGTTCTCCTCCTCCCATTTCTATGATAGAATAGAACCCAATTCCCACTCAGCAGCATGGTAATTAGATATTCAAAAAGCAAACAAATTTCACATGACAGTCACCAGGAGAAAACTGATATACATGGAAAAAACAGTTTAGTTTACTTAGGGCCATTCTGGTAACAACAGGCTTGGAGGGATGCAATTAGTACCCTGCAGGCCAGCATATGAAAAGGTTTAATTTAACCTATCAGACCTAAAGAATAGCTATAGAAATTAAAAGTGAAGCCACAAATCCACACAAGACTGCCACAGCTAGGAGTTCCTATATTCAGGAATTCTAGACTGGTAATTCACATGTGTTGCATTCCAAACTCTGCTTATCCACAAGGGGAGGCATTATTTTGGACCACCCTGCAAGAGCTGAGGTTCATCAAACCCATGGAGATCAGTCTGTGGCTCTCTAGCAGTTCTCCACCATGCAGGAAGAAGCAGCCAGTGCTGGGCAGGTTAATTCTTATTCTCCAACAACAGTTTGCTGAACTGGTGTCTCCCTCTTCAATATAACCTAATTTCTTCTGCACAGAAAATCCCTACAAGTGTTCTGAACTGGGGAGAAAGTTCTTACATCACTCGTAATCAAGTTTGTGGGGGAAAAAAGCATTATAGCAGTCTTAATGCAATGATACACTGACAGCAGAGACTACCAACAGAGAAAGTAAAAACCAGTCCTGCAATATTCACTCTGCTATGACCAATGGCACATGATGGAAAGCAGCTCCTTTTAAATCAACACAACGTACCAAGGGAATCCCTACAGAGGAAGATTTAAGTGTCAGGAAGGAGCTGCTGGAGGTGACAACGTAGTCTGCAGCTGAAGGCCAAGGGGATGGAACCACCACAGCCACTGACAGGAAGCTTTTCCCACAGCACTCTGGCTGACACAGAATCCTGCACAAAATCTGGGTGAGGTAAGGCTCTAGCCTTTTTTAGATTTGGACCATTTGCATTATACTGCAGGCATACAAAAAAAAAAAAAAAAAATCAAACCATTCCAGACAGCAAGTTGTTCCAGCACATTTTGACTTTCCAAGTACAAAGCAAAGGAAACATTTAAAAAACATGACTTGTAAAGCTTTTGCTGCTCCCTGTTAAGATTTGCTGTCATCGGGACAGCACTTTTTGGATGAAAAATGTTTATTGTTAAAGGTCACAGAGTTGTCTCTTTCAAACGAATTAAGAAATAAATGGCTGCTGACACTTCCAGATGATGATTCATCTGTCCAGGAGCTCCAATAATGCACAGCCACAGCTGCCCCTCAGGTTTGCTGCAGATCACAGCAGCCACCAACTAACCCAGAAATCTGTCTTCACTCTCCTGTCACTCTGTTAGCCAACTTCTCAGTCCTCTTTGTAGATACACCAAAATTCCTTACACTCAAGCTTAAAACCAGACGAAGAACTATGAAAATAACATCTGTCAGGAAAAACACTGTTTGCAGTAGCCAGGTTTCCACACTTACTGTTTCTATTATTACCAAAATCCTCTTTTCTTCATGTGCAGCAAAGGTTCCCTGTGTATGAGATACAGGGATGAAGGAGGCTGATGGATCAGCACCAATAGCACCGTTCCCAGAAACCAGTGAAACAGCAGAACAAGAGAGAAACATTCCAGCACCTCAAGGGCAGCTGGCAAACCCCAGCACTTTTAACCCCAGCACAGGTCAGCACACAAGAAATGCTGGCAGGAGAAAGAGAGAGAATCTCCTTGCCAGGGAAGGTCAAGCTATTGAAGAATATTCTTTAAAGAGTTATTAAAGCTCTGGAGGTCTGTTTAGACAACCCTCGAGTGAAAGGCCAGCATGAGATACAGCAGAGATATCCATGTTTTATCTTGTCAGAGTAACATCTCCATTAAAAAAAATTAATAACAGATTTTTATTGAGTGATTATCCTTTCCATCCTTGGCTTTTCACTGGAGTTTATGGCGACTATTTACTGATCTCTCCAGGGAAGGAGATGACATTTACTGTTCCAACTATGCCCCTCTGATCTCAGCCCTGGCCTCTACTATCACTACATCCAACAGTGATTCTGTAACTTTAAAAGATGCTGCTAGAAATTTAGGGCACTATTATTTCAAACAGAAGCACAGAATTGTTGAGGACAATACAGAATACTTTGCAGACAATGCAGAGGACCAATAATTTATTATTTGCAAAGAAAAATCAAGAAATTTCTTCTCATTCTTTCTGTTGCTCTCCAGTTCTGTGGCACAGCTGTGATGATCATCAGCTTGGATGTGGAGTTCTTATTATCTGCCCAATTTAATCATAAGAAACAGATAACCAGAGCAGTTGCCTTACAGTCCAAATCCAAGAATGTACTCTTTTCAAACATATAACATACAAGTATAAGTTTTCCTGGAATTTCTGCTCCTTCATGCATTTCAGTTTGATGCATTAAACTATCAATTCTCAGTTACTAGGTTGAAGTGTTTGTCCTTTAGGTTTTTGGTGAATTTTTTTTTTGTTTGCTTTTTTTAACAATGAATAAATTACAACCAGAAATTTTGTAACCATCAGCCTTTCAAGTCAAGATCATGTGATTAGGATTTAAGAGCCCCCTAAGACTAAGGATCTGTTTAAGCCCATTGAGGGATGTGCAAGCCAAGCCCAGTGTGGTTAAGGAAGAAAAGTGCAGATACAGAACTGACAGCACTGAAGGAAAGATGTTTCATCCTAACCAGCAATTGTCCCAGTGTGCAGAAATCAACTGTGCTAGCAGGAAAATACTGGTTTAAAAAAAAAAAAAAAAACAAGAAAAATCCCCCCCAAAGAGAACCCCCACACCAGTTTTTATTAACACACTCTTTGCATGAGTGTTATTCTCCTCCCTTGACAATTCAGCCTACTGTCCAGTACCTGGAATCTTTTATATCCATTTATAAATAGATGCTGCACACAAATGAATCCCAGCTACTTCTTGCAACCTTTGTATGAAAGATGGAAGACCAAGGGAGAAGAGCTTTTGTCTTATCAGAGGCAGGTGGAACAGAGAAAAGCGAGCTGGACAAACAGCACAGGTACAGATTGAGGAGCAGGGGTGGGGCCAGGAGGGTTCTCCTTCACCTGATCAGGACATATCTAAAGAACAAGGAAAACAGGTCCACAGGAAACTAGATTTCATCACTTCCACATCTCTGAAAACAAACCCATTTGTACAATTCACTTGTGGTTACAGCATGAGCTTGTCTAATTTGCTTCTAGATTGAGAAGCAATAAAAAGACTTTGTCAGGAAAGTAGGTTTTCCTTCTCCTCACCTTAGCCTGAAAATTCTCTAAAGAAATGCTTATTTCATGTAACATTGATTTGTTCAATGCAGCACACCTTGCTTGCAAACTAATGAGAGCACTTTAGACCAAGTACTAAAGCTGTTGGGCAGTGCCTATTTGGAAGCCAGTATAGGTCAGAACACTAAATATTCACAAGCTTGTTTCCAAGCTCATTTAGGAGCTTCCCAGGTGTCAGGTTTCTGGAGATGTATCCTTTAGGAGCTGTACAGAAAGCTCTTTTGCCTCACTTGAGTAATACCAGTGGCTTGAACTCTGCAGCTCATAAAGCTAAATAGTCTTAGTAACTTTAAAGGAGAAAACAAAGTTTCTAGATTTGATCATAACCCCTCAAAGTCACTGTGCCCTCTTCAATATGAGTCAGAGGACTTCCCATGGGATTTCTCCACCTATGCAGTGTCTACATGACAGGAGCATTGATTTCTCCTTCACTTGCCTTTTCCACCACAGCAAGGGTGCAAAACACAAGGCAAAGGGCAGCTTAATTTGCATCAGGCACCATTTAAGTGGCTCAGAAAAAAAAGATCTCAGCAACTACATGTACACATTGCTGCTGCAATGACAAGTGACTGCTCTGGGCAGTGCAGTACAGAATATAGAGGGAAGTTCCTAGCAAGGGAAAGAAAAGGTTTGGATGTTACACATTTACTTTTCAGGAACACAGAATTCATGAGAGAGGCAAACCAAATTATAGGCAGCACCATCTGGGATGGAAACCTTTTGTCAAGGATTCTTTTACATGTTCTGCATCAAGAAAGAAAAAAAAAAAGTAGAATGCAAGGAGTGAGCTATTTCCAGCTCTTGGCTATTTTTTGTTATTTCAGGAGTCAACATTTAACATTTTACATTAAGGGCTACACAGGCCCTTAGCTGAATATTAAAACCAGCTTCCCTGGCTTTTGATATTGCCCAGAACACAGAACAGTCCATGTCAGCAGCAACTAAACCAGCACACCCTGAATATGGAACATGAATTTTCTGCTTTCAAATGTACCAGAGCAAGATTGCCCTGAGCTCTGCTGCTGGCAAGTAAAAAACCTCAGGTGATCATACACATATTTGCAAGTGCAGTGATCCCTTAGGCAGGGAAACTTGGTGGGATGTCACATAGAAACAACCCTACCTCTGTCACTGAAGTCATCCACCAGCACGATCTCTGCCACCAGCTCGGGCGGGGAGCGGTTCAGGACGCTGTGCACTGTCCGCAGCAGGGAGGACCAGCCTTCGTTGTGGAATGGGATTATCACACTGGTGTTTGGGAGCTTCTCCAGGTACAGCTTGTTCTTGCAGCTGGGCACAGACAGGGCAAGTCAAAATGTGCTGCCAGAACACACCAGAGACACCAAAAAACACCCAAAACACACCAGCACTTCTGTATTAATTACCAGCAAGCAACTTAGTTTGTTCTTTACTCCTCAAAATGATGCAGAAGGCATTAGTTTTCTTACTTTTGAAATAGGGGTAATGAACTCTTGCCTTGTAGGGCAGTTTTATTAATAAAATTCTGCAGTATGAAGTGCAGTGTTTACTTTCCTGAAGGCGTGGCCATAAGTGGACTTTACACCTGGTTAAACGGCTAAACTCTAAGGCCACACAGCGACCCAATGTAGTTAAAAAACCCAGTAGCTCTTCAGTAGGGGTCAAAAATCTGTTCCATCCCTGGAGCCCCCTGTGTCCAGAACAAACCAGTGCTAGCTGTGTGAATGGAGGTGTGTGGAGGGTACAATGACAGGGCCAGCAGGACAAGCTGCCCTGTGCTCAGGAGCAGGGCAGGGAGGTCCCACGCCGCTCCCTGTCCCTTGCACAGCCCCAGGCTGCTGTGCCCTGCCAGGCCCCTGGGAGGCTGTCACTCTGTGCACAATTCCATGCACACAGGCACTAATTCCTTGCCCCGGCCCCCGGAAGGGCAGACAGGAATGAAAGCAGCTCTGGCAGTGGCAGCTTTTTCCTGGTACCTTTCCCAGGGCACAGAGGAGGATGTACCTATGCTATACAAGCTCAATACATCTGTGCCTACAGGAAGTTACCCTGGTGCCTGTGTGAGAGGACAGTAACTTATTCTGGGTGTAATGAATTGTCCTGGGGTGCTGCCAAGAGCCTGCAGGCTGTGGCTGCAATGCACAGATGCAAGATGCAAACTGAAGCTGCAGGGACTGCTTTCATCCAGCCCTTGGCATTGCCACCCTAACCTTCTTCCAACAGCTACTAGCTACAGCTCTGTTCCAGTATGAACTAAGAGCCCTTGAATTGTTTCTAACTCTTCTTAAAACTGGAATCCTCTAATTTTCTGACTAACTTTAACAAGTGGAAAACTTTAGCTATTAAGTTTAACCATTAAGCGTGGAGAGAAATTGCTTCCCTTCAGCTACTGTATCTACAATTGCTTTACAAGTCCTGCAAAATTAGTATTTAATATTAAAAACCCTAGAGGTGCTTAAGTAAATGTTATCAGGGGAAGACATGACTGTTGAAACAAACAATTGTATGTGTGCACCAGGCAGAGCCAGTACATGCTGTGCCCCAGCTCCCTGAGTCCCACAATTCACAGAAAGCAGAGGTGACACGTTGTTTGGTATATTAAAGTCCACACCAACCATCTCACACATCAGCTGCTTCTTTGCCCTTCCCCACCCAGGGCAGCTGTTGGGCAGAAGCCCAGCTGTGGCCCCAAAGCTTAGGGCAAGGCAGATGTGCATTTTTCCCCAGGACACCTTCTCCTCACACTCCCTGCTGTCTGTGGGCATGACTCCAAACTCTCTATTGCCTCACTGCATGTAAGGGGCTCTAAAACACAGCTCCCTTCTTTCTGGAATACTCTTTATGGACTCGTAACTTTATGGCTAGGTCTCAGCCTAACTTTGTTATAAACTGCCCTCATCAACCTCTCCAGTAAGACAAACCATACCATTTCATGTATATCTTTTTTAAGAATGCACAGCAGATCTTTCCAGTTGTGAATTCCTTCTCTGCACATCCCCACTGTGGGTAACCCTGCCCAGCTAATCCCAGCACCCATTAGGCACATGCTGTGTATCCACTTCTCAAGGCCCCCACAATTACAGTTTGCTGTGCTGGGGGAAAGGATTTGTCAAGGAACAAGCAAACCACTGCAGCAGCACCATTAATCACAGCTTAAGTCGTTGGTGTCCCAGACACTTCACTTATTAATTCTATCTGGGGCTGGAGTTAGAAGTTTCACATTTTACAGAAGTTTAAATAGCAGAATTAGCAACACTGAGTCGCAATTCCAGGAAACACTGGAGCATGTGAGGCAGCACATTAAACCCTCAGATAACAAAATACTGGCATTATCTGATGCTTAAGTTCCCAGAGCCCAAGGCAGACCCTGTAAATAGAGGCCAGGTAGAATTTACATTGGTAAACTCAAACTGTATTTCCTAGAACTTGAGCATGGGCTGATCCACAGACATCTTCAGTTACCTGATTTATCTCTATGTTTAAAAATTTCAGCTGCATGCCTAAAATATTTATGGTGTTACACTCACTACTTTTTTTTATGTGTTTATACTGAGCAAGGGTGTCAAGCTAGTGTATTTGATTAGTTTGCTGTGACAGCTGAAGAGGTAGTATCTCAATTGTGCAGTTAACAAATTATAAAACCTGACTTCTGGAACTTGTAACTTGTGAATAAAGTAGATGTTGAATTCAAATTTATTAAATTGTGATAAATACAGCTTTACACAAAAGAATCTTAGATTCAAATGTCTAACAATGCTTTCAGATTAAGAACCTCACAAACAGTATTTAAAAACCTCTCAGCTTTGTATAAACAAGGGCTAAGTCCTAACTGATGCACTTTTGCAAGAGAAAAACTTCTGGCTTGAGCAAAATCCAGTTCAACACCATCTTACAGCATAATGTCCAAAACCAAATGAACCCTAAAGTCAGCATTCCACTGGAACTCATTTCTACTTGTAAACCCTGATGAGGCTGCTTTTATGAGGAAGATGCCCACAAAAATAATCCATAAACCTGGTAAAACTCTTCACGCATAGTTGAGTGAAGCTACTCACATCTTTTTCTGCTCCTGAGCATTCCACAGTCATTTCCAGCTAGTGGCCAACATAAGAAGTGGAACCTCTGGGTTACATTAAAGATTTCTTCTGAGCGGGGTTGCAAGTTTAAGACTTTTGAAATCAAAAAATGATTTTCTTCCCCCAGACCTGATCTCTTTTATTTCCCACTGAAATTACTGTACACCATCCTTTATTAAGGAAATACCAGGACCCAGCTGTGCAAGGATTGCATTTTATGAACAAAGGTACAGGAGTCCATAATAAAAAAGAACACATTCCTGTAGAGGTGGTAATTTGCAAACCTTCACTCCTAGAAATGCAAACTGTATACTCACTTTGGATGCCTGATGTCTGGAAGGGAACGATTCAGAGAAATTTTATCACTCACAAAGATATTAAAGCCATTTTCCCTGTATGCCTGGTCCACTCGCTCTGCATCAGTCATTGGGTAAGGTTTTCCCTGTTCTCCATTTCCTGTGGATAGACAGAAAGTAAATACAGATCATTGCTGCTAATTAGTGCTTAACGGGCCAGAAACTAATCCATATAGCAGAAAAAAGAGCATCTTATAGTCCTTTGAACATTCCTTTATGAGTTTTGTGCTCTGTGTCATTTAGCACCAGGTCAACCACGTCAATTTAACAATTTTATCTGATAAGCAGTTTTGCTACAAACCACTGATCTGTGCAAATCAAAGGTAAAAATCTTCCTCCTAACACCAGAAACAGATGAAGGGGTTTTGGCAATGCTGTGGAAGATCTGCAGAATGCCTTTTGTTTCACAGTGGGAAGAATCCATGTGGTTTGACTATCTCAGCACTGTTGGAATTCTCAGCACAGATGGATTTGTGCTCTCGCACTGAGGGGCAGAGCCCTTGCAAACACACCAGCGTGAAGCTGTGACATTCAAAATGGGCTTTATTTGCAATGCAAGACAAACCCCAGAATTATGGAACGGCCTTGCATCAATGTTATAGTCCAGAGCGTTTCTCTTATTCTTCCTTTCTGGATTTCCCAGTGTTGGGAGAGATACATGCACACTTTTTTTGAGTGAGGGGGATAAGTTTTCTAAAAATCAATTTTCCACCTGTCATAAAAACACCAAGATTTAAGCGATACATTTGCACCTCAAAATAGTTCTTGTGGAGTTGAGGAGAAAGGAATTTAACTTTGTGGGATTTATCTGTGTGGGATTAACACAGTTAAAAGATTAAGAGATTAATTGGCTTTAATGCTGCATCATGTCAAGAACATCACCTCGACCCTAATGTTGAACGTTGTTCTACACTCAGCCTACCAAATAAAATCAAAGTTACAATCTATATTAAACCATTTTTATAGCAATCTTACATACCTACACGCTCAGAGTCCCTCCTTATGGCTTCTTTGTTATGCCAGTCCTTTTTCCTTTGTCCATCAGCAAAGTAAGGGTCTTTCTTTTGCCTCACGTATGGTGCCTTTTAAACAAAAATTGGATATATAATAAATACACAACAAATGAAACCTTTCCTCAGCAGCCTCCCCTTCCTGTAAGAGGAAATTAAACATCTCCCTTAAGGTAAGATCATCACAAGCAAGTAGCTTTTAGCCTGAAAGGGGTGAGGGAGGAAGTGAGTTCTGCTTGTTTCAGAACTTTATCTGAGTCTGTTAAGTAATATTTTTCCAGGGCACCATCACATATGCAGAACATTATTTCTTAATCAGAGAATCTATTAAAAACTCCCATTTTCATTTTGAAAACATCCAATACATCTTACAGCCTTTTTGTTAATTAAATAGGATGTATTGGGAGACTATTGCAGGATCATTATTAATGAGACACCGCCACACCTGAATAAAATCAAAATAAGATTTAAAAGGTCATTTATTAAGACTCTTGCTGCTGAACCCAATTAGAGATCCTATTTCATTATGTTGTTCCTGAAATTCAAGCCACGGGTGCTTTGAAAACAAGTCAGCAATTGAAGATCCCCAGTAATCCAATGTCTCCAGCTCACCTCTGACTGCACAGGATGGAGACTCACATTTGCTGAAGGAAAGAGGAGTCATGAGAGGCACTGCAAAAGCCTTATTGATTCACATCAGGAAGGAGAAGGCAAGTGCAGCCTCAGAGCAGCTGAGCTGGTGAAAAACCACAAGTCCTGTCATGAAAAGGCTCACCTGAACTCACCAAACATAAATATCAAACGAATTTGCTTAACCTGCCTTGTGCTTTTCCAGCTGTCCCATTAAACAGCACTGCTCTCCAAATTCCTGCCTGGTGATAATGCCACCCCTTCTAATCATTCCCACTAAATAACCCACACTAGAGCACACTACCATCCTGTGAAATTTTGGCCTCTGTTTTACAAGAACAATTCTTTGCCAGGCCAGCTTACTGACCAGTCTCCTCCTCTGCCAGGAAAAGTCCTGGAAAGCTCTCGCAGACCAGAGCACCTCCTTGCCAAGAGAGTTTTGCCAACTTTCTGAGCACTAACCTTCTGCACAAGTATCATCATGGGCACAGGAACAACTGGCAGGTCTGAAATCTCTATATTTTAGATCTCTTTTGTCTCTTGTTTATAGTGTTCTGGACTGAATGCACACACCAGGAGAATCAATGACAATGCCACTGTCCCTCCTGCCATTTGCTGGGATTAAACATAAGAAAATCCCTTAAAAGCAGTGGAAACTCCACCCACCACTGCAGAGGAAAGCATGGCCAGAGTGTCCAGGGACTAGATCCAGAAGGAAGAATACACAGTGCAGCTCTGAACCTCACAACACCCACCGGGCTTGTGGGAGCCCAGCACCCCAGGTCAAACCTGTACAAAGTGAGCAGGGAATTCAGGCAACCTGGAGAAAAAGAGGAAAACTCAGACCCACCAGCAGACAGACATCCAATCTAACAGAGCACTGCTAAGGGGGCTTAAATCTCCTCTCTTTCTGGCACTTGGACAACTTAAAACTAGAATTGCAGAGGCACCTCCCTTCCCTCTGAAAACACCCCTTGGAAAACACCAGTCCATTGCTGCAGGTACCCATGGGGACTGCTCTCGGTGCTGGTTTTGGCTGGGGTAGAGTTAACTTCCTTCACAGGAGCTGGTATGGGGTTGTGACTTGGCTTTGTGCTGGAAAGTGTTGATAAAACAGGGATGTTTTTGTTGCTGCTGGGCAGGCCTTAGCCAGAGTCAAGGCTTTTTTGCTTTGCCCTCAGAGAGGAAGGTGGCAGTGCATGGGAAGCTGGGAGGGGACACAGCCAGGGTCCCCAGGGACATCCCAGACCATGTGGTGTCATGCTCAGCACATAAAGCTGGGGGAAGGAGGAGGAAGCAGGGTTTTTTGGAGTGATGACATTTATCTTCCCTGCTTTCCTGGAGAAAGCTGAACACCTGCCTGCCCGTGGTAAGCAGGGAATGGATTCCCTGGTTTGTTTTGCTTTGCGGGGTTTTTGATTTACTTTTTAAACTCTGTATCTCAACCCATGAATTTTCTCACTTCTAACTCTGCCAGTTCTCACCCCCACCCCACGGCAGGGGTGAGCTGCCAGCTGGGACACAACCACGACACATTCCTCGTGAAACACACTGAAATGCACTAACAGGATGGATCTGGAGCTGTCCTCCACAACAGCTCCCGGGAGACGGGAGAGAAGTTTGAAATACACCCCAAAGGATTCACACCAACATATCCAGACCCCTGTGAGGGAAGCCACAGCACTGGGCTGGTTCAGGAGGAGCATCTCTCACCATTACACAGCTGTCCCACCACACAGCAGCCCAAAAGCCATTAAAAAGCACTTGCAGCCATCCTGCTCAGCGTGTGCAGCCCCAGGCTCTGGGCTGGGCTGATCCTTGTCTTTGTGAACTCGGTGTAGGATAATGTGTACAGGGAAGTAAATTTTCTGCACAGCTTCAAGCCATTCTTCAGAGGGGTCAGCAATGTGCATGTAAACATCCTCAGAGCAAGCAACAACCTAATGCAAGCAATTTAAACTCTGAGATAGAGGGAAAGCAGGCAGCAGCACAACATCCTCCAGGGCTGTTAAAAAAAAGGAAAACAGAACCAGAAAAAAAAATCCCAGAGACTGCCACTGCATTACCCACTACACCAACCAGACACACGGACAGTAGAATGTCAAGCACACTGATGTATTTCTCTCAGTCACAGATACATTTACACATAAAAGCATCTGTGAGCTGGGTTAAGCTAACCCTGTCAGGGCCACACTTGTCAGTAATTTGTAAACTTTAAATTAAGCAAGAGGGAAAACTACGAAGCACACACATCAGTTATTCAGACCTCTCTGAACTGCAGTGTGGGACTTCAGAGGTGCACAGAGTGAGAGTTATTGATCCTGAAGTCCTGGGAACAGGCTCTGCACAGCTCTCAGTCTGGAGACTTAAAAGGATCAACACTTCATGTTGGCACTGACAAAATGAAATGAGGACTGTGCAGGGTGAGTCATTATCAGCTCCTCTGTCTGCACTGCTCATGATGTTTCTGCCCTGTACAGCTGACACCAAACTTTCCTATTCACACAGGACAAGCACAACACGAACCTCTGTTGGATCAACATGAACCTCCAAGTGGCTCTTAGAATCCTGAAGGGTAGACACAGTTCCAAGTCATGGCAGACATGCTGCATTCTGGAGCTTTTTTTGGTCTTTGGCAGAGTTCATCCAACACTGGAGTCCTCCATTACATTTAATTCAGCTTGGGTAAATGTTAAGAGGTTAGAATATTTCTTACTGTATCCCTTGCAAGCAAACATACAATGCTTACACTGGTTTTGCAGGTCGCTGTTAAAACATCATAACTGAAAAGTCTGATGTGAGTCACTGACAAGTTCTGTCAACAGTGTCTAAACATTAATTTTGAAGTGACTTTCAGTGCTAGAAAAGGATTATCAGTGTCTTTGCCTCAGTGACCTTGCCAGCCCTCACCATCC
Source organism: Anomalospiza imberbis (assembly GCF_031753505.1). NCBI lineage: Eukaryota > Metazoa > Chordata > Aves > Passeriformes > Viduidae > Anomalospiza > Anomalospiza imberbis. The sequence goes on along the minus strand of NC_089695.1, from coordinate 13,312,718 downwards.
ACACAGCCCTGGAGGGAAGGTGTAGCTGCAGCAGCCCGATCAGTGTCGTATTTCTGGTTAATAAACCACACTTTCAATACCAAACAAATTTCAGCAGACCACCAAAAAACGTCAGTGTGAACCATAAAACATTTGCCTTCCCCCTCCTCGACTGCAGTTCTTATCTCATGCCATCACTATCAGCAGAGCTGTGTGTAAGGTTACGGGCACGATGCCACCACGGGCAGAGGAAGGATGTGCACATATGTCCTCAAAGTCCCTCTCATTGGGAAAATGGGCAGGTTGCTGACATTGATGTGATTTTGGAAGCTCTTTTCTTTCTTGCTTGCTATCCTCCCGCCACCCCCTTCTTTGTAAAAGATGTCTGAAGCTCTAGCAATCCAGACACAGCATACAGGGACCAGAATGTTGCTTTTTTTAGTGGTTTCCTTCAGGGATGCTGCATGGGATTTGACTCAATTATGCAAATTATATAACTTGATGATACTCCTTCAACAAATGCTCTAGACTGTGATATCAGAGCAATCTGCAAAAGACAGCAAGTTTCCTAGGACTGACTTTTTCTTTAACTCTTAAACAAGCATCTCATTTATAGGGAGTTATGTCATACTTGTAATGCTGTATTTCATCTCAATTTCCACTCCCGTCCTAATTTCTCATTAACTCTAACTGCAGAGCAGGAGGTAGAACATTCCTGTCCAAACCCTCCACCATTATTCCCCCCTTATGTGCATTTTATCTGTGGAATGCAGTGACCATTGTATGAACATTGGAGCTGTCAATTCTGCATGGTTAGGGTAAATTCACATTATGGATGTGGATTTCTATCCCTATAAAAGAGGTCAGCAATTTTCACTTTTGCTCTGCGTTAGCTTCCCATTTTGCAAAAATATAGCTGGTTTTTTTTAAATGGTCACTTGTAAATAACATGTAAAAAGCAGATTTTAAAGCGTGAAGGTTTCATTATGATCATGTAGTCAGGCTATGTAAGTGCACCAGCCATTGAATTCCATCCAGTAACTCCTACAACAAGCCCATAAGTCCTATTTCAGCTCAAGCACATTTTCTTTCCCTTAAGAACTGAAAGTTGTTTACCACTAAGGAGTGATTACTTCTCCAGCAATATCTTAAACTGTTCTCCTGTTTCCAGCCTTCATTTTTTAAAAACTGAAAATGAACTAAAGTAGAAAGGCATATTAAGCAATACATTGAAAATGGATTTAGACAGATTGCTGTAAATAAGCCCCTTCTGTTGTCTACCACACTGTTACTTAACACGCCGCCAAAGCAATTGATCAGCGTTCAAACGCCAAATGCACAAAAACAGAATTTTAATTTTTTGTTTAATCACTATTTAGTGAGCCTGGCTGCAGCCAAAATAAAAAAAAACAGAAGTGCAGATGGAGACATAAGCCAAGAGTTTTCCACACATGAGGAAAAAAGATTTGCTGAAGCATATATGTTAACCATAATGCTGTACAGATCTCAAACTCTCTTCAAACATTTGTTTTGCTGATTTATTATTTTCTTTCAAACCAAGGAGCCATAATGCGACCCATGATTTCTTGAGACAGTGTCAAACAGGGCACCTGCTTCACTCCAGACCTCTTCATTTATCCCAGCACCTCATCAAGTCTGTCTTGCTCTTATATCCTACGACAAGACGTTAAAGATGCCAAAATAATTCAAGAAAAACAATAGGGAAAGGGAAAGCAGCAAATAAGAGCCATTCCTCTATTTATTAAAGGAATTTGCAACCTGAGGTGAACTTGGTGGAAGAGCACACACGTGGGGAACAATCCAGTTGTCACATTCTGTGACGTGAAAAGCAGAAAGAGAAAACATCTACAGGCAGACTCTTTCCAGTCTTCCAAAACCTGCAGAACCTGGGGTGATTCAGGAAGCAAAATGTGAGGGAAGCCAGGTCTAGCAGAAAACAGGAGGAATCCTCCCTCTCACTGCAGCAAACTCCGGTTTTAATTATCGTGGGACCATCCATGCCAAATGTAAGTAACCCTTTCATAAATAAATAGATAGCAAGTGTTATTGCACCATGAAGAAATGCAATTCTTTCTTTGGTTTGTCAGAGCTCTATTAGCAAGTGTTGAACAACAAACTGGTACGCACTCACACAGCACAAACAGACTCCACCCTTTTTACTGGCACGAAAACAGCTGAGACTTTCAGATGAGCTAATGAAAAATAAAAATATCACCAACATCAGCTGGAGGCTGCTCCTGGGTCAGGAAGCTGAGCATAACCTCAGTCAATCAAAGCTCCTCGATTACTGGAACAGGAGGCAGCACACTACTGGAAAAAAAGGCTGCTAAAAGCCTGTTGTGTGATCTACCCAAGTGTTTTCAAAAGGTTAATTTTTGAAGCTATTTCAGTCCATAAAAAATTTAAAAGGTACATTAACATAATTCATACCTTCAACATTTCAGGCACTATTATAAGGCAATGCAGGACTAAATGGTACCCCATCATGCAGAATTTTTAAAGTGCTCTCAAAGACAAAAAAGCCAAGTTCATCTTCACAGCTTGTTGGGACTCACATCCAAGCAACAGGTTTGAACCAGACTTTATTTTTTCCTGCAGAATGCTATACCTTGGCCATTATTTTCTTTCTCACCTGTAACACCAGTAATACTGAAATTCAGTTTTCTCCTTTGTTTTTGAGGAGGCCAGGCTTCGGAGCATGGAAATATCCTGTCTGATTCCTCCAGCAGTAGAGCCCCAGATAACTGTGGGCACTCCTGGATCAGTCCTTACCCCGTGTCAGAGAATGAAACCACAGCTGGAGCAGAACCAGCTGAAAAGATCAGTGTAGAAAGGCACAAAGCAGAGCCTTTTGTGCAGAACACCCAGGGACATTTGGGAGCTGTAGAGTTATTAAAGATTATGTTCCTTGCACAGAACACCAGCCCCTCAGTGGATGGGACAGCCTGCTGCTTTCAGCTGACTCTGCTCTGTAATGCAGTAAGTTTTCTGGATCAAGTGCTAGAACAGTACTTGTTTGAAATGAAACTCCCCCCCCCCCTTTAAATTCCTTCAGTTAACAAGTTTTATTCAACATCAGTTGCTGAAAACCCCTTAGCACAAACAAAAAAAAAATTCATCCAGCAAAAAGTCCTGGATCATCAGTGGATTAAAGTCTGCAGACATCAGCTGAGGACACTGACAGGACATCCAGCTTAGTCATCGATCTCTGCCAACACCTCACACTTTGTTCTTTGCTTACTTTTAGATATAATATTATAGTTTTGTGATGTCTGCTGTTCTGAACTTACTGTTTGACTAATTCAGCCTGCAGAGGCACAGCACCTTCCAAGGTCAGTACAGAGCACCAAGCAGCACTTTCCTCCCTGAATTTAAGCACATCTTGTGATAGCACAGCAGTTTCAGTCTCAAGACTTTCCTTTCAGCCGCTAAAACCCCAGCTGGCCTAGTTTTAGAATTCATTTGCCCACAACAGCTTTCTCATCTTTTCTGTTCACTAAAACGTTTACAGCCCTTTCCATCTACAGAACTGCTCCACCTCCCACACTGAGCCTGTCTCAGGAATCTGCTGAACACCGTGGAATAAGCTCCTGCAGGTATTTAGCTGGGGTAAACCACCTTATTTTCCCCTCAAGCAATAGGAACATTTCTTTGACCTTGCTCTAAGATACAGCAACACCCTATAAAATTCCCAAAGAATATCTCATGCCCTGGCTAGCCTCTGGCTGAGATGGAGACAACCGCCTCCTCACCTTGCCTGAGCCACAACAGCCTCGAGGGGCTCAGACAACAAACACACGAAATCAAGATGTAGACAAAAGTAATCTCTGAACTGCCATTCCAAATAAGATTAGACTTCCCACCCCTCCCACCTTCCCTTTCTGCTTTACAGCTTGCTGGAAACGTAAAACTAGATGAGTCTTCCCAAGGAACCAGGGCACATTTAGTGTTTTATCACACGTCCAAGAGCTGGCTTTGGACTGCAACTCCTGGAAGAAGCCACGGGCATGAAATCCAGAGAGATGCATTTTGTTTTCCACAGAATCTAGTGCTAGCTGAAGCTGTCTTAAATACAGCCTTATGTTCACAGAAGGAGGGAGCAAGCTGGTTTGGAGATCAGCTTGAGAAATGACCATTTGAAGCAGAGCCTGGCGCGTGTCTGCAGACACCCACACTCCATTTAACTCAACTGAACAGCCCACAAGATGTAGTGGCTTCCTACAAGGGCAAACTTTGGAGCACTGTTTCTGAAATCTGACTTTCCAGTAAGACTTACAGATTATGCTGCATATGCAAAAACAGTTGAATAATCTGTATTATGATTTAATAAAAATGCAGGACACAAAACCTATTAATTCCATCATTTTGGTGAATTCCCTGTACTCGAGCTATAAACTCCAGATCAGATTGTAGGAATGTTAAGCCAATCGAGGACTGCTCAGATGAACACGACTTCCAAATATGTTATAAACAAACATAGAAGCAAACATTGTATAATATTAGCAGAAATCTCAAAAATACATCAAAATTAGTATCCTCAACACAGAAATACTACAGAGAGATTAAATTCCCAGCACTCAACCAATACAAGATGACAACTCAGGTGGAGCTGCACGTAGGTGGACCTGGCAAATGTGTGACTGCAAATTTGACTTGTTCAGATTACAGGAAAAAATGCACAGCATTTATCAATCTTTGAATGATAAAACATGGCAATTTGTGCCTTTCATTCAGTGGAATTGGGTCCTTGGGGAACCCTGGTATAAGTCCTGGTATAAACTGGCATAACTGGTACAAAAAAAAGAAATGAAATGATAAAAAAAGATAAGACTGCTAATGTTCCAATAATCTCTGAAGCAAGGACAGGACAAAATCTAACTGCTAGACAGGCAAAAGAAGAATGCCAAGTACTTTCCACAGAGACAGACATTTCAAGAGAAAAACACTTAATTTTGGGGACTTACCAATGTGCAAAGTATACTACCAGGACACTCTGCACTTTGTGATAAAGGCACAGGCGAGACTGCACTAGAACATGTTTTCTGAGGTAAGATGAGCGAGGCAGTTTGAAAGCTTGCCAACAGTTATAGTTCATAATAGTAAACAGAAATGCTCAGGATTTTGCCCAAAAAAGCAGGCAGAGCAACATAAGGCATCCATAAGCCTGACAGAGCTGCTGCAGTCTGCAACAGCTGACAGTGTAGATCAGATATTTACCTTTCCTCATGGAAATTGGGCTGCTGCCAAACTTACACAAACAAAATTCAAGGGCACATTATGGAAGGTTTGATGCCTGGTGAGGGGCAAAGATTTGGCACCAAGCACACAGTACACTGGCTTCAGAAAGGTTAATACTGCTCTTCTGAAATCTCCAGAAAGGTAAAAAAAGACCCAGCATTCAGCACTATGGAAAAATATATTCAATCCATACAAAACCTACGTGACAGATATGACTCAAAAACTGGAATAAGAACTGTAGCTGCCACTTTGCTGTGTGCCAGGTACTGAGAATGTGTTTTATGTCAGCACAGTGCTTCCCACAGCAAGTTGCATACCATGCTTAGTAACTGTTTCTTCCCTGAATTTTGAAAGCCACTAGGGGAAAAAAAAAAAATCTGTATTTTCGTTTTTTTTTTCCTTGAGCCTTTACCCATCATTAGGAGTTACACATAAAATTAAGGAAGTATCTCTAGCCAGATATTTGAGAGGAGACCCAATCTGACTGTCATCTGTGGAAAAGTCAGACCCAAAACCAGAGGATGGCAGAACACCTATGAACAGCATCCACCGACACAGGGAACGATCCCCAGATCTGCTCTGCCAGCTCACCTTGCTCAGCAGACCATGACTGCAGCTTAACCCTAAAGCATCCCAGCAAATACAGACAGGTGGCACAACAAATATTCAGCCAAAGGATTTTAGGGAGAACTTAAGGCATCAAGAGGCCTACAGATATGTTCAGAGTGCACTCTTCCCCCATTTATCTCCTGCTACCAGGAAGAATTAGCCTGCCTACACAACACACACATCTTGAACCACGTATAGTTCCTGCTAATTCCAGTAAAGCAAAAAGAAGCAAAAAGCATTTTTCTGTTTTATTTTCCACACTCTTCTGGCAGTACCTTTAGTGCTGACACTGCTCACTTGCCTTGCAGACATTGGGAAATCAACAACCACTCTGACAGCTTTAGTTTAGGAAAAAAAATCATTTTTTTCCAATAAACTTTTACTATTACTTCAGGTGGTGCTCCAAAACAGCTTTGCTGCCTGATTCTCACCAACAGCATCACTCTCAGCACAGCTTTTTCTTAGCAGCAAAACCACAATTTTCTGGCTTTCATCAACAGAATACTCCTATTTCCCTTTTAGCTATTTAAAGATTTTAAAGTGAATTCCTTACCCCCTTCCTGGCAAACTTGATGCTTCTTGACAGTGTTATGTTAAATGTTAAACTGAAAACATCAGCGCTGAAAAGAAACATTTAACAGGGCTCTTCTTCCCAAGGAGTTAAATAACTGTTGCTCACACAGCTAGCATGTTGCACCCAGCAAATGCACAAAAATCCCAAATTCTCAGAAATCAGACTTACTGCACATAAATCCAAAATTCAGTCATCAACCTCTTCTAGGAGACCAGGTCACCACTGATGGGTGGAAAAGTGACTCAGAGAACACAGATATTATGGACTAATAAAAAACCCCACCAGGATCCACTCAGGGAAGGTTATCCCATGGATGAGTTCTTTGCACCTTAAAAATAACTTGCATTTCCAGTAATGTTTAGAGGCCTCTCAGGAGTTAAAAGCTGAGGTGCCAAGCACATGTCCCCAGCAAGGGAGAGTGTCTGGCACCCTTTCCCCACTCCTCCCTCCACAGGGAAAGCACTGGCAGAGCTCCCTGCAGCGCTCCTGGGCACCGTATGTGCATCATCTCCTCACACTTCCCCAGTTTCATACTCCTCTCCCAAGCAAGCTGCTCACGAGGCTTCACTGCACCCCTTTCCAACAGCACATGGAATTGTGAGTGTCACACATCTTTATGCCAAGCCAAGACTTAACTGTCCACGCCTGCACCCTGGGGTGAGGTGAGGCTGACCCAAGGACAGGAAAGGATCAAGTCCCTTCTAGAGATGCCCTCTAGTAGTGACCACTGAGCCTGGTTTGGGCGCAATAGGGGAAAACAGAGGCTGGAACAACAAATTAATCGGGTCTGGGAAGAAGCTGGTTGACAGTGTTAGGCTGCTTGTGGAAGGCAGATAGAATTTCCAATAACTGAAAGATGCTGAACATTTCTGGGGAATTGAGGAAGAGCAGGGCTGGGGATGCAGACACCAAAACAGTGTATATGTCTAAAAGGTGACAAATCACTTTTGGATGTCATCTTAAAAGTGACAAACTGCTGCTAACTACAGCAGTGTCAGGATTAAAAAGGAAGAAACAAGCAGCTTGTTTGTGGGACACGTAACAACCAGGCAGACAGGAGAGAAAATAAAGGTGTCACTGATGCAAAACTGAGCACACTGAGTCTTGTTATGGTTAATATCCAAATTGGAATTCACTCAAATCTAATCAAAACTTACACATTCTGATGCAAACATTCAGGTCATGTGTCAAAACAATCTTTGCCAGAATCTTTCTAGACCCTGTAAAATTATCTATCGATTTCAATACTGGAATGGAAAACAGGCTTGTTAAATCTGCTGATGTCGCTAACTGGAGAATGGGATTAAAATTCAAAAGCAGTCCTGGCCACAGAAAAAAGCATCAAAAATTTAGGATACAATTCAAAGGGTAAAGAAGACATTAGCTGCACAAATGTGAGACTTCAATGATTTTTTATGCAGCTGTTCAGCAGCTATTCTATCATCATGACTGTATGGAACTCTGTCCTGCTGTTTGAAAAAAGCTAATTTCATCCTGAGATATTTACAAAAACATCACACGCAGAAAAATGCAAAATAATGGATGATGATGAGGGCAGAGATGACTGGGCAGAAAAGGAAGGGCATGCATTATAAATAGCCCCCACACTTTTCCACACTGCTGCAAAAAAGAAAAGGCCAAGACATGAAATTACAAGTACCACACATGGAATTATGGAACAGGCTCTTCAACTACATGAGAAATTAATATATTCCATCCTGGGCCAAGAGGCAATTAGACTTTGAGGAGTTTCATTTCACCACAAGGATCTTAAGGGAGGTCCTTCCCTTGAGAATACACTGAATTCCTGAAATTTTACATGTCCACTTCCTGGATAGAGTTATAGCAGCCAAACATCCTCATGAGCATCCTTTAGGCATCACATTAAAACATATCCCAATATTTTCTATTTTCCTAGATCTATTCCAGCTCCTATAGCACAGTAGAACTAAATTCCAAAGAAGCTGAATTATTTAGAGCATCTACTGTCCTTCAGGGTCATTACAAGAGCACAGAAGTTAGGCCTATGATAAAATATAAATTCTCTTCTCTACGGCATAGTCTGACCTCGCTATAATGAAGCTCCATGGGACTGAGAAAAATTGCTGTACAGCAGGACATTCTCTGAAATACAGTTTTTGTAGCTTCTAATACCAGAATAAAGAAGCACCCAGTTTGACTCAAATGTGTTATAGATGGTATTTTTACGAGTCTTGCTCCATATTGAAAGAATACTGCTTAAGCATTGACAAAAAGGGAAAAAAATCAATAAGGAAATAAAACGCATGGTTATACATGAGATGCAGCAGAGAATGACAGCAACAAACCCCTCAGATTTGCTTAGGTGTTTGCTCTACCAAGTCTCATTAAACAGGAAAAAAGAATTAAGTTCCCACTGCTGGGACTGTTTCGGAGAGGGCAGGCTATTAGCAGGTCGTGTTAGAGAGCACCTGACTAATTCATTGTGTGTTCATCTCTCTGGAGTCCTCTGAAAATTTATGGTGTAACACCTCGTGGCAAAAACAGCACTGGCAAAACAGTGCTGGCTGCTCAGCTCACACAGGGAGCTCCACTTCAGCTCTTGGGAGGAATTCTGAAGGTGAATCTCTGCTCAGCCTCTGCTCAGTCCAGAGCAGCATAAACTATTTTAAATCCTCCTTTTAATGGGAACAGGCAGTAAGACACAACTTGTATCCTAGATTTTGTGTGTTCTCTGGACTCAAGGACAGTTGTTCTGGGAGTATTCAGGCAATGCTCAGATGTTCTTTTTAAGAGGCACATTCATTGGCTTTCAGCACAGACAAGGATAACTCTGCTGAAAGGGTTATGGTTAATGCTGTTCTGAACAATGTGAATGAAGGAAGAAGGGCCACTGCCCTCTGGAGAATGATGTCCTACAGAAAAGCAATGGGAAGATCATGGGTGTAACAGACAGCATTTTAAAAAGGTTTTCAGAACAGCCTTTCTGACACTGGCAATTTTTTCCCTCCCTGAAGCAACGCAGATGTTTTGAAAATGGAACACTCCCAGCCTTAAGCATTTTCAACTGTGGTGTGCAAAGAGGAGAGGCTCCCTCTGCTCTGACGTTTGTCTGCACTCACAGTTAACATCAGTCAGACTTCCTCAATCCTGTGATGTGGTGAACTGCAATCAGACAGAACTGCTTCAACAAAAACTTCATCTCCTTCAAGCTCTGTGGTTTTTAAATGCTCTGCCAGACTTGCACATCTGTTGAGTGAGGAAGTGACCTTGGAGGAGAGTAAGGAGGCTGAAGAAACTGCCGGGAACAAAGAGATGCAATTACTGATGATGAACTGGTCTTATTACCAGAGAAGACTGAAGTTCAAGTCTTGATCTGTGTCATAAATGAAGAATCAATCTGGTTAATTATGCCAATAGCCATTCTTCGGAAACCATTTTTCATTACTACCCAAGAAAGAGCTCTGACCTGAGGAGTGAGAGCATTAACCAGAGCATCTGGGGGCAGCCAACACTGCCTGAGAGCTGTTGCCCTTCAGACCCATCTCCTGACCACAGAAAGCTTTCACAGAGATCCCTTTTGCTTGCAACAACAGCCTGTTTCACACACACTTCATGCAGAGAATCTTAAAAACCCTGCCAATGCCGGAGTACTATTAAATATTAATTCAAGACTAGGATAATGGGCAGGGAGGTTCCTTCCTCTCTTCCTGCAAGTCAAAAAATAGTTTTCCATCCAAGAATGATTTTGAAGAAGCTATACTACATATACACATGTAGCAACACAGCCTATCACAAGTTTTTACCAAAAGTGACAAGCTCATGGCGTGAACATTACAATGTCTTAAAACCTCTCAGCAGAAAAGAACAGCTAAAAAGTCCTGAATGACTTTGCTCAGGAGATGGACATCGTGTGTGCTCCAGCTGACCTTACTAATGATCATTCAAGCTTCAAAACTGCTACTAAAGTCTCCGTTGTAAGCAATTATTTGCTCCTGTGCAAAAATGTTCATTTCATGCTCTGTAAACACATCTCCTTGTGAAAGACCAGCCTGCCCATAAAGATTGCTTCTGACAGCCTGCTGACCATCTCCTGCAGCAAGTGCCTGGAGCATCTTTTAGAGGCAGAAACATCTGTTCTCCCCTCCCAGAGAAGAGAACATGTTTACAGGTGAGCCATGTACAATGACCTTGACAAAAGGCAGCTGGAGAGTGTTGGCACTTAAGTAAGACAGAGTAACTTGACACTGTAAAATTAAAGACAGAAGCAACTGCTTTCAAGTAGCTGTAATAATTTGTCATAGCATTCAATCAACTAACCTCTTGTGGAAAACATCCCCTCTGCAGTGCTGCTTTCAGGGTAAGGATTCATGGATGAGACAGGTTGTGGTAAGAAAGATGGCTTTTTAAGTAAAGGTGGAACTGCAAGAGGACAGGTGGTTCTCAAGCTTCAGGGGAAAAAAGCACCACACTGGTTACCAAAACTAGCAGTAATAATCAGGCAGATTATTTAGCCCAAACCACAGACAGCCACACCTAATGCTGTGAGCGGTCCCCACCCATGAGATCGTGAAACATGATGCTATACTGCAAGTGCGTTTTACCCAAGAACATTAGTCTGCATCCCAAATCCATCATACAGTGCCAGTTTTGGGTGTCAGCACATGCAAGACTACTGGGAGACAAGCCACGTATTTTAAGGCAATATGAAAAAAAAAATAAAAATAAAAGCAACTGCCTTCCCAAAACATAAGATAAATGCTCGATGTGGAAGCTGCCACCTTTTCTAGAAAGGCAAGAGAATCATAAATATGCCAGACATTTAATGCATGGAAACAAGTCAACTTTCAATAATTTTATGCTGTTAAGAGATGCACATTGAATATGGACCCAGATCACTTCATAATTCATACCTAACACATACTAAAAGTCAGCCTTGGCATTTCACAGCAAGATGCCAACCAGAGTGGTCTTTCAGATGCAGCTAAATTCACTTCACCATGCAGACAGCAAGGAAACACTTTCACCCTTCCTCAGTATCTACCTCAGAGAGAAGTGCCACTTCTCTCAGTACTACTTCACAGATGACTTCAACCAGACCTATTTTTCCATGCCTCATGTTACAAAACACTCCAGAGGCCACACATGAAGTGAATTAGTCTTTTTTATTTCTAAGAACAGCTTCTGAAACTTGAAGTAAGCAAAGAGACTTCAAGATTTAAGCATCCACATGATGCTCCCAGATTAGGAAATATTTATGTATTTCCATAAATTTACCACTGTGCAAAGAGGCAAGACAAGTTCACCATCCCAAAAAGCCTAAGCCAGAGCAGTTGACTATTATGAATTATAAAAGTAAAAAGCTCAGATAAATGTCTATGTTTCAGTAATCCCATTTAGGACAGCTGCTCAGAAGAGCCTACATAGGACTGGATTTTCACAAATTACATTAACAGGAGGGAGGACCATAACAATTACTGTAATGACAAGATGTCAATCTTGCCAAAAAGTAAAAAGAAAGATTCTTAGTACATGCAATTCAGTGGAATTAGTGTCCAATTTGCATAACAAAACAAAAATCAAGGCTGCTCTGTACTTTCAAGTAAAGCTAATCTTAGATTGATAAATCCTGACACTTTTGTCCATGGTCTGAAGTAAATCCTTGCAAATTCTTTGAAGGGGTGAGACCAATAGTCTTTTTAACTCTACACAGCTGAGCAGAAACAGTTTGCTGAATTACACTGCTGTTCCACACTCATCATCTTCGGAAGCAGAGCTCAGTTTAAAGGCTTTTTTCTTGTCTCAAATCCAGCTTCTCTCATCGATCTGGTTGCAGTAGGTCCCCATGCAGAGCTGTGCCAGCACAGTGCAGGGGAAAGTAAACTGGAAGATGGGGGCAAGACCATCAAATTGCCTCCATTACTGAGACAACCCCTGTCAAAGCCCTCCTTAACCCTCCTGGTTACTGGACCCTCATTTTTCAGGCAGCAGAGCACATTCAGGAAATTAATTTACTATTCTTCCTGCCATCTCTACCACTGAAAAAGTCAAACTCTTTCAGGCTTCCTCATACAGGAACATGTATCAATGTCAGCCTCTCTCTAACCTTTAGGCTTATCAAACCAGAGAGATTAAAAACTTTTTCAAGCAGAAAGTTGCTTTTCTCAAAAGAGAGGGGAAACCTCAGTTCCAGCCTTAAAGGAATCAATAAATAATTATTAGTAGGTGAGAAATTCAACACATTTTTGTCTGCTTAGTCCACCTATTTTAACATTTCCAAGCAGTTGAATCTAATTAGATGCTGCAATTTAAGCCACCTTCCCTATATGAAACTTTAAACAGACACTTGCTTTTGTTTCTAGAACTGCATCAAGCCTGTGTTAGCATTTTAATCTCAGTGACAGCCAAAGAAGAGCCCGATTAAACAACAACTCCACAGTAAAACTGTTCTATTTAATCTTCTTTGCAAGCTTCAGACAGACCTTTGCATAAAAAAACAAAAACAAAAAACAAACCCAAAACAGCAAAACCAACCCATTGCTCATGTAGTTATAAAAGCTTTCATCACTTAATCCTCCAGCCTCTGTAAGAACTCTCCTGACTGTCTGGAACACTTTCTGCAGCAGCTCTCACTGCAGTAAGCTGAACATTTCCTCCAAGAGGGGGAAAGTCTGAAGAAACTACAGTACATGATGAGTGACATGGGAAAATCAAATACTTTAACCTCCAAAATTCCTTTAAACACATTTTTAAAAAGCAGCAGTTGTTTCCAACAAGCCAAGATATTCCACTTAGACCACAGAGATGAGAAACCACCCCAAATTCCTTCAAGTTAAATGGAAGCCAACTTTTTACTAGATTCCATCAAAGGTAGGATCATTTTCTTTTCCTTAAGAAGATGCAAGCTAAAGTTCATAGCTTCTATGGATTTCAGACTATTCAGATCAATTCTGAGAGCTGCATAAAAATACTGTGTGCTTTTGACTGATGTTTCAGAAAATGAACTGTGGCTTGCCTTTTAATCTGGAATGTGAGGGATTCAGGCTCCAAACACAGTAGAGAAAAAGGACCTCTGAGCATAATTATGTTGAGACAGCTGCAGCTGAGGGGTATGTACTATCTTTGAGATTTTTTTTTTCTGATGGAGTTATGGCAGGACACCAGAGCAAGCTCAAGAGATAGTGGAAATATCCTGGGTGACTGGAGGCTCAGGTGAGCAAACAATGAGAAAAGATTCGTATTACAAACATCAACCTTCAATGTATAAACTTTCTTAGTAATGATTTGTAAGCCAAGAAAAAAATGTCCAACTCAACACATGCAACCAGTAGCTCTGGACTCTGAACTCAGTAGAAGTTCTCTTCCTTGCCAAGGATTTTATACATACATTCTGTGATTTTTCCAGAGCCACCCCACAACTGGCAAGCATCAAACCAAACCTCTGCCTGAATGTTTCATTTGTTATAGCATGTCGATACAAAGACCCATTTTATGCTCCTGTACAAACAGAATCAGACATGAAAACCTCTCCTCTTTGCCAGGCACCAGAGAGAGCCTTTGTTCAGCTGCACAAGAATTCAGTGTAACCAGTTCATACTTAAAAATCAGCGTGCAGCAGCCAGTGTTCACCATCCCAGAGCATGGAGAGATTTTCTGGGGGGATTATATCTAAGCAGTTTTAAACACTAATGTGAAATAGCAAAATCCAAATCATTAGACCTGCATTTGCTGGGCTCTGCTCCCGCCCAGGGCACTGTGCCATGTCCCTCCCAGCAAAGCATGCAGGTCCCTGCTCAAGCACTTACCCATTGATGCTTCCAGCCCTAATCTGCTCTTGGAATTGCTCCCCAGTGCCAGGCAGACTCCAGGGATTCCAGTCAGCACAAGCTGGCTTATATTTAAACCAGACCAAAGCTGCAGCAAGGCTCTTTAGGGGTAACACAGCAAGGAGATTCCCTTTGGTCACCCTGTGTGGTACAAACTAGATGCCACATTAGCCTTTTATACATAAAATAAGTACATACCATGTTCTGAAATACCTTTTTACCAAAACAGCTCTCTCACACACACACACAAAAAGAAAAAGTTATTAATAACACTTCAACAATCCCCATTTTCCTTTAAAAATCCATAAAGATTTTTGGCAAGACTCCCAACAAAATTTCAACAGAAATTCTCCCAACAGAATTTCAGTTCATTACTTGTTGAACTGCTAAACATATGAACAAGCCCTATCAGATGCAGAGCCTGTTTGGCACATCCCTGCCTGAAGAGGTATTTCTACTACCCAGTTTTCAGCCTGCAGCCTTGAGTCACTCAGCCTGTCCCCTCAGGACACCTCCTTCCTCCCCTGTTGACCTGAGAACTCTTGAGCTGCATATGGAATCACATGTTAATGAGGTGTCTACAGCAAAGCACAGATATTTTCCCACTCTCTCTCAGGGTATGGAGAAATGAATGTGAATGGTTTATGCAGTGATGGATCAAGCTGTCTGAATTTTGCAAGTCAAGGACATCAGATGCAATTCCCATGTCAATATTCATGTGGTCCCTCTCCCCCCACAAAGCCACACATCTGATACACAAGCAACATTTTGTATCCCATGTATATGTGAAAATATCTTTCTGGTGATTCAAAGGATTCAAAGCTATGCAGAAAAGAGAAGAAGAAAAAAATCTTTAGTTAAAACAATTTCCTTTAATCTTGAACAGAGTAAGTGAAATATCTCAAGTTTCTGTAACAGAGGGCCATGCCCTGCTCATTGATTCACAAAACACAACATTTCCATATGTTTTAATAAATACTTCTATTTTTTTTTGGCTTAATGCTGAATAGCTGTACACCTGTTAAAAATTCCAGGTCAGCATTTAGTTATATGTTAAGGTACCTTTTCAAGTGTCCACCTTCCAGTATTAGCAGTAGAGGGCCAGTAAATAACACCATGCAAGACCATCTGTGGCAATATTTGTTCCAGTCTCCATATGTGTCTTGACTAACATCTGTGCCTGTCTCACAAAAGAATGTTTGCAGCTAGCAAATCCCCCTGAGAAAGGCAGAAAGTAAATTTTCTTGATTCAGACACTGAACATTTAATTCCTAAAACTTTATTTTCAACATTTCCTCGGAATACAGTGTATGTAATATTTAGAGCTGCTGGCTTCCAGGAGACATTTGTCAGAGCCCATTTAGAAGCGATAACATCTAAAACATCTGCAGCTGGTTATAATGCATCAGGAAAATAAAGTTGTCTGGCCTTAGCACCGTGCCCGTGTTTAAAGGAAAAAAAAAAAATCAAAACCATATGTCTGCTTTTAGTTTAGTCTCAAGTGATCCATATTTCATAAGGTAAGTTACTATTAATTTTTAAACTCCTGTGAATTGAATTCTACTAATTGGACTTCTTGGGTTTTTATAAAAATGCTTCAAAACACAACCCCTTAAAATTCCCCAAATCCAGCTGGTTTTGATTGTACCAGTCAAACATCCATAATCTTTCTGGTAAGAGGAACAAGGTCCAGAAGTTATCATAAAAATGCCACGGCTAAAATACCTCCCTTGGCTTCTCCCCCAGAAATAAGTTTCCTGCAATTGTTTTATTCAGCTTATCACCATTATGGGTGCACAAAATGACATCCCTTCCCAAGTAATTTACATTGTGGGTTTTAAATTTAAACTTAATCTCAAATAAATAGTAGCTTACTGCTTCAAAAGCAGTACATGAGAGCAGGGATTTTAAATCAGTCAGGAACTCAGTGCTGACCCAGGTCTTCCATTCCCTCTGAATGAAAGCCATTCAAACAAGGTGATAGGATTTTCCTGCTGCAAAGGTTCTAGAGCTGCTGTTCCTATGGCCCAAACAGACACTCTTGAATGTAAAGGCTAAAGTCAGCTTAAAAAACTTGGGCTACGAGGTAGGCAAAAATGTTCAAGTTAAATAGCAAATGTTCAGCACAATTTTGTGGCCTCCCTGCACAGCTCAACGTGACTAAGGACACCCACCAGCCAGATCCAGACCAAGAGCACTGGGAGAGTTATGTACTGCAAATGGAAATCCTCTAAACAAACACACAACTTGTACTCCAGATTGCAATGAAGTGGCCCAAAAACTATGTAAACCTTCCCCAAAAAATCCATCTTCCCAATAACTGTTGTTTTGTGGGTCAGAGAGCAGCAACTGTTCACACAGCCATGATGCTGCCTTGTCTTTTAAATGCAAGCAGCTCTAAACTTCATTTTACCTCTGCTGCCCTGAAGAAAGCACCTCTCACAAACCAGGCACATCTACAAAACACTCTGAAAACCAGAGCAGGAACAGAGGAGCAAGGCTTGTGCTAAAAACCTGACCTCTCTGGGCAAGATGTTTTACAAAGGAATTATCTAGCACAGTGATGGAAGAGGCTGAGCACAACGTATTTTGAGTTCTTACCTCCTGTGAAACTTAAGGGAGATAAACAGCCCTGTCAAACTTTGTTATCTTAGGAAAAGAAACATTTTTTCTCAGCACCATGGATTAATGAACTCACTGCCTTCACTGCTTAGACTCTGATCTCAGTGCAAAGTTTCTAAGAGCTGCCTCTCATCCTTCTTTCAGAACACAAAAGACATTTGAAGATTTGTCTTCTGCTCCCACTTGCTCCACAGATGCAGTTTCCCAGTAATGCTTTTTCTGACTGACCCCTCAGCAGGCTTTCCCATTACTTCACAGTAATTGTACAGCAAACATGGGCACAGTCATCCATTCCCACTGCTGAACTTTTAATAAGGAAAGATAATTACACAGCTTTTGATACACCAGAAGATTGCAGAGCAAACAGAAAACAATTAACATTTCACTTACTGTAAAAGATTTTGGGATGATGTATGTGACAACAGTGCTCTCTATAACCACACATTTGTTTTCAGGCCAAGTTCTAACCTGAAATGCTCTTCCAAATTCCAGTCAGAATTGGAACATCAACTTTATCAGCTCTTTCACAGCTGCTCATGGGTCTCGGCAAAAGCAACATAAACTGACAAGATTCTCATTCATTTTTTTTAACCTTTTGCAACTTCACAGAGCTGAGCAGCAAAATGCCAAAGCCAACTGCAAGCTCAGGAAGGCACCAGTGCAGACTATCTTGGAACCAGCAGTCAAGGTTTCCTAACCCTGGCTGAGTCAAGGAGACACTGATTATCATCTTCCTACAGAAGTTAACCACACCAGCCAGGAAAAGGTGACAACTCCACTGAAGCTCCTCCAAAATATCTGAAAATTGCAAGAACATCATCTATGCAGAACTGGGATTTGCAAAGGAAGCAGAACCAGAGCTCTCTTACAAACATGCATTTTAAGCTAAGAACTTTACTGCTACAGAAATCCAGTTCCCTCCAATACACAGCATTTTCAATTTGATACACAGAATATTTCTGGTTGCAGTTTGCCTTTAAAGCACTAGAAGCCTGATGAGAACCCAGAACAACAGCAGTCAGTCCATGTCAGTGCATACATCCAAAGTCAGGACAGGGTTTGGCTTTGAGGCTCTAACCACTATTTTGGTGGCAGAGAACCACCTCCTCTCACAGAGCTTGGCAGGGACAGACCCAGGACAGCACAGCTTCTCTGTCTTTGGCACTTGTCACCTTCAAATCACCTCAGCAGCACACTGAATACTTGCAGCACCACAGCTGAGTGAGCAAGCTTGCCACACAGTGCAATTTTTCTGTGTGATACAAAATCTATCATCTATGATCGCCCAGTCTTTTAGACACAAGTTCTGCAAAACAAAACAGCATTTTAGATGGCTGTTAGTCTATTGTCCTATGCAGCACTACCTGCTCTGACATACCCAGGGATTTTAGAAGTGCCCCAGAAGAATTTGCTGCCATTACTGCTGAAGAACCACAACTACACAATTGCAAAATCCTAAAGAGTGACTCAATAGCAGTGTCAGTTCACAAAAAGGCAAACTACTGCAGAAAACCCTAACCATTTGTTGAACTTATCTGTAACCCACAAGCAGCACAATATTACTTTGTAACTCATAACAGGCAGTAGATCAACTTTGAAAGGAATGTACAGCCAGCTTTCAAAAGACTTCTACAAAATGCCTGGAACATTTTAATAACTTAATTCTGACTTAGAGAAATCTTTAATTAACAGAGCATTTAGAAAGCATTTTCAGAACAATCTGGAATCCTGTGGAATGTGTTAAGGCCTCCAAGGAGGCCTGTTCTGCCTGAGCTGAGATCAGTCATGACTTAGAAAGGGAAAGCAGCAGTCAGAAGCAGGCAGCATCATCCAAACCTGAACACACAGCTCACCTGCTGTGTCAGTATTTGCCTCCAGAATCGCCCCTGCCATCTTTTATCACTTCATTTGAGGAATTTGCCCTGCTTTTTCCACAAAGATGGCATTACCCAAATCACAGTCATACAGGACTTGACTTACAAGAATTAACTGCTGCTAACTTTTACACCAGCAAGCCACTGCTAATCCATGCTCCAGCAAAAAAGCAAGTGAATTAGGTCAAGGGAGCTTAAGTGTTGCATAGCACTCTATATCCACAGCTCAGACAGCACTTCACCCATGAGCAAGAGCATCAAGTCCAGATGGCCAAAGGGTCTTTGTCTGGATACCAATGAACTTTCATTTACTCTTTAAAGAAGGCTTATGTCTTGAAATGCCTTATCAAGTACTTATTTAGAGGAGATTATACACTGCTGGGTGCTGTTTTGTAACTTCTTTCAACTATAACCTTTCCAAAGTACAGCCAGTCCCCTTCTAGCAATAGAAATGATGATAGAAATAGATGGAACAGCAAGCTACAGCAGAGATACCTTTCTCTTTCTGAAAGCTGCCCATCCAACCCATGCCACTGTTTCTAGATGATGCCTTACACTGAAAGATACCAAAACACCTCAGTGTTTACAGTTTGTTATACATACACAAAAATGTTTACATGACAGACATTTCCTTTCAAGCTGCAGGCCAGGAGAGAAAGCAGAGCTATTCTGACACACTAAACCAAGAGAGAGGACCCACAATCATCACCTCCCAGTGCTGCTTTAGTGCAGCCACCTTCTGCACCAGCTGCACATTCACCTACTGAGCCAGAACACAGTTCCCACCTTGGAGCTGGGTGGGAGCCTTGGGAGCAAATATTCAACCCCACAGACCTGAAACATCCCCTTGCTGACTCCACAGTGAAAAAACTAAGGCCACTCAGGCAATTCCATTAACACAGATTAGGAGTTTTGTGTCAGATCCATGGCATGCCAGCTTCTAGCACTCAGCCCATCAGCTTTCCTAGACTTAGAGCCAAGTTTTTGCCCATCGCAGCCCACTCTGTCTGTTGGGTTTGGGATTAGGATGCTGCCTGAGGAGCAGAGGAAGAAATGGACGTTTCTAAATCCCTCTGGAAAGCTGTTCTGCAGTATGTTTGCTAAAGAGCCTGTTTGATGTTTCCATTGTTCTGGCTGCAGATCACAGAAATCTCTTACACACTGCCATGGATTGCCCAAGCCATTCTGCAGACCAGCAAGGAGGAAATTTTCATAACAAACTGAAGCCAAGATTACTTTGAACCACAAAGGACACTTAAAACTCAAGGAGCTTCAAGAAACTAGGTGATATCTTTGCAACTGTCTCTCCCTCCCTGCTTTTTCAAGTATTTCTTAATCTTAAGACCTTCTGGAGGAGGTTCACTGTTACACAGAGAGTTCAGCCTCATTAGGTACTAAGCAGAATTGCTAAAGTCCACATTAAATGCATAAACCCAGACATGCAATTAAAACCTTGGATTAAATTTCATTAAATTTTAAGAGTATACTATAACCAATCAGTTTTCAGGTCTTGTCTGCCAACCAGTCTCCTCTTCTGAGGAGCCGCTGAGAGGTTTTAGAGGCTTTAGAAGCTTTTCATCCTGTGATTTCAAACAAGATCCAGGTGCACGATCTGATCTCATTATTTAAATCCTGACCCTTCTTGCTGACTGCACACAGCACAGAGCCAAAGCAGGTTGCACACACACTGAATGATGATGTGTTACATGCTGCTCCTGTTTAGGAAGCCAGAAGAGAATCCTAACTGCATAATCCAGCAGCACTGAGCACAAGCCCAAACTCCTTTGTGTTAAGCTGACAAAGTTCCTAAGCAGGATGGAAGGAAATTTCCTTTGGTATTCTCTTCCACCTCGTCAGCAGAGATCACTGCAGATGATGAACAAGTCCACAGTAATATCACAACACTTCACCAAGAGCTACAGCTTTCACCACCCTCAGCAGAAGAGAAAAAACCCCAGACCGTATCTGCAGACACAATGTGAATCCATTTCAAATGGATCCTGCTTCCATGAGCTGAAAACATTTTGCTGAAGACACCATGTCATTGTGAAGCTGTGACTCCCACATGAGGTAAGCTGGTGCTCCTCTTAAATGTTTTGACCTTTAACAATTGTTAGGAAGCAAAAAGATTAACTATAATCAAGGTTTCAAAGTCAGTTTCTTTCACAGCTCTGACAAACTAAGGAAGAGGAAAGGATCCATAAATCTCATGCCTGAGCCAGCAGATTCAAGAATGAAACAATTACAGAACTTAGAGACACCACCTATCAGACTGAAAACACCAAGATCTTTAAATACGGGATTCAGTCACCAGTGAAAATCCAGATGTCCCTTTCAGAAATCTATGCAGTACTGGTGACATAGTACAAAATCTCATTATTGCACTGCTGAGAAGATCCTTTTTTTGGTACAAGTATCAGCAAACAATCCAATTTTTAAGATATTTTCTACAGAGCAAACTTAGGGAAGGAAAATAAATATATACTTTCAGTTTGGGTTACTTTATGGGAAACAGTCTGCCTTTGGGTGTTTTACTTTCTCCTTGCAGATTTCTGACTAGGACTCCTGTGTGCTATAGAAATACAAATCAAATCTCATGAAGCCTTCACTGTTTCCTAAAGGGCCCAAATAATTTAATTCTGTTTTTCCAGTTATCTCAAGCATTATTCAAAAGCAAGAACTTTACAGGATAGCAAGAACCAGACCTAACAAAGCTTTTAAAACACTTAAATATGAGGGAGAACTCTGCCAAAAAAAGTCTAAATCAGGTAAATCACAAGTGTAGTGAGTTGAAGGCAGTTATTTTATAACTTGCATTTAACTGACTATTGCTTGGCTTCTTGCATTATTTCTTTAAATATTAATAGCCAAATGTCTACTTTTCAGCAGCAGTCTAATTTTGAAACCAGTTAGGTAATTATATGTAGCAGTCTAATATATCCTTTTTCTAGTTTTCAGGGATTCTCTAACATCTTCTGACTTCCCCTAATACAAGTTGTACTGAGCTGCTCTGACAAAAACATTTCAGAGGGGAAAACAAGGAGTTTCCATAAACAAATACTGACAAAGTTCAAGTACAGGCATCAATTGTGATAAAGGGAACAGAGCATTTTCATTTCGTTCCCATTTATGTTGAATAGCAAAAATTTTGGAGTACTCCAACGTGAGTGACAAGATATGAACAACAGGGTGAGGCAGCAGAACATTTTTACAGCACTTGACTGATGACTAACCTATGATGTGAATGGCTAAATATGCAAGAAACTTGCAAGTCACAAGGCTGTGCATCTTGCAGCTCAACTTCCAGCTTTGTGCTTCCCCAGTGGGGTCTGTGGGCACTGTCAGGATCTCATTAAAACAACTGGGTGTGACAGGCTTTTCACCTGGTTTCTAGAGGTCTTGGTACATGGTTTGTGTACAGTGGTGCCTCTATACTGCACACAAATCACTTGTACCTGTTTGCATGCTTTGGTGCCTGCAAAGAACACAGATATTTGTTATTTTGGATGGTCAAAGCAGGGAGGCAAAGTCAGCTTAGGGCTGTGGCTACTGCACTGCAGCTCTTGAGTAAAAGCTGTCAGTGGTCCTGGAGAAGGGCAGCAGGGTTCCATCCATCCTCCCCTTCTTCCCCCCAGCCCAGGGCTTGGAACACAAGTACCCAGTGTCCCACATGGCTGGTACAACTTGGGGCTGAGAGCTGTGCTCTGACCTCAGCATCCATCACAAGGTGGTCGATGCCAAGGGTGGCTCTGGGGGGAGAAGGAGCTGACAAATCCCACCCCAAACCCAAACATGAGCACACACCTCATGGGCTTGACTGGCAAGAATTCTGGACCCAGGATGTCAGGTCTGGAGAGACTCAGCTGCTTTCTGCCTCAGCCCTTAAATCCACAAATTCACAAAAACAGTTGGGTACCAAAGTCTCTCACTTCCTGTGGTTTTCAGTTCACCCTGAGCATACAAATACCTGCATTATGTAACACCTGCATAACACAAACAGCGATCGATTCAAAGGGAAAACAGTTTTCTACATGAAGAAGAAATTAAGGGGAACACACAGAGAAAGACAGCAGTCATCTTCTCAGTTAAACCTCAGTGATTTGGAAGACAGCATGTCAGCTACATGCAGACATCCCTAAAAATAACTATTTTCCATTCCTACCCTAAACCCGACCCATAAACCACTACATTTCTCACGTTCTGTCCATTCAGCTTTTTCTTCACACAACCATATTTCTTCCACTTCATCCTGCAGCACTGGTCCCACTAATCACTGACATATGCTCCAGCACAGAGTATTTCCTCTGGCATGCTCTAAAAAGAAGCACTGTCACCAGAGCAATATAAGTGCTGGCAAATATGGTCTGTCAGGTTTTGTTTTCAAGGACTATAAAAATAGACTTCACTGCATTAGGCTTGAAAACTCATACCCTCTAGAAATAATTTCTAAAACAAGTTTTCACATGACTTGTTATTGTTTTCCAGTATCCAGAGAGAAAATCTGTTCTTTTCTATTTAATTTCACATTTTCAGGTTAAGCCAATATTTGAGCTCTACTACACAACTGACAATTCCCAGCTAATTTATCAGCAATGCCAGTGCTCTCTGCTCATGCATTCATGACAATTCATAGCTTCTCAGATGCATTTCTACCAGGAGCAGGCACTTATTATAAAAATATCAGCACTTGAAAAGCCATAAACCATCAGTTGTTTCCACAGCTTAGGCCTCTCACCCAGGGTGACCAGTATTAGTTTATGCTGATAACAGCTTTGGCCAAGATGCACGGAAAAGGATGTTGGCACAGATTGAGGTTCAAGACCCTTTCTTGTTAGTTTGCAATTGCTTTGCCAAGGACTCTTTTTCTGTAATCAGCAGGCCCAAATTCCTATTTGCAGAAAATACGACAGTACAATGAATGAAAACTTGTTATGTTTTATACAGATTTTACACAGATTCTCTGCAGCAGCGAAAATCAAGGACAACATAAGTAGGATCTTCATACATTGCAGATAAGACTTTTCCCATCTTCCACATCCCCATTGGCAGAGCACACAATTCACATCTGACGATCAGAAACAATCTGGGACACAATGGGTCAAGAATCACATTTCCAAAAATCAACTGCAACAGCAACAATGATAACCTGGATAGTTCTCTGGTCTCCATACACATAACCAGATACAATTCTGCCAGTTTCTACATAAAAATCCCAGCTCTTCCAATACTTTGCAGATATTTTTGCAGTTTACTTCCACGCCCTCAGTACCAAGCAAGCAAAATAATCCTGAGAAATCTCACTCCAAACACTTTAACTGTACCAATATAACTTCTTCACTGCTGCGAGTAAGACCTGTGAGCAGATGCTGGTTTTCTGAAGGGAGACTTTTTTTCTAGGCTAAATTAGTACCTTGAATCAGTTTCCAAAACAGCCACACACACAAAAAAATAGGCAGTATGCAGCAACAAGATATCCATAGGAGTTTAAAATATTTCTGACACACTAAGCCACAGCCTGAGAATCAAAGGGAAGTGACAGCCCAGAGTGTAGTTGGTGGATCAGCAAAACCAACATGTGCAGGAGTGGAAAAAAGGAGTTAGTCCTTCTTACTTGGCTATCACACATAAAACAAAACACTGGCAACAGGCCACCAGGGAGATAAATGAGAAAACATAAGATAATCACAGGGTTCACTTCTTTTTGAGATCCTGAATAAACCTGTTACACAGTGGCTAACATGGATGGACAGGCTAAATTTAAGTGACCTTCTGTAATGTTACAGAAAATTACTTGCCCAATGAAAGCCTTTTATAACATCATTATGTCTGTATTTATCTCGTTTTTGGTGTTCCGATTTTCTTCACTGACGGAATATATTTTGCTTGTATTTATCTGAGCTGAAATTAGAGTCTCTAAAGAGAGCCACTTCCAAGGAAGCAGAGTTAAGATTAAAGTCAGTCTGACCAGGAGTGAAGGAGCTGCTTACTCTTTTAAAGATATTATAAAAACACCCAGAAAACAAACAAAAAGAAATCTTACGGGATGCCAGTCCCGGTTGGGGTTATTTTTATACCATACTCTAGATCAAAGTCACTAAGACTCTTATTTTTCAAAGGAACATCATACTCTAAGACATCTTTGAAAACTTTGGGGTAAGTGTTAAGAACACTCAAACTCTGTTTCACCTGTTTTATTTACTAAGAAACAGCTCATGCTTACTAATCCCTGTGAACATTTCTTCTTTGGACTTCATCTGAAGGCTGGGAAACATTAGAGAAGCTCAAGAAAGGAAAAAAAAAAAACAAAACAAACTAGTTCTTTGCCATCATGAAGAAAAATGGTTTCCTTGCTAGTGTGATCAACCAAATAAAAGTAACCTCCCAAATGAATCTGAACACAAGTAAAGGCAACTTACAGAAAAACAAGCCTATGTGATCTTGCACTGAGAAAAAAAACAAACAAGATTGGCTACTAGGGGGTTTAAAATATTAGAACTTCTGAATAATCATAAGCAGAGAGAGAACGAAATTACTTTCCTTTGAAAAGTCACCTTAGCTTGCACACATAGCTGCAAGCAAAGGATTTCAGGCTTTAGGGATCAAGCAGAGCAGAACTTTTCACAGCACCTTAAGCTTGTAAAAAAACCCCAGTTGTTCAGGAAGGCTGCAGCAAGGAAGCTCTGTGTGGAGGAGGGACAGCTGACAGTTATACAGATAAGATCTGGTGAAGTCCCAAAACATCACAATACCTTGACTAACAAAGACAAAATGCCAATCTAACCAGATCTTTTGAAAGGGAGAGTATTCAAACAAGAAATTCCATGCATCCAGAAAATTAAAATTCTTGCAGGAGACAGACTGATATACTGTTATTCTGTGAATCTTTTATTTTTATGACCAAATAGTTCTGCAGCAGGAAGACAGGGTTCATTTACAGGCATCCGAGTTTTAAGATCCGAGTTCTTTCTGTTTGAAATTTAACCCCTTTGCTGGTCACTATTTCAGTAAACAGCTGCATTTTCTGTGTATTTAAAAAAAAAAAAAATTCTCATGTGCCTTTTGGAAGTTCCACTTCAGCAGTCGCTTTGTGATCTGCAACCACAAAGAACAGGACAAGTTCTTTGAAAGCTACATCAGGGAAAGGTGTCAGGTCACCACTGGATCAACTATACATGGCACACACATGAGAAATACTCATTAGTGGTGAGGGGAGATGCTTTGATCAGAAATTAGTTACCTCTGGGCAGAAGCAATTTGCAGCCTAACACAGAAGGATGTCAGCATTCACTGTTTTGAAAGACAGTTTTTAGAAGATGCTTTCTGCTACTTGTGCTGGCTGCGAAGGAAAAAGGTATTAAAGCTGAAAAATTAATAAGAAGTTGAGACTGGAAGACACAGTCATCTTATTTGGTGACATTAAGAGTGAGCTTCTCCACCAAGCTGGGCAGCACAACAGAGTCAAGCCTTCCTAGACTCCATCCTCCTTCCCTTCCTTTGCTTTCTGTTTCTGGCCAAAGAAAAAAAAATCAAAATATCCACATGAGTTACAGGAGTTTGTTTAAAACAGGGTTTCCATTTTAAACCCTCTGAATGTACTCATGAGGGACATGATTTGCAGTAAAGCTGGCAGCCTGTGCTTCCAGAAAATGACAGAGGGACTAAATAAACCTTTTCATTCTTGTGAGCTGCAGAAGACATGCCATGAATGGTCATCAGCTTTAGGAAGATAACTTGGCAAAGTGGGAAGGCATGAAGCAGTATCAGAGGAAACTCCGTGACTGGGACAGGAGAGATTTGGTTTGTAATGAAATCAACAACTTTTCTACAGAAGCAAGTTTCTCCCTTGGATATTGGTCGCACCAGAGCACCGCTGATGCTCCACTGTAATTGTGGTTTAAAAGCCTTAATTATAGATATATGCTCTAGGGAGCTCTCTTATAACCTAGAGCTAAGATTAGAGAAAATGGAGGAACTGCAAAAGGGAAGAGAAGAGAGGTAATTATTTAGAAAGAAAAGCAAACTTAAGGACCAAAAAATGGTAGACCTCCCTTCTCTGAAGCTGCAAGTTAAAGCTTTATCAAGTTTATACAAAGAACAATAAGGAGACATGTCAAACAACTAATTTCTTGTATTTTAGGGGGTGCAGAGCTGCCAGCAGATCTCAGACACAGTAGAAGTTACTCTTCTACCCAGGCATTTGAAAAGGAGGGCTGCCTGGCAACTCTTTGTGCTCATATTGATTTACTGATCTGTAGCTTTCTCCAATCGTTTGCCAGACCCTGTAAATCTAACAAAAGAGGCAGAGTCTGACAAGTCAGCCATAATTTGATATCCACTACTACTTATATTCTTAACAAAGCTGTGTAGATAAACACTCCATTCCTTGTTGCCTATCCATCACCCATGCAGGATAACACAAATGCAGGAAATACCACCACGGGTGTTGGTTACACTGATAAAAAAGATACCATTGCCACTGAGAGGCCAGGCTTCACGTGGAATAAAGCAGGACCAGCAGCACTTACTGGCTCCCTGAGCCGTGAGAAGTCATGACCTGAAGGGAAAACCACAAGCACACTCTTCAAGAGATAACAGAGAATATGAAAGATTTTTCACCATCGCCAAGACAAAAGGCGGCCTGAAAGCCGAATGTGAATTTTAAAAATTAGAAAATGAAGGCTATTGTCCCTGGATTTGGAAATTTAGCATCACACTGTTACACTCTTGAAAGTGACTCAGGCACCAGAATTTGTTCAGGAGTCTGTGAAACATGATAAACAGATTCACACTATCCCTGAACTGCTAAAAATCCCCACCGACAGCTTTTGGTTCTGCAAACAATCTGGGGCCTGAAGGCAAGATAGAATGTCATTTATACAACTCTCTAGAAGCAGAGGAATCCTGGGCCAAGCTGTATCCAGAATGAATATGCAAGTGGCCAAACTGCACTAGAACTGACTAAAATCCTTCTGTCCAGGGAGAGGAGATCAGGTTAAGACAAAGTGCAAATGTTAGGCAGAAAGGCTATTCCTGATTTGATTTCAGAATAAGAAAAGAGAGCAAATTAAATTAACAGAAAGTAACTATTCTTAATCTAGCTCAGTCTGACTGAAGCAACATTTAAATAATATTTAAATGAATGACTACTCAAATAATCATTAATGTCTGCTTGCCATCACAGCAGACAGTTTTTAATCCATTCAGCCTTTCCAGTCTTCTATAGACAGTGATCCAGAAAAAAAAAAAAAAAAAAAATCTACACACACACACTCAGGTCACTTGACCTGAGGGGACCCATTACTAATAAAAAATTTCATATGCACAAAGTCACTGCAGCCACCTCTCTCCCTGAGTGTACACAGAATTGTGCATTATTCATGCTACTACTGAACAGAAGCACTGTTAAGTCAGGGTGCTCCACAGAGTTAACAGGATGGAAGCATGAAGCAGGATGGACACTAGAGAAAGAGAGTGTCCTCTGATGGCAAATACCACAGCAGCTTTGTTTACACGAGCATTTACACCGTGCTGGAGCACCAGGGAACTCGGCACACTGCACTCCGGTTGAGGTGCACTCCATAAAAACCTACCACTGACAGCTCCACTAAAACCCACCCGATAACAAGCTCACAGGCTGAAATAGCTGCGTTCATGGGCAATCAAAACAAATTCCTGCAGCACAATTTTTCTCCTACTGGTATTTCCAGCACACAGCAGAATCCCTCCTACCAACTCCGGATGCGCCCCACCAGCTCTGCACTTCCCAGAAGGAAGCTGAAGGCTGCTTGCCTTCACCTGGCACTGCAAAAGGCTGCAGACAAACAGGAGCAGCATGCAGATTTGTTTTAACACCTGGATACAATTTCCTCAAAGTTAGACAGGGCCTGCTCCTACACAGTGTAAGCAAGGTTACAGCTGGCTCCACAAGGAAGCAAATACAGAGTGACAGCAAGGGAAACTGCAGCTCTTTATCTTTTTCTAGTGACGCCTGTACCTGTATTCAAAGAGGGAGCGGAAGGTGGCACTACGTAACAAAGTCTGATTGATAACATTTTTCTGCCTAATTTCACCAACCCTCCTCACTGTTAATAAGTAACTTCCTGTTAGTTTTTCAGTCAAATACCTGGTAGTTATCTGCCAGGAAATCTGTAACTGTGGTTGCTCTTTAATCAGTTGTCTCTTGCAATTTGATTCATATTCTTTCAGGAAAACCACACAGCTCTGGAGATCACCACATGATTATGGTTTTCACCAGTGACCTAAAGCGCAGTCCAGATACCAGGAGCCAAAAAGTTTTGCAGTAGAAATCTTCCTACCACAAAGAAAGGTCACCGTTGCAGCAATTAAGTGCATATGGAGCATGTTTGAACAGTGAAACAGAACCACTTTTCCAATAACAGAAAGACCTGCTCGATGATGAAGAACAAAATATAATAAACCTTTCATTTTCCCGCAGCATAGGAGACCTACAATACAGCCCATTTTGTTCATTCAGCTCTGTGTTGCCACTACAACAAAGATCACCACAATGACACTTTAAGTGAAGGCCACTGAAAGCTTCAGTTTCTTTATAAACATATTTTCAAATTTTACCTCGCACTTTACAGCTGTGAGATGGTTTAGACACTTCACTTAAGCTCCCTTTGCCAATCACAGCTGCAGGACACGCTTACCTAGCTCAGGAAACCCTGCTCGTTTCACAAGTGCACTCACTGAAGTGATAAACTTCAGAGTAGCTCACATTCAATCAGTCACTCTTAAATTAAAACAGGCTTGTTCAGCTGTAGCACTTGCACTCCAATCCTTGCATGCCAATTATTTTACACTATACTTACAAAAACAAGCTTTTCAAAGTTTCCCTTTACATCAGCTGATGAGTGCCTGGCAAACACAGCTGCCAACACAGCAGTGCCTCAGACAGGAGCAGCAGCAAGGTTTAGGACACGACCATTCTACCTGCCAGAGGAACCAGCAAGCTGGTTGCCCAATTCCCTTCTGGCTGGCAGAGAGCAGAACAGGCATTCCTCTGATTTTTCCCAAGCCCTTCTCCTCCCTCCCCAGGTTTAGCAGGCTCCCTCTTCCTTATTATCTTTTGCCAACCACACCACAATGCTGACAAACCCTGACAACCTCACAGCTGCCCCCAGGTCAGAAGAGCAAAGCTGAGGAGGACGCGAGCAGCAGCAGCCTGGAAGGCAGAGCAGCATCGCTCCCCACTCAGTCGTCACCAGGGCTGCATTTTCAGCCATGCTGGCTGGAAACTTTAGGCTCAATGGCACTAAAGCCGAAGTTTATCGCCCCAAACTTTCCAACAGCAGCACCATCCCAAGGCATTTCTCAATCCCAAGTTTGCGGTTGGTTTCTCATTGGCAAGGAAGCAGCAGGAGGGTGTACCCCACATCACTCCAGCCGGCCGGCAGCAGAGGGCACCACACAATCACCGATGTGATTTATACACTTCCATCATGCTCCCGAGTTAATTTATTGTGCACAAATTACTGCTACAACAAGCTACAGGGCGACTCCATAAAGCATTCATCATATCAGATAAAAACGCACTGCCACGAAAGGCAGCTAATTTGCTACAGTGCTTTCAGCCAGCAATTCAAAGAAAAACCTTCAAGCTTAGTATCTCCCTGAGCTCAAAGCCACATTCCCAGAACAGCAGCTTTCACACAGTGCAGATCTCCAGCCTGACCACAGAAGAGCAGAGCAGCAGCTCTGCAGAGCACTGAAAGCCACATAAACACTTGCATTAGCCCAAACATAAGCCACCAGCCCACAGCCTAACTCATCCAGGGTTTACACACTGCAAAGCTACATCCACATCAATTAAACATTTGGGCTGAGGATGCTCAGCAGCCTCTGAGGCAGACAGCAGAGATCCAAGAGACAAAAGAATAGCTGCATTCCTTTTGCTTCTTCCTACCCCCACACCCACAGATCGTATGTTTTTACTTATTGAATAGCTGTTAAAAAAAGAAAAAGATGAATCTACAGAAAAGTCAATCTGCATTCCGTGAGCACGCTGAGACACACGTAGTGATGAGCAAACAGCACAGTCACGAAGTCAAAGCAGCTTCTAAGCTGTCAGCAGAAACACTTCAGTACCACGATGCCACCATCCCCATTTAATGCCAGACCTGTTACACACCCCAGGACTTCCCAGATCATCTCCTCTGCCGAGCCACTGTACAGAGTTGACAGAGGCCACTTCTGAGCACACAGCAGTGAAGTGAGGACTAACTCAGAGCTTGAGCTTTTCTAAGGAGATCTGCAGTATGACCTTGAGGCCAAGACCTTGATGACTTCTCTCCATATCTCCTCTGTGGAGGGAGAAGCACTCACAGAGCTGCAAAAGAACAAACCCAAAAGCAGAAGGAAAGAGCAGATAACTCACCCTCCTTATTAAAGCAAGACACTATTTTCAGCCACCATAATGTTTCCCCTGAACATGTAAATACAGAAGCAATTAGCTGCCTAGGCACTTCCGCAGAAACCATTTAGAATAATCTTCCCTAGAATATATTTACATCGTTTCTGATTGCTTAATTTTCTGACATATTTGTTTTGGGCACTAGAAAGATTAAATAAAGCCAAATCACCTATAGTGCTGTATATTGCCATCTTACTGAAGGTAACACACAGCACAGACAGACAACAAAAACTCCTGGGAGGTTTTAAACTTCAAAATTTTAGCAATAAGACAAGGTTCTAGGAATTGTTTTATAGCTTTAATTCAGCTCTTTCTTAAAACCTTTCCTCCTCTTCTGCTTTTACTCTGAGGGATAAAACTACTGACTGAAACAGCAGACACCATTTAAAGAGAAAGAATGAGCCTGGACAGAGATTTCATTGAAAAGCTCAAATCTGAAGCACATAGGAAATGTCCTCAATTCAAAGATTAGCTTGCACAAAAAGGCAAATTAAAGCCAGAAACAGAAGAAAATCTTTTCTGACTGCTCTGAATATATTTTTTCATTATATTCTCTCCTATCATCTGGAGTTTTTGTATTAAGAAGTCAGCTCTTTCGAACAGCTTCAGGAACAAGCAGACAAACAGCATATTCATTTACAAGCTGGAAGTTGATAATTAAGTACAAAACCCATGAATGTTTGTCGGGACCAAGGAAGGGAGGCTGGAACCATTGATTGTGAGGATGCCCAAAAAACTCTCTGCAGTCAGCTGGCAGATACCTCTATGACAACAGTAAAACAAACCCACACAACTAAGCAGAAAAACAAAATCACATTTGAGTTGTTTTTATTCTGCTTCATCTGAAATTATTTTTACCAAGACAGCCTGTTGTCCTTAAGGCTATGTTTTCCCTTGCTCAGTGTAACTGGAGCTATCATTGCAGGGCCAAATCATTCAAAAAATAAGCACATAATACAAATATATCTTCACTCACAGACCCCCTGCAGCCCATAACTCCACGTTAATTAGACTGGAAGATGAAGCCTTCAGCCTAAAACCCAGCAACTCTGATTTACACAAGCGCAGAGAGGTTTTACTGCGAATTTTCCTGCGAGCTGCACAGGCGTTTCCTGCCCAGCTCCGCACACCATCAAAACAAAAGCAGATCTCAAATCACTGACAGCTGCCATACTTTACAGAGACATAAAGAAAAATGGAGCAGGCATTGTGTACAACACGGGCAGCTCAGGATAGCTGAACACCGAGAACACTGCAAGGACACAGGAATCAGCAGAGATACTGCCTGGCTTACACCTACCCAAAGCCTACAGTCAAGGACAATTTTGGAAGAGCAAAACCACAAAAGCCAACTTTCCGCTTTGAAACCTCCTAAGAATAATTACCAACTTTCTCCTCATTACCTCTGGAGGACACATGATTTTACAAAGGTCTTCATTTCGCCCTAACACACGAAGCTATGGAGCAAGGCTTGATTTTTACCAGTCATGCAAAGTAGATTCCCTGCATCCCACAGCAATATAAGCATAAGGCAGTAACATCAGGAACTCCAGGCATGTAAGGATCACTAGGTGATCAAGTCAAAAGGACTTCTGCGCAGATTTCAGGATCTGCTGCAAATTTATGTTTTATGACAGGAAACAGCTGATCCCTTTCCTCAACAGCATGGGACAAGAGCATGGTTTTATCCAGACTTACACTAAAAAGCTTGAATTTGAAAAAGTGTTTCTTGGGGGAAAGAAGAGCTCAATCCCAGTTTGAGTACAGCTCTTTGAGAGCCTTCTCTCCCTCAGAGCAGAAATTGTCACAGCAGGTTTCTCCACCTTTACGGTGCAGTTACAGCAGGAAGTCTCCAAGGAGGGAAAGATTTAGACTATTAAGAGTTTTAAGTGGTTTTGAACAAGCAGAGCCTTTTAGAGTGGCAGCTGAACTTATAGTTACACAATGACATTTCAAGCTTTCAAGTCCCAATCATTCTTAATGGCACAAAGCTAAACCCAGAAGGGGACAAAGCTATTACACAGCCAAAAGTGAGTGCAGCTAAACTGTGCTTCCAAACGTCTAATTTGGGCGATCCAGCCTTCCTAACTCACACACTACACAGACAGGTTTGGCTGTTAAATTTACTACTACACCAGTGGGACAAGAAAACAGCCATGTGTTGCAACATCCTCAGGCCACATATCCGGAGGGCATCCCCTGCCTCTCAGGAAGAGTTATCCGCTTCTCTTTTCCCAAAGGAGCATCACTCCACTGACAAAATCCACAAGCTCCACCTGGTACTCTCTGCGAGCCCTCGCCCTGAGCTCTGCGGGGACGGAGAGTAACAGGTGATGTTTGCTTCCCACACCCTTCCAAGGCAGGTAAAGAGAAATGGCACGGAGGCACACCCCTGGGAAACGGAGCTGCCGTTCTTTTCTGTGCACGGCTGGGACGAGCTCCCCTGCTTCACTCCTTGGCGCACGATGCAAAGACCTTGCTTTATTTCCTTACCATGCTCAGCCAAAAAAAGGCAAGGAGACCCTCCCGTTCCCGCACCCGTGAATTGCCAAGAAAGTACTCGCGCTGCCCCTCCACCGCAGGCACAGGATACACAAACCAGCTCCTTCCCGGGGACCACAGGAGCCCACCCGGCTGCCCTCCCTTGCCCCCTCCTCTTACGCGGGCGGCTGCCGCTTCTCGCCCCCCTCTGTGATGGGAGGGGTGGCGCCCAGGCCCGCACACGCCCCGTGCGACAGCGGCTCCACGGGAGCCCCCCGACCCTCGCCCGGTGGCTCCCACCGGAGCCCCCCGACCCTCGCCCAGCGGCTCCACCGGAGCCCCCCGACCCTCAGCCAGCGGCTCCCACCGGAGCCCCCCGACCCTCAGCCAGCGGCTCCCACCGGAGCCCCCCGACCCTCAGCCAGCGGCTCCCACCGGAGCCCCCCGACCCTCAGCCAGCGGCTCCACCGGAGCCCCCCGACCCTCAGCCAGCGGCTCCCACCGGAGCCCCCCGACCCTCAGCCAGCGGCTCCACGGGAGCCCCCCGACCCTCGCCCGGCGGCTCCCACCGGAGCCCCCCGACCCTCGCCCGGCGACTCCCACCGGAGCCCCCCGACCCTCGCCCGGCGACTCCCACCGGAGCCCCCCGACCCTCGCCCGGCGGCTCCCACCGGAGCCCCCCGACCCTCGCCCGGCGGCTCCCACCGGAGCCCCCCGACCCTCGCCCAGCGGCTCCCACCGGAGCCCCCCGACCCTCGCCCAGCGGCTCCCACCGACCCCCCCGGCACAGCCGGGGCCGCTCAGCCCTCCCAGCTCCCCCACTCACCGGCGCCTCGCCGGCCGCTGCCCCCGCGGCGGCCGCCCCGTCCCCGCCGGCCGCTCCGCCGCCCTCCAGCTGCCGCTCGCGGTACAGGGACCAGAGCCCCACGTTGGGCAAGAAGACGAGGGCGGCCAGCGCCAGCCCCACCGCCTGCAGCAGCCGCTTCTGCTTCCGCCGCATCGGAGCGGCTGCCGGGAGCGGGCTGAGCAGCGGGATGGGGCCGAGGAGCCGGGGGGTGAGCAGGGAGCGCGGTCCGGCCGCCCCCGCCGCGCTCCCGGAGCGCAACTTTCGCCCGCGCTCGGCGGCGGCGCCGGGCGGCAACTCCGGCACTTCCGCTCCGCTCGCGCGCGGGGCGGGGCCTCTGCGACCCCGCCCACCGCCCGGGGAGGCCCCGCCCCGCTCCCCGCTCATTACCGTGCGCTAATGACCCTCCGCTAATGACCCTCCGCTAATGACTCCCTGCTAATGACTCCCCGCTAATGACTCTCTAAGAACCGCGCTCCGAGGATGCCGCGGCACGGCGGGGTGTCCGGGCGGGCGCCGCCGGAGCGGGGTGCGAACCGTCCGTCGGTGGGGAGGGAGTCACGGTGGTTAATTGGCTTAAAACGCCTTGATAAGGGAGGGAGCCCTTGGATGGGAGCGGGGACTAGGGTTGGGAGCAGCCTGAAGGTCCAGGGCTGCAAATGCTCCCCAAAGGGTCCGGGTGGCCCCCAAAGGGCTGGGGTTCGCCCCACGGGCACACATTAGCCGGGGGATAAGCCAGTCTCCAGCAGGGATGGGGATGCCATCGCCGGCCACACCGACAGAGAGCATCTCTCCA
The DNA here is from genome assembly GCF_031753505.1 of Anomalospiza imberbis. NCBI lineage: Eukaryota > Metazoa > Chordata > Aves > Passeriformes > Viduidae > Anomalospiza > Anomalospiza imberbis. Next base: position 13,277,439 of record NC_089695.1, on the reverse strand, counting down.
AATCCATCCCCATCCCTGGTTCGCATTAAAAAACATTGCTGTTTATTCGGACAGCAATTAAGTGGCTTCAACTATAACGAAAACGACATGATTTAGAGGCGCAGGACAGCGTTTGGAGGGTCTTTTTGGGAAAAAAGCAATGGCGGCAGAGCTTTCCCAAGAACGGGGAGCGGATCCGTTTCCTCAATGCGAGCACGCAGCCCCGGCGCTCAGGAAGATGCTCTGCCAGCACAACAGCCGTGAGGCTCGGCTGTGTCAACAGCAAAGCTGCGACAATCCGGTGCCCTGCTGGGCGCTGGTAAAATAAATATTAGTTCTCTTCCAATGCAAAGCCCCGCAGGGAAATACCTAATTTCCTGGAGCGACAACAAAAAGCCTACGGAAACCATTCTGCACCCCAGCATTTGCAGCTCTTGCCACCCTCGCCCCACATCAGCAAGTGGATTTAAACTTAAATAAACTTCCATAACCCACTAGATGGCATCTTCTAGCAGATTTCAGTGCCTGCTGCGAGAGGCAAATTATCAAGGAAAGCATTTAATTTAGAGAGCAGGTTAGAGTTCCTAAGTCTAACTACATGTTAAGGCAGCTTGCACTTTCATTTTAATTATCGATGAGAATTTGTCGCCAGCTGATTTCTTTACCAGAAGTGTTAACGCTTCCATTGTTTCTCCGTGGGTGGAGAAGATAGCGACCCGTGAAATCCCATCACTCCTGCCTTTCGAGCAAAGCGTATTCCCTTTATCATCGCTGAATCACCTCCGGCAGTGCAGAGACTTAGGCTGCTCCTGAATAATGCATGGCCACTAAAATTGTACAACACTAAAGCTACATATACATTACCTGGTACTGTGAGAATCCAGGCTGGGAAGCTACAATACCTCTGATTTAATGTTGCAGTGCCAGTGTACTGCCATATGGACCCTTATAATAACATCCACATCCCCTTACCTCTGCAAGAGCTCTTTGAAAAGTGGCTGTGAAATAGCAGGAGGTTTCGTAGGGATGCACACGGGCTCACGGGCTGCCCTTGGCAGAACATCCTCATTTATATAAAGAAATGACAGTCACAAAGTTTGAGAGTTAATTAAAACAAAGCCAGTAGCTGGCTTGACATATGTTTAAATTTAGGATTGTGAGCGGCTCGCTAAATTAAATGTTTGCTTCACAAATTGGCTTCAGCGGAGTTGCACAAGTTTTAACTGAGAGCAGATTATGGCTGGTACTGCAGGTAGATTAGTATTTTGTGTATGTGAGAGCATCCTGAATGATCAAACCCTCTGAAGAGCCTTGTAGGAACTGAAGTCTGGCTGCTCCTCAGTGATCACTCTGGAAATGGATGTTCCAGGTCTTCCCTCTCTGCTTTAAGAGGGACTGAGTCCTGTTGGGCTTACCAATTAAAATAATTTATACTCCATGCAGCTGCCTTGGTCCCAAATAAACAGATGTTTCTTCTAGTAAAGGTAGAGCGTGTCTCTCTCTCCTCTTTCTCCTGAAGTGTTTTGGTGGAGACAGAGCTCTGATTTTGGCCTGTTGGATGCAATGCCTTGGGGATTGATCGAGTACATGCAAACTAAACATGGATTTACATTTCTGAGAAAGGAGAAAGCCTGTGGCTGTTAAGCCTCTAACTGGAAAGGGAAATGGTGTACCTTCCCCAGGCATCTTTTCAAAACAAATATAGGATAAATTAATAGCAGCTCAATCCCTCTCTGGAAGCTCTCTTTGCTAGCGAGCTGGGTTGCCTGGTTTGCAGCTCGTGTGCTGAGCTGCTGCAGGGCAGAGTGCAGCAAAAGTGGGTAACAGCATCATGAAAATTAAAAGTCTTGATGAAGGATGAGGAGCAGGGTTGACCAGAGGGACTTGGTCAGCAGATGCTGGGAAAGGGCAGGAGAGCATTGAAAAATGCTAATGGGAGTGGATGTGACAGGAGTTCCTGGGATAAAGCCCACAGATGGCATGACAGCATGGAGACGAGACGGCTCGGGCTGAGGGAATCGGTGTTCTCCTGCCTTCTGGTCTCCTCCGACTGCAGCTCCTCAGGGCAAGGACTGACTCACGTGAAGGGCTGCATTTCGACCTTGCAACTTCTGCAGGGGTGGCTAATGGGAAGCAGGGAGTCCTTTGCATGCCTGTAAGTGAGGTGAGTGGTTATGGGATATAGTAAAATGCTGTGTCCGACCAGCGGGAAGAATGATATCAGAAGGCAAATTAATTACTTCATTATGCTACATTATAGTATAACCATATTACACTAACAAGAACTATCACTAACTAGGAAAACTCATGACTCTCTGCCTGTGACTCTCTCACAATTAGCTGTGACCTAATTGGTCAATCAATCCAAAACACCATCACCAGAATCCAATCAAGCAATCACCTTCTGTAAACAATCTCTGTAACACATCCCACATGTGCACAACAACCAGGAATAGCAAGTGAGACGAGAATTGTTTTGATTCTCTTTTCTCTGCTTCTCTCACAGCTTCTCTCAGGAGAAATCCTGAGAAAGCTAAGTCTCTCTCTGTTCTGAGGGTATGTGAATACCACAATGGGATATCTCCTCTCCTGCGAAGTGGTCATAAGTGAGACAAGAGCTGGCTTTCCATGCTCCCTCTGCTGTGCCAGCCTCACAGAATGGGTCAGGGGGAGAAAACACTGCCAGAGGGATGGCATATCTTCAGGGGGAAATGGGGGAAAATATCACCCAAGAGCCTGTTAGGTTTTTTCCTTGTGTTCCCAGATGCTGCAGATACACAGTGCCACTATGGGGGGTGGAGTTAGGGAGCTCCCATCCCGGTCTCTGTGTCCACACTGTGTCCTGTGTCAGATGTCTGCACCCGTAGGGAAAGTCAGCTCCTTTCTTGATATGTGTTTGTATGCTGGTGATGCTTTCTCTCTTCTGAAAATCTCATTTTTAGCCAGGAGGAGAAAAGGAAAAACAATCTCTAAAAAATGAATGAACCTCAGCCATGGCTGTGTCACAACAGGACTTTTGTTTTCGTGGCATTTCTTTATCCTTCGGTGTTTATTAGTTGAAGTTCAGCTTATATTTCATGGGAACAGAATTGATTTGTTGGGGCTTCCCCCCCTCCCTTTTTTCTTTCCTGATAAAAGACGATGCCGAGGAACCTGCTCACCTGTGGGCAGGAGCACAGCCCTCCTCTGCTCAGTATGGGGGTGCCTGTCAGCACAGCCCCCCACAGCAATCCTGCTGCACTCCCCAAACCCTGGAGCTGCTCCCAGCCAGCACTCAAGATGCTGAAAAACAATGTAAATGCCTGAATAGCTCACAGAAGTGAGATGATTACAGGCTTTTAAAAAGAAATTGCAAACCTTGTCACTGCGGGAGAGCATCCAACCCTCTCCCCATCCCTCCCATGAAATGAAGAGACAGCATCCATGAATCTTTGTGCCCTGGCTGGGAGTTACCTGTGGTGTGACTGACCTAGGGTTTTATCGGCATAGAACAGATTTTTAGCAGAAAAATAAATAAAATAAAAATGGTGATCCACCTGAGCAAGCAAAATCCCCACAGTCAACAGAGAAATCTGCCTGAATTTACTTTGGACAAACAGAGCCCAGCAGTGCAGGGCAGGAGAGGGTGGCTGAAGATGGATGCTGGTGGAAGATGCTCGGGGTCCTGATTGAAAAGTGGTGCCATCACCAGTGGTCACTCCTCCAGTCTGGTGCAAAATGGAAGAAGTGACTGGGTCCATCTGCAGCCTGGAGACGTGCAAAAGCAACGAAGCTGTGGAAAGAGTTTTCCAGAGTGTAACATTTTTGACTCCTCTGGCCTTAAATCAGGTAATTTCACTGATTGCCTGTGGCAGGGGAAATTGCTGATGTCTAAGCTGAAGCACAGTCCTGGAGGATGAGGCAGTGATGGCTTGCTGGGAGGATAAATACCGGAGCAGAGTATGAAGCAAGGAGGGAGCCTCACGCATTCCACCTTGCAAACAGATGCAACTACACATCCAGAGATTTCCTTTGCACAGGAATATAATTTTCTTCAGGAGTAATATGAGTCCATGCCCCTCTTGGCCAGGCTGCCCAACCTTCAGGAACATTAGTGGCCGAGAGAAAAAGTTCTTGCTGCACTGTGCAGGTCTGAACGGTCCCAGCTCTCCCTGCTGGACTTTGGTGGTCATCGAGGACACCACTTCTCCAGGCAAAGCTTTGCATGTCAGGCTGCTTTAGTTCTAGAACTGCTTTACCAAAGCAGCCCTGACAGTTTGTGCATAATTATCAGTGGGGCTCATTATAGGAACGTGGAGACAGAGTGTCTATTCCTGGCTGTCTACTCAAGTAACCTTATTTTAAAGAAAAAACGAAAACCACAAATGTTGTTGCAATCTCTCTGGCTGGAATAGGCAATGAGCCTTGTCTGCTCCCTCTGCTCTGAATTCAGAGCTGCTGCAATGAATCGGACTCATTCCAAGGCCGGTGGAGCCAGGCAGACAGACTGCAGTCAAGATGTCCCCAAAACTCCCTGGATCCCTGGCTTCTCTGAGCACGCCATGAATTTTGAGGCCAACACTGCCTGTGCTTCTCAAGGGATTTGGAAGCTCACGCTCTAATAATTAAGGCAGATTTGAACATCATAGCCTTCAGCCTCGCTTTTCTGTTCCCTGAAGCAGCTATTAGAGCTTGGAACAGGTACCAGCTCTTAAAATGGGCACGCCAAGGGCTTGCATGGTTTTGACAAGGAGGAATTTAAAGACACTCTCCAATGCATATGTGAGAGCAACAAAGAGCTGATTTCAGTGGAGGTTTGCAGCTTTCCTGTGAGCAGAATTCATTTCTACATCACTGAGCTGAACCTGGAGGATAGGTCTGTTCTTCTTCCAGCTTGCTGAATGCATTCTGGGGTAAGAGGAACATCACTAGGGTCCAAAGTCTTCTTTAGGGTGGATCTGCAGTGGATCAGAATGCTTATATGCTCAAGCGCTCTTTTAACAGATTATTTGCTAAAGTGTGATAAACTCTGTTTACACCACTAAAAAATAACCATGTAGAAAGGGGAAATCAGGATAAAGATGCTTAACCCATCACTAAAAAAATATGGAAAGGGAAAAATAAAGCTGATTATAAGAAAATTTAGGTGAAGTGATTAAAAACCTAAGTGATACCAATAATATCATCTGAATTACCAAAGGGAGAGGAAAAAGGGCTATAAAACCTAAATAGAGGAGAATCAAATTCAGAACAGATGTCAAGAAGCTCCTTCCCAAGTGAAGAATCAAAAAAGCAGGGAATTACCCACCAGGCAAGGCTGGAGTGGGAACACTGGGGCTTTCCAAGATGAGATGTGACCCTGGAGCACAAGCGTGGGGCTGCTTTAGCGGCGGACTTGGCAGCTCTGGGTTAACAGTTGGACTCCATCATCTTAAAGGTCTCTTCCAGCCTAAATGCTTCTATGATTCTAAGCACAGAACAACATGTGCCAAGTGGCTTCTGTGGGATCTTGTCCTGCCATCTGTATCTGACATAAAATCAGCTTCAGGATTTTTTATATTGAGGAAAAAATGATTGCCCTCAGCAAGGGGAGCCTGGGCAGCTCTTCCCATGGGAGCCTCCTGCTTCTCCAGCCCTCTGGATTGAAATTACAACATGTTCAGCCTTGGAGGGGTCCTGAGCCCCCCAGCAGGTGCTTTTGCCCACTCCTTGGAAAAGATGGCATTGCTGCCAACCGTGCCACAAGCCGGTGCAGAAGGTGTGCAGTGGGGGCTTCACCTTCCCCCCTCTTCCCCATGGATCCTGCCAGGGCTTGTCCTGGAGACAGTGATTTCTGCCACTGCTGGAGGAGCATTTGGCAGCTGGAGTGGCTGTTAGCAGGTGTCTCAAGTGCCCGACTGGAGGGCACGGCACTGAGCCTGCCCTTGCTGGGCCGCTTTGCCAGCAGTGGGAAGGCTCTCCTCTCTCAAAATAGATCCTCTCCAAGGGCTCTTGTGTTCAAGAGTTAGAAGGAAGCCAGGACCTTTGTCCTTTATATTCTGTCTCTACAAAGAAAGGCAGAAAAAGCTGTGTTTGAGAAGCAGAGAAGGAAGGCAGACGTGGTGTGGGATGGGATGGGATGAGAGGGTGAGACTGGGAGGGCAGGTGCTCCCTGGAGTCATGATGCTGATCCCTCGTGATGAAGAGGGAGAGCCAGCAGCTCTGTGGCACCAGGAGCTCGCTGCTTGGGCCCTACTGGGTCAGTTCAGACCTTCAACCGTGTCTCAAAATCACTGCTCTCTGCATCTTCAGGGAGCCTCACTCCTCCAGGCTGCCCTGTGGCTGCAGGTAGACATCAGCCAGGGATGGAGCTGCTCAGCTGCTCAGTGTATTTTGCCAGTTTTTTATCTTTTAGAGATGAATTCGTATCGTAACATCAGAGGTTTGGATACCTTATGTTTTCTTATTCACATCCCCAGGGTTGCTCTTTTTCTTTCTATTTCTTCGGAGCCTGATAAAGCTTCTGGCCTCTGAGACACACAAAGACATTGTGGAAGGAATTGTACAGCTCTCATCAGCTGAATCTTGTATTTCAACCGAAATTCTGTTATATTTTAACTCTGATATACAGAAGTACACAGAGATTATCTGGAGGTGGATGAAGAGGCAGTTTTCTCCCTGGAAGGCCCTGTCCCAACAGGCATTTCTAACAGGCAGCCTCTCCTTTGGAGGAATGTTCCTCTTCTTTGGCTGGGAAGATGCTACAGTGAATTACTTGGACCAAATGTTTGCACTTGGAGAGGTGAAGTTCAGTGCTGCCATCATCCTGAAGATCCCAAATGTCCTTTCTTCTCCTCCCGTTGTAGTCTGCAGTTCATCCCTCCCATCCTCCTCCATCCTCTCCTCCTGCCCTGTGAGGCAGCCAGTAATGAGTCTCCTGGGGCAGCAAACAACAACCTTAAGTGTCTGTGTGTGTGAGAGGCAGTGACTAACCTGAGACCATCAGGAGCACTCACTGTGACAGGCTCTCAGTGCTCCCTGGGCTCCTTCGGCAGGGAGAACCACGCCGGAGGACCAGCGTTGGGCTGGGGTGGGAGCAGGAGCAGAGGAGGGCTGATGCTGCCTTTGGAGGAAGCCTGGGAAGCAAAATCCTGCACGTCCCACATCCGTGTTGCTTAGCAGGTGAGGCTGCAGGGCCAGCACGAGGCACCAGAGACAGCCCAGGCTGTGGCTGTCACATCCCATTGCTGTTGCTGTTGCTGAGGATTGTTAATTCAGCAGCCCTATGTTAAAAACTTGAGCCTACTGAGCAAAGCCCTGTGCAGAGCTTTCTGCCTTATTCCCAGGGGATGCAGCAGGATGAAAGATAAGTGACAGCTGCTTTGAGCGTGCTAATAACCATCATCTTGCAGTACACAGCTCTGTAAGACAAAGCGCTTCCCACAGGATTCCCCCAGACTTTCCCTCATGGGAAACACATCAAAAAGTTTCAGAGGAGACAGGAAAATTCATCCACCCAAGGAAGACCTCGGGCTGAACCCTGTCCATATCACAGAGGGGAAATAGCAGGCAGAAAAGTCCCTTGGCCTGAGCTGTGGGGTTGGAGGGTCAGAGGGGTGGTATCGGGGGTCCCCCTATTACCAGGGCAGAGACAAAGGGAAGGGGTTCATGTTCTTCTGTGCCCCAGAACACTCCTGCACACTTCTGGTGTTTGCTTGCTTAATTTGTTGGAAACTGAGCAAGAAAGTCAGTTCTGGGACTCTTGGATTTCAGCCTGACGTTGATGCATTGATTTGCCCAGGAAAGCAAGCAAGGGAGGAACTGGGTGAACCAGAGTTGAGAGAGCAACATCTTGCTTTGCTGCTGGGCTGTCTGAGGAGGAAGAAGGGAAGGAAAACACAGTAAATGTGTCCAGCACTGGAGAAGAGATGCTCTCATCTGGAAAATCACATTTCCCTGCTCCTTGCACAGAGATTGCAAAAGTGTGGACTCTCCTATGGGAATAGTTCCACATGGACTGTTTCTCCAGCCACCATCATGCCTAGCTCCCCCTTTCTTCCCTGACATAAATGCAGACAGACCAAGGAAGAGCAGTGTGACTGCAAATCTTCTAGAGAGCTGCGTCAGAGCCACAGAGAGTCTCATAACTGTGTAATGGGGTATGCAATAAACCTCATGAATCTCCACTTCCAACCCACGGGCGTGTCCTGGCTGTGTGCATTGTCCTCTAGCACCCTGAAGGCAGCCAACAAATAATCAAATTAGGACAATCCCAGATTGGCTGGCGATGGCTCTGCCAGCTCCTGGCACTGTGGCTGCCAGGGCAAGCAAGCCCTCCCCACTCCATCCTGCTGCCCACGGGATCCTGTCCCTCCTGGGCTTGGACAGGACCAGTCCCTGCCATGGGTGCCAGTGCCTGCGTGGGAAAGGCTGTGCACTTGCACATTCCTGGAAATGCTGAGTGCCAGAGTAACTAACAGTGGTGATGGACAGCACTGGGGAATGTGCTGGAAATGAGCTGGAGAGGCAGGAGGTGCAAGGCAGGGAGAGACCACCCTGGGGACTGTGTGTGGGTTGTGCATCTCTGCCAACACATCAGTTCCTGAAGGAAAAATACAGTGACCAAAGAGCTGGTTAGAAATGCTTCAACAGAACAGGGTTTTTTTTTCTCCTCCTGGAGACTGGCAATTTGCTAAATCCCAGTTGTTTTGCACCAGCAGACTTCAAGGACGCTGTGACAAACCTCAGACAGGTCACAAGCCCCAGCTCTCTGGCTGACACACCTGAGAGCTCATATAAGGGCTCAGTCCTGGTGCTGTTCCTATGGGAAGGAGGAAACAGCACAGAAAATGTGACACACTGAAGCTGCAAACCCCAGCACTGCTGTTGAGAGCTGAACACAGAGGCAGGGAGGCATTCCTGGTGTCTGTCACCTGCTGACCTGCTCAAGATGTGCTGACACTGGTGTGCCCCCAGATCCACAACCACCCACAATCATTCCAAGTTGTTGTGCTGCAAGCATGCAGTTACTCCACTGTTGCCATTCCCTGGTGACTTTCCAGAATTGTCTGTGTGCTCTGCTGAGATGGAGACTGGGCAGAGTGCAGGGGACATTGGTTACAGCAGGCTGTGCCTGACATCTAGCTGGGGACCACAGGGAGACTCAGCACAGAAAGATGCTCCTGTCTGGCATTTTCCCTGGTTAGCACATGTTTCAGGTTGGGCCAACATGGTGAAGATGAATTTTGGCCTTGCTAAAAACAAGTGCCTTCCTACCCCTCCTGTCTGCTGGAGAAATCACCCACCCTGGCACGAGGCTCCATGCTGGGGAGAGCAGGACACTCCAGTCTGTAGACAGTGTGGAGAGCAGCTCTTCTGCTGAGGTAGAGCCTCTGGGAACATGTCTAGAAGCATTCTGTCATTCCAGGCACAGGGATGCAAATGATTGCTGGAGGGTTTCTCAGCTCTGGGCTGACACGTGACAGAGCCAGGGGAATCAGCGACTTCTTTCCCAACTGAGACAACAGCCTGGCTGTGGGCTGGGAGGACTGGGAGTTGTTTCCCCAAATCAAATTCCCTGCAGCAGTTTGGCTTTGCTAGAAGTGTCATTTTCTACCTTATAATAGGACTGATAGTTCCTAAATTTGTGCCTCTCAGAGCCTGGCTTTAGGTAAGCGCAGACACGCGTGGCTGCTGAGCTTCATGTGCTGCCCTTGAGTTGGGCCCATTTCCTCAGAGGGAAAAAAAAAAAAAAAGCCAGAGGAGAAGAGAACACAGGGGAGAATCTGTGGGGAAACCCAAGGGGATCTGCTGAGCTTGTAGAATGTGGGTGGTACCACATCTGGGTGGAGGTTTTGCAATCTAATGAGAGCTCAGGCCACCTCTCCTAAAGAAGAAATTAATACATTTACAGTACCCAAATGAGAGCTTCACTGGGAAGACACAGCTTGTGGAACTGGCAGAGCTTTCTCAGGAATGAGGAAGAAACCCTGGACTTGGCCAGTTATAAATAGTCCCAACATTCAAAGCAAATAGTCCTGAGAGAAAGTGAGATGTAAGAGGCAGGTGGCATCGTCTAAAGTGTGGGAAAAGATTCAAAAGAGCAGATTCCTCTTTTAGGCTTTAGACAACCCTTCCACTCAGCACTTAGGTACAGTCTCATTGGTGTGGGGTCAGTCAAAAGGAATCTGTGTGCTGGTGGGTGGGTGGTGTGGCCCTCAAGCCACTTCCAGTCAGGCTTCAGGCACATCTGGTGCCTTCTATCGAACACATGCATCCTAAATGGGCTTTTTTCTCCACGGACCTCAGATGTGTGCTAACAGCTTTCTCCTGTCCTGTGGGGGCTCTCAAGGCACTTTATGGAAGGGAAATTCTAATGTTTCCTTCCCAGTGTGGTGCCAAGGGGACTCGCTAATCCCCGTGGAGCTGTTCAGTGGCAGTCAGGAGCCTCAGTGCCCATTCCCTGGGCTCCTGCACCCACAGCCCAAGGGGAATGGCCCAGCTGTGTCCTCTGGCAGGTGCTGTGCTCTGGCTCAGGGCTGCCAGGCTGCCACTGCCTCCCTGTGAGCTGTGGGGACTCCCAGAGTCCCTGAAACACAGGGCAGTGACTTAAGGGGAGTGCTGGGAGGAGGCTGGACAAGAGGAAAGAAATTAAAACAATAAAAAACGAGATGACATCATTCCTCTGAGCTTCCACAGACATAAACCCTCTGCTCTACAGGCACCTGGGTATATCTCATCAGCTTGGATTGGATTGTTCCTCTGCATATTTTAGTTGTGTGGATGAAGAGAAAAGAAATGTTGTGGCAGAGAAGAAGAAAGACTGGAAAAGGCTACAAAAAGATGTGAGCTGCCAGTGTGTTTTGAGTTGCTTTATTCTGAATCAATATTGAACTGAAGAGGAATTATAAATCTAACAGATTACAGCTGAAGCAATGCCAGGGCATCTGTTTCCAGATATTATTTTTTTTTCTTTTTCTTTTACTGGCTGGAACAGCTGTTTTTACAAGAACCCACAGTAAAAGAGTTATTAAAACAAAGGGGGAAAAGAAATAACAATAAACAGAAGATATATAGTAGACAAGGAGTAGCAGAGATGAGGGGCTGGGAAATAAATGGAAGATGAAGAATTTGACAACCAATAGTTTGTAACCACCGTCAGGTCTACAAAATCTGGAAGATGTTTATTTTACAAGACAGTGATCCCCAGCTCCAGGATGTGCTTGGTGATTTATGGCTCCTGGCAGCTGTTGCAGAGGTTGAACTAAGAGCAACAGAGACAGAAAAGTGTAAGCCACCCTTTGGTGCTTGCCTGTTGTTTCCTAAGGGAAGGGGATTTATTAGTAGGAAGCCCGTGGGGGTGGCTGGGGGCACCTGTGGGCAGGTTCCCAGCTCCGTTTCTCCCTGTGCCTAGGATCAAACTGACTTCTGATGAAATTCAGGCTGTAATTAAGATGCAAGGGGCACAGAACTGAGGGCACTCATGTGGCTTAAAGCCTTACTGTGCTTCAGCCAAGGCGGTGCAGTCAGCAAAAGCACGCTGGTGGCCGGGCTGAGGGTGGAATAGTGTGGCAGAATGAAGCTCTGGGAGGTCATGAAGCTGCTTGTCACAGTCCTGGCTGGCCACCACAGCTCCCTGGGAAAGTGTGAACCCACTCAGCCTGGGGTGCCTTGTCTGTGCATTGGCCTCCAGAGAGTTACAGAGTCTTTACTTGCCCAAACCTCTATGTAATGGAACAGATTTCTCCAGAAACTATTCTAAAACAGGCAAAATTATCCAAAATCTGTTGTCCCTCCCATAGTTTGACCTTTCCTTACACACCACCTTTTCACAGTCTCCAGCTCTCCAAAGACTGGCTCACAACCCCTGAAAAGCCATTTACAGTGGCATTTTGTAGGATTTACTTTGGTAGAGCCCTCTAGTTTCATGGTCCCAAATTTTTGTGATCTCTGCCATATTCAGGTGCTGTTCCCTTGATATGTGCTTGAAATCTCGAAATCAAGCAAAGACCCCTTCCCCAACACAGCTAATCCCCACAAGCAAGGGATCGTATTCCTCTTGTTGCTTTTACCAGCACTGATCGCTGTGGCTGCCAAAACTAAAAAGAGGATTTTGAGTTGTATCTGAAGTTGCTCAGAAGCCAGAAAAGAAAATCATCTGTCAATAATCCATATGCTTAACTTTCTGTCCCAGGAGTGACCCCCTGTGCTTTCAAACACCACTCACCTGAGAGACTCAGCGGGGATGTGGGAGGCAGCCCCTGCTGCAGCTGACACAAAACCATTCAGGATGTTGAGCATTTGGCCTTGTGCTTGCTTCAGGTTTATTGATTCCTTTTGCAACGAGGCACTGTAAATAGATTTATTCTTACAGTTATAATTGAGCCGATGAGAGCTTGGGAAGTGGGGACTGAGAGCAAGCAGAGCAGAAATCAAGCCTGAAAGAAGACACTGGTAGAATGAACACATCTCCCAGATGGTGGGAAAGAGGAATTAATGTTTCTCTCTCTGGACACTGCACTGGAATGGCCCTGCATGCCCAGATCCAGCACTGCTCTCCTTTGGGGCCAGCTCCACTTGCCCATGGGGGACATTGTGCCCACAGCCTGTGCTGTGCTGCCACCAAGAACCCACACCCAGTGCTCTGCTGTGTCCTTGGAGGGTTTCATAAGCCCCATCCCTCCCTCCCTCCCTCCCTCCCTCCTTTTGGCAGTGCTCTGTCTTCAAACCTAAATTTTAATGCTTTTCCAACCTCAGCCCTCTCTATTAAATGAGGAGAAGCAGAATTCTTTTCTTTCCCTTTCTTTTTCTAGCTTGTGTTTTTAATTGCTGAATCTTTCATCTCTTCTAAAGCATCTGAGAAGCACAGAGAGCAGTGGCCCTCCAGCCACTGTTGCAGCTCCAGGATGTGACCCAAAGAGAAATTATTCCAATAAATTTGCAGTCACCTCACAAACAGCTGCTGAGCAGGAAGGCAGGAATCTTCCCCTAGTCCACAATTTGATGCAGATTATTCACATGGTGCTACTGAGGAGTTAATACACTTGGCTGGGACAGGACAGAAATGATGCCTCCTTAATATGACAGAAAATAAATAGAATCTGCTTTCGAAGGATGCATTGACCGAGCTGTCGTGCCTGATGCTGGGGAGACAAGTGTCTACAAGCTTCAGCTTAATGTGGCATGGAAATGTATTGGGTTGTATTTATGGCCATATACAATACTTAACTGGCTATTGTGCTGATTAAATATTTAATTGACTGTCTGTGAGGAGAAATGCACCATTAGTCTATAGGAATTACACTGTTCCTTGTGCCTGCTCTTAAATGAAATGTGTAATTCGTTGTCACTTAAGCATAATGTTAACTGCCTGTTAAGGACATATTTTCAAGGGAAATAAATACAAAACTTGCCTGCTGGCATTGCCCCAGGTGAACCCTTACGTGCCTCAGTGTGGGCACAGCCCTCAGGGGCATCCCAGGGCTCAGAGACAGTGGGGGGGGACAGCCAGGGAAGGGACTTTGGGTTCCTGCACTGCCAAGTGGTTTTTGGAGGTGCTGGTTGAGGCTGGTTTCAACCCCTTTACCACTGGTCTTTAGCACTATGGCTGTCCAGGTCCTGTAACAGGAGAGAGAAAGGCCAGAAGGATGCTCCTGAAATACCTCTTCTTGCTGCAGAGAGCTCACCAGGAGAGCTTCTTTGCCTAGTTTTGTTTGGGAGTCTGAATTTAATGGGGAAAATGGAAGGAGGAAAGAGGCAGGGAGGAAGGCTTGTGAAAGCAATTGTTTCTTCCCTTCCTCAGGGCTACCCCAGGGTACAGCAAAAGCAAAGTACGCAGAGCAGAGCTCTCTTGCCTTGCAGGCTGCACTCTGCTGAGCACCTGCGAGAGAAAAATTTGGAATGTGCTGACTTTTATTCCTTATCATTATCATGATCATTATCATTTAATGTAAACCCTGCAGCTTGTGATGCAAAAACTGTTGGTATTTTGTTGGAAACCCACCCTGCTCTAGGTGCCCACCATGACACCAAAATCTTCCAGCAGCACGGACCCTGATGGCTGCACAGCCTCTGCCGGGAAGAGTTCCCTCACCACGGCTGCCACAGCTCTGTGATTCATCCCAGCAATGAAACTGCCATCTCTGTTGAATCTCTGATCCTTCAGCAGTGTAACTCTTTCTCCACTGACAGTTTGGCAGGCTTCGACAGCTGGCTCCTTCTCTTCAGCAGATTTTCACGTCCCTGCCCGTGTGCCGCTGCAGAAGCAGCTCCGGGCAGCATCCTGGCTTGCAGCGAGATGCCTGCGGTGTTTGTGCTTAAAAGCACTGGCCAGCTATTGACATCCAATAGCTAGACCTCATATTCTGAATACTGCAGCTTTACCAGTGTCCTTAGAGCCAACATTGATTGGGCTGAACTGTCTGATAAGCGCAGCTCCGTGCCGCTCTCCCACGCTCCCTCAGCTAAGGGAGTTTTGAACTTCATGATGAATGGTCCTGAGCTCCAAAGCTTCTCTTAACAGGATTGACCTGAAGACACAATTATCCTAGGGCACACAATGAGGAAAGCCCTGCCAGGACCAGAGCAGTGAAAGCACAGTGTTAATTTTAGCCAGGATCCATGTCCTCGTTAGGTGCAGGCAAAGCCTGACATTCCCCGGGCTGGCACGGGCAGCTCAGCTTGCCTGGCACCAAGGCTTCCTGCCCTTGATGTGCTGCAGTGTCCCCAGGCAGGATCATCTCCTACAAGAACTCCAGTTCAGCTCTACCACTGTGGCTGCTCATCTGTCTGCCCTCAGCCTGTGCTGGAGCTGGGAACTCCTCAGGGCACCCAGCCTTGAAAGGAGCTGGCTCAGAACTGGGGAATCCCCTGGGGATGACAAGGTGGTGGCACCAGTCATGCAGGACCAAGAGCAGAGCTGCACCAGCAACATCCATCCTCCCAGTGCTGGCTGGGAAAGCTGCTTTGCCACAAGGGAAGTGGAATATATGAGTGTCAGCAGCCAGGGCTGCCTCTTTCCTCTCCTCTGCTCCTCCCTGATGGTAGGGGACACACGCGTGGCTGGGACAAGCTCTGCCTGTGCTGCCCCAGATACACTGTGGTGATGGTCTGTAGGGAACTTCATCAACACTGATCAGTAAAATCCAGAAAATCCAGCCTAGGTTTGCTGCAAACAGCTCCAGGGTAAGGGACACTGCTGGGAATGAAGGATGCACCTCGTGGTGTTTCTGCATATCTGAGTCCCTGATAGCTGTGCTGGGAAGTGAAGAGCAGAGGGAGGGTCCTGTCCTCCACCTCCAGTGGTGTCACCTGCTGCCAGCCCCCTCCACCCATCCCAGATCCCTCGCTGTGTGCTGTGAGGTGTGACCAGTCAGAGCTGCCACCATCCCCATGGGGACAGTGCTGCCACGTCCGGGAGCACCAGGGAGATGGCACCGTGGCTTCCTGGAGGTATCTCAGCTCTGAAATGCCCCAAGTGCCAGGCCCCCACCTCCCAGCTCTAGGACCTTCAGGAGGCGAATGCAGATTGTCTTAGGTTGGTTGGCTTTTCTTTATTTTTCTCCTGTTTTCCTTTTTCCCCCATAGCTTTCACACCTCCCCTCACTCTCTATTTTTAATCAACTGACTCAACCCTGGTTTCAGTGCTTGAGGAGTGGAAAGGTGATCCCACTCCATCAGCAGGGCACAGCCCACACATCTCCCCTCTGTGCTGCTCCCCAGCCCACACAGTTTTGCACTGTCACGTGGGTATCCCTGCCAAGATACCACTATAATGTATTTTTGTCTCTATGGAGGTGGGGTTAAGGGGCTGAGGATCCGAAAGTCCTGGTTTGGAGCTGCATCAGCCCTTGGGAGATGCAGAAGAGCATCCTACCAGCTCTGCAGACCACATCCTGAAACTGGGATACCAGAGGGACATCAGCAGCCCTGAGTGGGAGACAAGGGCTAGTGAAAGTGAGAGGTTGCTGGAGAATTGGAAGGAAGCTGATATGGGGTCGAAAGCCCCTTCCCAGTCTGGGGATACATCTGTGTGAGCAGCTCCTGGGAAGTGCATGTCTATGTCAGCCCTTCCCAGTGCCAGAAGCACATCTGGCTTGCTCATCCTTGCTCCAAGCCTGGTGGTTTGAGCCATGCAGGATGTGTGTAGGCCCAGTTTTGGACTTTACTTGGCCACCAGCAGTGATTTTGGTAGGACCACATCATCCCTGTCATGGGCTGAGCCCATCCCCTATAGCCTGGGGAGAGGGGGCAAGAAGAGACATGGGGTTTTAGCTTTTCTTTAGAACATTAATCACACTTTAATTATATTGAAACCTGGAGACATGGCAAAGGATTAAGTGGATTATCTTCAAAGTAATTTGTTATCAAATATTTATTCTTCTGGGAAGGGAGATGCAGCCTGAGGAATTCTGCATTATCCGTGCTGCCAGCCAAGGACGTGTCACGTCCTTCATGCCTCCCCCTGCCCTCACCCCACCCTGACCACTCGGTGCAGGCTTGAAATGCAGAGCACGATCCCTCTGTCCCCTGGGGACAAGGTGGCCGGTGGCTTTGAAACCAGCTCTGCGTCGGGAGCTTGCCCCCGCGGGATGCGGGATCCCAGTGCTTTACCGGTGCTGTCTGCTCAGCGGGAGCAGCCAGCAGCGCTCCCGGCTCTGCCAGGGGGATGGATGCTCCCCGCCCCCTGCCAGCTCCTGCCCGCTGCCCGCTGCCCGCTGCCCGCAGGGGTGGGAAGGGGCCGGGGCTGCAGCTCCATCGCTGCCCGAGGAGCCGGCGGGATGCGTGGTGAATCGGATTCAGCCTGAGCTCTTTATCCGTTCGGCAGACTGTGGGTTTAGTGCTTGGATGCTTCATTAACTAATAATAATGAGTCATTGTATTTGCCTCCTGGGCATTGTAAATGATCCGGTGGCAGGAGACGCCGCGAGGACACGGAATCGCAATGAGGCTGCAAGGGGCTGAGCCTCGGGGCGCGGATAAAACCGGCACAGAGGAACCTCCGCGCTCCCCAGCCGGGGACAGTGCCCGGGGAGGGGACAGCTGCACAGCCATGTGGCCTCCCTGCGGATCATGGCCAGCCAGGCTCGTGGCACCAGGGCGCTGGGATGTCCACGATGTCCACTGGCGTGTCCACGAGGTTTCCCTCTTCCCTCTGGAACAGAAGCTGTTCTCTCCATTTCCTTCCCATTGGTAAAGAGACTTTCCAAGCCCTCCCTGCAAGCAGCTCCCGCAGTCCCCCTCTGGTGCTGCACCTCAAGGTGACGTGACAGGTACTTGGGGACCTGCCTTTGTAGGACATCTCTGCATTTCTTCTATGGATAGGTAATTCCTCCTCAGGATTGAAAGCAGGCTGATGTGCAGCACGGGAGAAATACGAATGATAAACGCCTGTCCCTGGCATGCGGGGGATGCCTGCCCAGTGCCCGTCAGAGCCCTGCATGCCTTGGCACTGTTCTGGGGGTGAAGGCCAACTACCAGATGTGCAGAGCACTATTGGACGTGACACAGATGCCTGTCCCCTTCCTTGTGCCTTGTTTGTGGGTCTATTTTGCCTCCAAAAGCGGGAAAACAGCTGTTGGGCTGAATGTGCGAAGAGCAGGACTGGAGGTGAGGTTGTCTCAGCTCACACATTGTCAAGGGCTACAGGCAGAGTACCTCCTGCAGGAGGGGCAGCCACCGAAGGGCTTCTTCTGCCTCAGTTACCAGGGGAAACTCCAGCCATTAGGAGCTGAGGGGGTGGCAGCAGGGTCCCTGTTTGTGTCACCACAGCCCCAGTCTGCCAGGGGAGCTGGGCTGAGCCTGTGCAGGGGGAGAGGCCCCGCAGTGCTGCGAGCTGTGAGCCCCACATTTCACCCCAGCTGCACACCCTGTGCTGACAGTCTGCCAACCTCAGTTTTGGGGGACCAGGCACCCTCTAGTTCAGAGCCAGACCTCAGGAACTGTGGGTTGGTGCAGCGCTGCAGTCACCTCTGTTCACCCAACATCACCCCACCACGGAACGAGCCAGCTTTGTTTGACAAGACATTGTTTTCCATAAACCATGTGGACTGGCATTAATTAGATTTCTATCCTTTAATTCTTTAATAATTGAATCTTACATCAGCTTGTCTTTTACTTGCGTAGGATTAAAGCCAGCCTGAGCAGGCAGCACCGATCTGGGTCATCTCCAGGAGCCAGCTCACCTTTACCTCCTGCAGCATCCCTGGCTCTGGGCTTCACTCCAGGACCTGGCTCAGGCAGGGCATGGAGCTGAGGCACCCTGGCCTACCACTTCTGCAGTGTTTATTCCTGGCAGATGATATTTAATAAGGCCACATAATTAATGAACTAGAAAGTGCTTCAGCAGCTTGATGTGAGACAAATATAGCTGCCTGCTCATTTCCAAGTACCAAACAGAAATATTTGCTGCCTGTTTCTGCCTGTTATGTATCATTAGCATTTTTGCCATCTCTATTAAGCATTTGTCTATAACAATACAAATACAATTTTAAAAATTCTGTTCTTATTGCCCTTAGCCCTTCTGGGTATGCTTTTTCCTTGGTATTTTCTTTTTTTTTTTTTTTTTTTTTTTTTTTTTGAATTCTTAACATCTCATATCTTCCATACCATAAGAACCACTTTTTGGTTTTCCTTGGCCATATATACATATGCACATTTTCCCATTGCAATTGATGCTTTCATTTCACCACTGACCCACAAGCTTCCTTCTCTGACCCTGTAACCAGTTCTTGTTGACTCTGAAAAATCCCTCCTAATTCCCAGCTGTGTATTTTTCCATCTGATTTTTTTTCCCCTCGCAGCCAGCCAGAGCACAGGAGCCTTCCCAGGGCTGTGCTGGCTGTTTACAGATCCTCCTGCCTCGCCCCGGGCGCGTTTATTCCCTGCCATGGCAACGAGTTCTGCTGCAGGGATGCTCCTGCTGTGCCTGAGCCCCCATCCCAAGAGGGCTCCTCTGGCCACGGATCCCCAGGTGAGCTGGACTCACTCACTGTCCTCCCTTATCCCCCAGCCCGCCCTGCCGTGACTCAGTTTCCCTTCCCGAAGACTCCTGTTACACAACATCCACCTTCGCTTGGCTGTGGGAGGTGAAGCAGCGAGAAAACTCCCACTGCTGGAGGTGGGAGGATGGGGAAGAGGGAAAATGTGTCAGCACAGCTTCTCCAGGCAGCAGCATGAGGACACTCGTGTGGCTCTGGCTGTGTTCCCTCCCCTGTGAGGCGCCCCACAGCCCATGACCCAGGGCAGGGAGGGATGCACAGACGGGCAGAACCTGCTGCAGGGAGTCAAACCAGACAGAGCCCTGGAGGAAACACCCCGTGGGACTTGGTGTCTGCTGCAGTTCCACTCGGGAGATGTCACCTGGGAAAGGGGATGGCGCTGCTCGGCTGGGGCAGCTGTGTCAGGTGTGTGACAGTAATGGATGTGGTGATGTCCCACTCGGTCCCCGTGGTGGCAGCCCTGTATCAGATCCTCTGGGACTGTCCCAGCATTGCCCTGGGACCAGTTTGGGGTTCACTGCTGGGCTCTCCATCTCTGAAACAGTTGTTTCCACCCATCTGCTGAGCAGAGGCTGATGTCTGCCTACCCCTGCTGATGGGAGGGGAAGAAAACTCAGGAGGAGGTCCCAGATAAGGTGGTCCTGCCTCCGGGACATTTCCTTGTGTAAGGATTAAAAGAGAAACAAAGTGGATTAAGGTCTCTGCAGCTGAGTTCCTCTCTGAACCCCCAGGCATTTCCACCCATGCAGATGCTTGTGCTGGTGCCTGAGCAGCCCTTTGGCTGGAGGCACAAGAGGGAAAAACCATGTGGGATGAAGTTTTGGGAACAGAGGAGCCGATGAAGCTGGACTCTCAGAAAGCTTCCATAGTCCTCAGGGTGGAGATGGCTCAGCACTGCCCTGACAAAGCAAACCCTTACTGAACACACCATGACTTTCTACATTTGTTCACATTTTCTGTCATCTCAGTGTTCTCCTTTGGGTTTCTGAGCTTTCGTGCCTGTTTGCATCATTATTTGCAGGTCCCCTCCTGGAGTATGAAATCTCAAAAGGTGCTGCTGGTACAAAGGAAAGCCACAAGGCAAGGAACAGCCAGCCCTGGAGGGAAAAGGCAGCAGACATCACAAGGCTGGTGGGAATCAGCGATTTCAAAACTGTGACTTGTGAGCAAATTCCCCGCTGGAAGCTGGCTGCAGCTCTCCCTGAGCCAGCTGTCTGCCCAGCCTGGGCAAGCACAACACAGAAGTATGAGCTTGCTTGGGCCAACCTTGGATCTGGAGCCCCATCTGGGCACTGCAGGAGCTGGCTGCTGAAATGCTGCCCTGAGCCCAACGAGGAGCCCCTCCCCAGCACTGCCTTCCTTGATGCTGTGGGTTTTTTACCAGCAAAGCCCCATCATTACGCTCTTGCCCCATCCAGGGTGTAGCAGGTTTGGCTGATGGTCCTGTGGCAAGCAGGAGGAGCTCTGGAAGCAGAGCTGTCCTGGGGGACCACATTACTTTGTTTACTCACAGCCAAATGGGTGGATCAAAAGGAAAATATCAAGCTGCAATGGCTGGGACTTGAAGTTGTGTCCCTGCTCCTCTTTGCAGTGTGCAGGACCTCCTAAAGTGGGGAAAAGCTACAGCAGGATGGGATGTTCCGGAACAGGGGGGACCCACTTTGTGCCTGGGGTGAAGGTGTGGGACCTGTGCTCTGGGCACACAGACACTGTTGTTGTGCTGGGAATAGGGTCCAGATCTCCCTGCAGGACAGACCATCCTTCCTCAGGTGGCAAAATATCCTCCAGGCTCCAAAACAGGCAGCCCCATGTCAGCCATGGGGCAGGCAAATGCACGGGGCTCAGGGGCTCGGGGACAGGCCAGGGGAAAGGACAGGAGAGGGAATCAAGGCCCTGAAGTGAAGCAGAAACACAAAGGAAATTTTCCCTCTGTCATTTGGCTGGCAGAAGGTGACACTGGGCTTGTCACCCGCTTTCATTACGTCTCCAGGGCTTTTCATGCAAATTCAGGCAAACAATTTCTCGGTTCCCTTTTAGCACTCTGGGAGGGCCAATTTCATTTCAGGAGCAGTGGGGAACAATAATCATCTTGAAGTGTCTTCCATCCTGAGAGACGCAGATAAGAGCTGTGCAGTGGACTAACAGCACTAATTTGACGTTTTCAGCAGATAGCTTTGCAGATGACAAAAATCAGACACCATAAAAAGCTGGTAAACTCCATAGCAGCAGGGTTACCCCCTCCTGCACATCCCTCCCACTCCCCTCCTCTACCCTGAGAGTGAGATGAAACCCTGTCCCTGAGGTCACTGCTGCTCACTGCCGTGGGGAGGGGGATTTGCTCTGGCTGGGGCAGGTTTGGCTGCTGGCTGAGCCCTGGGAAAGGAGAAGGACACGGCTGGGGCAGGCAGGGAGAGGCAGGTCAGTCTGGGAGAGGCAGTCTCATCCGTTTGTACTGCACTTCTTCTTTGGGAAAAAGAATATCACCTGTCTGCTACCTTTTTGGAGAAGTCTCTGGTCAGGTATCCAAAGGGAAAGAGAATGCTTTAGTGCTCTGAGATACCAGTTGAGATTCCTGATCCAGTTCATGGAGCCAAGCAAGAAAAATCCCACTTCAGCAAACCTTTTCTAGGTATTTTTCCGATCCCCTCAGCTGCCTGAGCCCATGAAAAATTTGCAGGCAGTTATCCTTGTCCCCCTGCCATGCACACTGCCAGCCCCTTGGCTCTCCCAGGGATGCACAGGTTTGTCTTGCAGCTCAGTAAACCCAGCTCCCTTCACGGGAGGGGTGGCTGGGTGTCCAATCCAGCTGGGTACCCAAACCATGGGTGGGTGCTGCTGCTATTTGGGAAATCAAGTGGCAGAGTGACAAAAAGTGGCTGTAAATATATCCCCAAGAGAGTCCGGCAGGGGCTGGCCCTGGGCTGGCCCAGTGGAAAACGGAGCCATTGAAACCTCGGCAATTTGTCTGGTCCAGAGCCGTGTGTCCAGACAGGACCAGCTCCCTGTGCCCTGCCCAGACACAGAGTGCAGCTGGGCTGCTGCCCGCAGTGGCAGTGTCTGCCTCTCCCCAGCCAGCCTGCTCCAGGTTTCATTGCTGTCCTGGAAGGGTTTCCCTGATGTCCAGCCCCCAGTGTTCCTGCTGCTGCTTCAGTCCATCCCGCCTTGGCCAGCACAGGATGAAGAACAGGCACCTCCCATTCTTGACATCACTTTTCCCATTATCTCCTTATTACAACCTGCTCTTTTTGAGCCTGAAGCCCAGTTTTGCCAGCCAGTCTTCCATGTGGCCCTTCTGGTCCCTCTCTGTCCCCCCCCTGCATCTGCTGAGGGTGTTCTTCCCTCCATGAGTCCCTCTGATGGGTTTAATCCCACTCCCAGGCACACACCAGCAACCTGGAAAGCTGCACATCAAGGTTCAGTGGAGGATTCATTTCCCTCAGGTCCCTTTTTAATCTATTTTCCTCCTTAGATAAAAGACAGGATTGAGTGACCAAGCATATGAATCCAACTGGGCCCAGTTTCTGAGTTTTAATTTCTGCCAGGCTAGGGGAAAAAGCAGAGACAAAGGCACTGATTTCTCCCTGGTGCAAGCAGGAGTCCAGCTTGTGGAGCACAGCAGGCTTTGTTCACTTGAACTTAAGCTGAGCCACGGGCACTGGGAACAGCAGCTAATTAAACTGGTGACACTGGGGCAGGCTGGGCAGGGCATGCTGCAGAGAGCAGAGGTCTTGCTGAAGGCATCTGCTGCCAGGTGGGAAATGAAACCCCACCCAATGCAAGAATGTGATTTTAAAGCCATTTTTGTACCTGAATTGGGGTGAAATGCAATATCAGATTTTTTTTTTTTTCCATGGGAGGAGATATTCAGCACAGCTTTAGGAGAGCTCAGTGGGGTTTCTCAGCTCAACATGTGACTGCTCAACCGGTGCCCATTAATTTTGTTTTCTCCCTGAAGGCAGAAATGGGACTAGGCAAATGTCTCTGGCTCTCTCACCCTTTCTCCCAGAGGAAATTCTTTTTTTTTTTTCATCAATCTTCAAATATTCCCAAGGAAAAAATGTTCATTTTTATGAGAGTGGCATTATAGCCAGCAAGCTGTAACCATGGGAAATTCCTACCTGATATGAAATTCACCTCACTCACCTGAGCTTCGATTGCTTTCTGCCTCTTTTTTTTAATTATTATTTTGACCACAAGCTGCTGAGGACAGGCACTGTTTCTCCTGTGGCTGCTGTGACTCTCCTGTGGGATGAAGGACAGAGATGCCCAGCCCAGACTGAGTCCTCCAGCAGTTTGGGAAAGAAGAACACCAAGTGGAAGTTGCAGAGCACCTACAGCTCTACTTCTATCCCACATCCTTGCCCTCTTTTTTATTTTGGATTGCTGATAGCAAGCACCCTTTGAGATTTCCCTTCAAGTCTCTGCTAAAGCTGGAGGTGTCATTTTCCTGATAAAATTTTTGAGTTGCACTGCACCAGCCCAGCTTGGCCTTGGTCCTGCAGCAGCTGTTGTCCTGCAGACACCTGGTGTGGGGAGGAGATGGCCTCAGCCGTGCTCCATCAGCATCCCTTGCTCCACCTCACATTGCCCAGTGCCTGCAAAGGCTGGCCCCCTCCTCCTCTGGCATTTATTGTGGCTCTGCCAGAAAAAAATAACCAGCCCTACTTGCTTTGTCCCTTGCAGGGAAACCATAGAAGATTTCTCATCTTGCTCCCAAATATAATGGAAGAATGTCTTGCTGGCCTGGCTGGTGGCAGTCCTGGGGAGGGAGACATTACAGTGTGGTGGTCACACCTTGCTGGTGTAGGTTATGTGTTGCCCATGAATCTCAGATGGGTGTCACTATTTTTATTTTCCACAGGCAGATTTCATAGGAAGGGACTACCAGAGATCACCCCTCAGCTCTGGGGCAGGGCCAGCTCTCTCCATGCCAGTGCTGATCAATATTGCCTCCCCTGTTTTTAATCCCTCCCATACCCTACTCTTGGAGATGGGATTAACATCCCAGCATCTCCCCCAAATCTCCTCTGCTCCAAACTGAGCCCTTTTGCCTGGCTTAGGGCTCTGGAAATGTGTGTCCAGCCCACTCAGGGCTGTGTCCCTGCAGTGGCTCCCAGCAGCCTGCTTCTGCACAGGACCCCTGGGAATTAGCAGGGAATGGACAGGGCATTAGACACAGGAGATAACACTGCTGAGATATTTACACTGCCCACTGAACAATTCCTCATCTTGCCAGAGGGCCCTGGCTGCTGTGAGGAGGAGAGCTCCTGCCATGGGAAAGGCTTTCCATGCCTCTGCAGTTGGATCATCTAAAATATTCCTCCTGATTTTAGGGTTATTTTATTTTATTTTATTTTATTTTATTTTATTTTATTTTATTTTATTTTATTTATTTTTTAGTGGTAAGGAGGGGGTAGTTGATGAGGGCACTGGAGCAGAGCTTGGGGAAGCCCACGAGCAGGTTGAGCAAAGCTGCCCCATCCCATGCAGGGTCAGCCCAGCCTGCAGGCTGCCTGTCAAGTGGCTGTGCCACTCCTGTAAAACCCCCAGACACTCCTCCCTGGTCTTTTCCAGGGAGAGACTTGCAAGATAATGATCTCGTACTTGCTAAGATAGAAAATAGCTCTAGGAAATGCACCCTTTAGGGACACCCCCAGACTCTGCACCTGCCTCAGTGCTGTCACAGACCACGTGGCAACTGGGATTTTTCCCTTGAGGAGAAAAAATCCAGTATTTGGTGAAAGATGTGGAGCAATATTTGCAAAGTGTAAGCAAAAGCACTGAAATGTGCTCATCTCTGCAAGCTGTCAGAAATGAGGGTGTGGAAAGGGAGCTGTGGCCCTTGTCCTTCCTGGAGAGATGCTGAAGGAGCAAGGCTGCAGTACCAGCATCCCTTTGTCCTTTGGCACCCAGTCCGGGACTCCAGCTAAATAAAACCACAAAGCTCAAGTGAGAACTCCACAAAACTGAGGGGGTAAAGATTTTTGATGGGTCTTCTTCCTCCCGCTGTGGGCTGGCGGGTGAATCTCATTAGCCCAGTTCCAGTCAAATACAGATGAGGCTGTTTTGAGACTCCTGCTTCTGGGATGGGGCTGGATCCAGACTCAGCCTGCAGAGGCTGCCAGGCAGGGACCCCCCAAATTCTCACCATGCTCTCAGCTCAAGGATGCTCTTTGCTTCCCTTCATAAGAAAACTGCGGGAAGGTTCATCCCCGGTGGCCTCTGGGGATCCCTCAGCCTTCATGGCTGCTGTCCCCAGAATCACAGACCCAAATTCACATCTGGGTGGAGCCTTTGCTTCCTCTGCCGTGAGGCAGCTCCTCCTGGAGCAGCTTGGGCACACGCTGGAGCTGGCTCACATCTTCCCCACCTGAATCCTGGGTTTGACATCGTTAATAAATAACACCCTGGTCCTTTTTATGGTTTTTTTCCCCCTCCTAATTTATAGCTTCTGGTGTTGTGCAGCTCTTGGCTGCTTTCTCAGTCCCCAGCTGGTCATCCAGGACTGCTGCATTAGTCCTTAGCCCTCCAGCCAAGGATGCTTTTTGCCATTGTCCCCAGTAAGAAAGGCTTTGCTCAAACTGGTGTTAACAGACAACAGCAGAAATAGCTCAGAAGACTTTTAAACCCCTGCTGCTCTTGAAACTTGTATTTAGTTACAATAGTTCCTGTGTGATCCCTGCCTGGGGTGCTTGAGCAACAGCTGGAAACTAATGTGGGCTGTGACTCTTGGGGACGACCAAAGCCAGAGAAAAAGGGCAGCAAGGATAGTGGCAAAAGTGATGATCTTGCTAAGAAATGCTGTTACAGAAAACCCAGAGCTGCCCATAAATCCCATCACCTTCTTATGCTCCTGAGCAAAAAACAAAGCCAAGGTAAAAAACCATCACAAAAAGTACCCTGCTGTAAAACCTGTGTATTGTAAAACTCAAGACATAAAAATAATAATAAAGCTGCAGGAAAATCTGGAGGCACAAGCTCTGACCCAGCAATAACAGAGCATCCAGGCACGCTGTGGGCAGGAGAAGGCAGACAGTGAGGTTTCAGCATCAGGCTGTGGGGTCTGACTGGCCAAACCTGGTCTTCCATGTGTTCAGCTAATTGAAATTCCTCGGACTAAGAAATAATCATATGCATTATGAAGCGTTTCCCCCCTGCTAATATTTTAATTGCCAGCTACTCCCTGCTCAGGGTGAGGAAAGGGGAATAAGGAGTTGAGAAGTCACAGTGAATCATCTGAAGGAACAGATGGAGTGAGGAGGGGACGAGGGGACCGGGCAGGGATTAGCACTCCACACACGCCTCCCCACACACCCCTCTCACTGCAGGGCTTCTCTCCCAGCACAGCAAGGAGAAACCTGTTCAAACATCAGGCCTTGCATTAATATCTCACTCTCTATAAATAAATCAATAAAGGAAGCTCTGTTTGGCTGCTCCTCCTCTGAGCCACTTAGGAGCCCTGTGATGCTTCAAGTCCTGCTTCATCCCTGTGCTTTCCTCCTCGTCTGGACGTTGGTGGGAAGGGGACATCACCATCCCATGGGCTGAGAGAGGCTGTGCAAGCCCTTCTGAGCCCTCCAGGTGCCCCATGCTCTTCTGGGGGAGCAGCACCTCAGCCCTGCGGAGCAGCCTGGCCCAGAGGTTTGAAGTTTTGCCATTTGTTTGTAGCATTGATGCTTTAGAGTTATGGAGTCAAAAAGAAAAGTTTTAAGCCTGCTGCTAAGTCCCTTACAAATAAATGACTTGGAAAACATACTGGGGTGCTGGGGGGATGTGCTGCTGTGTATTTCCATAGAGGTTAGAGAGGGAACTAGAATGGTCCTGTGGGAACAGGGTTGCTGGGATTCTGCACCCAGGGTGGCCCCATCCCAACATGCAGGCTGTGAAACCGAAGAGGGTTTGGCAAAAGATGAAGTGGCTGATTAAGAGCCTCTAAGGATGAAAATGTTGTGATGGGAGCATGGGGATGAGAACAATTCCCACTGAATGTCTGCAAAACATCTGGGCTTTGGATGGCTTTGCCTGCAGTTGGTTTGGGAATTTAACATGACACTCAAGAGCAGGGGTGGGAAACCCAGAACCTGCTTTGCCTTTTCTCCATATGTGCTCACAGACTCCCTGTCATTTTTGTGGTGTGTTTACTCTTTTTTTCCCCAACAGCTTGTATCTTATTGAGGAATTATGATCTAAACCACTGAGGCCCTGAGGGACCAGGGCTCTGAGCAGAGAAATGCTGTGTAACACCTCCCAGGGCAGATGGATGCTGGCAGACACTGCACTAGAACAAGAAGTTCAGGTGGTTTAAGATAAATGGCATGTGCTGGGTTTTAATGCATACGCAGAGCTGCTCTGGTTTCTGACAAAGGCAAGAGACTGGCACTTCTGAATCTGCAGCTCGTGACAATTACTTACAGCAAAAATGATTAATATTACCTACAGGAAGCTGTGCATGCAGCCCTTGATCAGCACAGTGTCCCACAACGGAGATTTCTGCTTTCTTGGAGTATTTGTTCAGTGTGCAGAGCTGAGCAGCTGCTCGAGGCAAGAGCAGTTTTGCCTGGTGATGGAACAGCCACAGAGCTGGGTGTGAGCTCTGCCGGGAGCAGCATTAGAGGGATGATTGTCCCAAAGGGAGCAGAGCCAGCCACCTCTCTCATGTCTCAGGCAGGTCATCTGGAGGCACGTCAGCTCCTCTGACAGAAGGAAACCCTTTTCCAACCAATGGGTCTGTGCACTCAATATTGCAACTCACAATATTTTCTGGGCAGCTCACCTCAAGCCCCTCCTCTCCCTGGGTGTCCTTGTCTGTGTTTGGCATCCCTTTGCTCCCTGGTACATGCAGAAGTGTTTGCCACCCCTGCTGTGCAGCTCTTGTACCAGAGTCCCAAGTGTGAGGTGAGCCCTTGAGCATCGAATTTTTAAGAAATCAAAGAACTGTTTCTCCAGCACTGAGCCTTCTCCCTGTCCCCTTGCTGCCTGCAAGTTCAGTGAGGCAGCAAAGGCTGCTGAGAGTATCAAGGAGACCCTGCAGGGCACCTGTGACTCAGGATACATCCTGGTTGCTAACCCTAAAATCTTTAAAAACATAAACAACTGATACGCCCTGGACTTCTCCTCTCTGGCTCCCAGATACCCCGGGAGTGCATGAACAGAGGGCTGTGTTCCACCTATGAATCCACTATAGTGATCAGCTGTGTTGAGCATGTTATCCTCTGTTAGGAGCAGGCAATACTCTCAATGGATGTGTTAGGATTGCAACCTGATGAGCCTCCTCTCCTCTCCTCTCCTCTCCTCTCCTCTCCTCTCCTCTCCCTCTCCCTCTCCCTCTCCCTCTCCCTCTCCCTCTCCCTCTCCCTCTCCCTCTCCCTCTCTCTCTCCCTCTCCCTCTCCCTCTCCCTCTCCCTCTCCCTCTCCCTCTCCCTCTCCCTCTCCCTCTCCCTCTCCTCCTTTGCTGCAGCCAGACATTGATGGCTCCATAACTCAGGGCTGGTGGAGCACAGCACAGTCCCAGAGTGTTACAAGGTGATCAATAATGAGTAGGAATTAATGCACTGGAAATGATGGATTCAGAGTCAATTTGGAGTGTGGCTGTGGGCTGTCACTGTTGCTTGGCTTCGTGGGGACAGCAGAGCAAGTCGTGGGTCACAGGCAGCTCACAGGCACTCCCTGCATCTGTCTGGGCTCAGAGATGTGCAGCCCATCTTGGCTGAGCTGGCTGAAGTTAAACAGCTGATGCAGATCTTCCCAGGAGCCTGGGGATGTCTGTCCAGGATGATAAAGGTGAAATAAATCCCAACCTCAAGGCACCTCATGCCTAGGCTTCCAGGCAGAAAAGCAAAGCTCCTTATGGACTGGAGATAAAACTGACACCCTGTTGAAGCTCTTTAAAGACCGGCTGGCTGCAGCTCAGTGTGGGCAGAGCAGCCTTGATGTGGCAGCAGGACCTTTCCTAACTTTTCCCTGGATGATGCACAGTCTCAGCTGTGGTGGCTGCACTCCACTGGGTCGGCTGAAGGAGCTCTGGCTCTGTGTTTAGCAGGGGAAAGCAGCAGTATTTCCTCTCCTGCAGCCACCAAATATTGTTCTAATAATCAAAAGGCTTTTCATCTCTGTAAACCACGTCCTGCTAATTCTTCCTGCAGACACAACCCAGAACCCATCCTCTCCCACCTCATTCATTTTCCACTTTCCCTGACCCTTTATTGCCTAATAAATGTTGTCTGATTCAATTCTGGAATCTGCTGCTATGGTGGTGGTCCTGCCCAGGACTGGCACCACCCCTGGCTTGCCTGGGCTCCTGCCCCCAAGTCCTGCAGGAGCAGCACTGCCGAGAGGATGGGGCCGAGTGGAGGGGCTGGAGCTGGAGCAGAAAGCTCCTGGATCCCTCCAGTGAGGAGGTGGAAGACTTTGACTGCCATGTCCTTGCTCCAGAGTGAGCCCTGATCAGGAGATGACCTCTCTCAGTGCAGAACTGGTTCATCTCTTTGGCCAAGCATGCAAAACGGATCCACGTTTTGGTCTGTCACCCCAAAGCAGTGATCGATGGCACTGAGGGGACTGGGGCCATGGGAACTGTGTGACAATTCAGAGACTTCAGCTCCAGATCAGGCCAGGGGCTCTCTGGGGTGATGAGCGGCCTCAGAGCTCCAGGAAGGGTGGAGGATGGCACGGTGTGGGCCGTGGCACTGGCACACACCCAGAGGTGGTCCCTGCCTTTGCCTCCCCCCTGGGAGGCACTGGGGGAGGCAGCACTCACAGCAGACACATCTGCATCTCTCCATGTCCTGGGTTTGCCAGTGTTGCTGTCATCTAAACATCTTCTGTCTCTTCTGCATCAAAGAGAGATCTCTCCATTTGCAGCAAGCACGGCCAGAGGTCCTGTATTTTCAGCAGCTGCTGAGATGAGGAGTTTGCAGGAAGCTTCCTGAATCATCTGCTGTGGTGAGCCCACCAGCTCCAAATGTCTTCTGTGAGCTGGAGACAGCAAGTAGCTCCTTTGGCAGGTGGAGCCCATCCTGACACCCTGAACTGTAATGTTATAAACACGAAATCTCATCAGGGCTGCCAAGGAAAAAGCTCCAAATCACAAATACCCGCCATTTCAGCCACATGGCCAAGCAAACAGCTTCTTGCACCAGTGCTGCCTCTTAAGTGCTCTCAGTTGGGGTCTGATGCAGCTTCTTTAGGTTTGTGGTTCAAGAGAGAAAACAAATCCATTTTGATTTTAAACAGCAAAATCTTGTTCACTGCCCAGATTCACTGACTCAAACCCCTTTGGCATGATGAATGTTTTAGCCAGGGAGTAAGAAAAGTGTTTCTCTTTCGTGGGGAGGGGGCGTGGGTGCCTGGTTCCATCCCTTCCCAGCAGGAGCTCTGTGCACGTTGCTCCCAGCAGCTCTCCAGGCACTGTGGCGAGCTTCCCCGAACACTTTAGTGCATAATAGGACTGGTTCAATAATCCCATTACAGCCTGTCTTCAGGATGCCAGGACTAATTGGCAGGCACTGGGACCTTCGTCCCCAGCTGGAATTTTATTGCTCATCACGATTAACCGCAACGCTGAAGTCCCTCAGCCACACATGTGCCATTAGCTCAGTCTGGAGCTGTGTCCTCGCTGGGCGCTGCACCCTGTCCCCAGCCTCCAGCAGGGAAAGTTCCCACTTATTGCTGCAGCTGATTTTCTTTACTTCATGCAGTTTGCAGCTTAATGGGATTTATTTTGCGCATGTCCGGTCGGAGCTGCTTCTGCACGGAGCACTGGCTGGAAGCCACCGTGCCAGCAGAGCTGGGGAAGCCAAGGACAGCCCCAGCCTGGTG
Source organism: Anomalospiza imberbis (assembly GCF_031753505.1). Classification (NCBI taxonomy): domain Eukaryota; kingdom Metazoa; phylum Chordata; class Aves; order Passeriformes; family Viduidae; genus Anomalospiza; species Anomalospiza imberbis. Next base: position 13,246,687 of record NC_089695.1, on the reverse strand, counting down.
CTTGGCTGTGGCCATGGGATGGGGAAGAACAGCCTGAGCTGGCACTGCCAGCCTGAGGGGCCGTGGGAGGGGCTGTCATTAGGCTTTGCTGGGCTGGTGACATTTCTCTATCGCAGCTCTTGCCCTCACCAGAGTGCCCTTCCCCGCAGAGCACTTGACATGTGCTCCACTTGGAAGGCAGCCAGAGGCACAGCTCACCCCAGTGCAACGGGCACCTTTGCACCTTTGTTAAAGTCTGGGCTTTGGGTTTTTCCCTGCTCTAAAGCAGTTAAACAGCAACTGTGGCTCATCCTGGTGGCCTGTTTTCATCTGGGATGGATCTTCTTTCAGGGAGAGAGCAGAGAGCTGAGGACAAACTCTGACAACACAGCTGGTGTGGGTTCTGTTTCCTCTTAAGCCTGAAGAGAGTCTCAGACTTCAGAGACTCTGCTCCCACTGGGGCACTTGGTGGTGATGAGGAGTAAACTCCTGGCCTCTGTGTTTGTGTTTCCCACCTTCAGATGTGACTAAGATCCCAGTGTCACAGACTGAGCCTTTGAAAGCACACAAACCTCCACCCAAAACGTGTCCTTCAGCTGGAGACTAATTACAAGATGATACTGGACATGCAAAAACTTTACAAGGCTTTAGAAAGTGATTAGACAAATTATAGGAAGAAAAAAAAAAAATCCATCAAGAGCTATTAAGCATCAAGACAAGGTACCCAGATGGGAGGATGCCAGGAAAATGTCCCTCTAGACTGTTCTCTCCACTACATCCATCCACTCTTCCAGAACCACAACTGGGATGTTGGGCTAAAGAGACCTTTAGTCTGGCCCAGACACACTAATTTTGGGCTCCTCTCCTCTCCTCTCCTCTCCTCTCCTCTCCTCTCCTCTCCTCTCCTCTCCTCTCCTCTCCTCTCCTCTCCTCTCCTCTCCTCTCCTCTCCTCTCCTCTCCTCTCCTCTCCTCTCCTCTCCTCTCCTCTCCTCTCCTCTCCTCTCCTCTCCTCTCCTCTCCTCTCCTCTCCTCTCCTCTCCTCTTTCACTAGGGATTATTTCAGGGTCTGTGTGCTGTGCAGGGCTCTTTGCCATCAGTTTCTGGAGGGTTTTTTAATCAAGAGCTGGTATCTCTTGGTGCTGGAGCAGAATGTCAGGCACATCTGGAGTGCTGCATAGGAGCCTTTGGGATGAGGATCTGTCACGAGGAAAGCAAAGTGTGGCTCTTCAGACAAAAACTTGTTGAAAAGAGGAGAAAAAGGAGGCTGGAAGAGACTTCTCTTGGTTTTCACAGGTGAGGCTGGCATGCAGCAGTGACAAAGCCTAAAAGCCCACAGGATGCAGCTGGGGAGGGCTGTGTCATCAAGCTGCACCAGCAGCTGGCAGGGGCTGGGCTTCAGCTGCTGCTGGAGAAACCACACCACAGGAGCGATGGCTTTTATGTTAGATGTGGGCTACAGAATCAGGTATCCACTGAGCAGCAACCTTAAGTACATTTCAGTACTGTCTTCTCTGCTTTTATATTGGATAAGCCCCTGGTTCAGTCCATTTCTCCCAGCTAGAGCTGTTAGTCTAAATAAAACCCTGCCCTCTTTCTGGCTCCAGGCCCTGCTGTCTTGGTTTCAAGCCCATCACCCTGCCCTGCCAGAACCTGGCAGCACAGTGGGATGCTGTGCCCAGAGCCACCCCTGGGAGCCTGCCATGCCCCCAGGAGAGGCAGTGTGCCTGATCCCTTTGGTGTCCAGCTCCTGTGGATCCCCCCTGCCTGTGCCTGCCCAGGGCTGCCCAGCAGTGCACTCACCAATGTTGCTTTTTTTCCAAATAACTGAGCCACTCCTGTGTGCATCACCTTTTGGAGGATGAGATGTTGGTCACACAGGTCTGGTTCACTGCCTCTTCCCTGCCCAGCTGGGAGGTGCTGCTGGCTTTGGGCTGCCTGCCCCTGGCCCTGTCCCAGGAGGGGACCCGGGGATGGGGAGAGGTGAGCGCTTGGCTTCTGCCTCCTCATCTGGTTTTGAGCTGTGATTCCAGCACAGAGCTCTGTGTTGGGGCAGTATTTCATGCTTGCTGGTGTCGGCTGATAAACCTTTGATTTTCACTTCTGGGAATAATAGCACAGTAATGAATTATATTCACAAGAATAACTGTAATAGTCATAAAACCGCAAATAGAAGAAAATTGTAAATCAGTCACCCCCTTGTAATGTGCTTGCTTCATCTGAATCACCCTCCCTGGGCAGATTATCAATTTTATTTGGCTTTTCCATCCTAAACTTTTATTAAGTGGGGTGCCTCATGCGTAAAGATACCGAGCACAGGCCATATGTTCCAGGGATTTATCTGTTTACTTTGCCTTCCTTCCCTCCCTCTTCCCTCCCTCTCATGGCTCTCAGGACCCACAGGCAGCTGACCTCGGACCATAAGAGACACATGTCCCCAGTGTCACTTTACCTTTATTATGCAAAAGAAAAAAAAAAAAAAATCAGGCTGACAGTGATGCAGAGGCCTTCCTCTGTGCCATGCAGCATTAGCCAGACCCTGCAGCTTGTTTAGACTTCCATGTAATTAAAATAGAAAGCCATTAGCATAGCTCCAGGGTAATCAAGAGGACACATCCTCAACTCCAGCATATCCTGGGCTGTGGCATGAAGATGCTGCTGCTCCCAGTCCATGGGACAATGCTCATCCTGAGCCCTCTGGGTACATGGGACAGCCCCTGTGCTCAGAGAGAGGTGGGAGGCAGCAGGGAAGCAGCAGGGGCAGGATGGTGACAATTTACTGCTGTGCTGGTGACAATTTGCCCCTGTGCTGCTGGGGCTGAGCAGATGGAGAGTGTGGCTCTGAAGGCAGAGCCGTGGCACCAACTGCTGTCTGTGTCTCTGCTGTGGAACTCCCTGTGTTTTATCCTGGCCATGGAAGGAGGCAGCAGCAGACAAAACTTCTGGGCCCAAAAATCTTCTCTTGCTTGGTGCTGCATGGTAATTTTTAGCAAAGTCTTCATCTTCTCCCTTTCTACGGCAGAATCATATTTTTAAAAATCCCTTTCTTTTTCTCTAAAAGGCACCTGTTCATGGCTTTTTCCTTGTCTTCCATCCTCTCCAGAAATCCTCTGGTTTCAGTTGTGTTCAAGGGGTGCAAGGCTGGCACACAACCAACTCCAAATCAATGCTGATGGGAAAGAGGTGAGAGTAGCCCAATGAGCTGGGGAAAGGTGCAAGTTCCAGTCAGCAAAACACAGCTGCTGGGTTCAGTGACCCTTTTGGAGGCAAGCTGCATACAGGAGTGGAGTTTGCTTCAGCTGGATGTGAACATGCCAGGGCCTGCACGGTATTTCATGGCTTTTGGAAACACCAACTGCAATTTTCCATCAGAACACAGCAGGAGAAAAGGGAAAAACCACAGACCGTGTGATTTACGAGATGCTTCTCTTGGATTTCCATCTGTGATCTGAAATTACCAAGCAATGTAGAAACCCCAAATTGTTGCTCCAACTGCTCCCATCGTGGGTGCTTTTGCCATGATTTTTCATGCAGCTCCAGCTTCTCCTTCCCCATGCCCAGCAGTGCTGGCTCTGGCCTCTTGCCCAGCAGCAGGTTGGTTTTGTGGTTCACGATGGTCAGAGCATTTTGGGTTGTTACTGATGGCTAGTGGAGCTGAAACCATCTGCACCCATCAGGGACTCTTGGTCAGTCTTTTTAGAGCTTAGCAGGACCTGGAACATCTGTCGAGTGAAGGATGTGCTGGAGACCAACATTTTCTGCTCTGGCAAATAGCTCCTTGCATGCTCAGGCTCATTTGGCTGAGCAACAGGGTCTTGGCAACCACTGGAGCTGTGAGTGTGTGTTAGTGCAGGCACCACCCTGGGCTCGTCCTCCTGGCCCTGCACACGTGGGCATTGCCTGGCTTGTCACGAGTGCAGGCTCAGGGGTGACCGGAGAGGAGTCAGGGGGTTTTGTCCAGCTCCCCCATTCCTCCTCTCATCGCTTCTGCTGAGGGGCTGGGCCAAAGCCAGGCTTGTGATGTGGTTTTCCCAGTCTTCCTGGAGGGGCTTGCATTTTCAGCCTGGAGCTATCTCAGATCAGCAGCCCTGCTCCTGCTGCTGCTGGATTCATTTGGGCTTTTCCAGAGCTCCTGTTTGGCCTCATCTAAGGAAAACCAGAGCCTGCCAGGCATGCACAATCAGCAAGGCTCCAGACCTGCTCGGCAGCTCAAATTGTTCCTGGCTTTGGCAGAGCTGGAAAACAGGCTGAAATCACCTGAACTGCAGAGGTGGCTGGGCAGGGGGTGGGTGGAGGACAGGCACAGGGCATAAGGTCACTGTGACTCGTGCAGGTGCTTCATTCAGCACCCAGAACCAGGCATTACCTGCTCCTTTGTGACCCAAGAGGCTCATCAGGGGGGAAGAACTGTCACCGGGGCGTGGAGAAGGGAGGTGGGAGTGGGAAAGCTTGAAAATACCACAGCATCTGCTGGCAGCTCAGCCCAAGAGCTCCTCCCCAGAGAGGGTCTTGCTTGCATTTTCCAGGTGATAGATTGACATGTGCTCTCCAGTCCTCTGTTTCCAGAGATGCCAGAGGCTGGGGGGAGCCCATGATGAGAGCCTGAGAGCAGAAAATCCCTTGTGAGATCCCTGCAGGGTGTGTGAACTGCCCTTGGTCCTCCAAAAAGCACTGTGGGAGTGAGTTGTTGCTCGTGCTGCTTCACAGCACTGCAGGGGGTTGGGACAAAAACCTCACAGGAATTGGATTTTAAAGGCAAGTTCAAAGTTCAAAAGTAGCTGTAATGTGAACAGAAATCTGCTCTTTGCAGCCAATTAGCAAGGCTGTGAAAGCAGCAGGAGCATCTCATGTTTTGACAGCATTAAAAAGGCAACAAATCTAAACAGTGTGGATTGAACATGGCACTCACAAGAGCTGCTCAGAGCCGATCTGGTGGTGGCTGCAACAGCACAGCAAGTCCGGGGACCAGCAAGGTCCCAGCAAGGTCCCAGGCTGCCCACCAGAACCAGCATCCCTGCCCTGGCCGGCTGCTGTTGGCAGGAGAAAATAACACATTTTGTGTTGACTCCATCCAGAGCAGTTTTGTGTGCAAGGGTCTGTGTTTGCTCCACGTGGCCCCCTCTTTATTCTTTTTGGGTTGAAAATTTTCTTGGGTAGACAGGTCTGGTTTTGGGCTGTCTCTGTGCAGGGCAGGCAGCATAAGGGGATGCTCTGTCTGCCTGGCTGTGCTTGCATGAACAGATGAGCATGCAGCTGTTTCACTGTCCCAGCAGAGTGAATCAATGAGTCTTTAATTAATTTATTAATAAATAATATTCATTAGTTTACATTAATTATTTTAGCAGACTTGGGGAATCACATAGGTCTGGCACAGTATTCAGGGTGTCACCTAGGGAGGACAGAGGAGGAGGATTCTTCCTGAGAGGGGCTTTCCTGTGTGTAGGGTGAGGGATGCTCCATTGTCCTGAGGATGCAGGAGACGGTTCCTCAGGTGATTCCTTTAGGGCCTATGGAACACTGAGGCTCCCAAAGAGACAGATTTTGCTTCTCTCTTGACTAACAAATAATGAAAGAGTCCACTTTGGCTGACTGGGGCTCACACACACAGAGTCCCTCTGGGACCTGCTCGTATCAAGAACCTCTTGATGCAATCCCCAATGTTTTTATTGCTCTGAACAAAGGGGGAAGTGCAGGGGATCAGCAGCATGTGGGAGAGGAGACTCTGCTTCCCGTGGGTGCTGGTGGAGCTCCTCTGGCCAGGAGCTCCAGAAGGACCATGAGGTTCACCTGCTGATTCTCTAGGTGAAGCAAGAGGACAGCGGGCTTGTGTGCGAAGCCTTCAGACTTTTATTGTGAAAAGGGGCTGATGTGATTACCACAGTGCAGGTGTGCCCGTAAGTGAGGGCTCCAAGTGCCTTTTGTCCCAGCTGAGGCAAGAGGAGGCTCTCCAGACATTTGTTGCACGCAGCAGGAACGGAGCAAGCAGGATCCAAGCCCCCTTTATTCTGGCACCTGAGAAGGGTGGACACCCCGTCCCTGGCGACCGTCCTGCCCCACTGACGAGCCGTGTCTCTTTCTCGGGATGCTTCCCCGGCAACAGCAAGCGACCAAGCCAGTGGCTTCGGGAACGGCACTTGGAGGCAGCTCCGGTCCCAGGCGGAGCCGGGGTGGAAGCGCAGCCCCCGCAGCAGCCCCAGCTCCGCGAGCGGGCTAACGAGGAGCAGCAGCGGGGCGCACCGGCAGCGGGAAGGGAGGATGCTCTCGGTGGCTCTGAGCCGCTCCCTGCTCAGGGCTTCTGTTCTGGAGGTGAGCACTGGAAAGCAGCTGCCTCCCTCCCTCCCTCCCAGCCAAAAAAAAAAAAAAAAAAAAAAAAAAAAAAAAAAAAAAAAAAAAAAAAGCGGTGACAGCTTGATTTAGGGCTGGATAATGAGACAATTGTGAGGAGGATGGGTACAGTGGGAGCCGCCGCTTGCCAAATCATTTGGCTTAATTGATCAAATATTTTTATGCATCGTTTATTCCTTTAAGGTGACCATAAGCCGCTTCTCCTGCAGCTCTGAAATGAGCAGAGCAAGGCTGGAATTCAGCCAGGCTGAGCCCGGTGCGACAGAGAGGGGTGGGTGGCCCCAAAGGACCTCCTGGCCACCGAGGACTCGCCCGGCAGCCGGCGCTGCCCGCGCCGAGCGGAGGTGGGCGAGCGGATCCGGCCTCTCCGGGGCCTCCCGGGGCACCGCCGCAGGTACCATCCGTCTGGCAGGGCTTGTGCCACCCGGGCTGTGGCTGCCCTTCCCCGGGGACGGCTGTGTGCCGTGCCAGGCTGCTCCTGCCATCCGCCGTGCGAGGGAAACACCCGGCGAGCCAAGGCGGGCACGCGAGAAATTGCCAGGAAATGTGCTCCCCGTGCAATTAAGTCGCTGTGATCGCTAAATACTTCAGTCAGAGCTGGATCTGTTAACCTACAGAGGAAAAAAGGACAAATCAAATCCGTTCCTTGTCGGCTGTTAGCTCCCACCCTCCCGCTGCAGGATGCCAGGGGTGGGAATTGCCCTCGGTGCGGGCAGGAGCGGGGCACACACCTCAAATTCCAACCTTCTCCTTCGGGTATCGCTGCTCCCTGGTGCCCACTTCAGCCCCCGGAGCCCCCCATGTCCCTGCAACCCCTCCTCCTTTGGGTTCAGGCTGGCTCCCACGGGGGTTTCTTCGCCCACGCAGGCTTTAACACGCGGTGAGTGGAGAAAAGCGGCTGCTGAGGGTGCCGTGGGTGCCCGGCTGGGCTGTGGCGAGGGGTGCAGCTCCCCGGCGGAGGAAGGGCCGGCAGGAGCAGCCCCATCGCTCCGGGCACAGCGCTCGGCTGCTGCTCCGTGCTCACAGCAAACCAAGAGCTGCCTCTAGCGGGGCTCCGGGCGAGGAGCTCCTGCCCGGCCCTGCCCCGGGGATGCTGCCTGGCTGCGGTGTGTCCCCATCACCCAGCAACGGCACGGAGAGGCGTCCCACCGCATCCCGTGCCATCCCGTTCCCACCTGCATCTCCCTTTGTTATCCACGTTTCCCTGCTCCCTGGCACGGTGCTGCCCCTCCCTCCTGCCACTGTCAGCCCAGATCCTGGCTCCGAGCTCACCTGCGTGTTCTCCTGTTTCTGCAGGGCACATAAAAACCTTGACCCAGGCTCCCTTTCAGCTGAACAAAAGAAAGCCTTGGCTGCTGAGATGAGAGCGGCAGCAAAGGTACACCTGGCACTTGGCTGCGTCACTCCAAGGACAGTTAAAGGGAAGAAAGGCACAGGTGCTCCCAGGAAAAGGAGAGAACAGCAGGGATGGCTGGCAAAGGATAAACACCTGGAACCTGTGTTTTCCTTTCCAGGGGCGGCTTCCCTGGTGCCCCGGGAAACGTCAGGGACTGAAGAGAATTGGTCAATCCCATTGTCCCCATGCCTGAGGGGTCCTGATCAGCCCTCAGCACTGTCCCCTCACAACCTGTGTCCTGTTCTGCCTCTAAGTGTTGTGTGTAGGTAAAACCTTACAAAGAAACCTTACAAACCTTGTAAAACCATGGCTCAGGCCTGCTGCTTTGGCTAAGCAGAAAAGGACTACGGGAAAATGACTCAGCTGAATTAGAGGTAGAAAAACAAGTCATGTAACCATCGTGTGTTCACGTCGTGGTGTGTGGTCGTTGGTTGAATGATGTTTGTTATGATTTAATACCATGTAGCTGATAACAGGTAGTTGCTTTAAAAGGCTGGGTTTTTGCAGTATAGCAGCTCTCCTTTGCACCTGCCTGGGGGGGGACCCTGCGTCACTATGGACCCTCACCTCACATCTAAGGACACGTTTCCAAGCCAGGGGATGCTGGAACCTGCTCTGGCTGAGGGCTAAGAGAATGGGGCAGCTCATGAGTAGAACATCCCCAGATGCTAATCTGGACTCTCACAGCCACCAAATTCTGTTTTCTCTTAGTCAAAAACCTCCCTGTGACAAACCTCCACTAACTGTCCTCTTGCTTCACCTAGAGAATCAGCAGGTGAACCTCATGGTCCTTCTGGAGCTCCTGGCCAGAGGAGCTCCACCAGCACCCACGGGAAGCAGAGTCTCCTCTCCCACATGCTGCTGATCCCCTGCACTTCCCCCTTTGTTCAGAGCAAGTCAAGTGACATAAGATTGCCTTGATCACACACCCAAGGGTGCTGCTCTAAACTTCTGTGCTTGAGGAATGAGCAACTAGACTGTGGGGCTTCAGAAGAAGGCTGGAAATCCTGGAAACATTGGAATTGAAATGCAGGGAAGAAGACAATGAGATAGAGGTGAATTGGCAGCTGGGGCTGACACTCCCAGCCCAGACTCATAGGAGGAAGAGCGGCTGGCCTGTGCTCCCTGCTGCCACTTGAGGAAGGTGGCACTGCGGCTGAGGCATGTCAAGAGAGCTGCCATTCTCTATGACCACTAATGGTATTTGCAGCTCTGCATTTAAAAATGATGATAAAGGTCATCAAACTGTCAGGAACAAAGAGAGATGGGGAGCTCCCTGGAGCCAGGGAGGGATTCCCTGCTTTCAGTGACCAGCATCCATTTATATTTCACTTGCACTATGGACTCAGAGCAAGGAGCACGGCAGAAGTGCTTTGCAAAAACACAGTAGGAAGGAGCACAAAGACATTGAATTTGTCTCTACTTGAGCTTCTAGACCTTTTTATGCCTTCTTTAGACATCACCAGGAGATATTGCAGGGGTTATAAACTTTTCCCAGAAATTATTTTGATGAGCAGAAGTCCCTGATGGGATAACAACAGGTAACTTCCTGTAGCCAGGTGCATTCTTCCCTTCCTTTTCCTCTTCTCTCTCAAGGCTTTGATGAGGTCCTGCTGGCAGGAACTGCAGCTCTTTAGATCTATCTGAGCTGTGAGGTTCAAGGTTCTTTCAGAAATACAGTCTGCAACACCAGTGGTGGAGATGAAGGGGAGGTGAGAGGACTCCCAGCTGCAGAGCCATTGACCTTGGCCTGCCAGCCAGATCCACAGCTCAGGTCTTTGATCCAGGCTGTGGATCCAGAGCTGTAGAGTGGAGACCTCTCTTGCTATTCTCTGAGTTCTCCCTTTGTCACAACTATGGCACCCCTCCTGTCTTCTGTCTTCAGATGTTGTCTCTTTTCTCCCCTTAACTTTGTGCGCTGTCACGCTGGCAGCGGGGACAGCTGGCAGCCTTTCTTCCTTTGTGACACAGAGTCATGCAGCATGGGGCTGTGTCTGTGCTGATACCACATCCATGCAGGCCTGTGTTTCAAGGACTGTGTTTGCTTTATTTCTGTGGGTTGAAAAAAAAAGCCCCAAAATCCAGTAAGAAAACAGCCTTGCTCAGAAGAGGTCTAGCAGTTAATTAGTTTCAGCATTGTAAGGCCCACTGCCCAGCAGCTAAAAATCATCGTGTTTGAATGGTGAATTAAGTCAGCCAAGCAATAAATCTGAGCAACAAAACAGTCTCTTTAGCTCAGAGATGTTCTCTTTCCCCAAAACACTGAGAAATGGCTTTTTCTGAGAGCTCACAAGGTCATCGAATTAATAAAGCATTTCAAGTAATGTGTGGAAGTGAAGTGACACCCTGCTGCAAGAGATTTGCTGTTAAGGCCAACTTTCTGTAACAGAGTGTGATGCATATAGGATTTCCAAAGCAAACCTGTCCTCTAATTTAGGACAGTTGTCCAAACTCCTTCATGTCTGTTCTGGTCCATTGTCTCCCTCCCTAGTCATTATTTAGGAGAGTTAAGCTTGAGAAAAACTAAGAAGAGAAAAGAAAAAAAAGAAAACTTGGGATTCTCCCATTGACCAGGCAGGATACTTCTGAATATTTTTATGCACTAAAGGGAAGACACCAAGGAGAGAAAGTGAATGAAATGCTGAGAATCTCTTGAGATAATGGTGGGACAGACTCATGTGCTTTGCAGTGGCTGCTTTCCATTCCCCTACCACATATAAATACAAAGCTATCATGAGACTGCTGCACCCAGAATACTGGAGCTACTCCTTTGATATAAACAGCTCTGGTGTCAGGGACATTTCCATCACCCAGCACAGACAGCAAGAAGGTCCAAAGCCCAAGAAGCATCACTTAGACATCCAGGCATTAAATAAACAAAAGGAGTTTGACTTCCAGTTAAATTCTGCCAGTTTAGGCCAAGCACAGAAGGATCTCTCCAGGCAAGGCAGGCACATGGAGCCGGGTATGTTTTTGTGTTGCCCTCCAGTTCCTTTCCTGCATGTTTGGTGTGGCCCTGATTTGGGCAGCAGATGTAGCAGCAGTAGGCATGGAAAGGATGAGTTGGGTGATGCATTAAGAGATGCTTTGTGGCAGGTATTAGGGAAATCTTTCCAGTAGTCTGGAGGGTTTAGCAGAACAGATTGCCTGGGAGATGCCAGCAGCTGTTTTTAAGCCAGGATGGACATCTGTGGCTAAGAACATGTCCTAGGTGGCCTCTCATGCTCCCTTCAAACCCAGGGCTGTTCTCAGTGTCCTGGTCTTTAGAAGAAGAGAAGGTAGGACAGGACAGAATTTTCACTTTCAGCTCATGCAGATTGCCCATAACAGGTCTTATAGGAGAGCAGGGAGCTCTCCTCATAGGAAAGCAGGAGGAACTCCAGCCAGTTATCTCCAACACCTTCAGTGGAAGTTTGTGGAATGGCAGCCTCCGGCTTGCACTTAGAGCTGAGTATGTTCCTTCACTTTCCACTGAAATGGCTTTTTGCACATTTGTAGAATGTAACATGAAATACACACTTAATAATATGGTAGCACAAAGAGGCACTGAATAGGACAAATATAAAGAAGAGATGGCAATAGCCTCTGCAATATCGTGTCCACTGGGTCCCTTCTCCATTAAATCCTAACCCAGGTTCCATTTGCCTTGGATTCACTCAGCACAAACCTCTTCAGAGAGTGTCCAGTGGCAGAGCTCTGCCCTCCCAGCACCGCAGCTCACAATGACCGTGCTGCTGCAGGCAGCTGAAATCCCAGGGATGCTCATCCCTCTGCAGCCCCTGACAGCACTGACATCCAAACCCTGCAGCACACAGGACGTGGCTGCAGCCTCTGCACTCTCATTGCCATGCAGCAGGACCCCCAGATCCCATCTGGAGCGTGGCTGCAGATGGATGGACATATGTGGATGTGTTCACACCCCCACTGATGGAGACGTCCCCGAGCAGCCGTAAGCTCGAGTGTGTGGTTTGCGTTTGGGGCAACAGAGGATTTTTCTCCCATTAAATAAATAAAAGACGTTCAGAGCAACTTGGGATAAAGCCATTCTAATCCTTTTATTCTTTCCAAAAGGAAAATGATTCCATATTCAGGGCATTGTGCAAACAATTAATTAGCCTAACACAAATGAAAGGCCTAATTGCTCAGCATTATCGCACTCATTGGCAGCCAGGCATGACCAAAGAATAGGTACTGTTTTACCAGGGAAAAAGAACAACTTCCCCAATTTTAGGGCTTTTTTGAAATTTCAGCATCTAGCAGAACGATTTTTTTTTTGAATGATGGTGTAATTCTCACTTCCACATGCAAAAAAGCTGGCAGTATTTGGAGACATCTGAATGAGCTGCTATCCAATTAAAAAATGAGGAGAGGAAAGAGACTCAGCTGGTGTGAAATGACCTGGCTGAAGGGAAGTCGATAAAGCTGTAACTTGCCTGAGTTGAATGACACTGTGGCATCTCCAGCTGGAGACTTCACTCACAGAAGTGCTGTAACATTGAGAAAAAATATGTATTTTTTAAGGCGTGCACCTAAAATGAAAGTACAATCATCCTTAATGCAGTTCCCTTTGCAATGATCTGTTGTTACCAGATGGAAAAGTGCTCCAAATGGATGCAGATGAATTTGTTCACTGTGGATAGGATCATGAGGGATCAGATTACAGGAGCTTTAAAAAACTGAACTGTTATCATTAATGCATCTCTCACAACAAGGAGACAGAAAGCAGATGCTGACTGAGTATTGACCTAGCCTGAGGAGTATGGGTCCAATAATTCTTCCTTTAGGCAGCTGATTCTCATGGGAAAATCCCCAAATATTCAGCTGTAATCCATTCTCCACCCTGTGCAGAGACTAGCAAACAGAAACTTTGCTTTAAAAGCAATCTGGGTAAATTCTGCTCTCATTCACACTTGCACACCCCCATGGAAGGCACTACAGAGGACTCCTTAGCAGGGTGAATTTTTGAGTTTGGGGTGAGGGATTACAAAAAGAAAGGTGCTTACAATACAGAATAGTACCAGCATGTGAAAAAGTTAAGAACAAATAAAACAGATTCCTGGTTGAAGGTCACACACACAATGTGAAACAAAGAAGTAAAGGCTTGAGGGCCTTCCTGAAACCATTTCAGGTCTGTACATGTTTGTATATGCAGCTGGGAACAATTATTAGATGCTGTTGAAGACTGTGAGACAAAAAAAAAAAAAAAGATGTCATAGCAGGAATGGTCCTTCAGATGACTGAATATCCCAATAACCTGTCAGGATGATTAACAACATTTTGCTGAGCTCAACACAGCTGCTATGTAACCTTAGAGAGACAGGCACTCCTCATACGTAAAACAGAAAATTCCAGCAGAACAAGGGTTTTTTTTTTCAATTTATTTTGCAAATCTACCAATTCATTTTATGAAAGTATGAAATTCTACGTGGTTACATTGAACAGTTACATTACAATCCAGGTAATACAAATAATCACTACAAAGTTAGTTTTAGGTACTCTTGGATAACAAGTAGATTTCATATTTTTTAAAGTAAGTCACAAAAAGAGAGAGAATAGCCTTGTGATTGTCAGAGACTTTAGTTTAAAGCAAGGAAACCACAGTAGATTCTCCTCATCCTACAAAAAGTTGAGAAACACTTTCAATGTTAATGTTCAATTAAATTCATCAAAGACATTAAGTGCACACATCTACTCCCAGGGTAACAAGAATAGTTCACAAGTTGTTTGGAAACTGGTGTCAAATTTCATTCTCTGGAAATCACTTTTACCATTTAACATCACCTTCGTCCTTGCTTTCAGATCCACTAAAATCCTGTAAAATGCACAGAGCTCCAAATCCTCCCTAATTGAATTCAGTGGGAGTAGGATCAGTTCCTCCATTCAGAAGGTACTCCTGATATACTGAAATCCTTACAAAACAATCTCCTTCCCAGGAATGAAATTCATGTAAGGAACAAAATACTGTAGTAATTTAGGAAAACTCTCAGCTTTGCCATCCAGCAATTGACACTGCAACTGCATTTCTGAGGACTTTATGCATGGTCACTCTTTCCTCTCAACCAGCAATAGGATGTATGAAGACACCAGGTAACTGTGCTCAGTAAGAACTTGGAGCTACGTAAATAAAGTATAAAAATCAAAAAAAAGATCAAATCAGTCTTGAAACTGCTCTCCTGGCACTCATCTGACACACCTTCAGTGTCATTCTGCTGCCTGTAAGCTGCCACTTCTGATGTGACATGTGTCAATCACAACTGCTTCTTAGGAAGCAATTAAATAGTTTAGATTTTGTAGTGGCATCTCACACTGTTTGTGTATTTAGGGGTAACACATCCGTATGTTGCATATCAGTTCCAGAAGCAAGGAGAGCTGTTCATAAGGAAATAAGGCAGATGCAGCTACATTCTGATGGCCTGTGGCACAAAGGAGATTGAAGCAGATCGTTCTCTCTTGTAGCCTTCACCTCTTTGGACCAGTGCATCCTAAAGGGTGCAAACTCCCAAATCTCCCCTCACACATGCACAACAAACCTGCAGAACCCATTGTTGCACAGAAGTGAAGCCAGCAGCTTCCTTCTTCTAAGAGAAATAAATATTTATCCACAGAGTATCTTTTAACACTGATAACATCAAAAAACTTAAAAGAAACCAGACAGGTTGCACAAAACTGTACACAATTTTCACCTGGACATAAAGTGCCATCAAACTATGGAAGGAAAAAAAGAAGTAATTGCTGAGGCAGCTACTCAAAGTATGTACAGAAGGTTTTATTCCCCTGAAACAATGTTTGCTACAGTCTTGGAAATGGCACCAAGCTGGTGGGAATGTTACGGTAATAAAGGCTAGCAATTTCCTTCCTGACTAACACTACTCTTACCTGACAGGCAAAAGGCAACTAGGGTGATTTAACTGGTGGCTGACTGCAGGAATTTCCCCAGAAGGTAGTTTAGAACGGTAATAGATGCTGTCATTTCCCTGTCTCTGATATGGTAACTATAGTTCATTCAGCCCCTTCTTTCTGAGCATGTATTACCACAGACAGCCCCACCCTCCTATTACCACTGTGCCTGCTTGTTTTCCACCTCTACTCATGTAAATGTAATGTCAAATCCTCTTAAGAATCCTGAGCAGTCCTCCAGAATCACTTGTTAAACTGACATTTCTGTAATAATAAGGAAAGAAAAAAGAGTTGTGTGAAATTAAATGGCACTCCTGTTGCCAAGCTGTTAAAATTATATGGCAATATGCTTCCAGTAGTTGTAAGAAATTAATATGTGGAGTGCTTACAAGCTTTACATCTACTAAATCTCAACAGGATATAAAATGCTATTTAAGTCATACAAATGTTAAGGAGAAAAAAAACAGCACCAAAGAGTGGAAGAAGAAAGCAGATTCTTGTCTGCACTCTGATTCCTGGAGCCTGGATCTCTACAGCTGAGGAAGCCAGGTGGGAGATCCTTGGTGAAGTACTTGTGTACATATGCCAGCAGCTGCAGCTCTCCCTTCTGCCACCTCTGCAGCACACAAGGCTGGGCTCTCTCAGTGAGTCACTCCCCTCCTGCAAACAGCGGCTGGCAAACAGCTCAGCCAGCCCCCACTCTCTGCCACTGCCTTCTGACAGGACCAGCTGGAGCAGAGCGACTCAGTGTCACTACTTTTCACCTGCTTTATTATAATGCTGTTCAGGAAGATGTGCCTGAGACACCTGTCTGTAGATGATGAATTCATTTCTTAGTTTTGCCACAATGTGATTACTGTCATCCTTTTCTCACCACAACAGCAAATACAATATAAAACTTTGGATTTTCTATAGTGAGTGAAATCAGCATAATGAAAAGCCAGGCAGTGCCAGAAATGCTGTCACTGCTCCTTTCTGTGGGACAGGACCGGGGTAAGGCGCTTTGGCAATCAGCACCAAGTTTAAGCAACAAGCTTTTAAAATACCCACAAGTTTCCTGCAGATGCACAGAAAACTGAGACCTCCTGGTTGTTCTCTAAGCTGCTTTAAAACTACAACAATTCATTTAATCCAGCAGCAGATCCTGGCACTATTCTTTTCTAAGTACAGTACATTTTGATAGCAACACAAGCATGTGACACAAAACAGATTTGTTCAAGCTCACTGTGGTTCTGATGGGCTACACGCACCAAGAGGCAACTCAGAAAGAGCACAGAACTCAATTCATCAGGACAACACCAGCAACTCAAAGGAATTTCAGCACAACTTTGCGAAGAAAGAAGGAGCTCACAAAGGAAAAGTTCTTATTGCAAGTTGTACTGCTCAGCTTGGTCACTTCTCACACAGATCTGAAGTATCAAAAGCTACCAAGGAGCCAAGGACAGAGAATTCCTGTTTTGTAGCTATTTTAAATATAGCAAGCCTGCTTTAGAAAGAAAAGCCCCCGCACAATATTCCAAATGGCCTTTTCTAGCAGACTGGAATTGTTAAATCAATACTGACAGAAAATACACACTTCAGAACTACTTCTGGCACCTTGCAATTTGGAAAACTCTTGTGCACACGGGATGAGGCAGCTTGTTTGCAGACCCTTTTCTCACAGTACCCTTGGATCCCCTGAGCTTCCTTCACCCCCTCTGTGGATCACCGGGCTCAGCAGGTGCCTTCCTCAGCAGGCACAGAGTGGCAGCTGCCGTGAGACACGGTGTCGATGCTCTGCCCTTGGCACTGGGGGTGGATGGACACCTGCACGGCGATCTCCTGGCCCTGCTCGCTCAGGGAGCCATCGTCCGAGTCCCCGGCCGGGGAATCGCTGCGCTTCATCTCCGCGCTCCCGGGGAACAGCGCGGCCTGGGCCCCGCAGCCGGGGGGCTGCTTGTCCTCCTTGCCCACCTCGTCGGGGTCGTCCACCCGCACGGCCTCGAAGATCTCTTCCATGAACGCCCTGCAGTTAAGGATCAGAGGCGGGAGGGGAATGCTCCTGGCGAGCTCTTCGATGTAGCGAGCAAACTCCATGGTCTTAAACTGAGTGACTTTGGCCAGCTCGAGCGTTTTGGCAGATGTGATGATGGGGATACGCTTGGCTATCTCGAAAGCCTTCTGCAGCTTCTCAGCCCCTTCTGTCCGGAAGAACTCGTTGATGGCCTTCTCCGTTTTGCGGAGGTGGCTGCTCATCATGCACAGACGGGTGATGTTCAAAATGAGGGTGATGGCAAAGGCAACGAGGCACACGATCATGTAGTAGATGCTCATGTCCCCCGAGGTGAAGATAACCCTCAGGGTGACTGTGTGGTACAAGGTCTCATTATGATTAATGCCTGCACACGTGTACCGGCCTCGGTCAGCAAAGCTGACCTTTGTGATGTTGAGGCAATTATCAGCAATCCTCCACCGGTCATCTGCAGAGGGGCAAGATATAAACAGAGCTCATGAAACAAAAATCCCAGGGTAAACATCATCAGGAGTCAAAGCTTGGCAGCGAGCAATCCACTTCTAGCATAGTAACAGTACACCAAGGACTGAAATGTCCTTTTCATGCCTGTGACACAGAAAGCCATAACCCACTTACCCATCCTACTGCTTAATGCTAAATTATTCTGCATGCTTGTTACACTACTTTTACTTCCTTCTCTCAGCTGCACTTTCCAGTGAGCTTCTGATTTTTTCTGATAGGAATCCTAATTCTTAACTAGGGCTTCTCACCCTATGTTAAAAGAATGTCCTCTATAAAGTCTAATTTTCCATACGTTCAGAGTCAAAAGTCAAGTGACCCATGAAAAAGATCAGTCTGTAAATGGCTCTGTTGGCAAAAGAACCCAGAATTTTCTTGAGCCAGTTTTCTGCTGAGCATGCAGTGCTGACATGCAAAACCCAAGTAGAAGAGAAATCAATACAAGAAGCTTTATACAGCATTTGCTGTGCATTTATAACGTAGGGGGAAAACTGTTTTCATAACTCATTTCTTCTAATTACTCTGCTTTGAACTGTTTTCATAACTTATTCTTCTAATTACTCTACTTTGAACTAATCTCCAGATGGCATTATAACTACAAAAAGGTTACTGAATACTTAAGGCAGAAAGATGGCCTCCAACAAGATCCTATCAATTAGTTCGATGACCTTCATTAATACTAATAGAGAAAAACACATGTATCTCTAAAACATTTTTTTAAATTAAAAACTGCAGGGATAAAACTGAAAGAGCCAATAGCTAGAAAAATATATTCCCCTTCAGTTCAAAAGGGTTAAATAGCATGAATTTCATCGTTGGCCATTACATATTGTGTTACTTTCCACAGTCTCACTGGTGCATAAACAAAAAAATAAATGTATGAATTATGTTTTAAAATATATCCCATAACAAAATTAAAACACCAACTGCCAGCTCAAAAGGTCAAAAGCAAGTTGTGGAGAATTGCGTTTAATTCGTGCATTTGGAAAAATATAATTTCAACCAGAGCAATAATAAATAAAACCATCAGTTAGTATTGGGTAAGATGAAGACTCATTTCTTCTGTACACTGGGAACACTGGGATGACTCTTGAACAACATCATTCTGTGGGGCACCAAAGCAGGATGGATGGGCTGGGACAGAAATACTCAGGTGTAATTCCCACGCAACATTTCAGAGGGCAAAGGACTTTGTTTTGCTCTCTCCTTATCTCCCAGTTGTAAAAATGGGAGGATAGGAAGAGAAAATTATAATAAAGTCACAGGGGTTTTCCAATACTGTTTAAAAGGGGAATAATGATGGATAGAAAACAGCAGGAAAACTCACCTTCATCTTTCTGTTCAAGCAGGTGTCCTCTGGAGTTATACCAAAGGATATGTTCATACTGGCTGATGTTCAGTTTACATTCAATTAAAACACTGCTCCCCTCTTTGGCTATGATATCATGGTGTGCTGGAGAACTTATTAAAGCCTGAGACACTGCATGAAGTGATGCATTGAAAGACCTAAAAGCAACTGTCCTGTTAAAAGCTACATTTTCCACTGTGAATCCAACTGAAAGACCAGCACTAACAGTCAAAATTAACAGGCAATAGCTGAGCTTCATGGAAAGCTAGTGAAAATTCTTCTTTCATTTAATTTGGAGAAATGAGGTCATACGATATTAAGCTGTCTGTATTGCTCGGAGATAGGAGAGGAGCTCTTGATTTGTTCTGTGATGGAAAATGTCTGGGATCCAAATGCACTTTCAAGACCATCAATATCTGAAGTGGAAACTGGAAGTAAAACTGGAAAAAAAAAGGCAATAAGTTTATTAACGACAGCAAGGTTACCATGTATTTAAATTTAATTTCCAGTAAACAGATTTCAAATATCATAATGTAAACTGTCAGCTAAGAGGTTCCAAATCAGAGCTTTGCTCAGAACACAGTGATAAAATGAGGGTAAGAAGGCATTAGCACAACCTCCAGACCACTAGTTGTTCATCTTCCCAACCAAATAAATAATCTCTGGAACAATAATCATTAAGGGGAAAAAGGTTTTACAAAAAGAACAAATTGTTCAGACTACTCGAAATGCACAATTATCTTTAAAAGTGGATACTGCATTTTTTACCAGAGAAAGAGTGCTTTCTCAATAGAGGAAGAAAAGCAAGAAAGAGGATGTAATTTCTGCCTCCCTCTCCAGCAACATCTAAGTGCTTTTAAGCCCTGGTTTTCTAAAGCCAGTCTTTCATTTACTCCCCAGAGAAAAACCAAAGGACACACACACACACATCTGATTTTCAGCATTTACATCTATGATGTAGGGGCACAATTGGTATTAGATGTCTAAATACTATATAATATGATTTAATTACTGGTTGTTATCTATAGCCAGAAGAGGAAGTCCCTTTCTGAACAGTAGGACATTGATGTCTACACATATTTCCTTTTTTGCAATATCTCTTGCCACTGCTGCGTTTTCTAAGTCTGCTTTCTGTTATTCTTGTTTGTTTTACAATGAGCTCCTGTTGAAAATCTTTTAGTTTAGGCCACTTCATCTCAGCAGTCATATATTCTTCATGTCTTCTCTACCCAAACTTCATAAACTGTGAAAAAAATTGTTTCGTCTAGGGACAGATACTCTTCAAATTAATGTGCACAAAAGATATTTTAAGACATTAGGATACAGCCTTTAATTTTCTGTCTTTTGCACACAAGCCAAAATAAAACCAACTTGTAACAAAATGAAATGACACTGATAAGAGACGATCTGAAATCAATTTCCTGGAAGCCTGATTCAAGAAAATTTCTAATCCAATATATGTTCCCTGAAGTTATGATTCCATTTAGACAGCTCCAGAGCCTTAAAAAAACATTTACAAAGTACAGAAGCCACAAGCTCAAATATTATCCTAAAAAATATCTCACTTCATACCACTGACTGTGTGATTTCAAATTTATCATCTTTTCTTCTACAAATAACAGATGTTAGTGGAAGGGAATTTCAAAAATATCACAACACAAAGGGACCCATTTACTTAATAAATAATGCAGACACTTTTCATCCTTCCAGAATTACCAGTTAACACTAGCTAAAGCACTTCTGAAAAATAATGTAACATGCATAAAACCAGGTGACTTCTAGTAATTGTCTTTCATCAGAGACAAACTAAGCATATTCAAAAGGGGGAATTCTGTTGATGCTATCCAGACTGGGAATTTTTTTCAGTGAAAGTTAATTTGTCGAAGGTCAAACCAGATTCCAGACTTGACATCTGATGAGAAATGTGTTATCTGACCCATTTCCATTTCTGTTGCAGCTATTGCCAAAACCAGTTTAACAAAGAAGGCAAAGAAGACAGCTGGGTCCAACTCTCCTTCAAGCTTGACTAACCAACTCACCCACTGAATCCTGCAAGAGAAACTGGAAAACAGGCTCCCTACTTGTTTCTCTGTAAACAGCAATCCCTTCATCTGCTGCCTTCTTCTTTTTTTTTTTTTTTAATCATTGGCCCCACTCTGTTTTCTATCATGCCTCTTGTCCTTTCATTTAAGATTAGACTAGTGCAGAGAACTCAATTATACCATTGTGCTGAAGGAGCTACTTTCCCACAGCTAAACAGTTAAAACCACTACCAAGGCCTCTTTCATTCCTGTTTTTCACCAGCTACACTTTAGGGGAAGTGTTACTGAGTCCTGCTGCCTCTGAAGAAGAGCATCCCATCCACAGCAACAGCACAGGTCTGAAAAAAAAATACTAAGGCTGCTGTTGATCAGCAACTATTCTTCTGTTTGAGGGAGTGGTTTTAACCTTCCATTTTCATACCCCTGGTATTTTCAGAGTGTTTCAGAGCCTGCAAAGGCTGCTGACACTGACCTGCTTGCTTTATGCAGACCCCACACAGACAGGCTGTGGACTGGTAGTGGTTTGTGGACCACTGACATTTGGGTTGCTTTAAAGGTCTGTCACAGCTTGTGGTGGCAAGCGAGGTGCTGTGGTCCCAGACTTTCAGCAGACATCACCCTGTGACCCAGCTGCCTTCAGCTACATACGCACTTTTGCATGCATCAAACTTCACAGAGCCTGATGCAATTAAAACTGACCACAGTCCTGCAGCAAACACAAACCCTCATCTTCACCCTTGAATCACAGGCACATTATAACTTCCAGTCTTCTAAAACAATAACATCCCAACTGATACTTTAGATTTATTAGAGAATAATCCCAGTGCCTCTTGTACTTTGCCTGTGCTATTGTAATTTTAAATTATTAAATTTGAACTGTTAAGGTTTCCAAGCGTCTGTGACGTCTGTTCCTAAATGACATTAGGAATCTCACTCATTTATTTAACACAAGAAATACTCAGCAACATTTTCCCTCATAGAATAATTATCTTCAGTAATTGCATATGCTCTCCACTATACTTGCACTGAGCCTGCATAATGCATAAACCGTTGGTGATGGGTCATTTAATTTTACTATTAAATTCTTCGAGGTCTGATTTATTAGAAATTGTTTGTCTTTTGGAAAAGCCATTATTGCTAAGCAGACAATGATCTCTCACTGGCGAGTGCTGGGAACAATAAAATGATTTGCAAAATCCATATTCTTCATCCATTGCACTTATGCAAAACAGCTGCTAAAGGACCCAAAAAGGATAAAGCGTGATCAGTGCCAACATCACAATCCTTCAACAAAGTGTTAAGCTCAATCAAGATGAAATGTGCCAGAATAGAAACTGGCTATTTTACAACTGAACCTGAAGCTGAACTCAACACATTTAACCTTTATTAAACCATAAGTTGCAACAACAAATAGCAGTGGAAAGATAAAAATCTGTGATGCATGTGCTTGTATGAGTCATCCTTGGCTCCTACCCTGAAGAAGTGTATTTGTGTCCAACTTAGAGCACTCTAAGTAGTCCCACTGAGGTCAGTGGAAGCACTGATAGTACTTAAAATTACACACATTTATATGGCACTGCAAAATTGGGGCCCAAGAGGTTGCAAGTTATATGGTTTTACATTCACTGCTTATAACATCACTTCATACCTGGAGTAACGTGAAGCAATAAACCGAGACACACCTGACAGAGCACAGGCTGCTGATGGCTTGCAAAAATACCATTTGCAAGCCCCCTCTGACCCTCTGTCAAACCAGGGAGACGCATTTGGCAGAGCCCTGCAAACAGGAACTCTTGGGATGTTTATGAACACAGACAGCATACAAGAGCCATTCCAGGTGCTGCCAGCATGGGAGAGGCTGCGGGGAGGGCTCACCTTCTGCTGGCACCAGCCAAAGCTCTGTGGGGGAGTGGCAGCACCCAAAAACCAACCTAAGGGGCAAATGCACAGCACCCCAGGGCCAGCCTCACTGCTGCCAGATGGGATTTGTTGTTTTCCCGTGCACATGCCCTGGCTGCCTGACAGGACACGGTGTTTTGCTGTGCCTATCCCTTGGCTGTCTCACACCTGTCACGGGCTAACTCGCCACAACATGCGCGCCAAAACAGGTTTTTTCTGTCCTGTCAGCTAAAAACGATCAGGCACAATGTTTCACTTAGCATTACACTGTCCTCACACCCCCTGTAGGCTCCAGGTTCACTCACGGAAAAGCCCTGGTCCCAGCTGGTGGTGGCAGTGGGACACACAGGACACGCGACATGACCACACTGCAGCCGAGGGCACCGGCCCACGGCGGGTGGCGTCACGCGGGCCGGTGCCACTGGGGCACGTCGTCATGCCAGAAACACAAACAGAATATTCTGAGTTGGAAAAAAAAAAAACAAAGGGATCATCCAGTCCAACTCCTGGCCCTGCTCGGGACACCGCAACAGTCCCACCCCGTGCCGGGCAGCGCTGGCCAAACGCCCCTGGAGCTCCGGCAGCCTCGGGCCCTGCCCATTCCCTGGGGAGCCTGGGCAGCGCCCAGCACCCTCTGGGGGAAAAACCTTCCCCTCGTCTCCAACCTGAACCTGCCCTGCACAGCTCCAGCCGTTCCCAGGGTCCTGTCACTGTCACACGAGCAGAGCTCGGAGCTGGCCCTCCGCTGCCCCCCGGGAGGAACTGCAGACCCCGATGAGCTCTGCCCTCCGTCTCCCGATCTCCGGCCTGACCAGAGTAACTGACCGCAGCCGCTCCTCCCGTGGCTTCCCCTCGAGGCCCTCCACCGCCTTCGCTGCCCTCCAAACCTGCCCCCTATTGCCCCTATTTCCACGCCAAAACAGCGAGGCAGGACATGGGCCCGCTGCCCTCCGACCCCGTCCTTGCCAGGTGAACCTGGCGGTTCCGCCGCTCTCACCGGGACGAGGGTGCCCGGCTCGGCCTGGCCCGTCCCGCAGCTCCGCCGCCGCCACCGGCCCCGCCGCCCGGACGCGCTTCCCCGAGCTGAGGCCGCTTCCGGGGCAGCGCCGGGGCCGCTCTGCGCCGGCCTCGCTGGTCTCGGTCCGCCCGGAGCCGCGGGGGCCGCGCCGGCCGCCGACGGTGAGGGGCGGCACAGGGTCCGGGGCTCTGCGGGGCACAGCGAGCCCCGCGGGGAGACGGGCGCTGGGGGGCCGCTGTGGGGCAGGCGGGACCATGGCGGGGTGCTGTGGGCACCTGGCGGGCTCCTTGTGCGGCAGAAGCCCCACGGGGAGGTTTAGGGAACTTGGGGTGCCATATGGGGCAGCCCCGTGTAGGGGTTATGGGACTTCGGGGGTGTCCCGGGAAAGCGGAGGCACAGGGAGGCCTCCAGGGCTGCGGGGCGGGGAGGGTGCCGGGGGTGAGCCGGGGGTCGCGGTAGTCGCTGTGGAGGGTCCTGGCAGATGGGTGGCGGTCCCGGAGCTGTCGCTTTCCTTCGCTTGAGGCGGCAGCTGCCCCGATTGCAGCACTGAGCGCCTGGCCGGGGACACAGCGGTGCCACTGTGATCCCGGGGACCCTGCGCTTCTCGCCTTGTCCCTGCCTGGCCCTGCAAGTCACTGGAGCCGCAGCTGCTGCCAGAGGAGCCCGGAGGGGTGACACGGGGGCCCCGAGAGCAGCGTGGCAGCCCCGCTGCCGGCTCCCTGTCCCTGACCCGCGGTGCTGGGGCGGCTGCTGTGGCAGCTGGGGTCATCGCAGCTCCTGGGGGGGTGCTCATGCCCTGCAGTGCTCATCCCCAAGTACAGGAGTGACCCAGTCGCTGCCCCCATTTGTCTCCTACACTCCTCAAACCAGCCATCCCAAGCCATCTGTTTTCACTTTTATTTTGGTGGGACATGTAATGGATTTAATTATCTGAGGCCTTTTGTACCTTCATTTGTTTTTCAGAGTTAGCAAACTGGTTTATTTTCCTGTGGAGAGGGTGTGTCAGTTAGATAAAGCCACGTGTTCCTTGTGGGACTTTAAACTTCCAAGTGTGCCATTTTGGAGTCAGAGTTATTTGGTGTACACACATGTGGGTACATTTGGCAACATTGTTTTGTTTAATTATTCAAATCACCAACGTCCTAACGTCAAAGTGCGGAGGAGAGATTAATTTTTGTACTTTGCTTTCTATGGATGTTTGTAGTCATGTCTGAGAAAGACAGTTGTGAAAATCTGAAAGATGAAACCTGTTGCGAAGTTGAAAATGAACAGAAGACCGAGGAACTTGGCTGCTCTGAAAGCAATGAAGGGAGAGAACAAGAGACTGTGCCTGTGACTCGGAAAAGACCCGAACCCAAGCCCCCAAGCCAACCTGCTGCCACAGAAAAGCCTGCAGGTGAAACCATCAAGGTATGTTCCTATGCTTGCTTGGAGAGATGGGACTTCACATTTCATGGCTTTGAGCACAGGACAGCTCTGAGCATAAGCCCCACTCCTTTCTGAAAATTCACATTGCTGTTCTCTGAAATGAAAAAGCTACACAAAAGTCACATGTCACAGATTGCTTGTGTTCCTTTCCTCACCATAATGCCTGCATCACTCTTCTGTTTTTCTTCCTTAAAGGTCTCAGATCCTCCTGCAGTTCAGACAGGGTGGGGCTACTGGGGAAGCTGGGGGAAATCTCTTCTGTCAACTGCATCTGCTACCGTAGCTACCGTAGGTAAGGCTCTGGTATTTGATAAATATTTTAATCATGTTTTGTGTCTCAAGCTGGTGCTTTAGAACTTGTTTGTAGAGAAGAGGATTTCAGTTATAGCAGCCATTATTGGAAAAATGTCAAGAGAATTGTTCAAGTAATGGGAAAAGCTTGTACGAAAAGGTACAGTGAGATTGAGGAGATATGCAGAGACAGAATTACTTTCAGGTTTTTAAGGCATTTGTGTAATTTTCACCTGGTATTTTAAACTAGTATTCTGCCAGTATTTACAGCTTTATTTAAAAGCTAAGATGAAATCTTGGTTCATTACATTGGTAGGTGAGCTCGATAGAAGGAGGCTTTAGTGCTGGTTAAACTGTTTTGAAGAGAAGGAATCTGGAATAATAAAAAAGAATATGCAGCTCTAATTCTGTTTCTGTTCTGATTTCTGTCTTCTCTAGGTCAAGGTATTTCAAATGTCATAGAAAAAGCAGAAACAACCCTTGGGATCCCCAGTCCTAGTGAAATCTCATCAGAGTCTAAAGATGCTGCAAGAGGTCTGTTTTGTACTGCATGAGAACAACCCTGGCATGTTTTTTCACAACATAATGAGCCTCAAAATAACATCACCTTACTCTGCACCTTGCACCTTGAGACTGATAATAAAATCATTTAAATAATACTCTCTTGATTAGTTCTGTTAGCTCTGAAAAGTAGAGAGGAAAATAATCTGAATTGTACTGAATTGTAGGCTTGCTCCTAGCTGATACTTGGTGTCTGTTGATTTTCTCCACTCTGTGGCTGACAGGATCTTTTTTTTTTTTTTTTGAAGTCAGGAAGTTAATTTTCTGCCTTATAATGCAGGAAGTGAGAATCCTGCTGCTAGCAATGCTGATGCAACTGATGATGGCAGCTCCTTCCCTATTGCTGGGGCTCTTGAAGTTTTATCAACCATCTCTACTGCTGTCCAAAGCACAGTGAGTGAGTTGGGAATGCAGGAGAAAATGGGTTTAAGGGAGCTTTGGGGTTTTGGCCTTTGATCTGAAACATTGTAAGAAGAAACTTAATTTTGGCATTTGTGGAATGCATGGTGATAAACTCTTCCAGCCTTCAGACAACCATTATCCTGGGCCTTGCTTCTAACTGGCTCCTAATGTGAAAGATATTATGAACTTTGATAGTTCTGTACTGAATGTTGGTACCTAACAAAAAGTCCTAACGGTGGATTGTGCAGAGCGTGCATTTCTGTACGTGTCACCTCTGTACTCTGTCATCTCTGCCTTTCCTTTGGAGTAGTCAGCTAAATGCAGGGTCAGACTCATTCCTGGAGTATTTCCACTGATTTCCACAGAGCTAGAGATGAAATCCATTCTCCTCTTCAAAACACCTATGTGAAACTAGCTCAGTTCGCTTGAAAATCAGCTTGCTCCTGTGACCATGGGAAATGCACTTCAAAGGAAGCCATTACCCTTAGAAACTGCTTTTGTGATCTGCTGTCTTGTCAATTTGCCTGGGAATCTGAAAGAGTTGCAGATGGAAAGCTGGCTTCTGTTTCTGCTTTTAAGGCTCAAACAAAAGTTAGCAGTCAAAATCCACAGGTCTGGTGTTTTCTCATTGGAAGGATGAGAACTGAGTACTGTAATGTGCTGAGACCCAGCTTGTTCACAAAGTAAAAAAATGTATTTCCCATCAGATTGCTGCAGCTGTCTGGGTGCTGTAATAAGCTGTTGGTTGATAATGTGCTATGGCTCTTTCCATGTCCTGCTGCTCTCTTTGTGATGATTAGGGTTGAATTTAGGGTGACAAGGACCAGTTTGGCTTTTATGTGAGTGCCCAGCATAAGATTGCTGATAAAACCCTCCCAATTCCATTTCTTCCATTGTGTAATCTTCTCTGAGTTTTATGTGCTGTCTTTATCCAAATCTGATTCCTAGGGTAAGAGTGTTATTAGTGGAGGTCTGGATGCCTTGGAATTCATCGGCAAAAAGACAATGGATGTAATAGCTGAGGGAGACCCTGGATTCAAAAAAACAAAGGGCCTAATGAACAGAACCTCTACATTATCTCAGGTACAGCACTTCCCTATCAGCACCTCATTGGTTTCTCTCATCTCTTCTCCCTTCTTTTGTGGTCCTGTCATTAAGCAACCGTTTTTTGCTATTGAGCCAAAAGCCTTCTCCTCCTGTATTCTCTATCTCCTGGCACTGTCACGAGGCCTCCGCTTTCTTTTTCAGGTCTTACGAGAGGCAAAGGAGAAAGAAGAGCAGCAGACAGCTACCGAGGTTACCATGGCTACTGAGAAGAAAGCCCATTATGGGTTACTGTTTGATGAGTTTCAGGGTCTTTCGCATCTGGAGGCCTTAGAGATGCTTTCCAGAGAGAGTGAATCAAAGGTAATGGCCTTGAGCATTTTGCTTTCTATTTTGAGTTCAGCTGAGCAGGGGAAAAACGATTAGAAACGTATGTATATACATGTAAAATCAAGTGCTCAGAACTTGCTGTAAAATGATTACAGAACTTCACTTTGGTCCTTGTATTAGCATCTGGTGTTTACCTTGGTAGCAGTTTGTCCTGTCCTCAGCTCCTAAAGCCATTCCCTTTACCTCAGCCAGTCTCAGTTTCTGCAGCTCTCCAACTTCTCACAAGTTACTCTCCTCACACCTGCTGGTTTGCTACCTTGGCCTGCATTTTCCATCCTGTTGGATGGATTTATTGATTCTCTCTTTGGCTGTGCTGCCTCTAACCAGGTGAAAGCAGTACTGAATGCCCTCTCTGGAGAGGAGTTGGACACTCTGAAGGAGGAAATGGAACAACTCAAAGAAGCATTTTCTTTACCTGAATTCTTTGAAGAAGAAGAGGAAGAAAAGAAGGGTAAGAGAGCCCCAAGTTCTGAGAAGAGAAGCTGGTCCTTAGTGCAGAACCAGCCAGCCCAGATCAGTAGCAATGGGCATGATGCCAAATTTAAATTATTCTTCAGCTGGATGTTTAATCCTAAAGCCATCTCTGTCCAAGGGCATGACAGTTAGCACTACCCTTCATCTCTGAGAAGCTGTGCAGTAATTCTGTAGCAGGAATGATTTCTTGCCCGAGCAGGGTTAGAGTTGTTTGACTCATGGGCAGTTCATCCAACTGACCCTGAGCCAAGATGCTAATTTAGAGAGAGAGTGGGTTTCCCTGACCAGGAAGGAAAAATTGTGAACAGAGTTGTCCAACACGTGGGAGAGCAAAAAGCCTTTTTATTTGTTTTTTAAATGAGAGTTAGCCACACAGAGCAAAAGATTCAGAGATACCTTTGCACACAAGAGCCCTGATTCTTGAGAATTACATGGATTTAAATGTAAATTTCTTGCATTGCTTTTACCTAAATGCTCATCAGGGAGGGCTTACACACCTGAACTTGCTATCATTCAACATTTAATGTATCTTTTATATTTGCACATAATGGATCTCACATCTGCTGTGCCATATATAATAGGGGAACCGTAGGCTCTAAGTGATATTTCAGACTCTCCAAGGTGATGTGCAAGTTAGTGTGTTGTAAAAGGCTGCCTGTAAAAAAAAATAAAAATAAAATAAAAATAAAAAAGGAGTTACTTTAGCTACAAAACCAGAATTGAGAAAGCAGGAGCTAACCTTCAGGCACTGATGTCTCCACCTTTGCAGAACTTACCTTAGAAATTGTATTTGAAAAGACTGGGTTTGATGCATTCTTGCCCGAGGTGATGATTCAAAGAGAAATAAAGGAAACAGTTGACAGACTTGTGCAGAACTAGTTGTGCATTGAAGTGCTGCTTATTCCTGAATGTGTCCTTTGTGTGGATTCTTTAACCTTTCCTCTCCTTTAGGAGATGAAGAGTTCACAAAAGAAGTAACAGAGTTGTTTTCAGCATTGCACATCTCCTCCACGCCAGACAAAGTGATCACGGTGAGTTATTTTCCATATTCTAAAAGCTGGAGAGTTTCCTCACAGGACGGGCTTCTCTTCACCTGCCTTGCTTGTGAAAATATAAAATGCACGAGAACAAGCCATATTTTAGATCTTTTGGCAATGGTAGGCAAAGGAGATGGGCCTTTAACTTTATGGGGCAGCATCATGTGAGCCTTCAGTTGCCACAGTCAACCTACAGTCATGAACTGAAGGCCTGCTCTTGGTACAAAGCACCACGTTTTACTATGTTCAGGAGCTGGTATGAGGAAGAATCATCTTTTTTGCCATCATTTCACTACCCTTCAGATCCACCAAGTGGCAGCAGCATTCTGCAGACATGTTTTTAAAGCACCTCTGATAGTTTGATCTTGTTGGTAAACTCCAGCCCCTGGTGCTAGAGAAACAAATGCCCTCAACTGCATCAGTGCAGCCAAACTTCTGCAAAATTCTGAAGGCACTGGGATCATTTGTCCTGGTTCTTCTCAGAAGCTCAAAAGGAGTTGTAGCTGCTTCTTTCTGCTTCTTTCCATTGTCTTGCGGTGTGCAGGGGGGCTTCATTCCAGTCACTAACTATTATGGCTCATCTTGCTCCAGGTGAGGACATCTGCTCATGAGTGGATAGCACGATTCAACAGCAGTCTTCCTAAAGAAGAAAAAGAAAATGAAGAAAACCAAGAAGTAGAATCCAGAGATGGTGACCAGGATGCTAAGAAATCAGTAGAGGTAACTGGGTAATCAAGGAAAAGAATATCTGCCTGCAGAGTGTTTATCTGGCTGCTGAGTTACAGTTGTGACTTACAGGGTTTATGGGTTTCTATTTCTGTGTGGGTTCTGAGGTCTGAAAGGGCAATGATAGTATGTTGTGTGATTGACTTGTTTTAAATAATAAAAGCTGCTATTTTTTGTGTTGTATGCAAAATTTTTGTCACTCTTGCAGGATATTCATGCATTTGCCATAAGAAGCCTGGCAGAACTGACAGCCTGCTCCATTGAAATGTTTCACAAAACTGCAGCTTTGTTTCTCTATGGTCAGAAACAGGAGGTGACAGTCACAGACAGAGCCAAGTCCCTGTCACAGTGAGTACATCTCTCAGTAAATGGATAGCATATAATTACTGATTAAACTGTCTTATGGTTCTTTGGAAATCCATACAATGCAGAGCTCTTGAATCCTGCATAGGTGTTTAAATTTGGGAATTGGGCAAATCTGTGAATTTGTGATGGGTGGCATCATTATCTTCCAACAGAACTCAGCTGTCTCTTTCCAGCTTAAAGACATTTCTTGATAAGAAAGAGGAAACTCTCCTTGAAAGCTTTGTGTAGCCTAGAAGAATATTTGCATTAAGCTTGTGCTAGTCAGTAGGCAGAGATTTAAAACATGACAAAACAGTTGTACAAAAGTGATTCCTGATTACCTCTTTGTTAATCATTTAGTATGCTTGGTACATGAGATGGCAAAATTACTGCACAGGAGACAGTTGGCATGTGTCTGAAATGTGCAGTACTTTCAGAAAATGACACTTGTCAGTAAAAAAAGGCAAGTTAGTACTGTTCCTTCTGGAATGGATGTGTGTCCTCTGAGTGCTCTTTAAGATCTTCTGCTTTAATTACTTATTTCCCCGTCTTTTCCCTCTCTGTTTTTTTTTGGGGAACTTCTGAATCTGCATACACTGTTTATATAAATTTTCATTTAACTTACTAAGCATAGAAATAGAGCATTTATGTTTTAGAGGAATGCTGAAAGTAATTTAATCTCGAGGACTGTGTTTACTTCATTGTTTTCCCTTTCTTCCACAGGCTGACGATCATGCTGTGCAAAGAACTGTCAGCTTTCTCTAAAGAGTTCACAACATGCTTAACAACTGCAGGGGTAAGAGTTACACCACAGTTCTTAGGAATGAGATGTGGTTATTTGATAATAGCCTTTGGACCTTTGCCAGGAACTGCTTTTTGGGTTTGCATGTTTACATAAGGAGTTTTTAACTTGTGAACTGATCTTTTAGGCCAGGGTTCCTCAAACTGTGGCATCTGAGCTTTTGAGAGCCTGGCACAGAATAGGGGTGGGAATTGATGCTCACAGTGCTAAGGAGACAGAGGCAAATAAAGTTTGTGAGCCTGTTGTGGATTTTCCAAAGCACTCGGTGTTCCTGAAGATGGTATCATCATTCTGGATTCCCCACTTGTCCCCAGTTCATTTGAAGATGTGATGTGTATTCATACCCGACCTGTGCTGGGCACATGCAGGTTACTTTGTTCTTATTTGCATGCTACAAGGCTGCTAAGCTTGTGGCTTAGCTTTCCTCTAGTTAAGGGAGCAGTGGTGGTTTTAAACTTAGTGGGGGTTTAGCTTTATCTTGCTTGAAGAAATGTGATCAAATTTTCAATCAGGATAATATATGTCTGATCTCTGCAGGTCAAAGAGAAAGCAGATGTGCTTAATCCCTTAATCACAGGAGTGTTTTTGGAGGTCAGTTATGCTAACGTTAAAACTTTAAGCTAATACTTTAAAAATAGATGTGCTGGTTCTTCCCACTTTAGGATCCTTATGCATGCCAAGTTCTCTAACCCATGGTCTAAAATTGTACTTACCTGTCTAATAACTTGAAAGTTTTGATAAATGTCTGTAGATTTGCACAAAAGATGAGTTAGTTAGTGAGGAGTAAGTGTCAGCTCACAGTTATGATGGGTCAGGTGACACATATTAAATTCAGCAGTCTGGATTTTTAGAATTTAAATGTCCAAAGTCAAATATTAGACAAGTTCAGAAATTAGCATACAAGAGTCCCCAACACTTCCTTACTGTTAAATTGGTTTTCAAACTTGCAGAGCTCTGAGGTGTGCTAGGAAGGGGGTATTTCATGTTCACGTGTTCTTCCTTCCTGCCACAGCATGCTATGCTTCACTTAGAAATAAACACTTTTCTTCTCTTGCTGAGAGCAGTATCCTGCATTTGGATTGGAACTGATCTTGTTTGGCAGTCTTTAAGCCATTTGCTTTTTTTTGCCTACTGGCATAAAGCCCCTCAAAAACTTGACATAAAATTGATCTCTAGAATGAAACCTTTAAAATCCAGCAAGCACTAGGCTTCTGTTTTTTCTGTGCAATAATCAATGCTGTTTGAAATGAATATGTGATGAGCAAAGCTGATTGTTAGCATGGCTATTTATGTGAGTATTTTGAATTTTGTTTTCACAGGCTTCAAACAGTGCTTCCTATATCCAAGATGCCTTCCAGCTCTTGCTGCCTGTACTGCAGATCTCTCTTATTGAGGCTAGAACGGAACTATCACAGTAATAAAAATCCTTCTAATTAAGAACTTTTTGACCTTCCCACTTCGTAGTTTCCATGCTGGAGAATGATGTAATGGCTCTTATTAAAGGGAAAAAGATGAACTCTGCTCACTGCTTCTGCAAGAACAGTGATTAAGTGCAGTCTGGCAATGACAGCTCTTACAGCACACTGAGAGATGTGATTAGCATAGTCCAGGCTGGTGGACAACGTGACAGACTTAAAGTGCAGATTGCTTCTCTGTTTCATGGACTGTCTGTGTCTTTTCACTGAAATCTCTCTGCTGTATGTGTTAACAAGCTCTTTGTGTTCACAGTCCAGAGAGTTTCTCCAGTGCTGAAGAGGAGAGAAGCAGCTGGCTAGTTAGTTAGCTAAAATCATGGTGTGATTTTTAAGTCAGACATAATTGGGTTCCCAATAGCTCTGCATTCGTGTTGAAGTGAATATTAGATAGGAGGTGCAAGAAAAGGCAAATTTTTGTGATTATGAACCTTGCAGTTCCTAGACTGGGCAGAATAGAGCAGAGAAGATTCCTGATCCAGCTGTTGCTGAAGAGAAGCTCAGCTTCCTGAAGATGTCTGTACTGACTCAGGGATGTGGGACAGGGGCTCTCACCAGGGTGCTGTTTCTCATTCTCTCACGCTGTGCTTGCTTCAGCACGAGCTGGGAAAATGCTGATCTGGCCCTGACAATGCAGGTACTTGGCTTTATAGCAATAAATGAGAACTGACTAAAAGGGATTGATTAGTGTTTGGGCACTTTAATGAGAGAATTCAGCAGGAGGATTCCAGTTTTTCAGTGCAGCTTGACATGTCAGCCACAGACTGTTCACAGACTCACATACTGCTTGTCTTCTCTTTCTGTGGAAAATGACTATAATGCAATGCTCCTTCTTGGAAGGTATATATTAAAGTAGGGAGAGAGGCAGCAATTTGGTTCTGTTAGGAGTCCTAATTTGCCTCAGAAGCTGCTCCACATATGGTATCTGTTTCTTTGTGCTGTGCAAATTCCCTGCTTTGTTCCTTTATCTTTTGAGCCTGCCCATGGGGAGGCAGCAGCCTCTGTTGGAATCGCAAGAGCAGAAATGCACAGCTAAAATGGAATTTCAAGAAGTCCATAATAGCTAATCAGAGGTGACTGAGTGTCACACCTGCCTCTGCACTTGCTCATTGGTAACAATGATGCTCAAATCCCCTTTTGAAAATCCTCTGGGTTTTAGCAGGTCTTGCACATCTCTCCTATACTGAAGGCTTAAAACATTCCTCTGCTCTAGTTGTGCAGTAGAGAAGTGTTTTTTGTATTAGAATACCTTTTGGCTAATGCTCTGATTTTATATATATATATATATATATGGAAAAAATCTGCCTTAGTCATGGTTAGCCTGATCAGATCTCAAAAGGGAAAGCTTTTTCTGGCATCTTAAAACTGGACTTGAAAGGAGTGTGTCTGGGGTAAAAAAATCTGCACTACAATAAAATCTGTATTTTTTTCTTCATTTGGTTGATAGCATTATTAAATAAAGGATTTGTTTTGACAACTGTTTCACTTAAAAGCTATCAAGGTAGCAGTGGGCACAAATGAAATAAGAGAACTGTGGGGTTTTTTTCTCAGCCCTGAATGTGTTTTTTGGGGCAGAGCTGGGTGCAGCTCTAGGGCCAGGACAGCTGGGATTTTTCTCATGGCAGGAAATAGTGCTCTGAACCCAGGCTGGGGAGTGAGAGCTCCCACAGATGAGCTCCCAGTTCCTGTGTCAGTGCAAAAAGGCATCTTTGCTCCTGCCAAAAAGCCAAAATGCACAGGAATGTCAGAAGAGAAGAAATAAAGGTAATGGAGTTTTATGAAGCAGCAGCTGCTTTTTTGCAGATAAGTTCTACTAACCTGCAGTGCTTTAGTGTAGAGTAGTTTAATAATTAAAGGAAATGAGGTGATTTTTTTTAGCATGCAGACAGTAATTCCTTCAGTCATGTGCCCACATGACTGTTATAGCAGCCAAAAATCAAACATGCACCAGCTTCATTTGTGTGCCAGTGCAAGGACTGCAATTGATAGACAACAAAAACAGTTCCACGATTGCTGAAATCTTTCTACCCAAAGGATTCATCAGAATTCAGCATCCAACTGTCTGGAGGTCTTCCTGCTTGGCCTTGCCTTCCGTGTGAATCTAATGAAAGCTGACAGTAATTTGAACACTTCTGGTAGTGTTTGGGGAGGTGAGAGGTGGCTGAGAATAGATAAGACTCAGCTAAGATGCTGGCAGTGACTTGGAGGGAAAAAAAAAAAGCCTTCCACAATTGTTTTCTTTCCTTTGGAGTGATTTAGTTGCAGCTGTAAAAGCTGCTTCCTGGCAGCTGCTGTGGAAAGGTTCAAAACATTAAAAAGGCTTGGGCTTCCCAATGGACTTTGGGATGTGCTCCTAGACCTTGGCAACCACCTTCCCAGGGACTCCATTTCCATTATTAAAACACGCATGGTCAGTAGCAGCAGACCCCCTGGCAGTTGTCCTGGTGTGGAAGAAGCAGCAGCTATGCTGCCACTGGTGGCCCTGACTAAAGGGACACCTGTCCCATGTCACCCCCAGCACAAATTAAAGGGTCTGACTCAGAGGCAGGAACAGGGGAGCTCATGGCAGGAGGAGGAGGGCTCTGGCATTTCCTTCTCAGGTATGTTCACTGAATCCAAAAAAAAGAGTGGTCTGTGAGGATGTGACCTAAGCAGAGATGGGTCAAAGTCTCCTTAGCACAGAAACAGGAGAAAAGGGGCCTGTACTGTGCTAGTCCATGTTTTCTGGGAGTCTCCTGTGACAGCAGCTGGAGGTTACCATGCACTGGTGCTTTGGGTGCTGGCTAGCAGGCTGCTTTCCCTCCTTCAAGGCCAGCTTTGTGCCTGTTGCAGGGTGAGACCAGAGCCTGTGCAGTCTGTGGGCTGGGACCAAGAAGTGTCCCTGGCTGCCACTCTGCTGTCCTGCTGCAGGGAGATGCTGGTGGCTGCAGCCTGACCTGCTGGTCAGGATGGTCCTGGTTCCCTGGGTGACATTTTGTGTCCCCGTGTCCAAAAAACAATGGCAGGGCTGTCCCCTGGGCTGTTCTCACTGGAGGATGCTGGAGGCATCAGAGACTGAGAGCCCAGCTGGGGCTGGCAGGGAGTCAGCAGTGTGGTCACCAGTTAAAAATAAGTTTGAGTTTGGTATTTGTGGGGAGAATCCTCCTAAGGTGGCAGGAGCTGCTCAGAGGTGTGGGTTGGATGCCTGTGCTGTCCCAACACCAAACAGATCCCAACACCCTGGATCTGTTTCAGGGTGCTCCATGTGTACATCTCCACCAAATTCCCTGGCTGCACTGACCTGGCGGCTGCGCCAGGCTGGCACAGATGGGATTGCTGCCAGCATTTATCCCAAGACCAAGTGCTGGCAGCAGGAGTTCCCTGAGTGATTTGTGTGTGAGCTGAAGCGTCTCTGCAAGAGACCAGAGCTACTGATTGTAAACTGGGCAACAACACCGACTCTGCTACCAGCCTGGCTGAGCTGCTCCAGGGTTTATCCGCCCTGGACGTTGAAACCTGTCCCTCATTTCTGACCTAGATCTGCCTTGCTCTGGGTTTGGGGCTAGTGCAGGCTGTGGTGGAGCAGGTCTGGGGCAGAAATACCCAGGCTTTTGGGACAAGTGACTCCTGCAGAGCTGCTTGCTCTCTGCATGGGTTACCCAGAGTTAGGTGCACTCTGTCGGTGGGGGCTCCACACACCCTGCAATTACTGAAAATGAAAGTCAAATAATTGTGGGAGCAACTTTGTTGTAGAGTTGAAGGCATTAAATGGGACAAATCTTACGGGAGAGCTAATTCCTTTTATTAGGTGTGGAAAACAAATTAGCTCTGTACACAAGCCCTTTCTGACACTATTGTTACTGTTATTATCCCTTACTGGTGCTGTTAGAAATGAGGGCATTGCATTAGAGGGAAGGCACATTATGCAAGTGTTTAGATGTGCTGGTAACTGCTCTCTGCTGACAGGTATTTACTTAATGATAGGTTGGAGTGAAAGCCAGCAGCAAGGGCAAGCTTTGGAGGGAGCTGGGAGTGCTGAGCTCTGCCTGGACCTCCTGGAGCTGCCTGACCCACAGCAGGCATCTGCCAAAGCCCCTTTTCTGTACTTTGAGCAGGGTCCTGGCCATAGCATGTTTCCAGACTGTCCCCAGTGCTCTCCCTGGTCCCAGGCCTGGTTCCCATGGATGTCTGCAGCCTCCAGAGCTGCCCTGACTTGCTTGCAAAAGGTCTTTCTGCTCCTGCCTGTGCTGGAGGCAATGCCTCCTGTGGGTACCAGTGGGACTGGTCACGTTTCCGGTGTCATGTGCTGTCCATGACGGATGGCAGAGCCAGTTTTTCTGCTCCAAAAGTGGGACTGGGGAGGAGACCACAACACTCAAATACCCGGAGCCCTGGTTGCTGCCAGCCAGCCATCGAGGAGATCACTTCTTTTTCAGTTCCAGGTAAGGCTCTTCCCTTTCTCCCTTATGCCATCCAGGGAATTTACAGACTCACCTGTGTATTTGACCAGCTGGAGAAGCAGAGCAGGACAGCAGGGTGAATGAGGGTGCAGCAGGAGCATCCCTGGGACAGCTCGTGCTCCATGTGGTCTTGGGGATGGCAATGGGGGCCTGAGCTTTGTGGGAAGGACTTCAGTCCCCTGGCTGAGAAAGGAGTGGGCTCACTGTGAGCCTGTTGTGCCTGGGGAGAGGGGGTAAGGCCACTCAGGCTTCTTCTAGAAGGGTGTGAATACACAGGTTTGCTCTGTTAGCCAAGGGTCTGATCCAGCTGCCCCTCCTGCCCAGCTTGGCTATGGACAATTGCAGCTGCTCCGTGGGGACCTTTAGCTGGTCTCTGGGTTTTGCTGGTTTGTCTGCCTGGGCTTTAGGAAACCAGCTCATCTGGGGCAGGCAAACCTGCCTGCGTGAAGTGCCAGGTTCCAGAGGAACAGGCAAAACCAGATCTGCTGGTCGGGGGTGGGATGGAAAGGGAAAAAGCTGAGCGTTGGCAGCCATCAGGAGCCAGCGCCCACAGCAGGGGCTGCACAGGGTGCTGGGTGGCACCCCCAGACAGGGGCTTGTCAGAGCCCACCCCATCTCTTGCAAATCAGCAGGGTTGGTCCCCAGGGACAGAGGTAGTAGTGCAGGGAGGGGATTAAAGGGGTTTAACCCCCTATAGAGGCATTTCTTGGCATGGGTTGGGGTGGAGCTATCCCTTCCCAGCCCTGGCTGCTGGACTTTGGTCTGGTTGTCCATCTCCTAGTGCAAAACTCAATGTCCACCTCTGTGCCTTCCCTATCTGTACCCATCTGTACCTTGTGCCTTCCCTAGCTGCTCCCCTCTGGCAGTGAAGGCACAAGGCAGGGGAATCCTCATGGATTCTGGGCTGGGCACACCGTGGGAGCCATGGGGCAGCTTTGGTGAGCAGGACCTGGGGCCAGAGCGTCACCTGCACCTTCTCCCATCCCTTCCTAGGGCTGCCTTTTCTTTTGTTAATGTTTGATTATTTTCAACGATTTTAGATTAAAATGTGATTATTTTCAATTAGTAGTTGCACTTCTTAATTACGGAGATGAATTAGATTGCTGTTCATTAATAATTAGATTTTACCTTTGCACTGATTACATCTTCTATCAGTCACTTCCCACACTCCTTTCCTTCCATCCAATCTCCCTCTCGCCCTGTGCCACCCCAAAACCCACTGCTTCCTGCTCCCCTGCAGCATCCTGGGGGTTTAAAAACCTTCCTAGAAAATACAACTCAATGTTATCGGCTCAGAGGCTGCAATTGGCTCCTTCAGAAGGGCCAATAACCCCAACCAGATGATTTCATTTTGTGGCTAAAAACCATTAAAAGGAAGCATTAATAGTCTGCCTCCCTCCAACACTTGCTGGAAGAGAAACTATTTCCTAATTACCTTCTGCCACAGGGGTGGATCTGCTCTTCCCAGTGAGCAGAAGGGACCTGATCCCCTCACCCCTGCTGCCCTATTTGTGCATGAGAGGGAGGGTTTGACCTGCCTAGGCTATTTCTTAGGCTTTGTTTGGGCCTCCTATTTTTAAAGCAAGCTGTTTCCTTTCCTTTCTTTTCATCTGTCACCTTTCAGGCACCTAATCAATGCTTGGGAGTTTTCTTACCCTTGCTTTTGGCTTCTTCTCTGCTCGCTGCTGTCTCCATTTCCCTCTCTGCCATCACCCTGTCCCTCAGGGAAGGTGTCCTTTCTGCTGGGGATTCCTAGAAGCCTGCTCTTTATTGTTTCTTCCTCATTTAATATGAAATACTTCTGTAATTTGCACCTGTTCATGGTGGGAGGTTACGACATCTCCCTGCACATTTGCCCTGAGATTTCTCTGCCTCCATCCCTCTCCCCTTGCTGCTTTCCCGGGCAGAGGGTGCTGCCTGGGTGGGCACCAAGTCTGGTGCTTTTGGTTTTTGTGTCGTCCACAGATTGTCCCTGCTGTTTTGGGTGGTAGGAATTACACAGGACCTCCATGACAAGTGAATGTTCCAAGGAGGTGTTTTCATCCCTGAAAAACTCACCTTCCTCCACTCTCTTGTTGCTCCTTCAGGTCCTCTCTGTTCCATAGGTGTGACTGTCTCGTGCCCCAGAGCTCTTTGGCTTTGGTGACATGTCGACAATCCTGAAATGTGAGTGTTTGGTGTGGGCCCAGGGGCACCTGCAGGGTTTGTGTGTGCTGGATGCTCCATGCTGGCAACGAACCTTCCTCTGTGCCCTGCTGTAGGGTTTGGACGGGAAGACAAGGAGAGAGAGGAGGACAAAAAAGAGAAGGAAGAAAAGGAGAAGGAAAAGACCGAGGGAGAAAAAGAGAAGGAGAAGAGGAGGAAGAAGGAAGAAGAAAAGGTAGGGGAATGATGGAGTTTTCTACAGAACCATTTACATCCTGGCTGTAAAGGGAAGCCACAACTGACCCATGGCAAACCCACACCTGTAGTGGATGGAGCTATGCTGCCCACAGCCTAGAAATCACAGTGTTCCTGGCTTTTCCACGAAGAGCCAGCTGTTTCTTTGCTCCCAGCATTCCTAGTTAGATCTCCCTCCTTTTTCTCTTCAAATGGGATGCTGGTGTGGACAGTGATGCTGCCTGCACTGCACACACAGTCTCTCCCTTGGCTCTGGAGAGCTCTGTGGTGCCATGGTCACACGTGGTTCCACTGCAGCACCAGTGGTGCCAAGCCTGGCTTTACATACCCACAGGACCAGGAGTCTCTCTGACTCCTGACTCTGAGCTGCCAGGGTTCCCAGGGTTCCCAGTGATGCTTTTCCCTCTCTCTTCACCCCAGCAGGGAGATGGGGAAGAGGACAGGAGCAGCAGCAGCTCTGACAGTGACTTGGAGGAGGTAACCTCACCCCAGCTCCGTGCTGGGGCCTGGCTCCCCCTTGCACCCCAACCCTGTGGGGTTTGCACCTACAAACCCTAGTATGGATGCTACCAAATACCTGCGATGGGACACTCAGCACTCCCCTCACATGCTGTCCCTTTTATTTCTGTTCCAGGACCAAGGCATTGCCAAGGATGATGAGAAGGAAGACAAGGACTAGTCTTTCCGTGCTGGAGCAGCAGCACAAGCCCTGGGCACGCCAAGGAGGTGGAGATGGAAATAGCAGCTTGGGCTGGAGGGTGACTGGGCCACTCTCAGCCAAATAAAGATGCTGTGATCTCCAAAGAGAAATGCTATTTATTCACCCAGTCACACTGCCTACCCAGTGCTATCTGTCCCTCTGCAAAAGGAAACACGCAAGGAAAGGCAATAATAGGTGGGGAGCTGGGACCTGGGTGAGCAGGTTTTGTACAAGACCGTGACAGAGTCTGGAGAGAAATGCAGGGGCTCTTTCTGCCTGGCTCTGCAGAGTCCCTCCAGATTTGGCATCACCAACATCCTCCCTGTGCCCTCCACGCTGTTTGTTGTGGGATGGAGCAGTGTGAGCAGGGACAGACGCCTGGAGCTGTGCTGAGCTGTTAAAACTGATTTCAAATTTATCAAAAACAAACGAAAAGCAGTTATAGGGGGAAAAACCCTGACAAGCCTCTCTCTTTTTGCAGCGCTGACCCCAGCGCAGGGGTCAGCAGCCTGTTCATCCCCAGCCCCGCCGCAGCCGCCGAGGGCTGGCATCGGGCTCGGCGCCGGGAAAAAAATAAGTGGGAAAAATTAGGAAAAATGAGCTGGCACCGCCATCTACCGGGAATGAGACGTCTGGCAGCGGGGCCATGGGTTTCATAACCGCTCGGCTGTTTTGTAAGGCTCCCGCAGCGCTCCGGGGGCAGGGAGAGCATCGGGGACAGGGAGAGAACATCGGAGACAGGGGGAGAACATCGGGGGACAGGGAGAGAACATCGGGGGACAGGGAGAGAGCATCGGGGACAGGGAGAGAGCATCGGGGACAGGGAGAGAACATCGGGGACAGGGGGAGAGCATCGGGGACAGGGAGAGAGCATCGGGGACAGGGAGAGAGCATCGGGGACAGGGAGAGAACATCGGGGACAGGGAGAGAGCATCGGGGGCAGGGAGAGAACATAGGGGACAGGGAGAGAGCATCGGGGACAGGGAGAGAACATCGGGGGCAGGGAGGGAACATCGGGGGACAGGGAGAGAGCATCGGGGACAGGGAGAGAGCATCGGGAGCAGGGAGAGAACATCGGGGACAGGGAGAGAACATCGGGGACAGGGAGAGAGCATCGGGGACAGGGAGAGAACATCGAGGGCAGGGAGAGCATCGGGGGTAGGGAGAGCACCTGGAGCAGGAAGCGCTCCGGCGATAGGGAGAGAACATCGGGGACGGGGAGAGAACATCGGGGGCAGGGAGAGAACATCGGGGACAGGGAGAGAACATCGGGGGCAGGGAGGGCTCCGGGAACAGGAAGC
The DNA here is from genome assembly GCF_031753505.1 of Anomalospiza imberbis. Taxonomy (NCBI): domain Eukaryota; kingdom Metazoa; phylum Chordata; class Aves; order Passeriformes; family Viduidae; genus Anomalospiza; species Anomalospiza imberbis. The sequence goes on along the minus strand of NC_089695.1, from coordinate 13,205,441 downwards.
GCTCCAGGAAAAAGGAGCGCTCCGGGAGCAGAGAGCGCTTCGGGGGCAGGGAGAGCTCCGGGAGCAGAGAGCGCTCCGGGGACAGGGAGAGCTCCGGGAGCAGAGAGCGCTCCGGGGACAGGGAGAGCTCCGGGGACAGGGAGAGCTCCGGGAGCAGGGAGAGCTCCGGGAGCAGGGGACAGGGAGAGCTCCGGGAGCAGGGGACAGGGAGAGCTCCGGGAGCAGAGAGCGCTCCGGGGACAGGGAGAGCTCCGGGGACAGGGAGAGCTCCGGGAGCAGAGAGCACTCCGGGTGCCCTGGATGCTGGCAGGGTCCAGCCGGCAGCAAAAGTGCCCTCAGAGGAGGACGCAGGGCCAGCACCCCGACCCACTGCTTCTGCTGGCGGTATTAGGACAAGCCCAGAAGTCTCACAGTGAATAAAAAACTTCAGTGCAAACTTGAGCATAAGCTCTCCCAGCTGTGTTGCTGCCTTGTTTTGTTTTCCTTAAGGAGTCTATTTTTATGAGTATTTTCTTGAGTAATGCAGATTTCAGGCAAACCCAAGATTAAAAGTCAACACCACGGAGGATTTTACTTGAAACCACAGAATGTGGCTTTGGATGTTCTTTCTGTGGAACAAATGCAGCCGGCTCTTGTATAAGCACAACAAACAGCAGGAAAAATGCTGAGGAATGTTGTCTTAATTATCCAGCACAAAGATTAAAGGGAAAATATGAAGATGGGAAAAACAAACAGCCCCAAAAGCTAAACTGGGTTTCAGTGAGCTAGTTTGGCTTCAGCAGGAAAGGATTGATTTTTAACTGCCTGATTGCTTCATGAACCCTTGGGTGCATTAATGTAAAATAATCCTCTGTGGGGTTATTTTACATATTTTACTTTTCCCTCTGTGCAAGTACACAGGACTCTTGCACAAGACACTAACTACTTCCAAATAGTTAGATGGAGTTGCAGAATTTTACAGTCCCCTCAGGCCATGCTACTAAAGGATGGGAATATCTTGGAATAAATTCTGTGTTTGGAAATGAAAAGGAGAGGCCCTGCCTTTGCTTTTCAAGATAAAGGTTGGAAACCCTTCAAGTATGGTGTGCCAGACTCTGAGGTGAAGCCTGCCCCTAGATGCTCAGTTGGAGCTGAGAGGTGCTGCATCTCACTGGAGTGGGATTCTGCTTTACAGCTGTCAGGTATTTAATCTAAAAGCCCTGAAATTGTCCTCTGTGCCTCATGCTCTAGCTCCCAAAATGTGTGGAGCCTGCAAATGTCTATCTGCAGCTGACCCCACAGCCATGTCCTCACATTGCCCCAAATCTCAGCATCTTCATGTGCTCAGGGCCAGCGCTGGGCACTCCCTGCAGTGCTGGGTGATGGTGAGCGCCAAGCCAGGTGAAATCTTCCTGTTTGCTGCTTGTGTTTTACAGTCCCTGCTTCAGGCCACTGCACCAAGCTCTCTGCAAATACAGCTTGTGCAGCCAGATCCCTGTGGCACAAGGGCAAAGGGCCAAACACACCCAGGGACTGGCTGTGTGAACATCCAGCTGTCTCCTCCAGCAGCTGAGCTTCTCCATCCTGCCTTCAGCACCTTGCCCTGCACTTAGCTCTCTCCCCTCTGTGCCCTTGTCCTACCTTCAAAAAACTGGCCAAGTTTGCCCAAAAAGCTGTGGAGGTGAAAACCATTTCAAGTTCCCTGGTGTCCGTAATTCTTCATTGCATCTCAACCCTGCCTTGAAGTCAGGTGACATGAATGGGCATACAGCACAAACATTCGTGCCAGCCACGGGGATTATGGCTCTAACAACACTTAGTGGAGGAGGCGAAAGGCAGGTGGAGCATCTGGTTTTTGGGGATGCTGAGGTCCTTCAGTCAGAGCAGCTCAGTAGCTGTCCTGAGGGACACGTCCCCCAGCATGACCTTGGTGTGCTGAGATGAGTGTTTGCCGCAGACGTGCCAGCCAGCGGCTGCCCAAGCGCTGCTGGGCTGAGGTCTGACTTCACCGGCGTGTTTGAACCACCTCCTTTGCTTGAAGCATCTGCAAGGTTCAACCAGGGGTTCCTTGGAGCTGCTGTGTCTTCAGCTGGCTGGGAGAGGAACATGGAGCACAGAGCTGGGCCAAATGCCCATCACACCAGGCTCTGGAGGGGCGGAGTAGGAAAAGAAGACCAGCAAGAGGAACTGGCAGCCGTGGAGTTATTTAAGCAAGTCTTGTTTACACAAATTTATATAATAACTTCGGCTGGTCCTCGGGGAACAGGAGGGGTTGTGCTGCCCCTGCTCACAGCATCTGGGGGTGCCTGCAGGGGTCCTGTACATCATGTGGCTGTCTGGGGTGCCAAGAGAATTTAGATGTGGAGAAAGAATTGTTTCCTTTACCATTTCACACAGAGATGCCCCCAGATAAAGGCATTTTTCTATAAATGCCAAAAATTTCAGAACAGAAAGGCTGGGCCTTTCTTTTGTGATGAGACTTTTCATCTTACATCTAGGGGCTTTATTATATAAAGTGTCCTATTAGGGAAACAAGGCTCTCTAAGGTAGAGATCAAAAAGAAATCTTTCCTCTGTTCCCAAGTGACCTTCTTCATGGAAAATTTCAAGCTGCTTTTTCATCCCACTAAAAAATGGGAACAGTTAAAAATCCTCACTTTCCCCAAAAAGCTGATTCCTGCAGCCCTGCTTATGATCTGCTAATCTCTGCAGAGTGCTGGGCAGAGGTTTCCTATGAAACCACTCTTCTATTTTTGAACTGAATAAAAAGAAAAGCAAAATTCAAATGGAACTGGAGTCATACAAGTGAAGGCTGTTTTGGAAGGTGAAATCCCTCCTCCTGCTTCCTGCACAGCACTCAGACTTGCTCCTCTCTGCGCTGCATCCTTCTACAACTTATCCCTTCATTCTGAATATCTGTAAACTAAGACTCTTTGCTATGTTAATCAGCAGCTAAAAGTTATAGCTTTATTAATGGGATTTGTTTTCATAAAAATGATTCTAAGGATACACATCTTTTCCAGCACCTTTCCCTCCCTTGCAAACCTCTCTAGGATTCTGCATTTGCTCTTTCAGAAGAGCAGAGCAGGCTCCTTACTCCCCAAACCTTCCTGCAATAGCTTCCTAAAACCCACAGTGGAATGGTGCCAGGCTTCTTGCGAAGGAAAACCTTCAATTTGCTCTGGCAGATTCACTAGGACAGGTTTCTGGGTGACAAATGTTCCGAGCGCTAACAACTTGACCTCTTTAAAAGCCGTGACGTCTGTGCGTTATGAAAGGAGGAGCTGGTGACGGGCTTACCCAAACATGATTCACCTGCTGTTCAAAGTGCAGCAGAGGTGGAGGCCAGCCAGCCCGTGGAACGAGAAGGCACAGACAGAAATATTTGTCTGCTCCTTGAGCAGAAAGCTCTGCCCAGGCCACCACTGCTGCGAACAGGCCAGGGGCCCACAGGCAGCTATTTATAACTGTGGGAGGGACACAGGCCTGCTCATCCTGCCTGAAATCCAGCCCAGAGTGTGTTTAGGGCTTCATTCTCTCTGGCTGAGGAGAAGGCAAACTGCAGGGAGACCCTGAGAACCCTCTGCATTTCTCCCCGCGACTTCAAGGCGCTTCCTTCTCCACACAGTCAGACACAGCTTTTGGATGGAATTGAGACACTGGCTTTGCAAGAGCTCTTCTGTCCTCACCAAGAAGGACACATAGGGGTGGTGGAGATGCTGGAGCTGAAGGAACAAGGACCAGGGCAGAGGATGAGGCAGAGGCATCCCTGCAGAGCAGGCTGTGCCAACTGCAGAGCCCACCCGCTGCCACTTGCAGCCTCCTCTGGCAAAGCCAAAAGGCAGCGCTGGGTGCCCGCCAGCCCTGCTGGCATCTCTGTCAGGTGGGTGGGAGCTGCACAGGAAAAATGGAAAAAGGAAGAAATGAGGGAAGCGGCACGTACTCGCTTCTTGCTGAGGCAAGGAGCCAAGGCCACGAGAGCTGGTGAGAGAGTGGGGCAGGGCAGCTGGCGAGTCCCCAGCTGCAGTGGTGGGCCACCACGGCGTCATCCTGGGCCACAGGTCAGGCACACAGACACACAGCAGCTTGTGAAGCGGGCAGCTTCTGTCTGCCCTGCAGTAAAGGCTGATTACAAATCTGCTCTCCTCATCCAGAAGATTAAGAGGGTGATGTGACCTCCAGGTCTGGCCCGTGGGGATGCACCTCCCTCTGGACATCAGTCTTCTTGGAAGTGGTGGACCTTGCTGCAAGGTAGAGGTGTCCTCTGGGAGTTGTCTTGTTATGACTTTTCCTCCTTTAATCACTTTGTTATATTATCCATAACATAGTTTAGGTGGTTTAGGTGGTGCTGAACAAGCGCTGCTGACTTCAGGCTCCTCCTTGGGAACTCCTATAGATGGAAGATCTTCAGCTGCAATAAAAATACCAGTAAAACAATTGCAAGGCATTGAGGCAAGCTTACAGCACCCTGCACCACAGCCCATGGTCTTGCTACCCATCCCAGGGCTTCTCCCCAGGATAATGGGGACAGTTCTGGTTTTGTATTCTCTTCTCAGGGGTATGTGGTTTGTACATGACTGCCCATACTGTGGAAAAAGACATCTCCATCTATTGTACGTGGGACTTGCTTCCAAGGCTGATTGATAATGTTCTGCCAACCTCTTTGCCAAGATGTTTGGCTCGAGAGACTAAAGAGCCAGATATGAATCTGGGCTGTCCCGCTGTGACTCTCCAGTTTCCAGGAGTTCAGGCACAAGCCTAGTTACATGAACAATGAGATAGTGTTCCTTTGCAGCTCTCTGTCCCACCAATCCATGTGCAAGTCAGCTCCTTTCTCTAGGAATGATGCTGCCTCAGGCAAAGCCTGTATGAGTCAGAAGGAAAAAATATTAAAGTCTTCTTAATCCCCCGACCCTGTTTACATCTGATCCTCTGTACTGAGAGGCAGGACTCCTCTGAGCACTCAAGCAGCAGAGTTTCAGGACTTGGGAACAATACCATGTAATTTATATGATTGCTTCCTGCCCAGTGCCTGGTCAGCACAGCACAGAACTCGAATCCCAAACCTCACGGAGCACTGTGGCAACCTGCCTGCCTCTGCCAAGAGAAAACCAGCAGCAGCTCCCCCAACTGCACACAGAGACCTGAGAGCAAAGAAAGAAAGAGAGAAAGAGAGAGAGAGAAAGAGAGAAAGAAAGAGAGAGAAAGAAAGAAAGAGAGAAAGAGAAGAAAGAAAAGAAAGAAAAGAAAGAAAAGAAAGAAAAGAAAGAAAAGAAAGAAAAGAAAAGAAAGAAAAGAAAGAAAAGAAAAGAAAGAAAAGAAAGAAAAAAAAGAAAGAAAAGAAAGAAATTCCAGGAAGCTGATGTGTTTGTTGACAGGTTTGGGGAGGGGGCGGGGAGGGGAAGGGGGGATGATGCAAATAACTCCCTGGATGTTACAGGCAAGTACTGAGGTGTAAAAAGAATTCCTTAGGCCAACTCTCAAGGCTTTCAGACAGCCGGGATCCAGGTGCAGCAGTGCTGGGGCACAAGTGTGCCTGCACAGGTGCTGAGGCTCTTTGCCTGATCACCCAGCAGGCTGCCTGGCACTTGGACATGCCACTGTGAGCCCAGTGTTGGCCCTTGTTGATAGCAACACTCCCCCTCCTTGGCTGGGATTCTGACGCTTTCCTCCTTGTGTGGGTTTAGAAATGGGAGAACTTGTTTCACCTCTGTGCAACAGGACTTTCAGGTCTGATGGTGCTGGAGGGAGCTGGTGGGTAGAGCAGGGATAGCAGTGTGGAAAAGGGGTCATGACATTCAGGGTGTATGTTCCTGTTTACAAGTGCTTGTGGTGCCTTTGAAGACACCCTCAGGAGCACGCAGGCCTCCTCTCTGAACAAAAAAAGGCAACACTGGGAAGGTGCCTTCACCTCAGAGCCACTCCTTAAACCCCAATGTGTCAAAAACAAGTGTCAATGCTTGCAACAAATATTTATGCACTAAAAATGAGCAAACAGAGCTGGTGTGCAATCCCTGATCCAAGTGCTGGGCTCTCAGCAGTCTGGACTACATTAATGAGGCTGTGCTGGAGCCGAAGCACAAGCGGACGTGTGGCTGGGAGCCAGAGGAGGAGCTGCAGCAACACCTGGAACTCCTCACCCTGCGCTGACCCTGGGATATATCCCACCTCTAAACTGAAAAAAAAAAAAAAAAAATTCCAGTTGTGCTTTGCAAATAGTTCCTACACACAGTGTGATCTGTCCTGTGTTATGCAACACATGAAGTTCTAATCTGGCCAGCAGAACGCTTAGCATTAAGCATTTAAAGGTTTTTTTTTTTTGTTTCGTTTTTTTTGTTTTTTTCTTTTTCAGTTATGTACTGAGTCAGCACAAATAGGGCAGTGACAAGAGAAAGCATTCAGCGTCCTGAACCAGCTCAGCTCTGAACAGATTGAAGAAAACAAAATGTTCTTGCACACTGGTGCTAATGAAGCCTGGTTTGCTATGGCCTCGTGTGTCGTGGTTGATTGGTTTTAAACTATTATGCAAAGCAGCAGCACTTCTGCTCTGCTTGTGAGGCGCTGGAGAGCCCACACATGGTTGTGGAGTGAATCAGGAGGTGAGGGAAAGAATGAGGCAGGTCCCAGGTGAACAGCCTGGTGTCTCCCACAGGAACTGGCTGAGGTGATGAAAGATGCTGCGCTCCTCACCTGAGAGCAGCAGCCCCTGGCAAAGGGCTGCTGCTCCCAGGCTGAGCCACACAAACAGGTTATTGTGCACTTTGCTGCAATGTTGGCTGTGGTAGCTAAAATCACCCTCATTTCATGGCTCACGAGCCAGGAACGTGCCCTTCTTGAGGGTGAAACCCTCCTGGTGGCAATCTTTTTTTTTAGTCAATAGCCAAGATTTGGTGGAAAAACGAGCCATGGTGAGAACTAAACCATGAAAGGAGAGGGTTTGGGGTGAATGAGCTTAGTCCACCTGAGGAATGCCCAGGGGAGAACTGCTGGGGGAAGGGATGTGCAAAGTCCTCTGAGGCAGGGGGAAGAGACGAGCTGAAGACTGACCCTGCAGATGGGAACACGGAAAATGTCCCCTGCTGGGCAGAGTCCCAGACAGACTCCAATGCTCCCAGGGTGACCACTGTGCCTAATGCCATGCTCAGCTTTTCAGGGCAGTGTAACCAAATGTCACCGGAGATTTACCCAGTCTGGAGGGATCACTTAAAAAGATAACGGAGAAAGCAATGAAGCCTATCAAGCCCATTTCAAATGCTTAGTTGTTGAGCTTTTAAAACCACTTATGAGCCGTTTAATGTAATTGCAATAGATTTGGAAACAAAACCTGCTCCACAGCCCAAACCTCCGCCAGCCACTCCCTCAGTGGGGCATGGGTTTCACCAGCACTGACGTCCCACTGGTGATCTCCCTCCCTGAGCAGCCCTGCCAGTGTGTGCGTGGGTTTGGGTTGTTTTTGGGGACACACAAATGAGCCCTTGGGGAATGTCTATCATCCTTATATAAATTCTGATCTACTAAGCTCCAGAAGTGACAGATTTCAGCTGTTTTTCTCGGCACCTGCTGTGCAGGAGCTGCTGGCTTTTTGCTGTATGATTGTGTGGTGAGGGGATGCATCTCCCTTGTGACACCGAGCCCATCCTGGGGGTCTGCGAGTGGGAAGGGGATTGTTCACATACAGCCACATTCATTCAGTTCTGGGTAAGCAGAGCAGCTGAGGGAGATGCAGTTTTGCGTGTACGTTGGAGAGTGCCTCTTTGCCCCCAAACGTGATGAGTTTCCATGGAGGGTAATGCAAAGAGGCATCGGGTGCAACCCAGCCTCACCAGCCCGCCCTGCTCTGGAGCACCGCAACAGCCGGCACCCCACTCCCACTCTGGAGAGCCTCAGACAGCTGAGGGACCCCACGTATCCTGTGCCAGCCGCTCTGGAGCATCCCACCCTCCTGTTCCCACCACAGAGCACCCTGTGCCCCCCAGGACTTGTTCCCCAGCCCTACTCCACAGCATCTCGGATACCCCAGGCATCCCGCACCCTGGCTGGCTCCAAATTGCCCTCGCCCCACTCTGGGGCACCCCGAAACACTCACAGCACTCTGCAGCTTGGTCCTGCTTCGGGATGCCCCAGACCCCCAGGGCTCCCGTGTCCATCTGGTGCAGAGCTCTCCTCGCCCGGCTCACCGCTTCAGAGCCGGAGTCCAGCTCGTACCCGCACCCCGGCTGCTCCGGAGCCCCCCAACATCCCCGCCTCCCGGGAATCGGCAGCGGAGTCCCCCACACCCCTACATCCCGGCTCGGGGGGTCGGCACCCACCCGCGCACCAACCCCGCCGGGCCCGTGTCCCGTGTCCCGTGTCCCCCGGCCCCCGCCCGCCGCGGCGCCCCCGGTACCGCGGGCTCCGTTACGAAACGCGGCCGGGGCGGGGCGGCCGGGCGGCGGCGGCCAATGGTGGCCCGGGCAGCCCCGCCACCGGCGCCTGCCCCGGGTCCCTCCGGCGGGCCGGGCCGGGCCGGCAGCCGCAGCCTCCGCCGGGCCGGCCGGGGCGGGAGCGGCGCGGGGCGGAGCGGGGCAATGCGCGGGGGCGCGGCGGCGGCCGGGGCGTGCGGGCACCGCCGCCTTTAGGGACAGCTCCCCCGACTGCCGCCATGAGCGGCCCCTCCAGCCCGAGCTCCTCTCCGCCCGGGGAGAGCCCTTCCGGGCGGCCCCTCGGGATGGACCTGCTGCGCTGCCCCTGCTGCCGCCTGCTCCTCTGGGAGCCGGTGACCGCGTCCTGCGGTCACTCCTTCTGCAAGCCGTGCCTCGGCGGGGCCGGGCCGTCCCGCTGCCCGCTGTGCCAGGAGCGGCTGGAGCTGCTGGGCATCGGGGCGGCGAGGTGCAGCGTGGTGCTGTGCGGGATCCTGGAGCGATGCGTGCCGCGGGAGCGGCGGCTGGCCGGGCTGGCGGAGCGCGTCCGGGACCGCCTCGCCCGCGGGGACGCGCGGGAGGCGCTGAGGATGGCGCAGAGAGGGGTCGAGCTGGGTAAGGACCACCGGGCTCGGGGCCTGGGAGTGCGGGTGGTGGGCTGCGGGGTGCGAGGGGCCAGCCCAGCAGCCCCAGAGACGGGGATGCACGGGCTGGGCTGTTGCAGCAGGCGAGTACCAATGTGGGTAACAATGTAGGTCACCGTGTCCCTGCAGCTCTGCACGGCGCAGAGCTGGAAGACGTGGGAATCTGGAAGTGTTGTAAGGCAGAGCTGGTGGGGATGGGGATGGGAAGTGGGAACGCTGAATTCTTCCATATCCGTGGATGTCCCGAGGTGCTGGGAGCGGTGGGCTGCCCGACAAACCGCGCTGCTCGTCCCCTGCCAGGGCCGCGGCCGGGGCTCGCCGCCTGTGTCCCATCGGCCACGTGCTTCTGGAGAGGGAAGAGCAGCAGATACTCACATCTCGCAGCCCGGCAGTATTTCAGGGTCAGAGAAAGAGTTCTGCCCAGGGGGTGACCATTATGTAAAGTGGTTGGGACTTGTCCAGTCGGGGATGGACACGTCCTCTCCCCCAGAGCCTGGCGAGGACACAGCCTTGGCAGAGCTCCTGTGCCAGCCCCATCGTGCAGGTCAGCGCCCGGCCCGGCCTCTTCTGCAGCCAGCTCTGGCCAGACATTTGCCTGCAGGGCCAGGATCGGTCCAGGAGTGGGGGGGGGGTGGTGGGGTGGGGTGGGGTTTGATCTGCTTTAATGTGTGGCTGTAAGTGGATTTCTTGGAAAGTAAATAAAAGGGGTTATACAATGCGTCTGGAGCAGGGGGCTGGGGCGACGGAGGCAGAATTTTCTTTCTCCGCGGCGTTTCTATGACAGCACTGAGCTCTCCTCCCGCAGCGAAGGCTCTTATTCATCCCCTGCTGCGAGACAAGTGCCAGAGGTTCAGGGTAAGCCTGGAAACGAAGGGCTAAGCGGACCGGTCGATCCTGGTGTTGGCAGCAGAAAACAGGTCCTTTTATGCAACCTCCAGAGGCATCCGTCTCTCCCTGCACACCCTCCTTCAGAGTAAAGGCACATGCACCCTCCTCTAGTACTCATTTGCCAGGCTTTTGCCTGGTTGGGGTGTACAATTACACTTTTCTTTAAAAATCCTTTGCTAGCATAAAGAGGAAACATTGCAAACTCTGTCCTCACTCTTCCCCGCACATTCTGTTCCCCGAAAGACAGGAAAAGTCTGGCTGAGGGCAACGAGGAAATTGCAGTCACAGCCTGGGCTCCAGTGAACCTGCTCTTGCTGGGGCTGCCAGTCTCAGCCACGTGGGTGGTGCTTTCAGGATGTGTTTTCCAACTCCTGCAGCCAGCTTTCAGCTGCACACACACTTTTTTACGGGCTGCCTTTCACTTTGAAACAGACCCACTGACAAATGTTTGACCCATGGGCATGTTTTGTTTGTGGTTCAGTGTGGTGTGATAGGTCAGTTTGCAGTGCCCTGCTCAGCCCAGCCTGTAGAGCAGCTCGCTTTGCTTGGGTGGAAATAAACTGTCAACTTTTAATCTTCATTCTTTCTGAGTGAACAACAGGAAAATGCAGTGTAATGTGTAGCACAGGAGGCCCTCTGACATGCCTGGAGCGTGGAGGCTGGTGAGTCTCTGAGGCTGCCAGCTGGCTGATGTCCCCGGTGTGTAATGATATCATAGATCAAAAATAGCTGCAGCAGCAGAGAAATGCAGAATTCATTGCCCTGTTTTACACATCTGGGGTGGGTTTTTTTTTTTTTTTGCCAAATCAGTCACTTTATTGCTGGGCTGTGCAAATGTTTGAATGGGTTTGCCCACATGGAAAATAACCCTCTAGACTTTGTACCTGTTTGTTCATCCCTTCCCGTTGTTAGGGGCTGGGATATTTCATCTCTGGATGGGTGCTTGTAGGATGGGGTACTGAGCAGCACGTTCCCATGTTTCTTCACTTGAGCCCTAAAGTCTTGGCTAATATTATAAAGGAAAACAAGCTCCCAGGGACCATGCTCTGCTGCACAGCCCAGCATGGCCAGTGCAGCTTTTGGTGCAGGAGTGGCTGTGCCTGGCTCTGCTGCTCTCTGGGTTAGGCAGGGAGCAAAGTCTGGCTGTGCTCCATGCTGGGCACGGGGACGAGGAGGCAATGGCCGTGGCAGAGTTTGCTCCTCTGTGATAAGAAGTGGTGGGTGCCTGGGCAGGGTGTCAGCAGAGGCAGGCAGGGAAATGGGCAGATGCTTCCTGCACTTGGCTGTCGTGGAGCTGCCAGTCCTGACCTGCAGTTTGCTGGCAGAGCTGCATCAGCACCGTGTTTGAACCGAGCCAGGAGGAAATGCTGCCGGGTTTGGAAGTGCAGGAGAGACATCATCAACAGTGACGTTTCCTGATGATTGCCGATCAGCTGCCAGCCAGGCCCAGGGACCCAGCTTGCCCCTGAGAGAGCTCCTGGCCCTTCAGCAAGGTGGTGTTGCCCACACCACATTTGCCACAGTAAATGCAGCAGCAGTGCCTGCAAATGGTGCCTAATTTATATGATACAAGGCTGGCCTCAGTGCCAGCATCCTGCAGGCCACCACAAGTTACCTGTGCTGGATCTATCATCATCCCACAGGGAACTGGGAGCCTGTGGGGGGAACTGCATGACACTGGAGGCCTCCCCAAATTGACCAGGAAGCAACAAGTCCCCAGCCCCAACCCTCAGCAGCTTTGAGCTGATGCTCAGAGCTGGGGGATGCAGGGCTGAATGCACAGACCTGTTACCTGAGCTGGAACACCAGCACTGCACTGGATGTAGGTCACCTCCACGAGCTGTGATATAACGGGGTGGGTCTGGGCATCTCTGCATTTCAAACCCACAAACATTACCACACCTGGTTACTTCACGAGTGTGGGCTCTTGGGGTGCTGCTCCTCACTCTCCCCATCATCCCCCAACCCAATTCTGCCACTGGCAGTGCTGATAGGAAGGAAGGTCTTTATGTGGTTTTCTGAGGCAGGAAAGAAAAGGATCTCACTACCAGTTTTTTAGGAAAAGGCAAGAGCATGTAATGTTTGGTGTCATGACTAGCAATGTCCGTGGGACCTGTGCCCCCCCAGCACCCTAACGTCCCATCAGTGACATGTTGCTGACAAGGAACTGGATCCTCAGTTCTCTTCCTCATTTTTGGGAAATCTCAGCCTTTTCTCATGCTTGGAAACCCCAGGTCATGTGGTGCAGGCAGATTCTTACACCCCTTTGGCTTCTCATCTGCCCCAGGAGAGCAGTGACAGCCAGGTGGGTCTGGGAATTCAGGTATCCAGCACTGCAGTCCTGTTGGGTAACATGTTATTGTGACTCTGCTGGGTGAGTCACATCACAGAGCCTGCTGTGGCCACAGCCCTGTACGTGTAGGGTAGAGCTTTTTTTGCTACATCCTGAAAAGATGGATGAAAGCCCAGATCCCAGCATGGCTGAGCCCTGAGGCAGTGGTGGGGCCTCTTGTCTGAGGGTGTTTAGGGGGGAAAAAAACAAAGGGAAGAGCCTCAAACAATTTAAAACTGGGTATTTAGGGGAAATAACTTCCTTGCAGAGGCTTGCAAAGCCAGTATCTCCCGATGAAGAGCACTGCAGGCTGTGCTCCTCGTGAGGCACAGGGGCTGTCCCACTGTGGTGGCCTCTCCCCAGGCTCATCCAGCCTCACTGGCCCACCAGGGCTCATGTCACACATTTCTCTTTGCAGCCCTGGACTGCAGCTCCCTGCGGCTGTGCCGGGCAGAGGCCTTGGTGGCACTGGGGCAGTATCCACAGGCACTGGAGGACCTGGATGCTGTGTGCAGGGCTGAGCCTGGAGAGCACGAGGTGAGTGAGGGCCACATGGGCTGGAGCCAAACCTTACTGCACAGGAGCAGCTTCCCCTCTCCTCAGTTCTCCATTGGATCCATCCTGCTCAGAAATGCACTTTGCAGACCCATTGGGTTGCTAATCAAGGTGGCAGGTGCTGTGTTGCTCTCACAGGAGAGGTCTGGCACCGTGTCCATCCTTCACTCCTTCTCCAACTCTTCCTAGGCTTGGCTTTTGCAACTGCTGCACTTTGGAGAGTGCTGGTTTTCTTTAGGCAGATCTAATCAGGGGAGCAGTGACATGTCCAGGTGCTTTGGCTTGGGATGGGAGCAGGCCGGAGGCAAAGGGACATTCCCTTGGGGCTGGCATAGGAGCTGAAGGGGCACATGCTCAGCTGGTCACTGTCTCATAGTCACCACATGTATCTTCTGCTCTGCAGGCCTTCTTCAGGAAAGGAAAGGTGCTCCTGGAGATGGGGCAGAGAGCTGAAGCCCTGCTGGCGTGGGAGCACTGCCTGACACTCAGTCCCCATTTCCAGCTGGCTCGGAGAGAGATGGAGAAGGTGTGTAGCCTCTGCCATGTTCCTGTGCTCTCACATCACACAGGGAGATGTCCTTGTCCTCTGAAGGACTCAACAGAGTGCTCAGCCAGCATAGCCACCTCCTGCAGTGAGCAGAAGGGTGCTTTGGGGAAAAAGAGGGAGCCTGGCAGCCTCCCACCTCCTTGCTTTTTCCTCCTAGCATCCCCCAACCCTTGCTTTGTCCTTGCAGATCATCATGGAAGGTGATGCTCCTCAGCCTTGCACGGCTGCACACCTGGGTGATGCTCACCTGAGCTCAGCTGGTTCCCAGGTCGATGGAAGGAGCTCAGTGCTCCTATCTTCCACACAAGCTCAGGTAAGAGCCTGCAATATCTGAGTCTGCAAGGAGACTTCATGTCCCTCTGGGACATCCCAGTTGCCCAGTGATGGGAAAGGAGGTGTGATAAGGGGAGGCTGTGCAGGACATGTAGCCATGTTTACCTGGTTGTGTGCTGGGATGAGAATCTGCAGCTGGTGGAGGGTAGGAGAGCAGGTGTCGTCAGGGCTGATGCTGTGGGGACTCAGGAAACAGAGGAGACTTTCTCTCTTCATCTCACTACATTCAGGGAAAAATAAAAGGAAAACAAAAAGTGAGTTTCAATTCTTTTCATCTAAAAGACACATTTGAGAATAGTTCAGACCATTAGCAGCTATTAAGGAAGTTTTTATGTTCCTCTTTGCCTTCTATAAACAAATTTAGCAGGCTTGGAGAGAGGAGGGAGTTCAGAAGATGGGTTCAGATACACCCAAACAGCAGTTGGTATGTCTGGACAGAGTGAACCCATGTTTTAACCATGTGATGGGTAGCAATGTCTGAAGGCCACTCTCCTGCTGTCCTGCAGATGCAAGATGTTAACGTACAGCGACACAGCAGAGAACCTCCCACTGCCATCGGGCTTGGTGGGACGGATGGGGCTGTGCATTCAGAGGGAGAAGAGGGTTTGGGCTTGATTTCATCTTGCTGTGCCTAGGATCAGGAGGGAGAGCTGGCAGATGGCCGAGGGGGTGCTGGGTCGGAGCACAGGCAGGACACAGCCCTCGTTTCCCAGCGGGGACAACAGCCAGAACTGGAGACATCGGCAGAGAGTCAGGGCCAGTGCTTGTTGGGTGAGTGTCATCAGAGGTACCACAATGTTTTGTCATGCAAACTACTTGTTTGAAATCCATTTTGACACCAAAAATGTGGTGTCTGCACTGTGTCCAGCTCAACAAACAAATATCCCCGGGGCACATGATGGGGCAGCTCTGGCCGGGACATTCGCTGCTTCTCAAGCACGTGGGGAGGATCCATGTGATCTTCCTGTGTGAGCAGGTGAACTTACACCAAACCTTTGCCTGCAGCTTGGTGACAATAATGGCAATGAGCCATCACTTATTCCCTGTGTGGAGTCAGGGAGAGGCTTTCTTTGGTTCCCACGTGTTCAGATGGGTTTTGGTTTACATTAAATTTCCCTGTGGGGGACAGGATATGCTATGAGCTGGGGAAGCAGCACCTCCATCAGCATTAACTTGCCATCAATGTCCAGCCAGGTGGCTGCCACCTACCTGGGTTTGCATAAAGCAGTGATGGCCTACGGGAAGTCTCCAGGGACTTCCATCCTGGAGCTTTTAGGGCCACTTTGTCTCCCAGTGTCTGAGTTTCCCTGCCTGCAAAAGGAGGAGATACCAGCTTCCCCTGCCAAGTACCATGAGACCCACTGACACACCAGCTATGAATGAGCATGGGTGGGTTAATAGAGGGGTTTATGTTGCATTTCCTAGTGCATTTTGTTTTTCTTTGACCCTTTCAAAGCACTTTGTGGGGCAGTTATGCCTCAGAACGAGGTCAGAAAGCAAAGATCAGTTTCCTGTATTGAAATGGGGGATTGTCTTCTCTTTTACCACTAGATAACAAGGAAGAAACAGCAGCAGCAAAGTGTACACAGCCATGCCTTGGAGAGTCACTGAGCATATCTGACTTGGAGTGCTCCCTCTGCATACGGTGAGTTCTGCAGGAGAGCTTTTAGGATGAAGAATTGGCAACTGCTGGGTTTTCTTTACTGATGTGCATCTTTCTTCACATCTTAATAGCAAGCTCATTCCTGAAAACTGCTGAGATGTAGGTTTTGGTACAGATAAGAGGAAAGGCAGGGCCATGGGACACCCTGCCAGGCTTCAGGAGCTCAGATCACCCTGTCTCAGGGTGCAGCATCACTGGGGCTGCATCCCTTGGGACAGAGATGTGGAGGTGGGGATGTTCAGTGGGGTCAAAGCAGTGGTTGCCCTTTGTACCTGCAGGCTGGAACAGGAAGGTGTTGCCCAGGGAAATTCCCTCCATGCTGGGAATATTGCAGACCTAGAGGGGAGCATTTCAGAGCTCTTTGCCTGGTGCATGTGGAAAAGGGAACGGGATAGAGCCTGTGTTTGTCTGCTGGCTCAGGGCTGGGGGGGGACTGGTGTTGCACTGCCACAGGGCATGCTGAAACCAGGCTGTTATTCCTGGTGTGTCCCAGGACGTGGAGCAGTTGTGCAAGCGGCGGCTGGCAGAAAGCTGGGTGGGTGTTGCACTGCCAGTCGTGCAGGTTGGTCAAGGTCCTGCATGGCAGCTTTTTCCAGGTCTGTCCATGGGGGAGAGAGACTTGAGGCTGCATCTGATCTGAATTCTGTGAATTTGGGTCTCTTCTGAAAGAAGAAAACAATGTTTAGGAGGAGTCAGGGCTTTCTCGAGACCTTAATTTAATGTCTGATCCTGGAGCTACCTGTGAGCAACTTGAGTACTTGCTGCTGGCTCTGCTCCTGCAGCAGGGGAGAAGGAGGAACTGTCCTGTCACTGCCCTTTGGATTACACACCACTGTGGCTGTCTGGGGAACCACAGACCTGGCAGGACCAAGGGGTGCCATGTGTGAACTGATGGGGTCTACTGGGACTCCATGGAGACCCTGCAGAGAGGGGGAGCAGAGCTCAGGCCTGGAACAGTTCTCATCTTACATCATTGTGCAAGCCCAGCAGTCTGAGCCCAGACTTTCTAATTAAAGGGCTAATTAAAGTCTCTCTCTGCCAGACTTACCTGTGCTCCTTTCCCTTTGTTGCTCTCTGCAATCCATTGACTGTGATCATCCTTTGCAGGATGTTCTTCGAGCCGGTGACGACGCCCTGTGGTCACACCTTCTGCAAGGAGTGCCTGGAACGCTGCCTGGACCACCGGCCCAACTGCCCCCTCTGCAAACAGAGCCTGAGAGAGGTGAGGGCACGAGTGCCATGGGATGGAGCCCGAGGAGGAGCTGGGAAGCAGCTCCAGCTGCTGGCTGTGTGCCCAGGGTTGGGGTGGGAAGGTGCAGTGCTCTTACATTAGCAGCTCTCTGGCACGGCAGTGTCAGCTTCACTCACATGGGAATGACCAGACAGTTGATAATTAAGACCAAGAGATTCATTTCCACAAGATGCCACAGTGATTTAGTGAGATTGTAAACAGGAAAGGAGAGAGAGAGAGAGAGAGAAGAAAATGCAAATGACTTTTAAAAAATGGAAATGGATGGAAAACCTGCTAGCCTGGAGATTTAATTTAATCTTTAATGAAAAGGGATTCAGATGAGAACATGAGGGAAATTAGGTTGTCATACAAGGACTGCATCACTGTCAGAGACAGGGCGCTGTGTTGGACGGGCCCTGGCTCAGAGCTGTGTCTGGAGGTCTCGGTGGAGCTGACATCCCATCCTGCTCAATGGCTCAACATCCCCTGATAGGTTTTATCCTTGACTTTCTCTGGTCTAAAATTATCTTCAGTTCCAATAAAAGTGAGTGTGATTCAGGGTCCGGCAGGGCCTCAGGGCTTCCTCCCTGCTCTTCTCCAACCTATTTTTGGGTCTAATTCCTTTCAGTACCTGAAGGCTGGGAGGTACAGCCCCACGGTGCTGCTGCAGGACATCATGCTGACCACCTTCCCCACACAGCTGGCTGAGCGCCGGGAGCTGCACCGGGCGGAGATGGCAGAGCTCTCCAAGTAAGCAGGGACTGCTTCTCTGTGTGTGTGTGGGTGCACATGGGAACTGGAAGGGGCTCTGATAGGACTCTCCACACCTCATACCATTGCTGTGGCTTGGTTCTGCTCAAGTGATGTCTGTCCCACCTCCAGGACCACATTGCAGCTGTGCTGTGTGGGTGTGGACATGCCCCATGAGGCACCTGGGGGTGAGGGACCATCTTTGCAAGGTGCTGTTTTGTGGGCAGAATCTGTCCTTAGTGCCTTGTTGAGCCAAGTGGGAGCTTTAGTGTTGCTCTGTGCTGGAGCATTACTTCTTGTGGTTAAGGACACACCTGGTTTGGGGAAGCAGCTGATGCAGAGTCATTGGGATGGGATTTGCTTGGGGAGGTGTCACAGTGGTTTCTCCTTCTGTCCCTCAGCCTGACCAAGAGCATCCCCATCTTTGTGTGCACGATGTCCTTCCCTGGCATCCCCTGCCCTCTGCATGTCTTCGAGCCTCGGTACCGCCTGATGATCCGGCGGTGCCAGGAGAGCGGCACCAGGAGGTTTGGCATGTGCATATATGAGAACGGGAAAAGGTGAGCTCCTGGGCAAGCTTCCCCCTGCCCCAGCTGATTTGGCTCTCTCTGCTCCAGCCCCAAATGTCAAAATACTGAGTAGTTCTGAGAGATTTCCTATCAGTGCCATCGCGCAGATAAAATCAGCAGGGAGGTGGTGTGTTCCCCACAGTGCAGGGTGAAATGGGATCAAGGAATGAGGCCAGCACTGGAGCTGGACAGAACCAGTGGTAGCTGTCAAATACAATTCAATACAATTCTTGGGACAGCTTCTGACTCAGGATGTCTCTGAGCTCCGTGGTTCTCTGCCTGTGACCTTCAGCTCCTCTTAGTGAGCACTGGGAGGAGACTGGATTGAATCTCTGAATTTGCCCCTGCCCTGACATCTTGTTCCTGGGCCTTTTCCTGCTTTGGAGACAGTACCTTTAGGAGAAGCAGTTCTCTCACCACCCATTACCACAGCTCAGCCCCTCTTTTCTGTCCCTGTGTCCCTGCAGCTTTGCTGACTATGGCTGCATGCTGGAGATCCGTCAGGTGGAGCTGCTGGCCGACGGGAGGTCCTTGGTGGACACCATCGGCCGGCAGCGGTTCCGGGTGCTGAGCCGCGGGCACAGGGACGGCTACCACACCGCTGACATCGAGTACCTGGAGGACAAGAAGGTGAGGGCAGGGCTGGGCAAAATCCTGGGCTGCAGTGGGACAGATCCTCCCCACGGACACCTGTGTCCCTCTTGCCTCTGTTCAGGTGTCCGGGGAGGAGCTGCAGGAGCTGCAGTGCCTGCACGAGAGCACCTATCGCCTGGCCCAGCGGTTCTGTGAGCACGGAGACCTCACCTCCAGGCACATTCTGATGCAGCATGGCCCACTGCCAGAGAAGGAAGAGGACATCCAGGTAATGCCCAGAGGGAAGGGATGCACCAAACAGAGTACCAAGAGAGCCTCTGAAGCAGTGCTGTTCCTGCACTAACCACCCAGCTTCCCTACTCGGCTTCCCCCCGAGAATGAACTAAAAAAAATCCAGTTTTTCACTCCTGTTACTACATCTCTCATTCAGAGAGTTGGTAGGGCTTGTTTTGTGAAACTGCTTGATTTTTCTTTATGGTTTTAAACTGTTCTTGGAAACTGAGCACTGAGTTCTAAAATCTTTCCCAGAGTCTTTTCCTAAATGAGAACTGAGAAACTGAACTGTGTGTGTTTGAAAACACTTCAGGAAAAATAAATCAAACAAATTGGCAAAGAGATGAATCCTGCAGCTTGTTGAGCTTGCAGTCCCCTTTCTCACTGTGATCCTTTGAGACAGCCATAGCTGGCCAGAGGTAAGGAGCTAAGAGGACATGATCCAATTTGCTTATTATACTGCTCTGAAAAATTCAGATTCTGAAGGAGAAAAAAAAAATCCCCAGATTTAATTTTCACTCTTTCAAGAAAGCGTTTCCTCTCTGGATTGTTACAAATACACTCTTGCTGACTTGTCCCAGGCTAAGGCTGTCCTGGCCAGCAGTCATGTTAATGATGTGCTCAGGAATTACAAAACAACTCACCCTCCTTCAGCTGAATCGAGCTCTTCCCTCTTAGTTTGGCTCAGGTTATAGAAAAGCCACTTTACAGAAGCAGTGCCCAACAGCTGTGCCTGCCTGGCCTGCACCTCACCTCTTCAAGTGATGGCCAATGTCCCAAAAATATTGGCCGTGCAGGATTTGGTCTGTGTTTGCAAAAAGCACTGGCTTAAACAAGGAAATGCACAAGATATTTCATTGTCTCTCTAGTATAGACTTTTTACCGCTGCATCTGCATCTGGAGGCTCCCTGGGGAATGCTTGTCTGGAAATTGAATTAGTTCGTCCAGCAGTTTTGAGCTTGGACAACAAAAGGGCTGTTCAGATGAGTACCTTGGCCAAAGCTGGTGTTGCTGTCCTGACAAGAGCAACTGTTTGCCATCAGCGATGCTGCCTGAAGGCCACCCCTGCATCCACCTCACAGCTCCTGACGTGGGGGTCTCTCCCTCTCTGCTCTCCAGGCTTCGGCAGACGGCCCGACGTGGTGCTGGTGGCTCATCTCCATCCTGCCCCTCGACCCGTCCTACCAGCTGAACCTCTTCTCCTGCACGTCGCTGCGCGCCCGCCTGTCGCAGCTGCAGCGCATCCTCACGGCCCTGCTGCAGCAGCCCCCGCCCCGGCACCTCCTGCCCGAGCGCAGCCCCCGGGGCCGCGTCTGAGCCGGCCCTGCCCTCCCTCGGATTCACCTCCGCCCTCGGGTTTCTCTGTGTGTTCCTCCACGGTTGTGCGTGTGGTTTGAGCCCCCCGCTCCATCCCCCAAAAAAGCGACGTCAGCGATGAGCTGGGCTCTGCCCAGCTGCGCCGGCAGCGACACTGTGCCGTCCGTGCCACCCCTGGGAGCTGCTTGGTGCCACTGCTGCTGTGCTGTGCCACCAGAGGGGATACTGGGCTGCAGAGCTGGGTTGTGTCTCCAAAGCCAAAATCGCTTGCTGAGTGGCTTCTGCACTGAGGAGGATTCTCCTTAGGGAGAGGACTGAGTGCAGGGATTGCCTCAGTTTTGGTTCTTCCGCTTTGAAGGACAGCTTAGGGGTTTTGGTAGGTGATCCTGATTCACACAGGAAATTTAGAGGCTGGGGAGAGGTGGCACTGGGAAGCAGAGAGGTTCCAAAGGCTTCCCCCAGCCTTGGGAGCTGACGGCTCTGCGACTGCTTACAGCTTTGTCTCAGTTTGTGTTCAAACAAGAAGACAGGTTAAATTAAACAATCTGAAACTCATGGTCTTGCTCCCAACCACCTCCATGGCCACATGGTGAGGAGATGGTTCTCTTTGAATGCTCTCAGGTCCAGACACCCCCTTCCCACTGCTCTGCTCGGTGCTGTGCTTGCCAGACCCTTCCCTGGGACACTGCCAGCCACTCCCCTCACTGCTGGCTCCAATGCTGTGAAGTGCCGTGGGAGGGGGGATTCTGTCAGCTTTGGTGCTTTTCCCTCTACCCAAAGGCTGCTGTTCCCAACCCTGGCTGGGTTCAGGTTACAGGGTTGGACCTGGGGGCTGGGAGGAGCTGATAGCACAAGGGAGTTAAGTCTGGAAGTTTTGTTGTGCAACTTTCTGTTCCTTGACTAATGGAATTTTCCCCTGTTCTGTGTTTCTTGTGAACTTTCTGCCTCAGGAGAAAATCAGGATCTCAGCTGAGGCTGGACTCTTGCACTTGGGTCCCAGAATAGTTCAGGATCCCCCAAAAGAGCACAGAGAAGTTAAAGGGATCCAAATCTCTGGAGAGGCCTGGAGGGAGGGGGTAGGATCAGTGACCCAGGCCATGAGCCACATGTCAGGGGAGCAAGTGCTTGGCTGCTGCTTGTCTCTAGACACAGGGCAAAGACTCTCTGGACAGACCAGGAGAAGTCCTGAAGATCTGGGATTTTTGTCTTTCATCCATAATTTCAGTGGCTTTGGGTTCAATTGTAGGAGTGACATCCACTTAGTTGTTGGATTAACATTGCTTCTGGAATTTTTTCCCTGCATTTGTCAAAGGCACCACACCTCCTCAGAGAGCTGTTGGATGTGTGTGTGGGAGAGAAAATCAGGGCACTGGTCCTTACTGCAGGTGTTTCTGGGCTGAGCCTGGGTGGGAGACTGGGCATAGCTCCAGAGAGGTCCCTGCTCAGGGCCACCACCTTTCCCTGTCCTTCTGTCTCCAGGAGTGAGAAGTCCCTGTCCCTCCTCTCCATCAAAGTGCCTCCCTGGAGCAGCAGTCAGGAACTGAGGGCTGGTTCCCCAACAACCTCTGCGAGCACAGGGCACCTGAGGACAGCTCAGAGCTGGATTTGCTCCTCTACCTTTGAGCCATGGTGATGGCCCAGGAGCACTAGGACTCCCAAGGAAACAGGGGACATCCCTGGGATGTCAGATTGCCAAGGGCTGGGTTGGGTGATGAAGGGATGCTTTGCAGTCCCAGGGCAGGTGGCAGGATGACACTGAAGTTTGGGAAGTGCCTTTCTTTTCCCCCGGGTTAATGTGGGCTCACCCTGTGCCATCCCCACCCCAAGCCACTCACCTACCCCCTGAGCTGCCGTTTCCCCAGGGTTGAGAGGCTCCTGGGGGTCCCTCCAGCAAGGGGTTGGCATGGGGGGGATGCAGGAAGAAGTGGCTCTGTCACACTGGGGAGGAGCCAGGGAACAGAGCCACCTCTGCCTGGCTGCTTTGGGAAGGGGTCTGTGCAAATTGCTCCAGTTTGCTTGGAGCACCTTTGTGGTTTTTATTACTGTCTTTGCTCTTGGAATTACATTTTCTTTCAGGTCATTGAAATAAAAGACCTTTGTTGTTATTGTTGTTTTGTTGCTGGTGTTTAACTTTTAGCTGCTCACTAATAAAAGTGCTTGGGCATCCCCAGGGAGATCTGGGGACACGTGGAGACGTGACACCCTGGTCTTCAGACAGCAAGGTAGGCCCAGTGACCACGGTCCAGCAAAGGCAGATGGCAACAAGGGGAAATAAAAAAGTGGTTTTCCTCTCAGAATGTGTGTGAAACAAGACAGGAGGAATGAGCCATGAGGGTGAGGAATGAGCTGACCAGTCTACCTGTCATTGCAGCTAAAGGCTCTGAGGAAGGATGGGATGGGAGATGAGTCCAGCAGAGATGCTGGCCAGTGTGGGATGACCCTGGAGGCAATGTCCCCAAATGCTGTGGCCAGCATCTGCCCCTGTCCTGCCTTTGCAGCCATGGCAGGGGGCTGTGAGCTGGGAGTAGGTTAGCTTCTGGCAGCTGGCATTAGGGATGAGAGATGATCCAGGGCAATGTGCATGGGGTCTAAAATGAGAGGGTGGTCCTGGATGGAAGGTGATGTCCTGCTGGGACAGCTCTCACCTGTCTCTTGCTCCCATCTCGCCTCTTCCCTCTGCTTCCCAAAGGTGCCATCCAGAGCAAGGACAAGAAGGGAACTGCCCAGCTGTTCTGTGCAACTCTCCTGGGAACATGGAAGAGCTGCAGCAGAGAGAGGGAGAGGGCTCAAGTGGTCTGAGATGGCAGATAACCCTAAACAGATCCCATGCCTCAGAGCAGTGTCCCTGCTATGCCAATAATAACTGCCTCCATGGGGAATTACACCTTGCATTCCTCCCCAGCAGTGCTCTACAGAAGCAGCTGTGCCCTGCTGAAGCCCAGCTGTGAGCTGTGGCCGGTGCCAGCCCGTTTGGTGGTTCTGGCAGCCCAGGCCTTGTGCCTGACCTGTGGCTGGTGTGTGCCCTGGAGCCTGGAGCTGACAAGGATCCCTTTGCCGTGTTGCCCTGCTCCCACTAGATGTCAGGAAGAGGCTGAGTGCGGGCGAGGAGGAAGGCACAGCAGAAGGGATGAATAGCATTTGCTGTTGCCAGAGCCTTGGCTTTTCTCTTCCTCAGCCCCAAAATCAGCCCTACTCCCAGCCCTGGCCCCAGCTGGGCTGCCCTAAGCTCTCCATCAGCCCAGGAGAGCTGGGGCCCTGTGCAGGTCACTTTGAGTCCACCTCCAGCTCCCCAAGCATGCAAGCTCTGTGCTGCAGGCTCCTCTCCCCACTCCAGCCAGTTTGCTCTCTTGGGAATGGAGCAGGCACTGCGGCATTTGGGGGTGTCCTGCTCCCCATCATCAGTGCCCAGGTGGAAAAGGACTGGGGGCAGTGGTCAACAGCCCACTGACCATGAGCCAGCAGTGTGCCCTGGTGGCCAAGAAGGCCAAAGGCATCCTGGCCTGGATGAGGAATAGTGTGGCCAGCAGGAGCCAGGAGGTCATCCTTCCCCTGTGCTCAGCGCTGGTGAGGCCACACCTCGAGTGCTGTGTCCAGTTCTGGACCCTCAGTTTGGGAAGGACGTTGAGACCCTTGAGGGGCAACGAGGGATGATGAGGGGCTTGGAACACGAGCCCTGTGAGGAACGGCTGAGGGAGCTGGGGGTGCTCAGCTTGGAGAAAACGAGACTCAGGGGTGACCTCAGCACTCTCTACAGCTCCTGAAAGGTGCCTGTGCTCAGGTGGGGTTGGGCTCTTTCTCCAGGCAGCACTGACAGAACCAGAGGACACAGTCTCAAGCTGCACCAAAGGAAATATAGGTTGGATATTAGGAAAAAGTTTTTTATGTAAAGTGATAAAGTACTGGAATTGCCTGCCTGGGGAGGTGGTGGAGTCACCATCCCTGGATGTGTTTAAAAAGAGATGGGATGTGGCACTTGGTGACATGGTTTAGTTGAGGTATAAACCAGTGCTAGCACTGGCCCCACTTCCATCACCCCAAAATGACCTCCCCAACAGCACCATTTCCTCCCTTCCTGTTCCACACCTTCAAATCAAGACATGGGTGACAACTTCCCTCATCCAACAGCCTAGGCTGGCAATTAGATAAAGAGGTAAATAATTAATACAGCAGGTGTCAGACTGTGCCTCATCTTTCTTTAACAAATGGTGCATTTCCAAACTAATTAGACCAGGCAGTACTTGAGAGAACGGAAAATCAACACAAGATTGTTCAAGCTAAGATTTTCTTCTCTAGCAATGCTATGTTCGTGCTGGAAGAGGAGCACAGTACATGTTAAAGTTAATGAAGGTGGGAAGAAAAAGGAAAAAAACAGCATCTAATTTTTTCCACCCTTTAGCAATACCAGTTGGTGCAATGAAAGATGGGTTGTATTGTTCCTGATTTTTCAGAAGAAAAAAAAAAAGCAAAGGAAAGCAATGAAGACAGATGTGCCGTCTCTTTCAAGAAACTCACCCACGGGATGTATTCAAAGTTAGAAAATGGCAAGTGATGAAAAAAAAGTGACTCAAAGTCACTGCTGAAGCAGTTGGAGTGGGACCTGACTATTCACCTGGAGAAACATCAAATATCCTTAGTTAGAAGGGAGCCACGAGGAACATCGAGTCCAGCTCCTGGCCCTGCACAGGACAGCCCCAAAAATCACACCATGACAATGTTTGCAATCTCATGATGGTGCTGTCCCTTCCTCTGGCCAGGCTGCATGAGGGGGTGAAATTCACCCCTGTCCTGTACAGAGCAGAGCGTGGTGATGCCAGGCATGTGCTGAAGGTGATCCAGGGCAGAGATCAACTGGCAGCTGGACGAATGCCTTTGTCTCCTCTGCAGCAGCATTTTGGAGGTGCTGCGCTGGCATTCCCTGGCTGTGCTGCACGTGGGAACTGTGCAAAGCCAAGCCCTGATCCAAGCAGGAGTAGGAGATCTGGGATGATGCATCAGGTGGAGCTGCCTTAGCATGACGGTTGGTAATTTTCTCCATTAATTAACTGATTTACAGTGACAGCCTTTTTCCAAAGGCTTTTCCAAACCCATTTAGCTCCCTCACACCAGCAATGCTACCAGCCTGCAACTGAGAAGCTCTGGATTTGGGACAGTAACAAGGGGCTGCCTCCCAGCCCTCCCAAACCTCCTGATTCAGGGCCACCTTTCAGCGCCCAGGAGCACCTGGAGGAGGGATTAACCCCTGAGTCTCTGCTCACAGCCACATCCATCCCAAGTGCCCATTGGTGATTTGGGCTCTTTCTGCTGATTCCCGATTTCACAAACCCCTTTGAGCCCAGGCAAAATATTTACGGGACTGATTAAATATTGAGGAAATGGGAAACTTGTTAAAACTCTGGAACGTATATAAATACAGCATTATTAAAATAAAATGTGACTTTTAGCAAGGACAACTGTCTCAGCTGGGCTGCGTTTACCTTAATTTTTTCTCTCCATTAATTACAGTCTGAGAGGAAGACTTGTGCAAATTGAAATAAATTAATCAAATTTGTTTAGAGTTTTGTGTGTCTGGCTTATGGGGATTGCAATTAAGCTGGTATGTTTGGTGTATTAAATTATATTGCCTAGATCTATTCTTCCCTTTTCAAGCACCATGAACGTGAAAAGGCAGAAGTCAGTGACAATTAGAAGGTAAACAGGCAGTGTGAGTGATGGTTATTTTAGCTCCTGTGCCTCAAGAATTTCACTCTTTGCAAGTATTGAGGCTCGTTCCATAACAAATAGATTGCCAGCTCTGTGCAACGAAAGATAAAGGGGAGATGGTGGAGCAGAGACCAGGGCACATCCCAGCTCTGCCCTGGCAGTGGGAACAGTGACGTGGGTGGGAGTTTAGTCCAATTCTCCAGGAAAATCAGGCTCTGTGACTCAGCAGCCTTGAGTCTGTGTGTTCCTGCTCGTTCCCACCAGCAGCTGCCCAGTACCACCCACGTTTGACACAAGGGAAGAGGCTTCCAGATATACCGAGGTCCTGGCAAGGTCTGTTAATCTGAGAAATGAATGGATAAAAAAATCCATCTTCCTAATGGGGAGGGGAAGGGGATGCTCAGCCAGCAGAGAATCTACATAATGTTTTTTTTCAGGGTGACTATT
The DNA here is from genome assembly GCF_031753505.1 of Anomalospiza imberbis. NCBI lineage: Eukaryota > Metazoa > Chordata > Aves > Passeriformes > Viduidae > Anomalospiza > Anomalospiza imberbis. Next base: position 13,179,221 of record NC_089695.1, on the reverse strand, counting down.
AAAAAGGAAAGCCTGCTTCGCTGGTCTCATCTATGACTCAATCTTATCTGGTCTTGTCCCAAACCAGCCATAGGAGCAGGCTGAGTGTCAGCTTGCTCCAAGACCCTCTAGCCCCATGGAGAAGTGCAGCCAAACTTCATGAGGGATTCCAGCTCAGACTAAGGAGAATGGTGCAGTTTCCTCTCTAGAGTAAAAGGAATTCTGGGAAGAGGAAAAAGAAAAGAGAGAATGCAAATTTCAGTTGGTGGAGCTGTGCTGCCCACCCAAGGCGAGTCCTGGGGGATGATCCTTGCAGCACTGACTCAGGCAATGGGGCCAGGCAGGAGGTGAGGAGGCTGCCCCCACACACCCAGGGAACTGCTCTTCAGAGACATGGCCAGGGTGTAAGGTGCTTCACTGCCCTCCCTCGTGACTCATCTATGAAACCACAGAGGATTCAAAACTCATCCCCTGTCACTTCCCTGCCGTCCCTCTCCCTCCACTGCTGCCCTGAGCCATGCTCAGTCCAGAAGACCCTTTGCTGTTGGTGCTCCTAGTAAAACCCCTCCATCATGCCCCAACAGGAGCAGATTCCCGTGGGAATTCCCAGTGACATCACTGTGCAGAGCAACCCTACGCTGTTCTCACCTGCTCCCGCTGCACTGGGCTCTGCTGGGAGGGCAGGAGGACACAGCCTCCTCCCTGGCCATAAACAGAGGGTGAGCAGGGATGCCAGGGCCCAGCAGTGTCTGGCAGATATGTTTCCTGCAAGCAAACCTCTTCACCTGGCCATTGCCTCAGCCCCTATGATGTATGGCGTGGCTGAGCTGCAATAGGATTTCTACACAGAATATTGGCTGGATGATAAAGGAGTCTGTCTGTGGTGATAATTGCACCATAAATAGCTCTGGGTTCGGCAGTGAAGAGTGAGGCATTAGAAAACCTCACCCTCTGGATTCCTCCCACTTCCTTCCATCTTCCTTGCTGCTAACAAGCAGGGAGAGCATCTCGTAGGTTTTTACCAGCCACGAGAGGTTTATTGTGCTCAGACGCAGCTGGGCACCTTCCTGCCCATAAATCTTAATAGCAAGAAAGGAGAGAGGGGGGAAAACCAGCCCACTTGGGTGATTACTGAAAAGCAGCAGGTAGGGCTGTATTGTGGCACAGCTGTCCCTCCTCATTGTCTCCACTGCTGTCTCACTGCCTCCTCCAGGCTTCCCCTGGCTCTTCTGAGCACTCTTGGGGGTAAACATCCTCCTTGCTCCACTGATGGAAACTGAAAACCTTCCAGCCAGCCCCAAACACTGAAAAATGAGCTCAAACTGGGGAGTGCTATGGAAGTCAAGGCTGGACAGATGATAAATATGACCAGACTGGAAACTCTCTCTGGCTTTTTGAGCCTGCAGAAATCACATGGATGCCTTGTCTTCTCTTCCCCCCCCCAAAAAAAAGATGGGAAATGGATCTGACTTCACTAGTACATTTACCTGCTCTTGAATTCCAAAATATATTGAAAAACAGAAGGTTTAACCCCTCACATTAGGGCTTCTCACTCACATTAAATGCAGGTTTAGCTGAGGTCTGTCCTCTGCACAGATTTACTCACTGCTCACAGTCAGCCACCAGATACTTTGGGGAGTGTGGTGGAAATGGAAAAAGTGGTCAGGACTGAATGGAGGCATCTCCTCATCAAATTTTATTCATGGGTCAGTGAATTGCTTCTGAGGTTTTTCTTTTTCTCATGTTGCAGATTTGCTGCAAATAGCTAAAGGATGGACTGCGTAGCACAAATCCTTTTTACAAGCTTGGAGAGCTTGCAAGGCCCTGGTCAAAAGTTAAACCTTGAGGAGTCAGGTGTGACATATCCCAAATGCTGTGAAAATCCCATTCTTGGTTCCTGGTCTCAGTTCAAACTGAGGGGTTGCAACATACCATTGTAACTCAGACACACTGACATCACTATTGTTTTCTAGGAAGGTGATTAAATCTATTTTTTTTTTTTTTTACAATTTTGAAGGGTCCAGAAGTGAAGGGGGAAAATGGTTCTCCTTCCTGGACACTTTAGAAAGCTCCCACAAATAACTGCAGTATTAGGAGGGCAAGTTTTATTCTCAGATGGGGAAAAAAAGATGCTTAAAAGGCAATTTTTAAAGGCATTGAGTAGAACTGGGGGAAATCCACACCCAGTGTTCACATTGCAGCAGAATCGTTCAGCAGGGGTGGGGGGCAGTGCTGGTGCTCACACTGGCAGGAACAGGAGCAGCTCTCTCCTTTCTGCACACAGTGCAGTGAAGGCTGCTAAGCAGGCAGAAGCTTTTCAGCTCCTGTACAAAACTATAAGCTTCCCCAAACCTTCCTCTCCTGTACCAAAGACCAAATATAGAACAAGATTTTTCTTCTTATTTATTTATTTTATTGCCATACTGGCGTGTTTGAAGCAAAACTATTTATCCTGTTAAAGTTTTGGATTTGCAAGTTTAAAGCTTTCACAGTTCCAGGTGCACCCAAAAAGATAAGGGAGCCTGGAGGTACACTGTTGTACCTAGAAATAGATAAATAAAGCTGTGATTAATTTGAAGGTAGTTCTTAATGCTCATTATTTCTTCATTATCTACTGCTATTATTACAGTGGCCTCACCTAGGCTGATATAGGATAGCACAAACCCCTTAAAGCAAACAGGGGAGAGTTGTAATGAGCATTTGAAAATGCCAGAAATCCCAAAAGCTTGGGAGCAGGGAGGGAATGACTGGGCAGAAGAGAGCAGTGTGTTCCTCCCACTGACTGCTCCTCTGCTGATGCCAAAAGCTGTGGCATGGCCAGCATGGCATGGGATGTGCAGAACACCAGTCCCTGTTGGAGGATGTTACTGGGATTCCTGGCAGGCCGTGTGAAACCTGGATTCATAAAGCAGATCCCAGCATTTACTTGGTGGTACACAGAGGGAGGAAGAGAACCAGCCCAGGCTTTAAAAGTATAATGAGCCTGAAGAGCCAGCCTGGGAGGAGAGGGATGTGTGCTCTGGATGACTCAGTGGAATGAGGTGAGTCAGGGCTTTGTGGAAGAAGCTTTGGGAAAAAGAAGCCAGAGCTGAGATGAGATTAATCAAGTAGCAAGAGCTGCCCAGACATGGCTATTCCTGGCTGTTTTATTAGAAGGAGATTAGTGCCTATGGTTCCTCAAAACAAGTTTCAAGGCAATTAAACAGGCTTTTCAACGGCTCCCTTCCTTACTCAGCAGCTCTGCTTCATTCAGCCTGTCTGGCACAGGGACGGATTTATGTGAGGTTGGATGCTCCGGGTCTGGAGAAGCAGGAAATCCACGTGGGGACTGCACTGGCCTCCAGTCAGTGCAAACTGCCCCACCCTGAGCTCTGTGTCCTGTTTCTCATGGACTTCTCCCTGGCAGCTGCTCTGCCTGTGCCACCTGAACAGGCAGCTCTTCCTCCTCCTGCCTGCTCGAGGCTGGACTTAAAAATCCTGTTGCCAAGAGGGGGTGAGGTGGGAGATTTGTGCCACCAGATCATTGGTGGGGACACAGGGCTGGTGCACCCACAAGCCTGCTCTGGGGTGGGCATAGCAAATACAGCGAATTTTTGGCACAAAAAAAAATTAAAACCAGGCCCACATAACGTTTCTGTAGCTGCAACAAATGAGTTCCATGGTTTGGAGCTGAAATGAGCTGTCAGTGTTTGACTGCCTCTGGGAGTTAAAGCTTTATGCAAATGGTAGTGAGATTTTAGTCCAGGTCAGGAAAAAAGACATCCACTCTGAAAGTTATTAATTTTCTTGTCCTTATTTTTGAAAGTCATTCTCTGCATTTTATTTTGTCAGCTTTCTCTCTCTCTTGAAAGCTCAGTACCACCCACAGCACTGGGTACTGCTGAGCTCTGGCTCAAAGTCAAATCCACTTGCCTTCAGGGAGGTGGAAACTAATCAATGAGCAATATTAAACAATATGAAAGCCTCAATGATTTTTACATTTCACACAAAGGTCAGAGTCCCCCTGGCAGCTCCATGCTAACACTGAGCTAAAGGTGGCAGAAGGAGATGACATATCAGAAAAAAGCTCTCATTCCCCTGTTTCCTGCAGAAGATGTTTTCTTATGTTAAGGAAAAGGTCCCACTGCTGAGCAGGCTCAGGCTGGCTGGGCTGCTGGGCTTGTGCTGAACTGAATTTTGATTTTGCAGGTGCTCATGGGGAGCCTGGGCTGTCTCAGGTCTGGGCTTGCAGGCGTGGGTTTGCAGGGGAATGGGCTCCAGCTGTTCTCCCAGTGTCTTGTCCCAGTCTGAGGGGCTCCGGGGTTTTGCTGGGAGCAGGATGATGCATTCAGGCTGCCCCAGGGATGCTCAGCAGAGCTTGCCACTGGGATTGTGGGATCCTTCAGCTGACTGAGGATAACTCATCTGCCCAACTGCTGCTGCCTCCATCCGCCTGAGGCTGGGGGTTCCACTGGATGCCTGACAGGAGATTTTAGCCCTTGATTTGGCACCTTACCTTCCTTTCCAAAGGTGCTGGGACGCAGGGAGGGCTCTCATGACCCACTCTTTAAGGGAGGGTGCAGGAAGCAGCCCAGCCCATGGGAGCAGGTACCTATTGACCACAGAAAAGTCACAGAAATAGAAACCCTGAAGTATATCCACATCTCCATTGTTTTTCTCTATACAGGCCCTTCTATTCCTCTGGCACCAATAATAATTTTAATAAGTCCAAGGTGAAGATTAAATTTCTGATTTTGCACTTCTTTTCTTTCTGAGCTACCTTAACAAGTCACTTCTCACTGGGTCCAGGACTTGTGTCTCTGTTTAAGGATGATGGCACATAACTTTCATTTCTACATCCAGTAATATGAAGGGATTAATAATATTGAGCACCAGTGTGAGAGACTTCCTAAAGGGAGACCAGTAATCAGTTGATCCTTGTTTCCATTCTAACAGCAACCTGGTTAAAATCTAAATCTTTTATTTTGAGCATTCCTGGCAGGAAAAAAGCTGCTGACACAACAATTCAAGCCAGCTAGAACTGCTCAAGACCCTTTTGTATTTAAGGTTTGTAAAAAACCACTGCAATTAGCAAAACAAGGGGAGGAGAACAGCAGGAGGGACCTTGAATGATGCCAAGCTGCAGCAAGGCAGTGCTCACTGGATGGAAAGCAGAGGAGCCAGGAGATTCTGGAGATTGCTGGGAGCCATTGCATTTTCCATTCCAATTATTTCTCTCAAGTGCATCATTAACTGACAGAAGTTGGTCCCCTTCAAGTTTCTTGACAAGTAATATATTGTTAGAAAGGATGAAAATCAGCAGGTGCTAATTCCATCTCAATGCCCCTCCTCTCCCATCTCAGATCCTTCCATCTTCTTCATTTGCTCCTCTTAATAAGATTTTGTATATTGCTACTGCACCTGGTTACACACCACGGTTATGAACTTAATGTGCAAAGTTGCAGGTAAACAGGATTAAAAAAAAATCTTAGCAATTATAAAGCACTTGAAAGCATTCTCCCTCCTCCACTTTGTTAGCAGATTCCCCCTTTGCCTGTCTTGTACACCCAGCATTGCAGTAATTTTTGGGGATAGCTTAACTTATTCCAGACATTTCAACCAAAAAGGAGCATTAATTTCTGTGGCAGAAGTGGCATGAGAAAATGGAAAGTGTTTGCCTTTATTCAACAGGAATGGGGGAAGGAATGAAAGCAAATTTCTTTAAACTGAATTCAAAAATGTCAGGGGAAGTTTTGTCGCCTTAGAACGAAGGGCAAACATTTCTTAAAAATTCTGTGACTTCAGAGAAAGACAAAACCACAGCTGTAACTGCCTCTACCTGAGCAGATTTTGACTGTTATACTGTACTCCTTGGTGATGTGCTTCTGTGCTGTTATAATCTGAGAATTTTTATTCTGAGGGCTTTAGCAGAGATGTTTAATTATCCATCTCATTTGGAGCCATTTCAGGTTTGGTGGAGGAAAACATCAGCACCATCATTCCCATGGGATGGGAATTTAAAGTATACATTAGGTCAGCATTTAGGGATAAAGCCAGAGTTTCTGTGGGCTGCTCAGATCCTCCTTAGTGCAGCTAAACAACAGTTCCTGAAATATTGTGCCTTGGTGCAAGCATCTGTCATCAGAGCCTCAGTCTATGAAGCCAACTTGAGCTGATTGACCCCCCTGACCCCCCGTGGGAATGATTGACTCTGAACACAACTCGCTCCTCCTCAGCTGCCCAGCAAGGAGTAGCTCGCTGTCAGGAGAAGAGAGAGACTCAGAAACAGCACATTTAGGTGGAACTGGGGGGCATTTAGGAAAATCCAGCTCTAGGGGCTGCAGGCTTTAGCAGGAGGGTGATCCACTGCTTGTGCTGCCGCCCTGCAGAGCCTGCCCAATGCTCCTGCTGTACACCAGGTGTTGGCATTTTGGTGTTTCTAGTTATAGTTGTACTTCAAAGTTTTCTAAGGGAGGCAGAAATTGCTCAAGAATATGGCTAATTGACAGCAAGTCAAAGTTTTGGCTGGCAGGAGGAACAGCTTGGTCTGAAGGTGCCTGAAGGTGGCTGCTGTCGGTGCAACGTCCCCACAGAGTGCACCACAGCCATTGGCTCCCTCACCTTGGCATGTGGCTACTGGCCACCACAACAGAGTCAGAGGCTAGCTTGCAGGGCCACAACGAGTTGGCTTAGCCCAGCCAGCCACTGCTGAGATGCACATTCTGCTTTCTAATTTGCCTGAACTCTCAGCGGGCTGGCACCTTCTAATTTGCTGTTTGTTGCTGCTCTCCTAGAAGTCCAGCTGATTGCTCTGTTGGTGCCAGCAGATCAATCTCACTGAAATAGACTTATTTTTCTTCTCATCTTGAAGAGGTTAGTTTTCCAAACATCTGTGCCTACCTGCTGAGCTGAGTGAGATTGCTCTCGCTCGTCTGTGCTGCTCTTGTGTGATGCCAGGCACATCCTCAGCCCAGGGCAGGGCTGGAAGAGAGACCTGAGGCTGGCCAATGGTTGGATTTTTATGTGTGTGTTGGGAGAATGGTGAGGGAGGAACACACAGAGGAAAGAAGTCCACAGAACTATTTTCAATGTCATTAGTTTTACAGTTTATTAAATTGAGTTTGTCTCGACAAGATGGGGTGGGAGACCATGCAGGCTGGGCTCGCACAGAGCAGCATGGAAGGAAGGACACACTGCAGCCCAGCACTGCAGAGGTGGGGCTAGCCCACCTCTCACCTCAGGAGAACTTTTAGGGTTTCTAAATTTAAAGATCTGCACAATCTACCTCCCTGGGAGCATTTGCACGTTGCAGTCTGTGCACACCTTGGGAAAGGAACTCATCTGCCCTATTCCAGCTCCACCCCTGTCCCTCTCACTGAGTGCAAACATACATTGTTCTTCTCTGTTCCACTGCTCAAGCTTTGTATAGGGCAGCTGGAGCAGCTGCATCACCCCTCTCTGCCCCTGGGGAGCAGGAGCCACTCCAGCTCTTTGCATTCCTGATTTGTTTGGCATCTCTGTAGGGCAAGGATGGATTTTGGATGTAAGGAGTTATTCAGGCTTCATGGGACCATCCTTCAAGGGGAAGCAAGTGACCCCTGCAGCCTGACCCCTGTCAGAGAGGGGCTCAGCTGCTGCCTGGGGTGGTGGGATGTGGGCAGGGGCAGTTTCTTTGCAGCCCCTTCCTTTCCTCAGCATCCACACTGACTCTGGCACACTGCGAATGCAGCAAAGCTTTGCTTCTTACATCTTTAGAAGGGTTAGGGCAGAAATATCCTAGAAACCCAAGAAATAACTGTCATAAAGGAAGAGCATGTAATTTAGTACATTTTTTAAAAACCCAAGTCATTATTTCCTCAACACCAGAATTTGCTGAAAACACTCCAAGTTCTGTTTTGCGAGTGCCACGGAACAAAATAATTGTGCAATTAGTAATGCATCTCACACTCCATGAAATGAAAGATTTTTTACTTTCAACAAGTACAAAATGTAGCATTTTGCTTTTCCATGGTGGGAGAGTACTGGCCATTCCTTCCCCTCCTCCCTTTTTAGCTGCACTGCAGTATGTAATTAATAAAGTTAATAATAAATATGCTTCACAAAGCAGGAGGGATGTGAATGGCACAGGCACAATGTGGATAGCTTGGCATTGCCAGAGCAGCCAGCAGCTTCCAGATATTAATTATAGCTCCCTGTGGAGGAGCTATGCCCTCTCCAGCCCTGCCCAACACTGCTCCCAGGCACTGTGAAAGTGGGGCTGCTTGCCCGGAGTTGAGCAGCAGCTGGGTGGCCAAGCTGGGGTGGTAGCCCAGCTGCTGCCCGTGCAGGCCTTGTGTCTGCAGCCAGCAGCTCCTGGTTGCACAAGAGGGCTGCTGTTAATTCAGTCACCAGAGAAGTGTTTCTGGAGATCCAGCATCCCCACAAGAGACCTGTCCATGCATGACAACAAATGTCCCCTTGGTGTTGGCCTGGCCCATGGGAAAGGCTCTGCCATAACTTGCCTGGTTGGTTTTTGGAGGCAAACAAAGCTGTTGCCTGGGTGATGGCATCCTCCTCCCTGGTAGGTACTGCTGGACAAACTGCTTTCCCTGCTTTTCAGCTCACACACGCTGAGCCTGCTGCTGTGATGGGGAGCTCTGCCAAACCCCTTTCAGAAATAATCCTCCCCAGCAGCGTGCCCCTCTCCCCTGGCTGCTCAGCTGCAGCGTGCTGGGAGAAGGAGAGGGACAGCGGGGCCATGGCAGTGTGCAGTAACCACAGGTGTGGGGTGCAGGAGCAGCACCTGGCAGAGCTCTGCCTGGGCACTGCACACCACTGGTGCCACCCAGAGCCTGGCAGAGCGATGAGGATTTGGTGTGGTTGGAGCCATGGGGGCAGCAAGGGCGCTGTGAGAGCAGCGGGCAGGAGAGTGTGGCAGGGCAGGAGCTGGGCACACCTGGGCATGAGCTGCACCCACAAGGACAGGTTCAAGTCCGCTGCAGAGCCCATCAAGGGTTTGCTCCCACCCGTGATGCAGGAGAAGGAGATGCAAGGGTGGGGCCTGTTGGACTCAGGCTGGTGCAGCTTCAGATGTGAATCACTGACCTTCAGCTGCAAACCAGCACCATAGAAGCACGCTGATTTAATCAAACATATTAACAATATTTGTATGGTGTGGTGTACAAATTGCTTTGTACACCACACCATACTCAGCTCAGCTGTGAGAAAGGCAGTGGGGAATTTAATTCTGAAACTGCATCTCTGTCTTGTGGCTACCCAGGGCATCTCTGGAGCCATCCCTCGTCCCTCTCCCTCGCACACTCTGCTGAGCCCAGCAGCTCGGCCGTTTCCATGGCATGCCAGCAGGGCAAGGAGGGCAGCCCGGCAGGGATGTGAGCGGGGGCTTTTTGGTGCATGCTAATGAGATGGAGCCTGGCAGAAAATGGAGCCAGCAGGGGTGGGCAGGCAGGAGCCGGCAGCAGCTTATCGCTCCTCGGCAGGAAGGGATGCTCGAGGAGACGGTGGCTGCTACATAAATAAATAAAGCAAACATCAAAGACCTCGACTTCCTACAGTTCCTGGCCAGTGTGCCCTCCCCAGGGGTGCCAGCTGCGTTTTCCCTCCAGCAGCTGATGCGGGATGCTGCAGGCAAGTGGCAGCAGGCAGGGGTGCTGAGATTGCTTTTTGCCTAAAACTAAATTGCCTTGGAAATTAAATGCTGCTGCAGTCAGAACTGCAGAAGAACCAGAGTCATGGGGGCTGGAGCAAGGCCTGTCGGTGTGATAAAAAGCCCATGGACTATTTTTCCCTGAAAAGGAAAGGCTTGTGCCAAGAAAAATCTGGAGGACGGGAGACTGGAGGTGCTTGGACTGCTCGCCTGGGTCTGAAGCCAAAGGCACTCAGGGTACAGCCGTGGTGCGACCAGTGCTGAGTCCCCTCGCGCCTGCTGATGTGGTCTGACAATTCCTGGAATAGCAAAGCCAGAACAAAAGCCTTCTGTAAAGTGGCATAGGAGGGGTCTGGGCCACCCAGCAGGCAGGGACCATCCTGGTTTAGTCCTCCTTATGTGAGCAGCTGCTGCAGAACAGCATTTTTTGGGGAGTGCTAGGATTTGGGGTCACAAGTGGGGTACTTGGAGCTGGGGTTAGATGAGAGGGGAGAGTGCACTGTGCTGCCCTGCCTGGGCTCCTCCCTGGGCTTCGTCCCCAGTGCAGAGCTGGTGTTTGTGCAAGTTTTGGGCAAGTCTGGGTGCAGGGCAGTTCTCCTCTACTTTTACAAGGTCTCAAAGATCCTGCTACAGGAATGTGGCCTCTCATCTCCTTCACACACACACATGCACAGCACTTTGCTTCTGCAAGCATGTGGAGCAGGGTCAGTGTCACCAAAAACTGTCTGTGCTCTGACCTCAGTGTCAGCAAGGGCCACCTGAATAAAAGATCTTTAGGGAAGATCTTTATCTTCCCTAAAGACCAAGAGGCACAAATAGTGTTTGAATCTTAGCAGAATCCTGAATCTGAGTGGGTAGTAGATGTCAAGGAGAGAGCTAGAGGTCTGGAAGGAAACTCCAAGGGGAGATGGGATGAGCTGCCAGCTGGCTGTGTGCCCATTGCACCAGGAACTGGTCAGGAGACACCTCCTTGTCAAAAAGGACACCTATCCCAGTGAAACCAGATGTCCAGACAGGAAAATGTGTAACAGGAGAGACAGGGATGGAAGAAATGGTCACAGAACTATATAATGACAGGAGGAGGTGAAGTCTGGGTGCTCCAAGAATGGATCAACAGCCCTCAATATAAAAGTCTTCCTGTAGCATTTCTGTGCTCATGGAGGCAAGCAAAGGCAGTAACCCCTCTTCACATGGCTACCAAGTTTGTGCATGGAGACCTACCAGCTTTCCTTCCCTCTGGAGGGGAAAAGGCAATGCTAGCCCAGTTATTTATCCAAGACCTTAAGCTTTCCTTTTTTCAGTTGCCCTGCACCATTTTGGGTTCCCCAGCCTGCCCAAAGCAAATCTCTCACTTCCTTCTAGCTGCTACACTGTCCATTTTCAGCTTGTGGCTCACCTTCACCCGCCTCTCATGCTGGGCAAATGCCAAGCTGCACCACAACCTCCTGTCTTGGTCTCCTAACAAATTTTTTGGCTCCACAGATTGTGTTTCAGGTGTGCTGTGAAGCTTCACTGCAATCCAATCAAACCAATAGTCCCTGGTTGGCCATTCCTATTCAGAAAAATCTCTTCCAGTAAAGTTATCACTTCAGCAGACTCAGAGGAGAAGCTTTATAAGGCACCTGAGGATTTTCATGCTAATGAGTTCCAGTCCATCTCAATTCCTCACTGCTTGAGTTTCACCTGCCTGTGCACAAAATCAGTGATTTCTATCATAAGATCTCTTTCATCTCTTGCCATCCTGGAAGAACTAGATAATAAAGAAGTGGAGAAAAAGCAAAAAGAAAGCTTTTAGCCCCAGATGAGGAGATGTCAGAGTCTAGGTCAAAAAAACCCCTACAATATACACGTTGTAATTTTTTTTCCAAGACACTTCTGCTATTTTATGTGCTTTTGAGATGAGTCATAAGGGAATGGGAATGAAGATCATAGTTTCCCTTTGCACAAATATCAGGTGATAGAGAACTCAGAAAACATGTTCAAGGTTTCAGAAGGAGCTAGAAGGACCAAGAAATCTTGAGAGGTTCCATCTGATTATAGGGAAGTTGAATACCTGGTTGGTACATCTCCTTCTCACTGGTGAAGCTTCAACAGTGATAAAATCCACCTGTTTATCCCCATCTGTAAATAAAACCCCCACAACCTTTCTCCAGAAAAACAGTATTAGAAGTGATTATCCCTGGACAGGTTGTTATCAAAAGGTAGCAAGGAGGGTGAATTTACCCTGATGATACATTTATCTCGAGGATGTTTTCCCAGAAGGTCTACAGAAGAGCTGCCAGCCTGCTCCATGGCCCTGCTTGCTGTTCTCCAGAACATTTTGCCTTGTAAGATCAGCATCAAGCACAAAAGTCGTGTCAGACCTCTACTTGAGGGGGGGGGGGGTCTCTGTGAAATGATGCATTCCTGGTGCTGCCTGGTTGGACCCACCTCCATCCTGCCTTCCTTGCTCCAGAATGAGCTGGGCATATCAGGCTCCTCTAATCATGCTTTTTCTCTCCTCAGTTTCTGGCAGGAGGGTGAGCTTTTGTCTTGCAGTCCCTTTCAGTTTTGATGCTCCTGTTTTTTCCCTTCCCCTGCCTCCTCTCCTACGCCTGTGTTCCACCATGCTTTGATGATCCTCTCTTATTAAAGACTGAAGGGGATTTGCCACGTGTCACTTTCAAAGGTCCAGGGGCAGGAAGCTTTAATTGCCAGATTTTTCACACAGGGTGTTAAAATTTATTAAAGTCAGTTCCTCTGATTTCCCTTTAATGACATGACGTCTGTGTGTATGAGATAACATTAGGTTCAAATGGTGGGAAATTCAGAGAGGGTTTGAGTAATCAGACTAGGAAAAAGAAAAAATAAAGCCCAAACCTGTGCTAGATCTCATGTCTTAAGGACTTACTCTGCAACTTAATTTAAAGGTACAAAACTAGGATCTTTCTTCAAACAGTACAGCAAGGCTGGCAGTCTTCTTTTGAACGGGCTTTCCTTGGGAAAGGGAGCGGGGGTGGGCTTTGGGTGTTGTTTGATTTTTGAGACACTTTTTACATTTCAGTCACTGTTTCTCCTGTGGAAACAAAGATGGAATGATCAACTACTTGAGGCTCACCCAGCACCTGAGGAAATGCTTTAAATACAATTCCTTGTGCTCAGTGTTACTGAGGTGTGAGACACTTATCCTGTGCTCCAGCAGCCCCAGGCAGCATGGAAGTGTCAGAGGCAACAGGGAGCTAAACCCTGTGTTCATGAGCCCAAACCCTGTGTTCATGAGCCCTGTGTTTACAAGCCCAAACCCTGTGTTCATGAGCCCAAACCCTGTGTTTACAAGCCCAAACCCTGTGTTCATGGGCCCAAACCTTGTGTTCATGGTCCCAAACCTTGTGTTCACAAGCCCAAACCCTGTATTCATGAGCCCACACCTGTGTTCATGAGCCCTTGCATCATGAGCCAGTGCCCCAGGAGCACACACAACCCCACTGGCAGCCACAACCACTGGAAGTGGGACCACGTGAATCTGGGTAAAAAGAAAACCTCTTCCAAATTGGGACACTATAAAAAAATTAAAGCCTTCGAGAAAAAAGAAAAAAAAAATCTCTGAAAAGCTGAACTTTTTGCCTTGACAACCCTGGCTGCTCTCCTCCCTCCCTTCACTTCCCCCCTCCTCCTTTCACTTTCTGCTACCTTCACACAGGATTCTGCTGCCCTACTTTTGTCCAGCCTTCTCCTAGAGATAAGATAAATGCTATTTTCAATTAAGAAGACTTGATTGCTGAAAGCAATAGGAGGCAGTTCGTTTAGACCCAGCAAATTAATTGAAATCTAAATGTACATAGTGTATTGCAGGGAGAGCAATTATCCCTCGTTTGGCCCCTGCCACGCTGGGCTGGGCTGAGCTGTGTGAGCAGGAGGAGCTCGCTTTGCCCTCCTGTCTCCTGAAGTTCCTCCCTCAGCTGCTTTTAGCCCACTTCCATCTTGCAAGAGAAAGTTCTCCGTGGCTGTAACTGGAAATTAAACTAAGAGGAGGATGTGTCCTGGGACTTTGGCGCTGGTGGGACGCAACGTTGTTTTCTAAACATCAGTTAGACGCGATGAGATCTTCCTTCTCACTCCTCTCCTCCTTAGGGAGGGCTTGTGCTGTGCGTGAAAATGGAATATCCACCAGCTGAAAGGATTCCCTGCCCTTTGCAGCATTTACCAGCATGATCAGTTAAGGGCACATGGTGGGAGCTGAGACCTTGGGAGCTCATTGCTCCTTAAACTATGTTTACACTTGACAAGCAGCAGAGGGAAAGAGGGCAAAGCAACAGCCAGTGAAAGAAATATTCCATCATAAGAAAGATCTTCCATGACTTTTGATGCCCAAATGCTTTTGGTCCTGCTGAGGGAGCCATTGTGGTTTTGGTACCTCCAGGTCCCTCAGGAGTTGGGCTTGCTCCCTCACATCACGTGAGGGATGACTCTCAGCAGTCTCAGCATGTCTAGGGACTTGAGTATAGGGAAAAACCTTGGAATGTTTTCTCTCTTAAAATGGGTGAAAATGAAAAAACCTCAGAAACTGCCCAAGCACTGATCTAAGCCATGGAGGAACACCCAGGTCTCCAAATACTTCCAGGGTAACTTGCACTTTAGACATCTCCTCTCCTTCTAAGGGCTGCTCAGAGATTCATGACTGTCCTGAGGGGTGCACTGGGAATGTGCAGCACCTGGGCCCTGGATCTGAGCAGCAAGGAGACACTCCTTGAAGACCAAGGGACTCCTTGGAGACTCCAGGAGACCCCACGGCGTCATGCCTGGCCTCACTGTCACATCCCATGGCTCTTCAGAAACACCTCACTAAAAACCCACTGCTTCACCATTTACATACCAGGGCACTGTAGAAAACAACTCACTCCAGCACACAATCCACCCAGAAGTGGTCCAAAGCAGTAATTACAAGCCAGTCCCTACTGGAGAGCTAACAAACCCATATCATGTTTTCCTTGCTGCACCTTGCTGCCTCCAAGCCAACTGGCACAAAGACGCTTCTGGCTTCTTTCTTATTCCTGGACAAATGATGCTTTTAAGCTTTCCCTCCCTGCCAAGCGTGGGTGGAGCCCCCCGTGTCAGCCCATAGGATTTCCGAGGATTTCTGTTCTCACCCCGGCGCCTCTCGGAGCCAGCAAACCTGGTGCTCAGATAAATCTTCTCTCACCTCTGGGAGCTGCTGACAACGGGGGCCGGAGCCATGTCCCAGTTCCATAGCTGGCAGCTCTGCAGGGAGCCAGGCACGTTTGCAGGGAGCAGCTGAAGCTCATTAAACCCGAAAAGTGACACCTCCGGAGCGCCCCGGCGCTTCCCGCTCCTGCCGGCACCTCGTGCGGGGACGTGCTCCAGCACGGCTCCTTGGAGGTACTCGTTATGCACCAGCATCTGTTCTATCACCCTCCCCTCTCTTCCTTTCTCCTGTCTACCAGCTCAAAGTGTCCTTGGCCCCTTCTCCGTCTTGCTTCCCTCCCCGTCTCAATTTCAGAGCAGATTTCCCAGGCAGGGTGAAAAACTTCTTGGAGACACAACTTTGGCCCAGCTTTTCCACAGAGGGAAAACCCTCTTGCCTTTGGTGCAGTAACTTTCTAAACAAGATTATGAACTCCTGGGACAGCTCAGAGAAGAAATTTCATAGATAGAGGCTGTTTTGGCCACTGCACTGCTGGTAGGCATGAACATAAGTGAGGCTGGAAAGTATTTCCTGCAATATTGCATCCCCAGTTATTCCAGTTTCAGGTCAGCTTACCCCATGATGGCTGGCCAGGATTGTGCATAATATTTTTGGTATCACCAGAGGTTTTTTCCAAGTGGAATTCTTGTTGTGACCCTTGAATGTGGGTGGTGGTTTTTTTTGTTTGTTTTTGTTTTTGTTTTTGTTTTACTTTCCTTTTTTAATGACTGCACAGCAAATTGTCCCATTAGGGGCAAACATCCTCATTGTGATCAGCAAGCACACCCAGATCTTCATCTGCTCTTTCCAGCAGTAGGGAACCTTGCAGTCAGTCCCTCAATCATGATGTCAAACCACAGCCTTTCATCCTGTCTATTCCCCAAATTTAAAGTCTTTCAATTCTTCATGTGATTTAACAGTGGTTGCAAGATAAATCTTTCAGAAAAGTTCTATATGTACATTCCTTCCACTCAGTTGTGCTTTGCAGTACAACTCATTATCTTCTCTTTAGATGTCTCACTTTGACAACTTTTCTTTTATAGTCTTCATTTTAGCTAATGAGCTCCCCCACAAAAATCAAATGTTTTTGTGAAGCTCATTTACATTAAACCTACCACACCTCCCTCCCTTAGAAACACAAGCAGCTTCAGAAGAAAAACAGATCAACAAAACAAATCACAGCAGTCTGTCAGGATCTATCTCTGGGGAAGCACACAGGGTTTCTTCTCTGGTTTGCCGTCTGCTTGCATGGGTTTGGTTGTTTCTTCCTGGCCTGGAGTTGGGCTCTATCTTTTCTTCCTGGCACACAACACTACCTGATGCACTACAGTTACAAAAAAGTATTTCCTGGCCTGCAAAGTAATTGGTTTTACTCATTTCAGGGCATGCATTTTGGAGTTTTGCCTCTACTCAGTGACAGAAAGTCTCCCTTTGCAATGTCCTAATTCCATTTAATGTCATACCCCTCCCCTTTTCACCAGTCTCTTATGAATCCCCAGACACATAATTTCAGGCTCTCTTTTGACCCCTTTTAATCTCCCTGCCATTATTCCTGCACAGCAGCCTCCTGTCTCTGTCAGCAGCTGAAGAACTTTGTGCTGTTGAGGGGATTAAGCACCAGTCCCTCAGGCTGGATAAGGAAGCTTTCCTGCCTACATGCCTGCCTGGAGAACAGCTCAGAAGCCAGAAGGAGGAAGGCACTGAGAGTTTCCCCTCCTACCTGTGGTATTAAAAGCAAGCGAGTGCCTTTTTTCCCATCCTCCCCATAGCTGCAGGAGAGGCTGCAGGCAGTGATGGGATGCAGGCAGTGACAGATTCTGAAACCCAGCCATGCCTCCTGCCCCAGTTCTCCCAGTAAAACCCTCCCTCACTCTCCCAGCACACTGTTGTTGCTCCTGGCAATCTCCCAGTTCTTCCCAGTCCAGCCCAGCTCTGCAGCTCATAGCTGGGGTGTTAATTCTCTCCACCGAGCTCCAGACACTGACCTTACACCCCACTCTAACCACGTGTGGTCCTGTGTGTGGCATCAGGCAACTCTGGGAACAGCAGGGATTTGGCCCTGTCTTGGAAAGCCATTCCTGTGCCCTGCTGCTGTCCTGAAGTCCCAGCTAATTACAGGACCTAGCAGGCTGGACTCAGACCATTTGCTGCAAAACCACACATCTGGGCTTTTCATTTCCTAAACTTGAAAATGTCTTCCTGAATTATCTTTTTGGCCCCTTCAAGAAACACAGTGGGGTGATCTGCTGACTGTAGAAGAGGGGAGCCCTCTGGGAGCCAGGACACAGGGAAGTGACCTATCCTTCCACCTGGACTTTTCACGGAGCACCACTGACCCCATGAGACTCTTTCTGTTAGCATTTTTTTAAAAAAGGGAACAGGAGATGCAACCCTTTCTGTGCCAATTGTTCTAAAAGAGGATCCAGGAATTACTGGAGCAGTGTTCAAGTTCCCTTCCTGCTTTCTGGTTAATCAGCAAATGGTACTAAAAAAGTGGCATATGGTGTGTGAGGGGTGGGGAGATTTCTCTTACACCAGAATGAAAACACGTCTTCACATGAAACCTAAAAGCTGATCACACTGTGGTCATGTGGCTGTGTCAGGATCCTGTCAAAATATATTGCAGCAGAGATGGAGATATGTGACATCTTGCTGAATTCTGCCAGATGTCTGGTGGGATCTCAGAGGGGGTTGTTAGAGCCTAAAATTTGCTTACGAGTCTCTGCAAGTGTGTGGCTTGTGACTGCCACGGTTGCAGCTATAACCCATCTCCCATCAGGAATGGCAGAACTCTGGGCTGGGGCAAGCTGGCCATAGAGGGGTTAACTTAGATTTCCCTTTGCTCAGTGAATGCAGTAGTTTAATTGCTTTCCTTTGGAAAGAACAATTAACAGCACCAGGGGTTAGCCTTTCATCTTGCCATATGGATTATCACACCAAAAGGCATTGATGAGGACATAAGGTCCTCAGGTTTCTTTCTGTAAAGAGCTGATCTTTGTACTCATATTTGATTTTATTTTCAGGGTTTCTTCTGCACTTTCAAATGGCACGTAGATGCACACAGTGCAAACAGGAATGCACACAATGCTCACTTTGAACATATCAATTGCCCACATGGAGAGATCAATACTTTTTCTAGAAGACCTTGTGAGGTTAGATTGCTTCCAATATTTCCCCTAATGTCCCCCACTCAAAAAGTCCCTCAGGAGCTAGAAGTATACACAACTTACTATAATTCAACTGCTTCCTTAGAGGAAGAAAGTTTTCCTAAGTCTTCACCTTGTATCTTCCTGTTCAGCTGAGCCAAGACTTCAGCACATAAATGGGAAAGAAAATCCCAGCAGCCTTTAGCTGATCTTTGCCTATGTTTATTAGATTGATGTTAGAGATGCTGATGAGCACTGGCAGGTAAAAGCCCTAAAAAACAGAGACCATGGAAACCACCTCTGTGGCAAGGAGAAAGCCAAGGGACTGCTCAAACCCCCTTTGAGAGAGACCTTGTGGGCAGGATGGCACTGGTGACCCACAGCATTGCAAAATGGGGGCAAAAAGGGGACCCCTGGACTGCTGACCCTCCTCCCATCTCCTCCTGCACCCCATGGCATAGACTACCCTCCCTGTGTCACCCTTGTCTGCACGAGCGGCCTGGAGATGGGATGGAGGTGGCGAGGATGAAGATGAAATATGGAGAAAGTGGGCCGGAAGGGACTTTCTCCCAAAATAAAAGGAAATAAATAAATCAACAAGCCCTTTCCAAACCTAAGTTAGCAGTTGATTTATTCAGAACTCCTCATGTAAATCTCAGTTGTTGTCCAACCAGTAATTGTGGTCTGTTTGGAGCTGGCCCTTGGCTGTGAATGGTGCTTTCAGAAGCTTTTAATCCTGTCCCTCTGCCCTGCCCGTGGGTTTGTGCTCTATGCTGTGGCTTCCCAATCTCAGCCCCTATCCAGCTCCACAGAGGAGAGGCTGTGAGAGGCCATTATGTTTTAATAGCAATAATATTCAGCACTTAGGCAGGTGTAGGAGGGCTTGCTTGAGCTGTTAAGTGTCCCCTGCCTGTGATGATTGCCAGCAAGCATGGGGCTCTGGGGTTCCCTCCTGAACCACAACTGCTCCTGCGCTCACTCCCATGACACACGCTGGCCTTGGCCTCTTCCCTTTTCCAGCCTGCTCTGTCTCCAGGCTGGAGGGGACAGGAGCTGAAATCCCCTATCAGTGGGACTGGGACCTCAGCTTCCACAGAACCTCCCCACACCCAGAGCTGAGCTGAGTCACTGTGGACATTGTGTGAACAACCTGCAGCAGGTGAAGGCTCATCGTAAATGCACCCCTCTGCAGAGAGCAGGGCGGGAGTGGGCATGGGACCCCAAGGGCTGCTGGGGAGGTGCATCTGCTCTGGGACTGCCCCAAGGAGCTGGGAAATGCCCTGCCCAGGCTGTGGCCACTGCCATGGGGTCTGGGCTGGAGGTGATACCTCAGGTTTTAGCTTTTATATTTTTCAGATTCTGTACTGCTTTAGTGTGTAGTTCCAAGCTTCATATTAGGGGACAGTAAGCTCTTTTCACAGAGTAGGGAGACAAAACAGTTCCTTCTCTAGCTGGGGACCAAGGACAAATGATCCAAATCTCAGGCCCAAGAGCATAAACAACAGTGGACTGAAGAGAGAAAATCAAGAAGGATGGGACTTAATGGGCTAAAGCTATAATTGGACAATTATCTCCAATATGCTAATGGACCAGAACTTACAAAAGTGTGAGACCCGTGACCAGTTGTCCATTTTGTGACCATTTTGGTTCACCTGGGGTGTAGCCCTGGCTGAACTCTTGTGCTGCCCAAGGTGGATCTATTGAGGCCTCCTAATAAATCCCTACTTTATTCTTTAACTCTGTCTAGTCTCTGTTCTAGGTCAGCCTTCACAAGGCATCAGAGGTGCTGCTGAAATCACTCCATGGGACAAGGGCTTGGCTACAGGATCCACCATAGTCCAGCAGCTGAAGATCACCAAACCACAGCAGCCTGATTGCCTGTGGACTCAGGCATGGGCAGATTTGATGTCCCTACCATGGTGAGTCTGCTTGGGGGTGTGTGGGGTTGCTGGTACCAGTTATCCCTGCTGTGGGGTGAAGATGGGAGAGAAAACCCACAGCTCCCACTGGTGATGTTGGTTTCCTGTGAGCACCATGGCTTTGCAGAGTGATGCAGTGGGTGGATTTAGGGCTGCTGGGAAAAGGGATGTGTCACCTTGCCTGCTGCCACAGCTGCAGGCCCAGGCCAGCACCCTCCTGGTGTTAGTGGAGAGAGCTGGATCAACCCTAGATAGAGCTGAAACACTTCTGTGTTCATATTTTGGTTTATTTTTGTCTTTTTTTTTGTTCTCATTGGACATTTGTCCCCAGCCATTCAGCAGCCAGTACTCCTGGAGTTTGTGTAAAGGCGTCATCCTTTTCCATCCCTGGTCCAACTAGGTTGTGAGGCCACACACCCACCTGGGACTGGGTGCATTCCTGCATCTACAGACCCTCTGATGGGGCCAGGTCCTTGCAAAGGAGATCTCGTCCATAATACCTTAAACCACTGCAGCACCTCTCCAGGGCTTGGCTGCCAGGGCAGGGGATCTCTCTCTGTTTTTTGTGTCCTTTTGTTAAACGGAACAGGCAAGGGCCGAGTGTGTGCACAGGGATGTTGGGCAGGGAGGAGGGCAGAGGGGAATAACCCCCAGAAAATGGTGCTGCTCCTCCAAACGCTATGGATCACTTTGCGTTGACACTTATAGACAAGGACCATTTTCTTTAACAAATATGGATCTAATGGATTAGGTCTGATCTAATTACGCATTCTGCATTAAGCCGATGCTCCCACTGTCTGTGGCTGCTAGCATAATTAAACTTAATGTACTTTTAATGATGTCTTCTTAACTCATGCATTCATATGTGATTAGAATCAAACAGGACGAGCTGTCACGAGTCCAGGAGAGCTCTCGCGGCAGCTCCTGATGGGACTCATGTTGAAATATTAATAATGCAGATTTCAAGGTTAACAACATTGGTTCTGAAGTGAGGAAAGCTCGTCACGCAGTTTGAGCTAATCTGAGGCAATAAAACGGCTCCCCTTTCAAGTTCAGCCTCTTCCTGTCTTTCACATGTGCTCCTGGGAGCAGAGGAATTTAAGTTTTACTCAGTAAAGATGTTGTTAAGTTAGTGAACTGCTCTGTGGGCAGCAGCTTTCAGAGAAGCTGGGACAGGAACTGTGTGGGCACCTTTTGAGGGCATGCTGGGTGCGCTGTCCTGGTCTCGCTCCTCCTCCCTTTTCCTGCTGCTTTTCTGGAGACTGGGAGCAGTTTGTTTTAGGGTCTGGCAGTAAGAAGGCAAACTCATTTTGTCTCTGATCCTATGTGATCCAGTGAGACCCTCCCAGCCTCTGCTGGCCTTGTCCATAGCCTCCTTGGCACAAGGAATGTGCTCCCTTTGGCTGTGTCCCCCTCTTGAGATGGGGCCTGAGGAAACATTGCTGTTGCTGTCCTGGCCCGTGTCCTCCATGAAGCAGGCAACAACACTGCAGTGAAATGTTGGGGTTTCCCCTCTTTTTCCTGTTTTTATGTAAACTTTTTTTAATGGGCCACTGGCTTGGCAGACAGGTTGTCTTTTGAGCTCCTGAGAGCAAGCTGTGAAATCATCTGAAATCCTTCCAATGGGAAAGCATTGATTTATTACACTGTAACACTGATGTGAACAACACCTTGTACCTTTCATCTGAAAACTCAGGACTTATGGAACACAACATGCCATTAATTTTGATGCCAGCTCGAACAGGGAAGGAATTACTGCTGAAGGGATCCAGAGAGCATGTTAAACCAGCCCTGCAGAGTAATGAACACACTTTGTGGCTGTTACTTTATACCCCATTGAGCCTTAGGAATAGGAAGGTACCTTGACAGCTAATTTGGGCTGTGAAAGGCATCTCAATATCTGTGTATGCATATTGGTGCATGAGAAAGGGGTGTGATCACCCTTCTGGGGGTGAGGGTTGCAGTTTCACTGCTCTAGAGACAGCTCTTCCCTCACACAGGTTCAGCAGGTAAGTTCACTCCATGGAGGTGATTCCCAGCACTCTGCCCCTCTCCACCCCCAAGCCAGATTTCCTCCTGGCAGCCAGACAGAAATGCCTCCCTGGGAGAAGTGCACTCCAGAAAAATGGAGATTAGTCCAAGTGCTCTGGGAACAGCCAGGTAACCCAACACTTTGCAGGGTTGTGGCTCCACAGAAGGGCTCCTTGCTGCCCAAGGACAGTGTGAGAGGTTATGGGATCATTTGTGCCCAGGGTGGAGTTGGATTCACACCTCTGCCCCATCCCATAGTGAATTTGCTTTCTAAAGCTATATGGTGATAGAGAGACTTATCTGCTTCTAAGGGAACACAATGTACAAAACCAGAGCCCATTCCAGGTCCTGGAGAAGAGAACCTGCCAGTGCTGAGGGTAATATTGATGTACAGATGGAGGAGAGATGGGGATGGACAGAAGGGAAATGGAAAGCGATGCTGAGTGTAGAATCCCAGGGTGGAAATAGTCAGGGCTTTGATGGAGTGATCAGTCTCAAGCTACCCCTCTGCTCCTAGGAGAACCTGTTCTAGGTTCTTGCACACTAAACTCATCCCTCTTGTAGACTCAAACCATCAGGACCAAGTGTCTGGAAAAAAAACCAGAGCAGCTCTGTAAGAAGGAAGTTGGGAAGGGTGTCATCCTTGCAATGAAGATGGAGAAACATGGAGCTGGGGCTGGCATGTGGATTTTGCCCCAAAAGCCCTGCTCTCCTACAGACTGCTGGGCAGCTGTGCATGGCACTGTGATATCCTGATGTTTCTGTTATTTAACTAATTAACTGTGTATCAGAGATGAGAGCACGGGGACTTCTTTCAGCAGTGGGGTACCAAGACACAAAACCAGCACTGGTGCATGACAAACTGATTTATGCTCACAGGTAACATGAAGGTAACAGGGATATCTGTGTTTAGGAGGGGCCAGCAGCCACAAAAGCCATCAGAGAACAGGCCACACAGGTCCCCAAAAGGGATTTGGGGTTAAGCTGGTACCTTTGCTGGTAGGAACCCCTGTGTTCCCGTCCTCAAGGTGGTGCCTAAGCTCTGACATGTGGCTTAGAAATGTGCACAGAAATGTTCCTCTCGACCCAGAGCCACATGTGAGACCTGGGTGACTGACCATGTCATTGGAAACTGAGCAGGAGCCTGTGTTCACAGTGAAAACTTCCCCATGCCTCCCAAAAATTTTGATGGACCAACAGCACTGAGTGGCTGGAGCTGAATAGGCCAGTGGTACCCACTGGTTTACAGAACACTCACGCACCCCTGTCCCTTCCCTGAACTTAGATGATTTAAGTTCTCCTTGCACTTGGTGGCAGGTGGGACAAACAAGCCCAGCCAAATCTTTTTGGAGCATCCCAGCTCTGGGTCCTGACCTCTTAGCAAAGGAATGAATTAGGTGATCCATCTGTTGCTCTCCTGTTGCACTTCAAGGTTCAGTGAGGTTTTTTTTTTTTTTTGCTTCAACAATGCTAAAGAAGGATTCCTGATGGAGACTTTATTACAAGCAATATTTGAGTTTGCCACTAGGAGGAAATTTTGTCCTGTTCACGCTAAGATATAAAGGAATGTTTCTTGTGCATTTTTGCAATCTCACTGGGAACCAAGAGTGAACCACTGAGCAAGAAGAGCATTTTGAGACAGAATCCAAGCCCACAGCACAGCACTGGATCCCAAGGGAATTGTGGAAGACCAAACTGGGCTGATTCAGGATAGCCTGCCCTTGGGAAGCCTCTCCTTCAGGCCCCAGTGCTTGGGAATCTCTTGCTCTTTGAAGCCTCAGGGTTCACTGGCCCTTTCAAAACGTATTAATTCTGTCCCTTGCTGATTCTGTATTTAAAACTTACCAGTGGGTAAGACAGCACCTGTGGATGCTGGAGATCTTGGTTCTCTAACCTTGGCCCTGTGGGATGCCTGGTCCAAAGGCACTTGTGTGTCTCAGCTTTCCCAGATGATAACTGGGAGTGAGGATATGGGAAGGGCAGTCCTTCCACACCTGTGACACCAAGTGCCCCACAAGAGCATGACATTAATGAGTGCAATTTACCTCAGTAGCTGTCAGTATTTGCATAAATGTCCAACACACTTTAAGTCCACTTCTTTTACCCCCCTCAACAGGTTTTTGGATGAGGAACTTAGCAGGTCACTTGTGTGAAAACTGAGTGAGAAGCATCTTAAATGTCCAAGCCTCTGAAACAGCATGGGAGCTCCTAAGAAAGCTGATCCTGGTAGGGATTTTTGGACCAGTGCTGGTTCTGAATTTTCTCTGAGCTGGCCATGTCTTCCCTCTCTGTAAAAACAAGCTAAAATCCTCTAATAGCCCTCCTCAAAAAATAGCCCCACAAGACTCCAAACAAAGAAAAATCATTAATTTTGAACCCAATGAATATTTAGTTTCCTGACTTTTGGGTAAATATTAGATAGATTCCCAATTTCAACCTGAAGCAGTTTATTCGGCTGCTGTTCACAAGTCAGACACAGCAAAAATCAAAGAAATCTCTTTTGATTCAGGTTGGGTAATATTGCCTGAGGGGTAACATCATTTTCATTTCCACACATCCAGCACTGGCACAAAACGGCATGGACAGGTATGAGAAATGGATCATGGATCCTTGGATCCGTGGTTCTAAAATTCCCGCTGATAGTTTCCTTTTTTTTGTGTAAATAATAATTACCAATAAAAATGTTGCTTCAAAAAAAGAGAATGTGAAAAGAAAAACACCATTGCATTTGATAAAGCAAAATCCTTTGCAGTACTGACAAAAGAAAAAAAAACATAAAAGAAAGAAAAACCAAAAGAGAGTTAAAACAAATATAGCTGTTAAATAAAAGATCCAGGTACCAAAGAGCAAAATTTAATGAAAGCCAAAACTGTTAAATATGGAATCCTGTTGAGAAAAAATGTCAATGTCTTTAAGAGTTTTACCATTACTCTATTTTTAAGAAAAGTGTAGTAAAAATACATATTACAAGTTTACATTTCCACGCTTTTGTCCTATTCACCTTTTTTTTTTTGTTTGTTTGTTTGTTGGTTTTGTAACCCCTCCACTGATCAAATGCCTTTCATAGCTTCATCTCACATCTTCATGTCACAGATGGCCAGTTCTAGCAGTGCTGCTGCTCACGAGACTGCTGTGACCTGCTGCCACAGGGTCCTGTTCCTGGAGGAGGATGGGGCACTGGTGGGTACCAGTAGCTTGTTCCCACCACACTGTCCCAGAACATGACAAGAGCTGGGTCAGGAGACTCATCTGAGGGCTCTGGACATGGGAAAAAGAGCTTGTGCTGATAAGGATGCCTCCACTTGTGCTAGAGTTACACAGAACTGAAGTTAAAATTAAGAAAAACAGGTTAAAAATAATGATAAACAACAGAAAGTGCCCTGAAGTGGTGTTTGGAGTGGCTGTTAACAGAGTTTGCATTCAGTGATGAAAGATGAAGATCACAATGTTCCCAGTTTTGGACAGAGGAAAACATTGGCACACGACATGCTGTGCCCAGGCTTAGGACCTTGACTCTGACTTGCTGGTCTCCAAATTGTTGCATGACAATTGGATAAGTGGAGCAGATGCTTCAAACCAGGCTGGTGTTAAAAGTGGTAAATGTATTGCTCTGCACAGTCATACACTAATGGAAACTGGTATTCACACAGTTTCCAGCCTTACTTCCAGATTCTCCTTATAGACCCATGCCAGTCATTTGCCTGCATCATTTTCTCTTCACCTTCCCTTCTTTTGTGGCTCCTCTCTTGCTATGTTGCAAAAACCAGAAAAGACTAAAGAAAATGAGAAAAAGCAGCTCAGAATGCTCCAGCAGCAGCTCAGTCCCTGGTATTTGTTGGACTCTGTGAGAACCTTTGAACTTTATTTGCCGAAAGTGAGATGGGACCAGGCCAAGTGGGCTCCCTGTGGCCCCTGCCCCACAGATCTTCTCCCTCACCAGATGTTCCCCTGGGAATCCTTCACTTGAGAATGTCAAACCCCTGAGGTCTCTCAGGCCCACCAGGGTGAGAAGCATTTGTCTACCCATGCCAGAGATTCACAGAATGAACCTTTTGTGCGGTTCTGGAAAACCATTCTTGCCCCCTTGATCTCCAGGCCTGTGGCTGGACCCCCAGCTGCCTGTCTGGCACTGTGGATTTCTGCAACACCAAGTTTGGGGTCAGCAGCCTGCTTTCCTGATTTGTGGATACTTCCCCCTCTCTAAGGATACAAGTGGGAATCTGCTACGGTTGGCTTTGCACCCGGACAGGCCCCATCTTGGTGGGGAGACTGTGACCAGCACTGATGCTGCTGAATGTCATGGTTGCTTGAATTAAGCTCTTGTATGATCTCCTCCTTGGCTTGCTTCATCATTTCCTTCCAGGAATCCGTTCTGGCCAGCTACCTACAAAATGTCCCTCTGAGTTAGAAAAAACAATGGCCATAAAGGGATTTGAGAGCAGAAGGGCAGGGGTGTCCCCGTTGCAGCCCCATGACTTGTAGCACGTTGCGCTGGTTAATTGGCAGCTGTCTAGAAGTGGATGTCTGGAGATGGCCTGTTCCTGGCCCGAGGTGGTTCCCTTATGTGACCACCAGAAAGGGAGCACACACAGAAGCTAAGCAATGAAGAAATGGTTCACAATTGCTTATTAGCCCCCAAAAACCTGGACAGGAGAGTCACACGTGAGGGGAATAAATACCACATTTACTTTCCCTCTTCAGCAGACGACCGTGATCTTAGACCAACCCTCTGCTCCAGTCTGCCACTCTCCACTCCAGGCACGTGATTTTCCTCTTGAACCACCACTCATCGTCTCTGGAAGAATTCCTGCTGTGTCCTCACGCTACCTGGGGTTTCCAAGCTCACCCATGACTTCGCCCCCTGTAAAACAGCCTCATGTCTCTGCTCAGGTTTATTCCTTCATTGAGTCCTTCCTGCTGCCGGGGGAGAGCCGGGGGCAGCTCCGTCTGCCTCGCTGCGGTAACTCCACAGCCCGAGTTCACCACAGAGCAACGAAGGCAGAACCACGATGGACAAAAGAGGTCAATGCTGATGCCCTGCACTGAGTTCAAATTGCCATGTATCGGTTTTTCTTTTTTTGCCTTTAGTAGCTCAGACATTGTGGTTTGCATCCCAAACTAAACCAGATTGAAGGACTGAGCAGGGAAGGGGGAAAGGGCTGATGTTACCCTGACACCACAGGAATTAGTAAGAAAAAATATGTATATTGCACACACTAAGACTTATTAACAACCAAGTTAAAACAAAATGGCATAGTCCTCATTAGTGTTCCAGTGGTTCTTTGATCAGGGATGGTTCACGAGTCTGTAAAATCCCATTACACTCTCCTTATTGCAGTACAGACCTGTTTCTGTTCTCCTGCCAGTGGATCTGTTTGCAAATAAAAAGGGAAATTTATTTGATTTCCTTGAGAAGATCCATCCAATTGTCCCTTCTGTCATCATTGTTTGTCTTGTTGGTCTTGGGTATGTTTTTTGGCTCTGGAGAGGTGGAGTTGGGCTGCCCCTGCTCTCACCCAGGAAATGGGTCAAAAGGCCAATTATAATCCCGTAGCTCCCAGGGACATGCCAGTGCTGTGGCTCATGCATGGGATTGTCTGCATGGATTTGGGGAAATCGTGGCTGACCACACGTCCATTTTCTCCACTGCCTCCTGCTGCAGCCGGCCTGGGAAGGGTTGATGTCCGTATGGCTTCGTTGATTGATTGCTGTGGGATTAAACAAAAACCCTTTTTAGGAAAGACGGGGGGGGTCTCCCCCTGTCCTTTGCAATGTTGGAGAAATTATAATATTAACCAGTACTGTCTGTTACTGTTCTCCCCTTCCTTGTCTCCATTCAGACTCTCACTTTCTGCATGTCCCCACTGCATCTGCTCTGTTCATTCACACCTCTTCTACATGCAAAATTAAATGTTTCAGCAGTATTTTGGGGTATAAAGCATCAGTGCCATATGCCAAAAACCTCTTCAAACTCTACAACATAAGAACAGTCATCCTGGATCTGAGCAGAGGTATTTTACACACTTCCCCCATAGAGATGCTATTGCTACTCCAGGACTGTTATGCACAGTGGACTCTGATTCACAGCAAACATATGTTTAACTTTCCTCATGTGACAACTTGAGCATGTGCCTGTGTTTCTGTCTACAGTGATGACTGAGGTAACTAGGAAATGCAAGCCTAATTCAGGAAACCAAATTTCATCTTCCTGCTCCACATGCATCCAAAACATTTGCTTTCAGAGGTCTAAGGAAACCACCTGCTTAGAACAATTCAACTAAAAGATAAAGCCAGTTTGGTTTCTTTGCATTCAAGCTATCTCTGAGGGCACCATCATTCTTTCTGGACTGGGATATTCAGGTGAAGAATTATCCCCAACAGATAAATCTGGAATAGCTACTAAGCTATTGCATTCTGACACTTTTCTTGCAGTGCATTTGTGCCATAGTTAGCTTTACAGTGAACACAAATTATAATCTAATCTTTGTAGTTCCATGGACGCTATTTGTTCATATTATTTTACCCCTGCGCTCAAGGTAGCTCTCATTGCCTGTGGAATTTCCTGAACCTCAATGGGAAAAGAGCTGTAGCACATTTTCAGTGCATTAGAAATGTTATTATTGCTGACAAAACATTGAGCATGCTGTGAAATGGTGACATAAAACCCAAAGAAGCAGTTGTTTATTTTCCTTTTGATTCTGGGTGAGTTTTGGTGAAATAAAAACCTATTTGGACTTTTTGAAATTCACTGCATGCTTCATATTTCCATAACAAATTCCACGCTCATGGCAGAGGTCAAGATGAGGAACACAAGGGATGTATCACACATCCCACTGCCTCCTTGAACACCACGGTATCTGTATAAGGGATTGCTGCATTAAATGTCTATCTCCAAGGCTCTCAAATCTAATCCACTCTTGACACAACACTTGGAAATTCAGGCACACCAAAATTTAGGGCTGAAACAGATCTCCTGGGCTGTAGGAACTAGGCTTCTGCAAGACCATGACAGGGTGGAGTTTAAAAAAACATTATGGGAGACATTGGAGGCCAATTCCTCTCAAAGAGGATCCATAATTCTGGGATTTGGAGGCCCACATCATCCATTCCCAGGGCAACAATGCTCTGAGCATGTATTGGTGTTGTCAGCCTGGAAATGGTGCCAGCAGGGTGCCAGCAAAGGGAACAACAGGATGTGAATCATTACTGTGCTCTCCCAGTTTTATCTTGCTGTTAAGAGCCTGGGTTTGGGGATTTTTCCATATTGCAGCACCGGCTTTATCACACCAGCCCCAGCACACTTCATCCATGCCGACACATATCACTACAGTCTGCCTTCATTAATTTTAAGGAATTTCAATGTGTTTCTGATGCTGCTTGTGCTGTGGTTTTGCTCTATGTCTGGATTTTGAATTAGCATTCTGCCACATGTCTGATCTTGCATCAGCTCCCCATGACAGCCCACTTGACCCTCTTTCAGCTTCCTCAGATAGTCCTATTCCTTTCTAGCAAGTTGAGTGACACAGTCACTTCATTATCCCTATGTCTTGGCTTTCCACCCATGGTCTGGGCTGCATCCGTCTCTGAAGGCAGCTTTGGAGCCGGGGGAGGATCAGAGAGAAGGTGTGAAAGGCCGTGGAATGGGTTGCCACCTTCATCCGCTTTGATTCACTTCTGGACTTGTAACAAAACTCGATTAAGGCAACCAGCATGGCGAGTCCGAGCCCACCGATGAGGATATAGAAAACCCCCGCCACATTGCTGAGACTCAGCGCGCTCGTCTTGTCCTGGAAGAAAAAGGAGAAGGGAGGGAAAGGAGGGCACACGGGAAAGGAGAACAACAAAATTAACATGGAATTGCTCTGGGAAGGATGCTGCACAATATAGCAGTACTGGCATTACATCATCTTCCTCTTTAAATGAACAAGTGACATTTCTAAGAGCATTTTTAAATTTTTAATTCAGTATCTAGTAAATCTAACATTTCCCTCACACAAACAAATAAACATTTCCTCAGCAATCTGACTCTTGGTAAAGGTTTGGGATCTCTGTTTTTCAATCAGCTAACTTAAATGCTTGTTTTATCCAAAATGTCTAGTTTGAATTATTGATTAAAGGAGAAAAAAAAAGTGAAGTTTTCCTCCTCTGTGACATTTGCTCATCCCTGATGTCTTGCCTGAAATAACCTGTTCTCTTGGAAATGCTCATTCCTTCATTCCTAGATTGTTTCCCCCGCAAATTCTGTTGCTGAGCAACACATTGAAGTGGAAGGGCTTTTTTTTCCTTTTTTTTATTTTCCTTTTCGATTCTGGGGTTGAGGTGACACCTCAGCTGTCCTCAGAAACTCATTTGATTTCTATATAATAAGGCAGTTATTTCATATGCAATCAAGACCTGCTGATGCATGTCTAAGCTAATTATTTGGTTGGCAATAAATAGGGCTATTAATGAGCTGCAACTTTTAGTCAGCAGCTTCATTCTGATTTTACAATTGCCTAATGAATCGTCACGGCTCTCTGGGGAAGAGACAAAGCTCAGAAAGACTCATTTCACTGTGAGGGAAACCAAGTTCCCACATCTAACCCTGATGTCACCCCCTGCAGCTTTCAAAACCTTCTCCTCCATGATGACCAGGTTGAGTTGGGGTGTGAGGATAATCTGGGCAGCAACAGGATCCCAAACTTGGCTCAGCTCCATGTGCAAGGCTCCTGTTTCTAGGACAGGCTTTCTCTACAGCGAACCAGACAGAGTCCCCTGCTCCATGCTTGCTGCTGCTCTGCAATTTTGACTCGATACCTGTTTGACAGGACAGATTCCCCAGGGCCAGCCCAACAGCTCAGTGCAAATCTGCTGGGGCCACCAGAGTCTGAGCAGCATTGACAGCCCTGCTCTGTGGACGTGGGAGGAAAATTGCATGTGGCTCATTTGAGATGTAGCCACAGAGTTAAAGGAGAACACCGGTGCCTGTGGAAGCGTCTGCAGCTGGTAGTGAAGCCTCTGCACAGTTCTTGGTGTTCCTCTTTGCTACTCCATGGACACGTGGACGTGGGTGGCACAGGCTGTTCTTTGCCCTTGTAGGACAGTTGATTCACTTGCTTTTCTTGGCAGGTTTTACAAGAAGCAACCCACAGTTTCGGGGAAGGGAGGGGATTCAGGAATCAGAAAAGGATATTGGAGTGACGTCAAAAGGGTCCAAACTGGAACTTCAACATGAGCATGGAAGGTTTGATAGAGGGCAGTCTGCCTGACACTGGTACAGTCTTTCAAGCAAGTATGTTTTTGCAAAGGACTCTGTCTTTTTCTGTATTAGGGTTTGGTGGCACAAAAGTCAGACCTCAAGGCATGAAAACATCTCAATTTTCACAATTTGAAAAATCTCCTGTAACAGGAGAGAAATTTTTTTTTTTTTTTTAATGAGAAGAAAAGTGGGTTCCAGTCAAGAATGCTAAAAAGATTTTTTTCCTCTATTTCTCCTTCATCTGACCCCCTTCCCATGCAAGCTGCCAGGCTTTTTCCCAGCTGGAGCTCCCACTGTTGGCTGTGGTACCATGCAGAGCAACTTTCCATCCTGAACCCTCTGCTGAAAGATGCAACGGTTGTTATGGTGCCATCCCTGCTGAGTTTCATTTGCTGGAAAAAACTCCACGAGTGACCTCATTTTCTGTGCTTTGCTGATTGATCACTTTGACAAGGGACTCATCGTGGTCACCATGTGCTGGTGGAAAGATTGGGTTTCTCCCATGTGCAACTTTCATGCACTAGTCAGGTTGTAGTCTTGATGCTTCCTGCGTGCTCTCTGTAATGAGAGGTTTCTGCAAAAGTCCTCTTAATTTCTGCAGTTTCAATATTTGAAAGATTATTTCTCTGGTCTTTTTCTAATCTGCCTTCGTGCAGTTTTTTCCCCCAGGCTTGACTGTATATTTGTTCAGTCCTCTCTTCTTTGCAGACTGTTGGGTGTACTTTTAAGCACCAATTGGGAAACGCTGGGAGTTTTTTAGTGGAGACGTAGAAAAGCAGAGCAATTGCTCGGAGGAAACTGTGTTAAAACATATCAGGTACTTTGCCCTTTAAGATTCAGTCTGAAGGAGCTGGCCCAGCTTCAGGGAGGGTAAAGACACTAAAAGGGGGCTGCCCTTCTCAGCATGCTAATCTTTTAGCCTGGCTTCTTAATGAAATGTGGCTGATTAGCACATGCTCTCTGCTCAGAGGGAAGAATGGGGACAGGGATGCAGGTGGAGCAGCCTTTTTATCTGTGTATTACTAATAATTGTCAGCCTACACTTTCACCTTGATTTACCAGTAGGGTGGAAATCTCCACAATATCAGGAATGTCCAAGCTTTGTGCAAAAGGATGACACTCTAGATAAGAGAAAGCCCATTGATGCTCTCCTTCAAATAAATGGATCAATGCAATCCATACAATAGTCTTTGACTTGCAGCCATAGATTCTTTGGAAATCTGCCTTCCTTGGCTCTGTTGGGCATGGGAATACACAAATTTCAAGGTTTATTTGCCACGATATTTATTTCCACCCCCAGTTTGGGGTTCATGGTCCAATGAAGTACCTCTTCAGCTGGCTGCAGTGGCAGAGCAGTCTGTCAACCAGGAAAGGCTGCTGGTTCTTAATTTCCACTTTCCTCCTCATGCCAGCAGCAAAACAATCAGTGAGAGAGAGGAGATGACCCAAAGCAGTTTCCCGCACCATCACTACAATTCATTTCAGGGCTGTTATGTTTTTCTTACATTTACTTTGCAGTAGCATTATTATTGTTATTGTTATTACTCCTATTACTGCTATTGCTATTATTACTGTGGCATTCTGGGTGAACTGAATGTTGTCTTATCCAGAAGGCAAAGGAGAGCATTGAGAGACACAGTGGTGGGTAAAGATACAGGGAGGGAAAAAGCAGCCTGAGTTTCAGTTCTGTTTCCTTAGTAAGGTTTCTCCCAAGGAGCCAAAGGCAGATTCCTGGGGCACAGAGGAATGATGAACTGCAGGAGCACAGCTGATGGCACAGCCTGCTGCTATGAACAGGCTGAGAAGTGAAACTCCTCCTGTGGTGATGCTTGACTTCTTGCAAATTCTCCTTTCAATATCCTTTTTCTTCCTTCCCTCTCCCAGCAGGACATGCAGAGATGTTCTTTGGGCAGGAGTGACATCTCGTTGCTCCCATCAGCTGCAGGACCTGACCCACATGAAGGGTCAAAAGCCCCGAGTGCCCCACTGAGGCTCTGCCTGCTGTTTCCATGCATGACCCTGTCCCAGTAATGCTCATAATAACAAAAAGTCTCAAATTATTCCATGTACTCGAGAGGACACTCCCCTCCTCTCTGCTCAGGCTCTGTGGCTCCAGATGCTCTCCTGCAGAGCTGCCCATCACTGAACCAGCTTGTTAGTGGGAGTGTAAATGTCACTGCTCGTCTCCCGCAGCAGCAGAGCCCAGACGTGGGGGGAAGATTGGCAGGTGAAAAGAGAAAGAAAAACCCATCTTCCCAAAAGAAAAACCCATCTTCCCAGCCTTGTTGCTGCAGCAACCAGACACCTTCCTGTCTGTTACTCTCAAACATGGCACCGTGTCCATCAACCCCTTTGTCATTATTTAATCCTTGCTGGCTGACAGGCATCAGGGCCAAATTTGCTGAGTTCCCCAGCAGGGCTGGTCCCTTCTGTCACCCAGTGTGAGCAGAGCCCATTGGCACCACAGGGTGATGGCACCTTGAGTTGTTGCAGTCTCCAGAAGATGAACTGTCCTTAGAGCAGGTGGCAGCTCCAGAAGTTGAGCTTTTACCCCAAAATCTGGGCTGATTTTAGTGGGGTAAGGCCTGAAGCTTGTCAATGAAGGACATAGCTCTGGCCATTGTCTCAGAGTGCTGCCAGGGATGTGCAGGAGCACATGGATGGCTGGGGATGGGGCTGCTTAGCATAAGACACATTTGATTTGAAAATTTGCCAATTTCCTGCAAAGCTAGGACAAGGCACTAGCAGGATCTGTTCCTTTATTTTTCTATTTTAACAAAAACAAAATTCTTGCACTGGAGAAGAGGGTTGGGAAATGTGTGTCTTTGATAAAGGTCTTTTAATATCATGACACACCTGGGTGCCCCTGAAAGCAGCTTGCCATCATGGTCTAGGAAAAAACTTCCTTTCTCCCAATGCCTTGCAAAAGCCCCAAGAATCACACCCATCTGCCACAAAATTTAATATCTACCTTGTCATTACTTCAACAACACAAGGCATCCCTTGCAAGCCCATTTTATAGCCTGCAAAAAGTCCATCCTGTGCTTGTTTTCAAAATCAGGTCCTTCTAGGGAAGTGCCTATTACAGTGTCTCTGTCTCTTCTGCTGTGGCAAGTAGAGAGGACTCAGAAAAGCTCAGGAATTGGTTATGGTTTCTAGCTCTGTGCAGTGCTGGAGGTGAGTGTGTATGGAAAAACCCTGGGCCTATGTGAAGGGGTGGCTGCTGCATGCTCACAGTGGGAACAAGGGCAGCAGGGACATTGCTGCCCAGTGCAGGACACTGCCTGGGGTGTCCCACTGTCTGGAA